>NC_143132.1:67188281-67790937 GCF_059928025.1 Delphinapterus leucas | reverse complement strand
CCCTAGGGACCAGCGGGGAACTGGACCACAGGTCAGAAACAAGGTTAAGCCAGAGAAGAACGGCAGCTCAAGGGAACCAAGGAATTCACAACTCAGTGGACAGAGACCAGGATTATACCAGCAAGATCACAACTAGAGCACCCCCCCTGCCTTGCCTGCCTCCTGAGTGCACAAACACCCCCTGGAAGGGCTGGGCAGAGCATCAAGGCTGGCGCCAGAGCATACATGGGAACTGATAGTAACTATATACTCTAGTGACGTCCCAATACATACATTTTATGCTTCACCTGTGTTCCCACTGATCTTTGTATCTCAGTTAACATTTCCCATTTTTCAATAATTCTTTAAAATCCACAGATGTAATTACACCATTTGGAATTTCTACTTTTTAATTTGCCTTCATTCACCAACAAATGCTTAACCAGCCTTGATTAAGTACAGGCCCTGAGCTGGTCCTGGGATCCAAGGTGAGCAAAAGCAGAGGGTCCCTGTCCTCCCAGATCCTGCAGGTGAGTGCAGGAGACCTATGCAATCTAATAATGTCGAGGTACTTGTCACCAACTGATTTTCAACATAAACAACTTCAGTTACATATGATGTCCTAATGATCAAATACCATCTTAAAAGCATGAGGCAGATTCTAACTAGATCATGCAGGCCACAGTTAAGAAAAATTTCCCCAGGCCCTCCATCTCAAGGATAGGCTCTCTGAGAGATATTTCATATTTTAAATGGTCACAGTGTCTGCATGACCATTAGTCATGGGTGGAACAATCGAGAGAGCTCAGTTGAGGGAGGCGTAGACTAAGTGATCCTTAACTAATTTAGTAATTCTATGCTCTAGCTATTCAGTAAGGTTTACAATACAATTTTACAATCCCAGGACTTTCTCTGATAGTTTACTCAAAAGATAGTTTACTCAAAAGATAGTTAACAGGTAACATAACCACATAAAATCTTTCCAAGAAGAAGGAAATATATACAGTGGCAAGTTTAAAAATTGATACAATAAATTGCCAACATTGGTGATAGAACTTTTCAGAATCTAACAGTGAATATCTGATTCCAAACTTACATCCTTTCAATCTTTAGCATTACCTGGGAACATTAAACCTCAGTTCAGAAGATTGTGATCTCTGAATTTAAAGGGGCCCCTTGCTTAAGAGTATGCACTTACGCATTCTGAGAAACTGTCATTTCTTTCACAAAGCGTTTGACATTTGCCATTTCCTTTATAACCTCGGTTAGAAGAAATAAAATGAGATAATATTCTAAATGTAAAAGATGCTAGAAGAGTTAAGTCCATGTATTTTTCGCTGTGTGTGCAGAGGAGGGAATATAATACATAACAAAACTAACACATTTTAACAAATGGCAGTATATTTCAAATTTAGGGAAGCACAAAGACCTGAGAAAGCACCTTTTTATGCAAAATATTTATATAGGAGTATAAATAAAATGTGCACTACAAAGTAAAATAAAATAGACTGGGGCATACAGAACACAACTAATATGACTAAGCTTGTTTAAAAAAAAAAAAAAAAACCACTGGATTTTTTAAAGCTTCCATTTCACAGCAGGGTTGAGGGAGGGGGTACTTCATACCCAAAGGCTCACTTCCCTGTGTCATCTTTGTAACCAAAAGCAATGCACATAAGACTTCTGTGAACCCTTAAAATATGTATTTGTCAATTTGAATTTGCAATTTTCAAGTTGGTGGTGCAGAACCATATATAGAAGTGTAATTTTTGCAGTTCCCTTCACACACCTTTATCTGGAAAATTCTAAAGGTCCACCACCACGCAGAGGTGTTGCTATATGAAAGAAATTTTCCAGTAAAACAAGATGTTGCTCTTCTTACTCTGCAGCAATGTCAGTAAAGCTTCTTTTGAAAAGTGCCTTAAATAGATTTCCACATATCTGGTTTAAGACTGAAAACAATTTCAAATAAGCCTTGCGCTGGTTAGCTACAGCTTTAAGGTGAGGAGTTGGAATTTTTAAGAAGGACAGCATTTGTAAACCAGTTCCATCTTTGTGTTTCATGGATTGAAGACAGAATATTGTATCTGTCATCACACTTGAGTTGCATTTTCACTATGCACGGCCTATTTGCATACAAACAAAAGAGATTATTTTTAAAAGAGGTTTTCTGTGTTTTTGTTTTGGTCCTTTGGGATGACTGTGGTAAGAAGGGACCAAGCCATTTTCACACCTTGGATTTCACACGTGTTTAAGTGACCCCCTCACTTCCCCTTCCTCCCCACCCACTTCCAATGTCAATGGCGGTCAATGTTAGGATCTTTGTCACCATTTGTCCGGACTATTGCAGCAGCCTCCAGGCTGGTTCCCTCTCACTATCCTTTACCCTACCATTATCTTTCATCAAAAACAATCTGATTATGAAACTTCCTTGCTTTAAAGACTTACTCCCTGTTCCTCATGGACAGAAGTCACACTTACTTAGCAAGACACATGAGGCCCTTGACAGCCTGAATCCAAGTTTTCTCTTCTGCTTTTATCAGTCAACTCATATAACTTACCCTCTAGTCACACTTGAACTGTTCACTATTCCCTGACCCTCTCAAATCCTATCAAGGCATTTTGCCTTCTTTGCCTTTGCACAGACTGTTCCTTCTGTCTGGAATGCCTTTCCTGCCTTCTCTGTCGGCAAAATGCTCCCCTTCCTTTAAGATCCAGATCATTCCACAGTTCACAGCTGAAACCTTTTTTTTGGCCATCCTTCCCCTCCTCTTTTCACAATATCTATACCTTCCTTGCTCCCAAATCACATTACTTATTCTTCCATTATAGCTATTTCCTCATTGTGCTACAATCTCACTGCTCACATGGCTCTCCTGTCCTGAGTTCCACAAGGGCAAGGGACATGTTTCATTCCCCTTTGCGTTCCTGGTGCTTAGCAAAGGAACAGGTCCAGTAAATGTTATTAAAGTTAATATCTGTTAGCTGATTGCTTATAAGCTAGGTGCTCTGCTAAGTACTTTAAATCTATTACTTCATTTAATCTGCACAACAAACATACAAAGTTTTACAAGTGAGGGAACTAAGTTGCAGAGAAGTTAGGCCACTTGCTCAGGGACACACAGCTGGCAACCTCAAGGTTTTAGTGGTATATAGAATTGAATCTGTTTTAATTTCTAACTGATAATACTATGTGACTATCATTAGAATGTCAGGCATCAGCGTACTTTTTTGGTGTGGTTTGGCACTTTTTTGAGTACATGTCTCTACTCTGCCCCTTACTAATTTTGTGATGTTGAGTAACTTACTAAACCTCTCTAAACCTCAATTTCCTCATTTTTTTTCAATGGGGAAAATAATACCAAGCTCACACGGTCATCGTAAGGATCCAGGGACAACACCTATGTAAGTTCCTAGCCCTGTCCCTGCTCATCACAGCCATCACTGTTCCTTCCTTCTTTGAGCCACGCATTTCATATTCCTCCATTAGTTCACTTAATCCTTA
The DNA here is from genome assembly GCF_059928025.1 of Delphinapterus leucas. NCBI lineage: Eukaryota > Metazoa > Chordata > Mammalia > Artiodactyla > Monodontidae > Delphinapterus > Delphinapterus leucas. The sequence goes on along the minus strand of NC_143132.1, from coordinate 67,787,453 downwards.
CCCTCTGAAAAACTGAAACTATTCAACCTTCTAACAGATGAAGAAACTGAGGCTCAGAGAATTAAGTAACCTGCCCAAAGTTCCTTTAAGCAGATGTTTTTCCTAAGGCCCCCCAGAACTGAATAAGCCACTGATATCAATAACTAAGTAGTGTTTAAAGGGATCATTCTGCCTGTATGTGTGAAAATTCAGCTGGAGGCATTAAAGAGCCTGGGTTTGAGCCTGTTTTCCTTTTTTTAACTTTTATTTTCCGGCAACCATGAACACTTAACAAGCCAGGGAATTCTCTTGGAAATAAAGTCTTGGGTGAGCCACTGAATGGGCACATTAACTTTTCTACTCCCTACTGTCTAAATTCTCCATGTTCCTTGAATTTCCACCTTCTCCACTGAGCTCTCAATCAAATTCTCCCCTCGCTCCCAATCCACTTCCTTCCAACCCCCAGGGGAAGATCATGGGAACACTCCCAACTCAGTCAGAAGAGAAGAAGATAAGTGGCCTCTGCCTTAGGATCTGGTTTCCATAGGGAAGTGTCTTGCTGGGTCCACACTTTCAACCCCCTTAGCTTCTGTCTCCCAGCTCTCACCTGCCTTGTTCCATCACTCACTCCTGTTATCTGAGGGTCTCAAAGGTGTTCTATGTTTGCCACTTCTGACTTAGAGTCTGTACCCCGCTACTAGATGACTTTTTACCTTGATTTCATCCTCCTTAGCAGAGCAATGAAATCCCTATTTCTAAAACCCACCAATCTAGAGGTAATCACTATGACTATTTTGACGTATTTGCTTGCTATCTTGTTTCTCTGCATTATTTTCTTTATAATTCCATAGTCTTATGTTTTTTTCTGTCATCAAGAAGTCATCATCAACTTCACTTTTAGTTTACTTAACCATTCACCTACTATGAAAAATTTAGGTTGATTCTTATTTTTCATTATAGTAAATAATGGTGTAATAAACATTTTTGTACACAAATCTGTTAACATCCCTGATTGTCTAATTATATAGATCCCTAAAGGTGAAATTATTAGAACAAGATAAATAAGTGTATTTTTATGATAAAGAAAAATGATAGTTTATGTATCTTCTAGAATTAGAAGTATAAATTTGAATATGTTACCCATGATTACTAATGAGCAAAAATGTCTTTATAAATTAAAAGCAGATAAGCAGAACTAAAATATTTGAGGTCCAAAAGGCTACAAAGGGGGTTTCAAGGACAACTTCATGAAGACACTCACTTGATTACCAATCATAGGACAGGGTTTCATTTTAATGTTTTTGGCGTCCTACCTCATATAAATATATTTTAGGTGGCTTTTTTGTTTGGCTTTCACCTTATTCACTTGCATTGAGCCTGGCCTTCTCTTATCTATAATTAGGAGGTCTATTATAGCAACTTTTGAGTTACAGGTAAAAATCCATTTGCTAGAACTGAGTCGGAAAAGGCAGAGTCAAAGAAATTTAAGACTTCATTTAAAAGATAGGAAATAATAGATTTTAAAGAAAATAATGTGAAGCCTAAAATATTTCATTTTCACAAGACTCTACATCCATTATAAATTCTTATAACCCTCATAGCATTGGTAAGTACCAGTAGCCTCATTTTACAGATGAAAGCACTGAAGTTCAGGGAGCTGGATAGCTTCCCCAAGGTGACATCGCTAATAAGTACAAAATTACTTATTAACTACTTATTATTTGACACCAGCCCGACTGACTCAAAATGCTGGCACTTATCTAAGACACAATACTACCTACAGACAAACAGAAAACAGACACCTTTGTGCTCCTGGGGAACCCCCCACACTTCACTCATAAAAATATCACCACATTTGATATATTTACCACTAAGCTGAGCTCTTTCAGCACAGAAATCATATTTGCTCGTCTTTGGTATATTTCAAATGTGTGGCATACTGCCTGGAACAAAGGTGCTGAATGAACTGAAAAAATTACTTAGAACATAGAGAAATAGGCAGTGGCCAAGTGTGCTTGTATCTGAATTTTTAAGGCTCTTGATACAGCATCTTAAATTGCTTTCCAGAAAAGTTATAGCCATTCACAATCCCACAATCAGTAGTATATGAAAGTACCATTCTTCCTGTATACTCTGAGCATTAATACCCCCATCCCCTAATGAAATATAAATTATTAATTTGATAAATGAATATATCTCATTGGTGTTTACACTGGCATTTCCTTAATACTTAGTGAAGATGAAAATTTTGTCTTTTAAAATTACATTTTAAACTGTTTATTTTGAAATAATTAAAGATTCAAAGGAAGCTGAAAAAAAGTGTACAGGGAGGCCCTATGTACCCTTCAACCAATTTCCCCCAATGGTAATGTCTTGTATAACACTAGTACAATGTCAAAATCAGGAAACTGACATTGGTTTAATCCACAGAGTTTATTCAGATTTCACCAGTTTTATGTTTTATGTGCACTCCTCTGTGTGTGTGTGTGTAGTTCTATGCAGTTTTATCACACGTGTAGATTCATGTAACAACTGCCATTATCAGGATACAGAACTGTTCCACCACCACAAGGCTCCCTGGTGCTATCCCTTTGTAGCCACACATACCTCTTCCTTTCCCCACCACCCCTAACTATGGCAACCACCAACTTGTTCTCATCTCCGTGATTTTGTTGTCTCAAGAATGTCATATAAATGGAATCACACAGTAGCATTTTGGGATTGGCATTTTCACTTAGCCCTGGAGATTCATTCAAGTTTCTGTGTGTATCAGTATTTCTTTCCTTTTATTGCTGAGTAGTATTTCATGGTATATGTGTAGCACAGTTTGTTTAATCATTCACCCAAGGAAGGACATTTTCCCCCTTAGTTTTCGACCATTAAGAATAAAGCTGGTATGAGTATTCATGTACTGTTTTTTGTGTGAACATAGGTTTTCATTTCTCTGGGATAAATACCCAAGAATGCAATTGCTGGGTTATATGGTAAATGTATGTTTAGTTTTGTAAGAAACTGCCGAACGGTTTTCTAGAGTGGCTGCACCATTTTACAGTCCCAGCAGCAACGTATGAGTGATCCAGTTTCTCTGCATCCTGCCAGCATTTGGTGTTACCATTATTTTTTACTTTAGCCATTCTGATAAGTGTACGATAATAGCTCACTATGGTTTTAATTTTCATTCCCATAATGGATAACGATGTTGAACATCTTTTCATGTGCTTACTTATCATCTGTATATCCTCTTTGGGGAAATGTTTTTATGTCTTTTGCCCATTTTGTAATTGGATTATTTGTTTAACTGTTTAATCTGATAAGTGAAAACATCTCATTGGTGTTTCTTCAATGTCTACTGAAAATGAATTTTTTTTGTTATTTGTGTATTTTAAAATCAATTATTAACGGCATTGGATTGCTTTTGTCACTTCATAATTGTTGTTTTCCATTCCCAATTAGATTATAAAAATTGTATGTCTGCTTTTTCTTCTGTATCCTCCATACTGCCTTAAAACTATCAGGTTCTTGATAAAGATTTATTGTTTACTCGGTTGAAAATAGTTGTAAGATGGAGGTGATGATCTAGGTTTATCTTTTGGGTACTTATTTATTTCAGGTTTTACCCCATGGTTATTTCCTGGCTGCTATTGACTAATTCATTTATTTCACTAAATGTTCATTTAAAAAAATTTTATTAGATCTTTTAGTAGAGTCAAACCTGATTAATTTGATCCCCAATAATATAGAAGTGTGACATTTGCATTGCTTGGCCAGTAATATCCTGAGGCTACAGAAGGCACATTTTAAACTCACTTTGACTTCCAAGCTTTCTAAGACAATGCTTTAATACTTCCCTATTCCAATTCTACTATGTTTTTTCCTGCTTATTGACCTAAGTTATAATAATCCCCCAAATTCCACTCAGGCTTGTTTTTTCCTTTACATCATTAGATTCACCACAGTCTTACAACATCCCCCTTACAACATCAGATTCATCGTAGGGTTCATCTCTGAGAAGCTTTGAAAAACACATTTCTTATGGCTTAACAAAAGAGAATGGAATCTATGTCAGTACCACAAATCCAACATGTGAAATGACAGCTGCAGAAAGCAGAGGAGACTCCAGGTCTGGCCGATTGACTCTAGGGTGTCTCCGTGTGGCTCTTTATGGACAGCAGAAGTGAGTTTGGTTCAGTGAAGAGGTCCCCTTTCATCACCTAATGTTTTGTGGGAGTGATCTATCTGCTGTCTCTGTTCTCAGCTCTCTAAGATCTACCCCCTCTACTCAGCTGGGAGTGCTCCACAAAGGTCACCACAGACCTCTGGACTGACATTTTCAGTCATTCTCCTACTTCACCTTTCTGCAGAATTTGACACCGTGACTACCCTCTACTTTTTGAAATATTTTTCTCCTCTTAGCTTAGGTGACCTAATCCTTTATTGGTTCCTCACCAAGCTCTCTGAGATATTTATTCACAGTTTCTTTCTCTGGCTATTTGCACCCTCACCAAAGGATTATGTACACCCACCAAATGTATTTGTTTGTTAGGGCTGTGATAACAAAGTACCACAAATTTGTGGTTTAAACAACCCTCCTTCTGAGGGTTTTAAGGGAAGGATCTGTTCTAGGCCTCTCTTCTTGGCTTGTAGATGGCCATCTTTTCCAAGTCTCTTCACATGGTCTTCCCTCTGTGCATGATTCTGTGTCCAAATTTCCTCTTACTTTTAAGCATATCAGTCATCTTGGATTAGGGCCCATCCTAATGACCTCATTTTAGCTTGATTATCTCTGTAAAGACCCTATCTCTAAATACAGTCACATCCTGAGATACCATTAAGAAGAATGGTACTTTCATATACTACTGATTGTGGGATTGTGAATGGCTATAACCTTTCTGGAAAGCAATTTAAGACTCTGTACCAAGAGTCTTAAAACATATAAATTTTGAGGGGACACAACCAACCCTTAACCCTTAGTCCCTAGAGTCACTTTTTCTGTATCTCATGTGCTCAGTGTAGAAATTTGGTAAATATGCTTTGTCTTTCCATGAACATGTCCTCCTCTTTTTTTAAACTGAAGTACAGTTGATTTATAATATTATGTTAGTTTCAGGTGTACAGCTGTCCTTCTCTTTCTTGCATCTCTCTCCTCCCCTGGTTCCTATGACCTCACTTTTCTCCTGCTCTGTTCCCATTCTCTCTAGTCCCTCCTTGGTGTCTACTGTGGACTCTTTATCCTCATCTACCTCCTTAAATGTCAAAATTTTCCAGCTTCCATCCTTGGCTTCTTCTCAATTCACCATCCCCTCTCCCTAGTGATCTCACCCACAACGAGAATTTCAACTATCACCTATACTTGTGCTGAAGACTCTTAATGTTTTCTGCAGCCCATACCTCTTTTTTGAGCTTTACACCTGTATATCCACTTGTCTACTTGGACATCATCTAGCTGCTCCAAGAGATCTCAAATTCAGCATTAAAAAATGAATTCAACTTCTGTCCTCTTTCCCCTGGCCCAAACCCAATCCACTTGCTATATCCTCCATTTTGTGAGGATGCCACTGTATACTTAGATCTCTCCTTCCAAGCTCCATATCTGTCAAAAACCAAATCCTATCAATTCTGGTGTGTAAATATCTCCTAAATGCATCCTCTCCTCTCTCACTCTACCATAACTGCCCTGGTTTTATGTCCTCAACGCCTCTCCTTGAATTAGTTCCCTATAGTCCTATTAGCCTAATAGTTTCCTAAATGATTTCCTTGTTAACTCAGTTCTGCACTCTGCTGCCCGAGGAATTTTTAAAGCAAATTTTATCGTATTTTTGCTTGTTTATGGTTCTTCAAATGTAGGCTGTGACTTTAGGATAATCACAATGGATGCCTGGGCTCGGGGCAGGGGGGAGAGAGTGTCCTTGTTCTGACCCCTCCCAGTGTACACCTCATCCTCTATGAGTACTACTTGCCAGGCATCTTCTCACAGCTATACCTGCAATTCCCCCATGCACCCCATTTGTCTACTTAATTACCCAGACCTTGGGTGTTTAAATTATGTTGACTTCCCATGAAGCCCACAGCTGGCGGTCTAAAAAGCCTCAGGAGGGTCTCTGAGCCATCTTTTCTCTCTTGTACTAGCTCTCTGCTCCCGGCTTCATCCTTGCATCTAACTTGGCTCTCGGCTTCCCTACCCTCATCCTCCTTTCCAGCATTTGGCTTCCCACTGTGATCAGAGTCATTTCCTGGAAGTGGCTGGTCTTGTCCTTGGACTCTGCCTGTTTCACTGTCAGCTCCCCTGGGAGCCCAGCCTAGGGTTGTCCTGACAGGCTCAGAGGGGATTGAACACTTCTGCTGGGAAAAAACTTTCCTGATTCTAATCCTAGCATTGACATCAAGTAGCTGTATCATCTTGGACAAATGACCTCCCTTCTGTTTCTTAATCCTAACAGTAATAGTAATAAACAACAACAATAATAATAATCACTGAATACTTATTGCGCGGCAAGGTTCTAAGTAACTTACACGGATTATCTCATTAAAATCTCACAATTATCACAGTTATCCCCATTATACAGTAAAACACTAAGGATTTCAGTTGTTAAGCAATTTGTCCAAGGTCACACAGCTAGAAAGTGAAAGAATCCGGGACAGAAACACTAGCACTTTGGTTCCTAACTGTGGCCATTTAACCCCTGCACTGTTCTTCTTTCACCGTGCAGTTCACTCCAGAGCCATGAGATCCATTTGTAAAATAAGGAAATGAGCACTCCGGTCTCTTCCACATAGAATATTCTATGAAAACAGGCTTATCAGGATCTAGTGATTTATGGGTAGAGTGAGTATATTTTGAGAAGGAGTTAAGAGACAAAAAAGTTAAACATAAAGGGCCAAAGCCCTAACAATGGAACTCCACAAATTATGAGTGATCACATACCACTAGACAGCTGACTGCTTTTCTGAGAGAAGCCAGCTATTGGTTACTTTTTCTTAAATATCTAGTTTTATTTTTCTGCCTGCAGATGTGATCCAAGTTCAAAAGCACAAAGTAGAAAATAAAAATCATCTGTATTTCTAACATTGTATGTATAGGGGTATCATGTATAAAAGTAGTAGCAGTGTACATTCTGGTTTTTTTCTTATACAAAATACATTAAGAATTGTTCTACAATAGAGTTTTTAATGATTGCATGGTATGTCATCATGGATGTTCCATAATTAACTAACTACTTATGTTTAGATATTTAAGTTGTTTCTAAGATTTTCCCTATGGGAAACGATGGCAAGAAAAATATGCTTGCGTCCTTACAATAAATTCCTAAAAGTTGGACTACTTGGTTAAAAGGCGTATACATTTTGCTTTTGGTATGTATCACTAGATTATTGTCTAGAAAGATTATATTATCATCAACAGGTAATAAGGGTATAAATGTTCCTCCCTCCTTAGAAACACATAGGATTCTTGCTTGCTTTTCAAACAAAATATTTGCCAAGTTGATAAAAGAAAAATGACATTTCACTTTTAATTTGCATTTCTTTTATTTCAGGTAAGACTAAATAGTATTGGCCATTTATATTTTAAAATTTCCTGTTCATGATCAATTTTCAGGCACTGTGAAACAAAGAGAATCTTAACAAGAACAGTATAGACAGTGGCCTGTGGTTCTATAGACATCTGCAGGCAGTGTTAGCATAAGGTACCACTTCTGTGGTTCCACAAAATTATATATTCTGAAATTGCTCACTTCATACGTGGGTAACATTTCAAAATTTCACTGGAGGGAAAAGGAGTCTTTACTTGGAAATTAAATTCTAATCTTCTGAAATAAAAGCAGCAAAGCTGTCTACCAAACCAGTAAGCACTGGATAGACGAGGGTTACGTAGATTTTCAAAGAACAATAATAAATAACCAGTGACCCCAGCTGCCACCATCCAAGAGAAGGGTGGATGTGACTTCTTCCAGTAAGTCACTGCCATGGGGGCCTGCCGGGACATGGAGAAACCTTGTGGTGCAGGACAAAGTGAAAAGAAAGATTTTTACTCCTTATGACCAGCGTGACCTTGAGTTAATTATTTAGCTGCTTTAAGCCAGTTATCTCATCCATAAAACACAATGATGATATCATCTGCCTGAGAGTCACTGTGAAGATGAAAATTCAGTGAAATCACACTAGTAAACTACACAGCATATCATGCATATTCAATACCTGGTAGCTAACTGAATTACTCTACCTCCTTCTGCTACCTCACCCTGCTCAGAATCTCCCATGGCCTCTTTGTGACTCATGATCTGGGTTCTGCATTTGTTTTTTACACCTCTTATTCCTCTTCCTTTTCCTCGGCCTCTCTCCTTCTACTTTCTCTATCTCATTCCCCACCCCCAGGCCAAACTGACCTTGGTGTCCATTGAATTTACTCCCTGTCATTTGTTATACTTGTACAGACATTTTAAAATTTCCTGATTCTTGAAATCAGTAACTGCAACATTTAAATATCTGACAAAAAATTTCAAAAATCAAAATTAAATCACTTAAAAAACCCCCAACAACCAATAAACATTTTGACATTTCCATAATTCTCATCTTTAATTAGTAGTCAAATATCTTCGGTAGACATTTTTTAAAAGCTCCCCTGCCTTGGAGGTATGGGATCATCTTAGAGTGATGGAGCAAGAAGTTGCGAATGGCTTCAAGACTCTAGCTAAACTTCCATAGCATAGATTGCTCTTTCTCCCAGATATTCCTGCTGCATAAATACATCCTTAATACATAATTAGCATTCTTGGGCAGGAAGGACAGAAAACAGCACCATCCTCGATCTCAGCCTGACACTGAGGTCACTTAACTCATAACTGCCTTTCAAGAATAAGAATGATCACTCACCATCCGAGACCCATCTTCACTGGTTTCTGCTGTTGGGGTAACTGTCTGGGAGTGACCTCGTTTGTTGTCTGTCTGTCTGTGCTAGTTGGCAGTGGGAGGAGGAGCAACCCCTCCTACACCCCTGAAAACTTTCCTCCTCAATGACTGTATACTTTGTAACTTTCTTTATTAAAGGCTGTTCCTCTTTTTTTCTACAGATTTTGCCAACACTTGTGGAAGAAATTTAACCCTTTTCTTGCATTTGAATTTGTTGACCTAGGTCTAAATGTATTAAAAAAATAATAATTCAGTGGCTTGAGTTCCAGACATGGCATTAAGATGAAGCTGACTAAAAATCCCCCCTCTTGAAACTCTCTCAAAAAGCCTAGAAAATAAGATAATAAGAGAAAAAAAGAAACCCACAACACTCTGCATCTGTAAGATAGAATAAAAGAACGTTCTATAGATTTTGGTAAGACAATAAAAAGTGTGATTTATTATGGATGTGTATTGGGTAGCCTCCCCCTGTGATTTCCACCACCAGGATGATGGAGGATTTCACTGAACTTCAAGGGCAAGGGGGTGACCTCCTATGAGAGCTGCACAACCAAGGAGGTCAAACAAAAACTACCACTTTTATTATGTCATTCCTACTATAGCCAAAAGTTAGATTGGTCAAAGAGAGGATTCCTGAAATAGAGACGTGAAAAAAAAAAGCAGAACCCTAAAATTAAAAGATGTACTTGAGAGAGAAACATAAAATTCATCAAGTGGAATCTATTACCAGAAGAAAAGAAATTTCCACGTATGAACTAAAAAAGGCATAATTAAGGAACTCAAAGGGTTCAGATGGTCAAAAAAATGTTTTTAAGAAAATGGATTTTCATCCAGAGAAATCATTGTGAGCATTTTAAATTCCAAAGACAAAGAAAACTAAAAAAAAAATAGAAAAAAATTAAAGTAGGATGACTGCAGAGAAAGTTAAACCAGCTCGGCATCTTAATCAACCCTAGATGTCAGAAAACCACAGAACAATATCCATAGTGTTTTGAGGTAGCATTCTCTACCCAGATAAGATGCCAGTTAAGTGTGAAGTCAGTAGAAATATATTACCAAGCAGACAAAAACAACAACAACAAAAATACCACCACTAAGATAACCTTCCAAAATAAATTACTTAAATATGTGTGTTCCCAAATAATTAGAAATGAATTAAAATTGAAAGCCTAAGAATGGAAAAGCTATGATTAAAGAAAGAAATAAAACTTTGGTAAGCTTAAAAGCCAGTAAAACATACAGAGATAACACTAAAAAAATTGTTGTAAATTAGTTTAGAAGATCAGAATGTTAAGAAAAATTATTAGAAATAGATTACCTATATTATTTTTAATGAAGTTTGAAAATAACAGGTGATAGGATTCTGGGAAGATGGCAGAGCAAGAAGCACCAGGAATCTCTCTCACTGCCTAGACAATTGCACTGGCAGAATCTGTCTGATGTAACTATTTTGGAACTCTGTAGTCTATTGAAGGCTTTCAATTTCCAAGGGAAGGCTTGGACTTTAAATTGTGGTTAATTTCAATCAATTTCAGCTCGTGGCACAGGGGAGCAGCTACCCATCTGCCACTCCCAGTTCCACTGCAGGCAATTGTGTACAAGTTCCTGGAGCATCTTGCACACAGCTTGCATGTATCAAGGTGGGCAAAACAAGACCCTGTACTCCAAATATCTGGGATATATGTCCTGATCCCTGATTGCTGCTTCAGGTACAGAAGTGCAGACAAAGAGATGAGAAGCCGTTTTTGTTGCACCTCCCCAGCCGCCAGCTGAAGTGACTTACAGTGGATTTAAAGGACTGGTGCCCTTCCTCTTCCTTCCTTTTTCTCTTTTTCCACTCTTTGGAGCCAGACATTAGAGACTAGGAAATTCAAAAGCAACTGCATATATGGGGAAAATCAGAAAGTGGGAAAGGCAAAGACTCAACAAAGACATGAAAGGACCTTAAGTTTATACCTCAGTGTGATCCTTGGCACAGAGACAGCCTACAACAATTTAAAAAAACAAAAAGAATAACAAAAAGCAAACAGTGGGAAAGGTGGCTAATCTGATGTCCAGAGTTACCACAGTAGATTCAAATGTCCAGCTTTCAACAAAAAAATCATATCACAATGTATATAAAGGAAAATATAAACTTCCCTCTTAGAATTTTTCATTAAAAGGAAAAAATAAATCAACAGAAACTGATCTTGATAAAGACTTGGTGGCACATCTACTTTAAAACAACTATCTTAAAGATGCTCAAAGAACTAAAGGAAGATGTGGAGAAAGTCAATGAAATGATGTATGAACAATATGGAAGTATCAATAAAAGAGATAGGAAACCTGAAAAGAAACCAAAAAAATTATAGAGCTAAAAAGTACAATAACTGAAATTTTAAAATTCACTGGAAGGAGTCAAACGAAAATTTCAGTAGGCAGAAGAAAGAATCAGTGAACTTGAAGATAAGACAAAAGAAATTGTCAAGACCGAGAAACAGGAAAAAAGATGAAGAAAAATTATCAGAGCCTAAGGTACCCATGGGACACCATGAAATCAATCAACATATTCATTGTGAGAGTCCCAGAAGGAGAAGAGAGGGAGAAAGGGGCAGAACACTTCACAAATTTGATGAAAGACATGAATATAAACATCCAGACAGCTCAACAAACTGCAAGTAAGATGAACTCAAAGAGACCTACCTTGAGACATATTATGATGAAGTTTCTGGAAAGCTAAATACAAAGAATCTTCAGAGCATCGGTTGAGAAGGACTTGTAATATACAAGGGATTCTCAATAAGCTTAGCACCACATTTCTTATCAGAAACTTTGGAGGCCATGGGCCAATATAGTCTAAGTACTAAAAAAAAAAAAAAAACCTGTCAATCAACAACCCTATATATGGAAAACCTGTCCTTCAAATGTAAGGGAGAAATTAAGTCATTCCCAGGTAAACAGAAGCTGAGAGAGTTGTTTACTACTAGATTTTCTCTGCAAGAAATGCAGAGAAAGTCCTGTAGGGTGAAATGAAAGCAAACTAGAGAGTAACTCAAAGTTGTATGAAGAAATAAAGATCTCAGAAAAGGTTAATACACTGACAATTCTAAAAGCGAGTATTATTGTAACTTTGATTTGTAACTCTACATTTTGTTTTCTACATAATTTAAGAGATTAATGCATTTAAAAGACTTATTAGTTTATGTTTTGGAGCACACAATGAATAAAGATGTAATTTTGTAATATCAACAACTGAAAGGGGTGGTGACAGTTGTAAAGGAGCAGAGTTTTTGTTTATTATTAAAGTTAAGCAAGTATAATTCAAATTAGAATGCTACAGCTTTAGTATGTTTAATTGTAATCTCCATGGTAACCACAAAGAAAATAGATATAGAATATGTGTAAAAGGATATAAGAAAGAAATTTAAACATTTCACTGCAAAAAATTCAACTAAACACAAAGGAAGATGATAATGTAGGAAAAGAGGGACAAAAAAATCTATAAGGAAGATAGAAAACAAATAGCAAAATGACAAAAGTAAGTCTCTCCTTTTCAGGAAGTATTGATAGTTGGAGACTTCATTAGACCACTCTCCATAATGGATAGAACAACCAAATAGAAGATAAGGAAACAGAGGACACAGTAGACTGACTAGATCCAACAGACATACATAGAACACTTTACCCAACAACAACAGCATACATCTTCTCAAGTACACTTAAGATATTTTCCAGGGTAGACTATATGTTAGGCCTCAAATTAACTTTCAGTAGATTTTAAAGATGTCATGCAAAATATCTTCTCAGACCACAATGGGATGAAGTTAGAAATCAATAACAGAACCCAAACTGGAAAATTCACAAATTTGTGGAAATTAAACAACATATTTTTAAGCAACTGCAGGATCAAAGGGGAAATCACAAGGGATATTAGAAAATACTTAGAGATGAATGAAAACAAAAACAAAACACGAAAACTTATGGGACACAGTGAAAACTAGGACTAAGATTGATATTTATAGCTATAAACACTGATGTCAAAAAACAAGGATCTCAAATCAACGATGTAGGGAACTAGAAACTTTACATCTTAAGAAACTAGAAAAAGAACAAACTAATCCCAAAAATAGCAGAAGGAAGGAAATAATAAAGAATAGAACAGAAATAAATGAAATAGAAAAAAATAGAGAAATCAATAAAATCAAATTTGGTACTTTTTAAAAGATCAAAAAAATTGAGAAACCTTCAGCTAGGTGGATTAAGGAAAAAGGCTAAAATTACTAAAATCGGTAGTGACCAATGGGTCAAAGAAGAAATAAAACAAAGGAGTCAAAAAGAAACTTTGAACAGACAAAAATGAAAACACAAATTACCAAAACTTATGTTATGAAGCAAATGCATTTCTAAGAGGGAAGTTTATAACAATAAATGTCTAAGTTAAGAAAGAAAAGAAGTTCTTTTCTAACTAGGTCTTTTAAGAACTTATCAGTAAATTTTAAAATTGTGCTATTTTTATCATCTATTTTACTCATGTTTTAAACACACTACATTGTCATTTTTTGCTTTATATGATCAGTTATTTTTTAGCACATTTAATTCTAAGAAAAGATTTTATTTTCTTTCATGTATTCCATTTTGTTTATTCTATTATTTCATTAAATTTTTTGTATATACAGCCATCCCTCATTTTATTGTGCTTTGGTTTATTACACTTTGCAGATACTGCATATTTTATAAAATGAATGTTTGCAGCAATCCAGACTTGTCAGATAATGGTTAGCATTTTTCAGCAATAAAGCATTTTTAAATTAAGGTATGTTCATTGTTTTTTTAAACATAATGCTATTGCACACTTAATAGACTACAATATAGTGGAAACATAACTTTTATTTGCACTGGGAAACCAGAAAATTTGTGTGACTCACTTTGTTAAGGTGATTTGGAAACAAACCAGTGGTATCTCTAAGGTATGCCTGTTAATTTCTGACCAATACATATTCCTTCACCTAAAGGGTTTTCTGTTTGCTTGTTTTCTGCTTTTTGTGTTTTTTTACATTTCTTGGGGAGTATGCATACTGGCAATGAATTTTATCAACATTTGTCTGAAAAAGTATTTCTCCATCATTTCTGAAGAATATTTTTTGCTGAGCAAAGAATTGGAGTTGACAGGTTTTTTTTACTTTCAGCACTTTAAATATGTCACTCCATTGTCTTCTTACTTGCATGGTTTCTTCTTACTTGCAGGGGGAGAAAAAGAATTACAGTCTGCTGTAATTCTTATCCTTGTTCTTCTGCAGGTACTTTTTTTTTTTTTTCCTATTTTTAAGATTTTCTCTTTGCTTTTGGTTTTCAGCACTTTGAATATTGGTGTGGACTGAATTGTGTCCCCCCCCTCAAATTTATATGTTGAAGTCCTAACCCCAGTTACCATGGATGTGACTGTATTTGAAGATATGGTCTTTAAGGGGGTGATTAAGTTTAAATGAGGCTGTTAAGATGGTTCCTAATCCAATCTGACTGATATCCTTATAAGAAGGGAAAGTTTGGACCCAAAAAGAGACACCATGGATGATAGTCATGGACAAAGGGATGACCACGTGAAGAGACAGAAAGAGGATGGCCATCTGCAAGCCACAAGGAGTTGCCTCAGAGGAAATCAGTCCGGCCATACCTTGATCTTGAACTTGCACACTTCAGAACTGTGAGAAATAAATTTCTGTTGCTTAAGTCAACCAGTCTGTGGCATTTTGTTAGGGTAGTCTAGCAAATACAAATATTAGTGGGTTTTGGTTTTTTTTGTTTGTTTTTTTTGTTTTTTTTTTTGGTTTGGTTTGATTTTGATATTTATCCTTCATGGTGTTCTCTGAGCTTCTTAGGCCTGTGGTTTGAGGTATGGCATTAATTTTAGAAAAATTTTGGCCATTATTTCTCCAGATATTTGTTCTGTCTCATATTCTTTTTCTTTAGTCCTTCTGGGATTCCAATTACATGTATATTATACCATTTGGTATTTTCCTTCAGCTCTTGGTTGCTCTGTTCTGTTTTTTATTCCCCCATCCTATTTTTCCTCTTATCAGTTTATATAATTTTTATTGACCTACTTTCAAGTTCCATGATTCTCTCTTTTGCTATGTTGTCTATTGATGGGCCTGTTTAAGGCATTTTTCTTCTCTGTTACTGCATTTTTAAATTGATTCTTCCTTATAGTTTACATTTCTCTGCTAAAATTATCTTCAAAATACCTTTTCCATTAGATCCTTTAACATATTAATTATAATTACTTTAAATCTCCTATAAGATAGTGCCAACATCTGTATCATATTTGTGTTTGGTTCTGATGATTGCTTTGTCTCTTCAGATTTTTATTTTTCTTGCCTTTTTGTATGCCTCTGCTATACAGATTTGTATGTTGAGGCCCTAACATCCAATGTGATAGTATTTGGAGATGAAGCCTTTGGGAGGTAATTAGATGTGGGACCCTCGTGATGGGATTAGTGCCCATATACAAAGAGACACCAGAGAGCTTGCATGCTCACTCTCTTTCTCTCTCTTACCATATGAGGACACAGAGAGAATGCAGCCATCTGAAAGTCAGGAAGAGAGCTCTCACTGGTACCAAACCAAACTTGGGTCTACTCGTCCAATGCACAGCAAAGCCAGTCCATTGACACTGGGTTGTGGTGCAGGAAAGTATAGCATTTATTTTAGGGTGCCAAACAAGGAGAATAGGCAGCTCATGTTTAGAATACCTGAACTCTCCAACGACTTTCAGGGAAGGGTTTTTAAAGACAGTGTGAGAGAGGGTGTGCACAATCTATGCACAGTTTTTTGATTGGTTGATGATGAGGTAGTAGAGTGGTGTTTCGGGGATCTCGATCATCAACATTCTGGTTCCAAACAGTCTGGGGTTTACTTGCTGGTGGTCCCCATGCAGTTAACTTTTTTCCACCTGGTGGGGTTTTTAGTATCTGCAATACAACTTAAGGATGTGGCTCAGGATGTTATCTACAGCTCTTGAGGAGGAACTAAAGACTTGACTTTCTTGACTTTGTTTTATAGCTAAACTATTATTATTTTGTTTTGCTTGATTGTGTTTCTTTGTTTTTTCACTTTTTTCACTTCTCTGATTAAATTTGCTCTTTGGAACTCAGGGAAGGCCTAGGAAGCTAAAGCAATTTTATGAAGAAGAGATGGGGAACACAGGGGTGGGGCATGTCCCTGGGAAGGGTCCTGCTTGTTTTCATCATCAGAGTCCAACCATGCTGGCACCCTGATCTTGGACTTCCAACCTCCAGAACTGTGAGAAATAAATTTCTGCTTAAGCCACCCAGTCTATGGAATTTTGTTATGACAGCTTGAGTCAAGTAAGACAGCCTCATAAATTTTTGTTCAAAATCATATGTGTTATATAAAATAATAGATGCTGAGGTAAATATGTTTTGTGCTTAGAGATAAACATGCCTTCCTTCTGCTAGGTGCTTAGCAATGTGGGGATTTGTGTTAAGTTTGTCTGGAGTTGAGTTGGGTTTGAAGTTTGTTGTTGGTATGGTTAACCTCAGTGTACCATAGGCTTCAAATTTCTCTAATGATAACTTGTGTGGGCTATTTACTAGGGTGTTTCTCCAAATGTCTGCTCTACACCTGGCTTCATCTCTTTCTGCTTTGAGTCTTCCCTTTGAACTGCTCCCCAGAAAGAATCTGTCTTTTGCAGCTCTCCTGTATTCCATTCTTATCTTACTTGATGCTTATCAGAGTGGTTATGGAGGAGGGGCATGGGGAAGGCAGAGTTCTCTGATTTTCTAATTGTTTCAGTTTTAGTCAGACATTGTGAACCTGCTTCCTGTGGGCCTTCACTAAATGTTCCTGTCCCTCCTCCAAATCAAGCGCTGGGCTAGAACCTATTCCTGACTTTTTCCCAGGGATGAACATGGCTTTCCTGCTTTTGTCCCCCGGTGGCAATGGGCTTCTACAAGTGCCCTAAGGATATAGTTTTTGTTTTCACTATCCCTGCAGATTAAGCCTTTTGTTCCATAAGGGAGACAGGATAGATGGGTTTGGGCAGAGTTTCTGCAGCAGTTTCTAATCTCCTCATCCACCCATCCCTGTGAAGAAAATTTCCTCAGGATTTTCTCCAGTTTTCCTTGTGAGCTCCTGATGATGTTCTCGCAGAAAAACGATGCAAGCCAGGGGCTTCACTGTATCACACTAACCTACACTCAGTCTTTACAATTAATTGGTACAATTTTCCAGCTGATTCTTGTTACTGACATGTGACATCTGGAGGCATCTGCCCCAGGTAATCAAATGCTCGCATCCTGTTTTTCTGTATAGGAGCTTGTCTCTCCCTAAATTTTGGGTTATATTTTTGCCCTGTCATAGAAGTTCTTTTAAGAGTTCTTCATTGGTTTGCAGTTTGTCCAGCATTTTCTCGTTGTTAGGGTGGGAACAACTGTCCTTATAGCTTTCTACATCTTCTGGGGTGAAACCAGAATTAATCTCTATGATTATTCATGTACAATTTCTGGGACTCAACAAAAATGACCAGACGCACAAGTCTGCTGAATACAAGGTCAGTATACAAAATCAACTTAGTGTCTATATACCAACTGCAAATAATAGAAAATAAAATTTTTTTAAGGATACAATTTGCCATCAAACAATATCAATAGAAATAAACCTCATGAAGATGTGTGGCATTTCTACCAAAAAAACCCCCTTAAAATTTATTAAGAGAAATTGAAAAATATAAAAATAAATAGAGATATTGGAGGGCTCAAAATATAAAAATGTTAACTCCCCCAAATTGACCTACTGATGTAAGGCAATCCCAATTAAGATCCTAGCAGATTTTTCTGGAAATTATCACACTGATTCCAAAATGTGTGTGTCAATGCAAAGAGCTAAGAATAGTCAAGTCAGTCTTAAGGAAAAAATGAGGTAGAAGGACTTGCTCTAGCTGATATCAGGACTTGTTATAAAGCTCTAATTAAAAGAGTGTGGTATAGATACAAAGGTAGGCAAATAAATAGACCAATGGAAGAGAATAGAGAATCCAGAATCAGAGAGACACATGTATCAACACTTGACTTTTGGAAGAGTTAACACTGCTGAGCAGTGGATAAAGAAATTAATTTTCAATAACTGGGCTTGGTCAATTGGATCCATATGAGAAAAAGAAACTTAACCCACCCTGTACTTCACAACTTAATTCTATGTGGATTATAGACCTAAATGTAAAAACCAAAATATAATCCTTCTAGGAGACAATAGAGGAGAATATCTTCATTACCCTAGGGAAGGCAAGTATTTCTTAAATAAAATACTAAAATATCAAGGACATTAAAGGAAAAGATTTTAAAATTTATAAATAATAAATTATTAAATAAATAAAAATATTTGTTCATCAAACAATATCATTAAGAGAGCAAGAAGGCAAGTCCTACAAATTAGGAGAAGATATTTTTAACCACGGAAAGGACCATATCCAAGACACATAAGAAACTCCTAAAAATCAAGAAATTAATAGAAAAATAAGCAAAAGATTCCACCAAAGCCAAAAATAAGATATCCAAAAGTCCAAAAGGCCAATAAATATATGAAAGTTTACTAGTCATCTAATCAACTTCATTAGTCATCAGGGAAATGCAAATTAAACCACAGTGCAATACCATTACACACCTACCCATAGAGCTATACGTGAAAAGACTGTCAGTTCCAAGTATTGCCAAGGATGTGGAACAATTAAAACTTTCATACAGTGGTGGTGTGTGGGTAAATTTGGAAAAAATCTTTGGCGTTTTCTACTAAGGTTGAACATAAGCTTCCTCTGCTCGTAATCTATTGCTGCATAATAGCAATATTGTTTCAGTGACTTAAAGTAATATATATTCTCTTACTCTTTCTGTGGGTCAGGTATTTGAAAGTAGTTTAGCTGTAGGGTTTTTGGCTCAGGGTCTCTCATGAGTTTAGTCAAGATGTCAGTTCTTTGGAAGACTTCACTGCAGCTAGACAGTTTCCTTCCAGGATAGCTCACTCACATGGCCACTGGAAGGAGGCCTTACTTCCTCAGTGTGTGGGCCTCTCCATAGGACTAGCTAAGTATCCTCATAATATTGCAACTGCTTTTCCGCCAGAGGAGACAAGGAAAAAACTGTAATGTCTTTTATGACCTAGTCTTGGAGGTAACACGGTGTCACTTCTGTTATTTTATTCATTAGAAGTGAGTCACTAAGTCCGGCCTACACTTCAGGGTCATGGATTTAGGCTCCCCCTTTCGAAGACAGGAGGGTCAAAGACTTTATGGACGTATATTAAAATCACCACACATACCCTATGACCAAATAATTTGACCCTGAATTATAGAAGCAAAAAAGGGTGGGTGTATGGCCCCCCAAACATTTACAAGTATGTTTATAGCATCATTATTCATAATAACCAAATTGTAGAAACAAATCAAATGTCTATCAACAATAGAATGTATAAATAAATTGTGGTATATTCTAACAATGGGAAGCTATTCAGAGATGAAAATTAGTAAACTACAGATTCATAAACTGCAGGTACACGCGAAACCATAGATGAATCTCACTAATTCTTTTGCTCACTAATATTGAGCAGAAGAGACAAACTCAAAAAACTGTGCTACATTATTTCCTTTATATAAATGTTAAAAGAGGCAAAACCAATCTACAATGTAAGAAATCAAGATGGTGGTTACCTTTGAAGAGGAGAAAGGAGGGAATGACTTCGAGGGGTAATGAGGCAGAGCTTCTGAAATGCTGTTAACTGTTCTGTAACTTGCCCAGAGTGGTGGTTGCAAAGGTGTGTTTACAGTGTGATGGTTCAATGAGCCATACACCTCTTATTTGTGCAGATTTCAGCATTGTTTTATACTTCAAATTAGGAAAATTTTAAAGATACCAAGGAAAGAAAAGAATACTCTTCAGGCAAAGACAGAACAGGTCTTTGTGCTGAATTTGGCTTTCAACTAGCCAGTTTATAATATCTGCTTTAGACCAGGGTTGGTAAATGTGATCTTCAGCAGGCCTCAAAGCATATGGGTTACGGTAGCCTTTGGTGGTAGCATAAATCTATTCCTATAGAATTTGGAATTGTTGAATGTTGGTTCTGGAAAAGACCTTCTGGATCATTTGATCCAGTGATTTTTCAAACCGGCCTCTCTGGCAGAGGCAACCCCTTAGATATTCCACAGAACAGTTTCTCAGAACAGTTTAAAAACCACTGATCTAGTTTAACTCCCTTGTGCTACAAATAAACAGGCTTAGAGAGTGTGTGTTACTACTGTGTTATAACTGTTCAGAGTTATACAGCTATTACTTGGTGGTAATGACCTGAGATTCACTGCCATCTGAAGGTACCATATCGTGCTGCCCTGATGGAGAAGCCAAAAAAGGGGAAAGTTACACATCTCAGGATCATAGTCTTTGGAGTAAAAACTCTCCTATTCTGTCACTCAAGGTGGCGGCAAAGCAAAGTTACTAAAGAGAAGCTGACATAGGAGATGTGTTGGAAAGTGTTTCATTTAGGGACTGTGCTAGGGAATACCCTGTTTGGTAACAAATATATGGGGCATTCTTTTACCCAGCTCACCCTTCAACTAGCTTCTCAACTCTGCCTGCACATTAGAACCACCTGGGAACTTAAAAAAAAAATACTCCTTCCTGGGCCTCCCCATAGACTAATTGAACCAGAGTCTCTGAAGTGGGCTGGAAAGAACTGGATATTCTGACCCTCATTGAGCTTTACTGAGATGTGCATGGAGTGAGCTCATCATCTTAGAGGAGCTCTGAGTCTGAATAGCAAACTGGGCCTTGACACAAGAGGAAGAAACATTAGAGAGGAAAAAAAAATCCCTCTGGTTGTAGGAAAACTCCAGGCTTTCTGCCTTTGTTGCTATGACCTGAGGACATGGACCTCTTCTCTATGGCTCCAGCCTCAGGAATGCAGCCCCATCCCCCCAGCCCCCCCCCCCCCCATCCCAGTTCGTCTCTGGTTTCTCTTCTTATAATAAAATATTGAGAGAACCAGATTCTTAGGCCTTTCAATGACAAGTGCGATTAAAGTACATGGGTCTCATGCTTTGGCAGAACATGGGGTCTACCCCTTTGCTCAGAATGGGCAGAACCCAACAGGACCCTTCTCTCAGGGAGGTCACCCTTAGAGATGCGTTGGTTCTGTATTCCTCTGTCCAGCTAAGGGACCCTAACATCTTCCTAATCTGGATTCTTCTCTCCTTTGAACTGTAGAATGCCAGAGCTGGGAGGGACCAAGGAGGTTATCTCATGCAGTTTCCCATTTGATAGATAAAAACATCTAGGCCCAAAGTGACTTACATAAAGTCACACTGAATGCCGGTGGAAATGTCATGACACAAACATACTTGGTCTGATTCTACACCCAGTGCTCTCTCTTTTTTTGTCTTGAAAGTATTTTTTAAATACCTAAGATACCAAAGATACAGAAAAGCACACAAAATAATATAATCTCACACTTATACTACCTAAATTTAACTGATTTTACCTTTTTAGCATATTTGTTTCAAACATTAAAAAAAAAAAGTTACAGATTCAGCTAAAGTCCCTTCCAACCCATTTCTCTCCTCCCCCTCTCTCAGGAGTAACAACACTCTAATATTGGTGAATCCCATTCCCGCTGAATGTTTTTACACTTTGTTCTACATATATATGAATCTTCTGTAACACTACACGATATTGTTTTGTGCCTTAACATTTGACAAAACAGTATCTTGCAACTTCTTTATTCATATAACATTATATTTGTAATGTTCATCCATGGTATAGATCTAGTTAATTCATTTTAACAGTGGCATATTACCTCATTCCATTGATAAGCCCTATCTTATTATTTCCCTCCAGTAGAAAGTTGTTTTCCAAGTTTTGCACAAATTGCTTTGCAGTGAACACCCATGCACATATATCTGTGTTCACGAGAGTTGAGAGTTTCTATAGAGTGGAGACCTAGAGGGGAAATCACAAGATCCTAGGATATGTTCACCTTCAACTTTATGAGGCTTTGTAAAATTGTTCTTCAAAGTAGTTGAACCAATTTACACTTCTCACATCTTTACTAATGCCTAGTTGGCTCAGACTTTTACATTTTAACTAATTTGTCAAATGTGAAGTAGCATTTGTTGTTTTAAATTTCCAGTTTTTGATTACTAGTCAAGCTGAGCATCTTTTAATATGTTTAATACTGAATCAGATTTCTTCTAATGTGAATTGCCTGTTCATCTCCCTTACCATTGGATTGTGTCCTGCTTACTTTTTAGGAGTTTTTTAATATTTGTTGGTTATAATTTTTTTGCCTTTTAAATGCACAGCAAATATATTTTTCCAGTTTGTGATTTGTTTGTTCACTTTGTATATGTTGTCTTTTGTTTATAGAACTTTTAAATTTAATATAGTCTTATGTATCAGTCTTCCTTAATGAATTATTCTTTTTGTTTTCTGTTTAAGAATTCAGTCTTTTCTACAAGGTCATATGGGTATTCTATATTTTCTTATAAAAAATTGAAATTCTTGCCTTTAATGTGTAGATTTTAATCAGTTTGGAATTTTGTATGTGGTATGAAGAAAAGATACACCTTATCTCTTAATACAACAGACACTAATTGTCCCAGCATCACTTACTTAATAGTTTATGGTTGTCCCATTGCATTGTAATGCCATCTCTGTTATATATCAAGTTCCCATTATTATGGGTGCCTATTTCCAGAATCTCTTTTATGTTCCACTTGTCTGTCTATCTATATGCCAGTGCCACATTGTTTTAATTACTCTAGCTTTATCATTTGAAGAGGCAAATTCCCTCTTCCTCCTAATTTTTCGTCAAAATTATTTAGCTACTTATCACCGTATAATTTCCTTTTAATCTTAGAAATGGCTTGTGAAGTTTTACAGAGATTTTTTTTCAGAATTTTGTTAGAAATATATAGAATTTGATTAATTGGGGAAATATTGTCATCCTTAGTGATATTGAGTGTTCTTATCTATGAGCATGGTACATCTTTGTATTTATTTAAATCTTTAAAAAATGTCTTCAGTACCTTTTTTCAAATTTCTTCATAAAGCTGTTCCACATATATTTTTAGACTTATTCCTAGTTACTTTATAGATTTATTGCTATTGCAAATGTATATTTTAAATTCATTTCTTCTAAATGGATGTTGTTGGTATATACAAACACCAGTGACATTAGTATATTGACCTTGTTTCCAGCAACCTTTCTTGTTAGTCCGTATATATAATTTATAGATTCTCTTCAATGTTTTGTGTAGATAATCATAATGTAACATCTTTATTCTTCATTTTCAGACTTTTACTTTTTATTTTCTTATTATACTAGTTATAATATCCTGTAAAATGTTGACTAGGAATGGTAATAATAAACATATTTGTTCTCAAACTCCTTTTACTAGATTCTACCACCTCCTGCTTTTAGCCCTACTCCAAGATAGATTGTCTTGTTATATCCCACTAATCCAGAAGGTTTCTCAGTCCCTACTAACCCAGACCTCCCTATATAGTTGTGCAGCTCTTACTAACCTAATGTAACCAGATTGCACTTAATAAAGATGTCCAGCCCTCCATAGGATTTTCATTTGAATGGTCCACTATTCTCTCCGGTGCAATGTGTTTGAAGTGATTCAAAACCTTTCTACATATTTATTTTCTTTAAAGGCATCACCATCCACCCAGGCTCAATAGTTAGAAACTTATATTCTTCTCTCAATTCCCACATCTAATTTATCACCAATCTTGTCAATTCTATATTCGAAATATCTGCCCAAGTATTCTCTCCTCTCCATTCCCAACACCAACGACTGGCTTAAGCCCTCAGTATCTCCCACCTTGACTATAGTATCAGTTTCCTAACTGGTCTCCCTGCCTTTCATCTCAGTTCTCACCTACCATTCTTCTTACTGCTACCAAGTTTATTTTTCTAAAATGCAAGTCTGATCATGCCTCACCCAGCTTAAAACCCTTCACTGGCTTCCCAGTGTCTATTATATGAAGTCTTAGTAATCCAGCTGGTCACGCGAGGCCCTTTATTTACCCTGGCTAGCTCTCTAACATACTTTCCTACCACTCCCCACCTTGCTCTATAATCTAGCAGAACTCAAGTGCTTATAATTCAGCTATGCTATTTCCTGGTTCCATGATTCTTCACATACTGGTCTCTCTGCTTGGATTACTCTGGCAAAATCTTATTTGTTTTCAAACCCAGATCACATGTCACTTCCTCCAGAAACTATGGATTAACAGCTCAACAAATATTTATTGAGCACTACCTATATGCCAGGTACTATGCTATATGCCAGGCATACAAAGATGAATAAGACATACTTCAAATGGTGCAGCATCAGTTGGTGACTTTCTTTTCTTGCCCTCCTTTACCTTTAACTGCCTGAAGCATAATTTTTATTTACATGTTCTTTTGTTTTCTCCATTCTTGATAAATACACATATAGATGTAGAAATATCACAGTATTCTCAAATACAGATGCATATGCACATATAGACTCAGTATTCAGAGCATTCATGGATACAGTTTCAACTAGGAAGTGCAATTATAAAGGGTGAGATCATAAGCTCAGTACTTTGTGGTCAGAACCTGGACCAGTTGACACATAGAAGCACAGCATAACTAGAGTAGTAATTAAGGGTGTGTGCTCTGAAGACAGGTTGCTTGAGTTTGCATCTCAGTTCTATTACTTACAAACTGGGTGGCCCTGGGTAAATAACTGAATCTTTGTGCCTCAAGTTCATCAGCTATAAAATGGGGTCAGTGTTAGTCCTTGCCTCATAGTGTTGTTGAAAGAATTATTGAAGTTAAAACAAAAAGGGCTTAGAATAGCGCCTAGCACAATGTAAGTGTTTAATAATAGTAGCTATTATTATTTTACAGATGAGGACACTTTTGTCTCAATCAGTATCAGCAGGTCAAATGATTTTTACTTCTATATCTAGCAATGAAAAAACTATTCTGAGCCAAATGTATAATCTTATCTAATCTTTGTTGAATGAATGGCACATGTCAGCAAAATGACTGGCCCAGGAGAGCTCATGACAGTGGAATGGAGTTTTTCTTTGTCTGGAGCTAAATGGCATATGTGGAAAGAAACTGCATTAGCACATGCTGATAGAGTCAACTATACACATTGAGACGTAACTAGGTGAGAGTGCATGGTGGTATAATAACTAAGAGCACAAGATCTGGAATCAGATTGCCTCTCTTAGACTCATAACTCCACCACTTACTAGCTTTGTCACCTTGGGCAAGTTACTTCTTTGTATTTCAGCTTCCATTCCGTAAAATGGGATTGATAGTAAGTTCCTATTTCATACAGTTATTGTGGGCATTTAATGAGATAATGTATGTAAAGCATGTAGAACATTACTTGGTACATAATATGTAATAAATGGTGAAGAAAAAAGATGCACATAGTAGACAGAGGACCATATAAAGTTAACCTAAGTGTTCACTACAAGAGAAGAAATGGAGGTAGATGTTCAGTTGAATGAGTGATTATCAAGAGAAAATAAGGGAATTTTCTAATTCTACTACACTTGGAATAACCTTTGTTAAAGTCATTATTTTGTTGTTGTTGTTCCTATGTAAGTCTCAACGTATTCCCCCAGTTATGTTTGGGTTAGACCACCAGGCTTTCCCAGAATATGTTCCATGGGACATCTGCCCTAAGATATGTATGAGAAAAAAGGGTTTTGTGGTTGAACAATGCTGCATGACATATTCTCTTGGAAATTCAAATGTATATTAGCACCCTAAGGGGTTGATAGGTCCTGGAAAAATGTTTCATTTAGTTTAACCCAGCATTTCTTGAATATATTTGATCAAAGAGCCCTTTTCCCATATACTATTTATTAACATTGGAATAAACATGGAGAAATGCCGACTTCAGTGAATAGCAAAATGACCTTAATACCAAAGCAAGGGCTAAGGGAGGTATAGGTGTGGGAAGGAGAGGGCTCATACTTTTTTAGACTGGATTGAAAATTTCCCTAGAACAATTCTCAAAGCCAGGAATCACACAAATCCCTCAGGGTCACAAACTCTCAAACACATACAAGCTTCCTGGGAGCACATGCAGGATCCCTGGAAGGCGTTGGGGGGAGCACCCCTCACTCACATTGTATCCTGCTGCTCCTGCTGTGCTGGGATCCCACTGTGGAAGATCCAAAGCTCCTGAACACACTGTGCCATCTGCCTTTGGCCATGCATTTCCTGATTCTACTTCCTACTTTTTAGAAGAGAAGAGGCTACAAGAAAACTATTTAAAGTGGAGAGGCCCTATAGGGGAACCAGAGGCCAGACACAGGAGTGGAGGGGGGAGGAGGGGATTTGGAGAGAAGAGACTGGGTTGAAACCTCCAGTCAGATTCAGGACAAGGATGCTCCTCTGGGTGGAGGCGAGATGAGGGACTCCAGTAGTGCCAAGCGAAGAGGAGCCTTCCTGGCAGAGCAAAACAGGAGATACACTTATGAGAAATAATACTGACTTGTAAGGTCGGTGAGCAGAATAGGAGATCCCTGAGGGCAGAAACCATGTTCAATGCATTTTTATAACTATTTTCTTCAGGAAAAAGGTGATGGCTAGGAGGAGGGGGGAATTGTGTTTGTTACAGAACGGGGAGCACAGTGAGAAATCCCTGATAAAGGAGAGGTGTATAAGGTGGCTTGCTGTCTATATGTTGGCCAGTGTTCATGTCACTTTCCAAATTAATGTCATTGGTTGGCTGGTTCCTGAAGGCAAGTGTGCCTTCCTCCTCTGATTTGCTTTACCCCTTACTTCCTACCAAGGAAGAAGGAGAGACTGGGAATACATCCTAGGTGGCCTGGTGCAAAGAGACCTAGAATCTTTCATCTTGGGCGGCTGAGGTCTGTGAGGGGCTGCTGAGCTGCGTGCAGGATGGCAAATAATAAGGCCTAAACCAATATTAACGATGCCTAACTATGGATGGTGGGAGCACGGTTTTTTCTTACTTCCATTAATTTATATTTTTTCTAACTTTTCTATAATGAGCACCCTTTTCTTTTATAACTTGGAAAATTAGGTCTATTTCTCTAGTTCACACCCCACCATCTTTATTTATAGAAAACCTGAACAATCATTACACATAAACATCCTATTAGTGTGTTTTTAGTGGGGAAAAAAAATGTTTTCCAAGCACGTGTGAGTGAATGGAAACATACGGCAGGAAATATTCCCTAGAAAGTTATATCCACATAATTCTACGAAGAGTGAGGGAGAAATTTGCTAGGGGTAAGATTTCCCAAGAACTTCTGGGGAAAATGGTAACAGGCTCTTACAGGTGGGAGGCGAGAGTGGCACGAGATGGTGTTTCGGTGAGGAGAATCACCTGGCAGCCTGCCTGGGGGGGGCGGTGGCAGGCAGGAAAGGTGGCCGCGGGCCAGGGCCGGGGCGGAGCAGGAAACAGCGGCGCGCGGAGCGGGAGGCGGAGCCGCGGGGAGCTCCCAGGTGGACAGGAGCCGGGCGGTACCTGCCCGCGGAGCCGGACCGGTCCTCCCGCCGCGCCGCACGCAGTGAGCGGAAAGCGGGGGGATTCCTTGGAGAAGTGGTGCGCCCTGAACCGGCCGCTGATGAAGACAGACACAGTGTCCCTGGAGCCCCTGAGCTGAAAGGGACCGGAGAGGGCCGGCATGAGCCCCGAGCTGCCCGCACCTTGGCTGCTGCTCTTCACCTGGCTCCCAGCAGGTGAGCCGTGGGAAAATGGGTCCCACCAGGGGCCCAAGGGGAGAGGAAGCCATTGTTGCCTGGCCTTGCAGAGCTGGCCACAGGCAGGACAGCGGAGGCCCGGGCCGCGCTCAGGTGGCTCTTGGCACGGGCGCCAGGAGTTGCGGGGACTGAATCGAGTTTCTGTCTGTGGGAACCTGTTGTTTTCTTCTTTTATTAGCCTAGGCCCTTCCGAAACAGGTGCAACTAAGGAAGAAGCCAGGAGCCTCTGGGCTTCTCCTCCTGCTCTTTAGGCACTTCTTGGTCTCTAAAGACAAATTGATAGAGGCGGAAACACCACTCTTACAATTCCTAATTGTAATTCCTAATTCCCACTTCTGACCCTGGGCACCCCATCCTCAGAATTAGGACTTTGTAGCCAGCAGTCATCTAGGTCAAAAGAATAATAAAAGAAGCCTTATAGACAAAAATCCCATTAGGGTGTCAAACCCAATCCTTAAATCACCAGCATGATGTTTTAAAAGCTGTTCTATTTTTACAAAGAATATTGAACGCTCAACATTTTTCAAACACAATGATTATAACCAAAGGGTATATTCTTTTTTTTTGGAATTTTATTTTTATACAGCAGGTTCTTATTAGTTATCTATTTTATACATATTGGTGTATATATGTCAATCCCAATCTCCCAATTCATCCCTCTTTCCCCCTTTGGTGTCCATACGTTTGTTCTCTACATCTGTGTCTCTATTTCTGCCTTGCAAACCGGTTCATCTATACCATTTTTCTAGATTCTACATATACGTGTTAATGCATGATATTTGTTTTTCTCTTTCTGACTTACTTCACTCTGTATGACAGTCTCTAGGTCCATCCACGTCTCTACAAATGACCCAATTTCATTCCTTTTTATGCTGAGTAATATTCCATTGTATATATATACCACATCTTCTTTATCCATTCGTCTGTCGATGGGCATTTAGGTTGCTTCCATGACCTGGCTACTGTAAATAGTGCTGCAATGAACATTGGGGTGCATGTGTCTTTCTGAATTATCATTTTCTCTGGGTATATGCCCAGCAGTGGGATTACTGTGTCATATGGTAATTTTATTTTTAGTTTTTTAAGGAACCTCCATACTGTTCTCCGTAGTGGCTGTATCAATTTACATTCCCACCAACAGTGCAAGAGGGTTCCCTTTTCTCCACACCCTCCCCAGCATTTGTTGTTTGTAGATTTTCTGATGATGCCCATTCTAACTGGTGTGAGGTGATACCTCATTGTAGTTTTGGTTTGCATTTCTCTAATAATTAGTGATGTTGAGCAGATTTTCTTGGCCAACTGTATGTCTTCTTTGGAGAAATGTCTATTTAGGTCTTCTGCACATTTTTGGATTGGTTGTTTGTTATTCTAAAATTGAGCTGCATGAACTGTTTATATATTTTAGAGATTAATCCTTTGTCCTTTGATTCATTTGCAAATATTTTCTCCCACTCTGAGGGTTGTCTTTCCATCTTGTTTATAGTTTTCTTTGCTGTGCAAAAGCTTTTAAGTTTCATTAGGTCCCATGTGTTTATTTTTGTTTTTATTTACATTACCCTAGGAGGTCGGTCAAAAAAGATCTTGCTGTGATTTATGTCAAAGAGTGTTCTGCCTATGTTTTCCTCTAAGAGCTCTATAGTGTCTGGTCTTACATTTAGGTCTTTAATCCATTTTGAGCTTATTTTTGTGTATGGTATTAGGGAGTGTTCTAATTTCATTCTTTTACATGTAGCTGTCCAGTTTTCCCAGCACCACTTATTGAAGAGACTGTCTTTTCTCCATTGTATATCCTTGCCTCCTTTGTCATAGATTAGTTGACCATAGGTGTGTGGGTTTATCTCTGGGCTTTCTATCCTGTTCCATTGATCTATATTTCTGTTTTTGTGCCAGTACCATATTGTCTTGATTACTGTAGCTTTGTAGTATAGTCTGAAGTCAGAGAGTCTGATTCCTCCAGCTCCATTTTTTTCCCTGAAGACTGCTTTGGCAGTGTCTCCATACAAATTTTAAGACTTTTTGTTCCAGTTCTGTAAAAACTGCCACTGGTAATTTGATAGGGATTGCATTGAATCTGTAGATTGCTTTGGACAGTATAGTCATTTTCACAATATTGATTCTTCCAATCCAAGAACATGGTATATCTCTCCTTCTGTTTGTGTCATCTTTGATTTCTTTCATCAGTGTCTTATAGTTTTCTGAGTACAGGTCTGTTACCTCCTTAGGTAGGTTTATTCCTAGGTATTTTATTCTTTTTGTTGCAATGGTGAATGGGATTGTCTCCTTAATTTCTCTTTCTGATCTTTCATTGTTAGTGTATAGAAATGCCAGAGATTTCTGTGCATTAATTTTGTATCCTGCAACTTTACCAAATTCATCGATTAGCTCTAGTAGTTTTCTGGTGGCTAAAGGGTATATTCTTAAAGTAAGCAAATTGCTAAATGGACAGACTTCAGAAAGTGGAGCTCCAGGTGTTCATGAACCAACCATGCAGTGTGAGTAGCCAGGATACTGAGGTGGTCAAATAATACAGACTGCTGTATTTGCCTGGCATTCGTTAAATGGAAGCCTACCTGCGTGACACATTTTAGAAGCAAAGAATGCTGAACACGGAAAGATCCTAAGTCCAGGAAGAAATACAGTTTACATTGTGACATATACACACATATATGAGATTTATAAAATAGGAACAAAAGGTATACACACACACACACACACACGAAACCAGTTACTATGTTGGATAAAAGAATAACAAATTAACATTAAATATTACTTTAATAACATTTAAATTCATAGAAAGTAATCCCCAAATTAACAGTATTAAATAGAAAAATCCAGTAAGTTGATTTTCTCAAGACCCACTGCAAACTGAGGTATGAACTTTGGAAAACCCTGCATTAGAACATATTCATTTTGGTCTGTCACCTTGTTCTCTCCTGTTTCTAAAGAAAAGTCACCCCAGCTCTCTGATTAGCATCCAAGTTTCTGCAGTTGCGAAGTGTGGGTCAGGAAAGAGATTATGTCAGATGTGGGTACTGGCTAGTTGGTGTGGCTTGGGGCCTCTGATGAAGCCTCTGAGGTCAGGAAGTCCTGTGAAGTTACCAGAGTCTTTATGTTTGGAGCTGTGGAGAGATGGCTTGTCAGAGGGTTTTGTGTGTGTGTAATTCTCCAAACTGTTTTTCCTTAAAAAGAAAGAAGTTTTTTTAATCACACAAGTGATATTTGCTTCTTGAAACAGAGCCTTAAGATAAGGCTAAGGTAAGTTCCTATAGCCCTTTGCATTATTGGCTAATAGCTCTGGTTACCTTCATCCAATCTCAAAGTTTATTCCTGGAATGAAAAGTTTAGATTCCACCCCCCGCCCCCTCACTGCCAAATTCTAAAAGGTTGTGTGTTGTTTGTGCTTTTGTGAATATTTAAAAAGATCTTAGAGGGGTGTTAACTTATAGATCCACGTAGCTATCAACTTATATTATTCTTTAGGAAATCAGACAGCTGACTTCTAAGGGACAAGATTCTTAGCATCTAGACCAGGAGCTTCCCCTTGGTGGTTGGGGTGAAGGTTGGGATCATACTGAAAACCTAATGACATCTTGGTCCCTGATACAGTAGATAGTAAAAAGTAGAGCTTCTCAGGTGTTGGACAGGGGACTGTCCACTTGACTCCTCCCTTGCCCCCCACCCCCCCTGCCGTGAGGCTCCCTGAAGTACCTCCCAGAACCCCAGTGCTCTGCGAACACAAGTAGAAATCACTCCCAGTCCTTGTCTTCTCCTCCCAGCCAGTTTTACAGGTAAGGAAATCTGTGTCCAGGGAAGTCAGGCATCTCAAGTTGACACAGTGGAGCTGGTTTGAGAGCGGGGACGACGGGAACCCTGGCGTCCTCATTCTTGGTCCATTGCTCTTTCACCTATTTCATACCATGGAGCAGATTTGTTTTGTCTAATTGAATCCTGGTAGAAATAGAAATTGACTACCTCCTGGATGTATAACCAGATGTTAATTATTAAACCTCTTGCCTCAACAACAGTGCAGTGGGATGAGATGCTGGGTAATTACTGTACTGTCTGCCTAAGTTTCTTTCAGCCTAATACTTTATTTCATTATTTGAAGTCCTTAGGGGAGAAATAAGATTGTGTGTTTTAAGAATTAGGAAGACTCCGATCATGTCTTGTCTTTCTCCAGTCTTCGTTTCTGGATCTTCCAATCTACAAATCTTAGGGTAAGGTGGGGTCAGAGGAAAGCATTCTACACTTTCTTCATTTCCCAAACCCAGTTAATCACCATGTGCTATTGCTTAATCCCAGCATCTTAACCATCTCCTTGCTTCTAGGCCTGCTACCTCTCTGCCTAGTTTCAACCATCCTCTACCCAGATGATAGGTTAGCCTACGTGGATTAATCTTTCCCACCTTCACTTGAGTCCTCCAAGAACCTCTGCTAGATCCCCATAGTTTATATGAGTGGATTAAATCTCTTTGGAATTCAAGCCTCACTCATTATGGCCTCACTAACATGGGCAGCCTTGTCTCCACTACTATGAGCATGCTCTTGCACCCCCTCTCCCCCCAACATACACCCTTCTTCCTTGCTTTTTGTCTGGCCATATTACAAATGGTTGACTTTAACCATTTGTTTTCTGTACTTTCAGAGCACTTAAACTTTGTTCCAGGCAGCTTAGCCTGTCTTGTATGAATTTATTTGTTTGTTTATTCAGCAAAGGTTTAATGCACACCATGTGCCAGACATACTCTCAAACAAAAGCAGACACGGCTTTGGTCCCCATGGTGCTTATGGTCTAAAGGAAATACAAGCAAATGTAGAAATACAACTATGATAGGGACCATGAGAAAGCGATACAAGGTACCACAAGAGCATATAATAGATGGATTTTGCTCATTCAGGAGGCCCTCCCTGGAGAAATGACGCTTACATTGAGAGCTGAGGGGTGATCATCCCAAACAAATGAATAGCATGTGCAAGGCTGCTGGACAGGAGCTCAGTGAGAATGAGAGGTGGCAAGAATATCAGTGTGACTGAGAGGAGGAAGCCACCGGACGTGTGGTGGAAAGGAGGCCGGGGATGGGTAGGACCAGATATGCATGGCCTCATGGGTCATGGTGGAAGGCTGTGTATTTATCATAAGAACAATGGACAGCTTTTGGAGATATTTAAGGAGAAAGAGTTGGGAGACGTGTGTGGAATCCACGTGGAGGAAAACCAGAGTATGTGCAGGTACCAGTTAAGCTGAAGCAGTATCCAGGCTGGAAGTGATGGTAGCTTGTGCTAGGGTGATGGTGATGATGGAGAGACAGAGATTCCAGAAATATTTAGGAGACAAACCCAATTTGATAGTAGATTTTAAATGGAGTGAGGAAGAAAGAGATGTCAAGGACGATTCCTAGTTTTCAGTCTTGTCCATTCACTGAGACGGGAAATAGGGAAGAAGCCCAAGTTTGTACAGAAGGAATAGGATTTAGATTTGGGGTCTGATTTAGATTCTGAAACAACCAAGAAGAGCTATGAGGAGGATTTGGACCCGTGTGTCTTCTTGGCTCTTATTGTACAGTAGTAGGATTTGTTATTCAAAGCTCTATCAGTTTCTAAGCCATCCTATAAAACTTAGCCATGACCAGAGGTATCTTGCTTATCCGTTTACTTATGTATTGTTGACTTTCCCCAAGAGTATAAGTTCCAAGAGTACAGGGACCTTGTCTCTCTCATTAGCTACTTTACCCCCATCATCTGGAACAGCGCCTGGCTCATAGTAGGTATTCAATAAATGAGTGAATGAGTGACCTCTGAAGGCCCAGGGCACACAGAAATTTGTCATTCTGGTGAGACTTAAATTTGCATGTGCTCTGAGATTAGCATGTGGGGACACAGATGAGTCACAGACACTGAGCGTCTGACTTTGGGAAACCCCGAGCATCTGCCTCTCAACCAGGTCTTGTTGTCCTCTACCCCTAATAACCAAAGGATATCAAATTCAAACCACCTGAGGGGCTATTTTTTTCACCCAGTAGTTTATCAAGAAATTTTTAAAGATTGATATTTCCCCTGTTGGAAAGATTGTGGTGAAACATGGGAGTGTCACACCCTGTTGATGGGAATATAAATTTCTTTCCTGAATTATCTATTAAAATATAAAAGCCTTATCCCCTTTGACCCAGCACTCTCTCTTTGAGAAATACATCCTACTAGAATAAAAGCATGCATGTGAAGAGATACTTTATATAATATAAAGGTATTCATTTCAACAAATTATTTCAGCATTGTTTGTAATAGTGAAATATTAGAAACAACCTAAATGCCCATCATTAGAAAAATGGGTAAATTATGGTTCATCCATGTAGCGAATTTTCATGCAGCCACTAAAATTTAGATCCATATATACTGAGATAGAATATAATGATATCTCATTAGTTTGAAGAAAAAACAAAGTTGCAGGTCAATGTACATAATATGATTAATTAAAAAAAAAAAAACGTGTAGGAAAAGATGTGGAGGGTAGACACCAAATTATGGTGCCTCTGGAGAGTAGAGTTCATAGTGAGCAAGGATGAACTTTTTACTTTATACCCTTCTCTATTGTTTGAAGTTTCTTATTATTTATCTTATAAATAAAAAAGGAAGAAAGGGGTTTCTCT
The DNA here is from genome assembly GCF_059928025.1 of Delphinapterus leucas. Taxonomy (NCBI): domain Eukaryota; kingdom Metazoa; phylum Chordata; class Mammalia; order Artiodactyla; family Monodontidae; genus Delphinapterus; species Delphinapterus leucas. Next base: position 67,753,149 of record NC_143132.1, on the reverse strand, counting down.
ACAAAATGGTTAAAATAAATTTGTGAATGTCTCTTAAAGGGTTAAACCTCCACCATTAGGAAACTTATCCAGGAGGCAGGTGGTACAATGGAAACTGTAGGATTTGGGATTTTAGAGGTATACGTTTATATCTAGTTTCGCTATTTACTAGCTGTGTGGCTTCAAACCGGTTACTTAATCTCCCTGAGGATTTTCCTCATCTATGAAATTGAGATAAAAATAAGGCTGATCTCATGGGGGTTTGCCAAGGTTAAACTACGTACTGCATAATGAAGCCCCCAATACCATGCTGACCAACACTGAAGTGCTCAGTAGTTACCAGTTTCCTCCCGAGGGTAGACATAGGCTTCTGCCACCCCAAGCCTAACAACTGTCGAGAAGCACCCCCAGACCTTTGTTAAACGTGCAATACGTAGACATAATTCCTCCCCCGCCCCAACCTGCTTCTTTCTCCCCTTTTCTCCTCTCCTTGCTCTCTCCGTCCCTTACTTCTTGTCCATGCATTGCCAGGCCCTCTTCTCCTTGATTCCTCTTCTGTTTGCACTGTTATCTGAGGAAATGTAACAAATACTGATGGTAAATATACTTGGGGAGATAGCTTGCCCTGACATAAACTCTGATAGGATTAAACCTGTGTACTTTTTGTTAACCTGATTAGTGGAGCAGAGGTGCCTGGGTGCCTGAAAAACAGGAATCAAGACCTTCCATCGGAGGCACCATTAGGCCACTGCCCCTTGCTGGGAAAGACCTTGCTCTCCTCCCTGCCTGCCACTCCCTTCCAAGCAAGACCCTTCATGTGGAAATGAGGGGAAATGCCATCCAGTCCCCTGAAAAGGATTCTTAGTTTAAAAGGAAAAAAAACTTTTGTATCTGTATCCCTGTACTGTATGGATAATATGTTCTAGAAACTATAAAACATCTTGCCCACTCTGATACTACACAGGGAAGACAGGCTGAATAAATAAATGTGCAAAGATCTGCATCTATTTGGGAACACATGGCATTTAGTTGTAAAGATACTCTTTTTTTTTATTGGTGTATTTACCTTCCACTTCAAGGCGGGATGGTAGTCCCCACTCTGCTTAGCAGCGTAGTCTTGGAAAGTACCTCATGGCGGGAAACAGAGAATCCCCTTCTCCTTCCCTCCTTCCCATGAGCTCTGCTATCTCATCTGAAGTTACCTTTCCACCCTTACAGATCTCCCTTCCTCTTTCACAGAGACAAACTGTGAATGGGTTTGCCAGGTAAGACGCAGCTTTAAAAGCTTTTAATGCACTAACTCATTTTGCAAAGAGAAGGCAGTAATGATAGCTTACATTTGTATCATTTTAATTCATTCAAAATGCTTTTGCATGCTGTTCTCAATTGCTCTCAACCTCTTGAAGTGGGCAAGATAAGAACAAATGATACAAGTAATAGCTACTGTTTATTGAGTGTCTATTATGTGCCAGGCTCTTTGCTAAATGCTGGACATATTTATCTCATTTAACCCTCACTATTACCCTACCAGGCACGTATTATCATCATCCCAATTTTGCATATATAGAAACAACTGTAGTTTGGAAATAACTTGTCAGGTCTTTTAGCTAGCAGGGGAGTGGAGGCAGAATTTGAACTCAGAAAATCAGTCTCCAGAATTCATGTTTTCAGGAGAAAATTATAGACACAACTAGGCAATTAGATGGTGATGAACTGGGGAGAAGGAGATGCCACAGGATGAAGGGAATTTAAGAACAGAAAGAAAATTTAAGAATTTGAAAGCCCGTAGTACCAGGTTTAAAAGAGCAAGGATGCAACCAGGACACATATAAACAGGACACTTATCTTTTTGAATCTCTTCATATTTTCAGCCCAGATTCCGCTGCCCTTAGTCTCTCCTTGAAAACTTGACCTGCTTAGTAGTGTGTGTGTCCAGTGTGGTTAGTTTTACAGAGAAATTAGAGGCTAAAGGAAAAGATAGGAGGTTTCTGCCTTTGAAATGGTCTGTCTTGCTACTTCCTCTCTCTTCCTCCCAATCTGGAAATTCCTCCTGCTTTTTGAGTGTCCAGTGCCTGACTTCTACTTGGAAAGTCAGGCTTGCCTTCTTAGGAAAGATTGGATTTGGTGTGAGCAAGACCCGAGTTCAAATCGTGAGGCTGAGAGGGCTTGGTTTATTATCGTCTCTGAACTTTTGCCCACAGATATGAGCAGGGCTGACCCCACCCTAGGGAATTTTGTGAGGATTAGAGACGATGTATGTACATCACCTGGTACACAGTAGATGCTGAAACCCAGAGCAACAGCTGAGAAGAAGGGAGAAGGGTTTGCTGGTTGCTCGGTACCTTTTGGCCTGAGACTCTCCTCCACTCTCCATGTGAGGGTGGGCGAGGGGTGAAGGTCTGGGAGCTGTACAGGATGCTGTAGGGCCAACAGACCGCTGGAGGGAGTGTGAATGAGCTCAATATGGTCAGATATGTGGGAACCTGGCGTATTTCAAGGCTTGAAATTCACGTAAGGCATGAAATTAAAGAGAGGATAAAAGAGAAATACCAGGCAACAAAGCCAGTGCTGACGTTGGTAAAGGTGAGTCAAGTCACCCCACGTGTGCTTTGTCCATAACAAGAGCATTCATGGAAAAGAAGCTGAGTGCGCATTTGGTAATGAAGGTGATCACCCTTGTCCCCATTCTTCTGCCTCAGGGTGTCAGATTCAGCCATCTTCAAAGCTACCCCAGAGCAACTTCTGGCTCCAACCAAATACCCTCTCTGACTCCCAGCAAACCTGCACTACCCCCCTGCAGATATTCCACCTCTATACAAATAATGTTGACTGGAGTCCTTTGAATAAACTGTCATTTGTATTGAATTACCATTCAGCAAAATAAAGAACATGTAGCTTATTAATCACGGTATTAGAGTAACTGCTGCCCATTGTATATTAATTATTGCTCGTGTAGCCTGGCCCCATATGCTGTGATTATTTGCAAGCTATTGAATACCAAACATCTTCCTTTATTTAAAGAATAGCCAGGTAGAATGGCAAGAGACTGCTCAGGGGCAGAATCTTGGCTCCAACCCCCTTAGAAAATGAATGACCACAGTCAAGCCACTTGCCTTATCCAATCCTAGATTTGCTGTGTATGCACCGGCACAACTTGTTTCCTCCCAGGGCTCATATTTAGGGAGTAAATGAAAATATTTGAAAGTGCTTTGTGAACCTAAGATTTTGTTTACACCACAATTCAATGTTTTTCTCTCTATTTCCATGCGTGTTACTGAACAAAATAAGCTAGTGTTGACAGTGCCATCCTATTCATTGTCAAATCTTACCTGTAGCTGCTTCTGGTATTCAGTTAAAGCTGTGCTGGGTAAAAGCTCCAAGGCCTACTTCAGGTCAGTTCTGGAAAAAACCAAAGAGGTGGTGAAGGTGGAGAAGCAAAAATAAAAAATCAGATTATGAAATAATCCTTGTTAGGCTTGAGATACTAGTCATTAGCTCTTCCATTCTGATTGGACTGATTTCCAGGAACACTACAGCTAGTAGAGACAGCAGCTATTTCCCCCAAACTCCTCAAGGCTTATTTTCAAAGTGATGTTCTTTTTCCATTCACAACTAAATAAGGAAGTTATCCATCTTCCTAAAAACATCACTTTCACCTTATTACTCGTCTTCAGGAAAGTCTTCAGTGATTATCCATTAACTGGAAATAGACTCTGGAGTGCAATTTACACTCCACCCCATCTCCCCACTTCCTACTCCCCACTACCAGCTCCCCTTATTTATCCTCTGTCTATAAAGCCAGAGGCACCAGCTGGGTTGGTTCCCTCCAGGTTCTCCAAGGAACTGCCCCTTCCTGATAAGGGCCTTTGCTCACTCCTTTCTTCCATCCTGACACAATGAGGCTCTCTGCCCTCTCCCTATTTTTCACGTATCATGTTTTGTTTTTTTTTGCGGTACGTGGGCCTCTCACTGTTGTGGCCTATCCCGTTGCGGAGCACAGGCTCCGGATGCGCAGGCTCAGCGGCCATGGCTCACGGGCCCAGCCACTCCGCGGCATGTGGGATCTTCCCGGACCGGGGCACGAACCCGTGTCCCTGCATCGGCAGGCGGACTCTCAACCACTGCGCCACCAGGGAAGCCCTCACGTATCATCTTAATCCTACTTGGGTTTTAGGGTCTAGCTTAAATCTCTTCCTTCTATGATGCTTCCCACCCACAGGTCTCCCCCACACTGCTGCAGACCCTCTCTCTAGCATGGCTGTCACTGGCACATCCTCATTACAGCCCAGCCCTGGAGATGGCTCAGGTCATTTCTGGGGACCAGAGCCTGTCCCAAGCAACATTCTGCTACCTCTCTGTGGACATGAGAAAAGTGGCTGCTGGTGGCCATCACAAACCATGGTGGCTGTCTTATGAGGGCTGTGTCCAGAAGGCGAGGCAGGACCCAGAACCATGTGGCTCTGGCCGTTGAGCCAGGCTCACCCAGCTGCTCTATAACAGGGGTGACTGTATTTATTTTGTTTATGGGAGTTAGTCAAAATGAAGGTAGCTCTACCTGAGAACTCTATTGGAGGGACTCCCAACTTGAACCCCTTTCTCCTTGGCCCTCATAATTAGGGAAAAAAGGAAAAAGACTCATACAGTGTCACTAACATGGCAGCATATATGCCAGCACCTTGCCAGGTACCATGCCAAGTGCCAGGAGTGGGTTATCTCACTGCATTCTTGCAAGGACCTGATTAGGTTAGTACTATTATAATCTCCATTCATAGCTGAGGAAACACAAGCTCAGAGAGAGTAAATAACTTGTCCAATGTCCAAGTGAGTAGTACAGTTTGATTTGAACCCAGTTGTATCTGAGTCCAAAGCCTGGGTTTACTTTAGCTAGTCTACACCAGTGGTTCTCAAAGTATGGTACCCATCAAAGTAGTATCAGCAACTCCTGGAAATTTGTTAGAAATATAAGTTCTTGGGTCCCACCCAAGTCCTACTGAATTAGAAACTCCTGCTGACAGTGATCTGGGCTGTCACGAGTCCTCCTGGTGGTGCATGCTCAAGTTTGAATACTACTGCTCTACACTAAACCTCCTATGAGAAGCCCACTATAACTTGGCCTAGAATCCATATTGACATAGGAACATTTGAAGATGCTGGTTATGTGTGGACTTCTGACCATGCCAGAGTCCCACCTGACATTTCTGTGCCACCTGGTTCCTCATCAACACACACTTGGAGCTTTCAGTATATCTGTAGATTTGGAGGGTAAGGGGAGAAAGTTTTTAAAAAGTAAAAAGAAAAATGGTTAGTTCCTTCAAGTCTTTCATGATAAAATTTGTCACAGTCTGATCATTTTTTAATTTTCTTTATGCTTATGTTGACCAGTTGAACTGCCAATTTTCACTGGTCATTCATTCCATCATTTATTCAACAAACATTTGTTGGGTGCCAAGGAGGTGACAGGCACAGTATGAGGCTCTTGTGTTTGAACAGTGAGTCAGAGGCAAACCCAGTTGGCCTTCTCAGAGCCTACAGTAGACAGGCCATCCCCAGAAGTGTGAAATGCTCTGCCTGGGGGTAGGATGAGGCACTTTGGGAAAACAGAGGAAAGCCCCTCTCCCAGACTTGTAGTCAGAGGAGGCTTCTTGAGGAGGTAAGGGTGCAGCTGAAGACCTAAGAAATAAGTAGTACTTAGCCTGGTGAAGGGAGTGGAGAGGCCGCTGGTGATGTGGAAGAGCGCTCCAGCCAAGAGATGTACATGTGGGAGCACCTGGGGAAGACAGCAGTCCTAGCACGGGAAGGACTGAGGCAAGTCCAGAGTGGCTGAAGCCCCAAGTGGGGGTGGGCATGAAGGGAGATGAGGCCACAGAGAAAGACTGAAGGCAGACGTGACTGGCCTCCTAGGCCAGGGTACAGAGGTTGAACTTTATCCTTAGGGAAATGGGAAAACGTTTTAAGAAGAGAAGTGACATGAAAAATTATATATATTAGCGAAGTCACTCCAGTACATACATGGCCTTCTTTTTTTTTTTTTTAAAGAAGATGTTGGGGGTAGGAGTTTATTAATTAATTAATTTATTTTTGCTGTGTTGGGTCTTCATTTCTGTGCGAGGGCTTTCTCTAGTTGTGACAAGCGGGGGCCACTCTTCATCGCAGTGCGCGGGCCTCTCACTGCCGCGGCCTCTTTTGTTGCGGAGCACAGGCTCCAGACGCGCAGGCTCAGTAGTTGTGGCTCACGGGCCCAGTTGCTCCGCGGCATGTGGGATCCTCCCAGACCAGGGCTCGAACCCGTGTCCCCTGCATCGGCAGACAGACTCTCAACCACTGCGCCACCAGGGAAGCCCCATGGCCTTCTTTTAATATCGTTTCTTTATCATTGTTGGATGTGTTATCACTCCCTGTGGACTGGGAACACCTTGGGAGTCATGGTTTTTGCTCTTTTTCTCCTCCATCTCCTCCAGGGTGTCTGTGCAGTTTCCGTCCCAACCCTGCCCAGGCTAAGTAAGAACACAGACAGCTTGTGAGCTGCTCCCAACCAGTCAGGCGGTGTGTTTGCTTGTGTGCAATGCTTTTATTGCCCCATGAATAGAAGTAGGTCACCCCTTAGAGACCTACCTAAGGTCTGCCTTCAGCATTGTCTCCTGCTCTTGGCTGCAGGGTGTGTGTCCTTGCTGGTGACAGTCCAGCACACGGAGCGCTATGTCACCCTGTTTGCCTCCGTCGTTCTCAAATGTGACTACACCACCTCTGCCCAGCTCCAGGATGTGGTGGTGACGTGGCGCTTCAAGTCCTTCTGCAAGGACCCCATCTTTGATTACTACTCTGCATGTGAGTGCCCTCATCCCTGCCCCCTGCTCTCCCGGAGTCCTTCTGTGATGTACCGCCATTAGGGTGTAGGAATTCTTTAGGATCACAAATCCTTATAGTGAGAAGAAGCCAGAAAGATCACTTAATACTGTCCCCTCGTTTTATAGATAAACAAATGGAGGCCAGGTAGATGAAATAACTTATTCAGGGTCACATAATATTTATTTATTTAAAAATTTATGTCTCACCTTGTTCTAAAATAAATGAAGGCAGCTTAGACTTTAAATAAAAGGCAGAGCAAGTTGTGACTCCTAGTTCATTCCTGGTTGCCCACCCATGCGCTAAGATGAGGATGTAGGTCTGCCTCTCATCACCCCCACCTCCTCCGAACGCAGACAAGAAGACTCCTACCCGCCCCCCAATGACGCATGAGGAGTGGTCACTTGTGAGCCTCCCGCCCACTGCCACACTCCCTTCTAGAGCCAGCCTTCCTGGTGGACAGTCAGTCCTCTGTGGACTGAACACTCTCAGTGCTGGAGAGCTCCCTGGCCACAGGCAGCCTGTTCATTGTTGGACATCCCTGAGTGCTGTGCAGCTCTCCCCATGCTTAGCGAAGTCCTGCCTCTCAGTGACAGCTGCCCTACTCACGTCAGTCCTGCTGTCTGGATCCAAAGCTCTTCCCTAGCTGCCCACCTCTGCCTCTCTCAAGAAACAAAGGAACCCTGATCCCCACCACCAGCCTGGGACAATTAACCATTAGAAATTCGGAGAATAGAAGTAGATACCCTGTTCACAGGAAGGAACTGAGCTTCCTGAGATGAGGAAAAGCAAGGGGAGACATCAGCTTTACCTTTTTTAGCCCTAATATCTTACAATATGAACTCCAAAACCTAACTGTCTGAGCCACCCACAGAGCCTGACATTGTCCCCAAGACACCCCTCTCTAAATTGAGGCATTGTTTCCTGGGGGTTACTCTTAAAATGCCTGCATTAAGTGGGAAGGTAGGAGGGACGGGCTAGTAGGCATTTACCATCAGCAGATTTAACAGCTCTCAAAACTTTTATTGTGAGGGCAGGTGGATGAACCATATGGGAGCAGATTCTGGGGTGACTTTGAAAATGAGGCAAGGGAAACTGGGGTGGGAGATGGGGATGCAGTCAGGATTTGGAAATGATGGCCTATTAGAGGGGTCTGGAGTCTTGCTGCTCAAAGTGTGGGTCACTGGTGTCACCTGGGAGCTCATTAGAAATGCAGAATCTCAGATCCCCACTCCAGAATCAGAATCTTCATGGGGATGCATAGGCTCGGGAAAAATTGAGAACATTCATTGCTCCAGAAACCACTAAGGGCACCTTTCTTCATGGGAATTCTCCACTGCTGTGTGACGTAGGTGTGTACTCTTTCCCCAGCATACCAGGCGGCTTTATCCCTGGGCCAGGACCCATCCAATGACTGCAATGACAGCCAGCGGGAGGTGCGCATCGTGGCCCAGAGGCGGGGGCAGAACGAGCCCGTGCTGGGGGTGGATTACCGGCAGCGCAAGATCACCATCCAGAACCGTGAGTGTGGAGGCAGCAGGGAACTGGGGGTGGAGAGGTGTGTAGACCAGGCCCAGAGGTCTGAGTCATTGTGGGGATTTCCCTTTTTTTCTGCTGCCTGATGGTCTACTTGGTCACTTTCATTTTTTGAGGAAAGTGCCAAATACACAGAATGTGCTATACCATCCAAAGTCATTACCCTGGAAGCTGGTCTCAGGCAAGAAGACATCCTACAGCTTTGGCTAAAGGTCAGGGAGTGGGTGATTTCCTTTGCTTTTCCAAGATGCAGGTCTAACGTCTGGCTCAGGCTCCCTTGATTCCTTCCACAGATTGCTCTCAGGGCCTGCTCGAACCCCAGGCCCCTGAGTTCCCCTCTGGCTACTTCTGTTGCCCAAATCTAAGGAAATAGGGGTTTCCAAGTAGATGGCCACCTTAGACCCTTGCCCTCCATTGGTAGAGGAAAGAGCATTGTGCTTAGAATCAAAAGACAGGGTGGGTGCCCCCATGCTTCCACTCCCTTGCTTAGTGACCAGCAGCAGATCCATTCTTTTCTCTGGCCTCTGTTGCCACATCTGAAAGATGGGCATAATGGCCTCTGTCTCCACACACCAAAGTGAGTATCAAATGTGATACCTGAGAGCTATGTCTAAAGCATATGCATTCTTTGTGGGGGTACAGAGAGTAGTGGTCAGCCCCTTCTCTGAAGTCAGACTCAGGTGTTGGTCCCCGTTCTGCACTTACAGGGTGTGTGAACTTGGGCAAGTCCCTTCCATTTTCTTTAGCCTCAATTTCTGTAAGATGGGACTTGCCGTAGCACGTATCTCATGGAGGGTTGTCAAGATTAAGTGAGATAATACGTATAAAGCACTTAGCAAACATTAAGTGTGCAGTAAACTTCAATTATGATCACTCAACACACTTTTGAATGGATGCGTCAGTGCCCCACATTCCTGTCTTATAATCCAGGACTGCTGCAATGGATTATTGGCACAGAATTCAGAGCGTATTTCAATGAGCTTTATGTGCAGTGTTAAATAAATATTGGCTGGTTAAAAGTGAAAAAAAAAAAAAAAGCAGGAGAATACACCTAGAAGGCCACTCAGGGTACTCTTAGCAACAATGTGAGGAAATCAGTGAATATTCTATGACTGTTGAGGTAGATCAAGCCAGTTTAAAAATTGCTTCCACCTTTGTGTATAATACTTTGGCTATAATACATAAGTCTGATCCATTTACATTCAACCTCAGACCTTCCCAAGTCAACCCTTGAATGCTCAGCCTTAGGGAACATCTATCCTTTTCCAGTTTCTAGGTGCATCCTCAGAGGTTCAGGGTGACTCTGCTTTCTCCAGAGCCCACAGAATTAGCTCCGATCTGACCCCAAAGTTTAAAGGATGAAAGTGCCCATAGGGGATAGTCCCTGATTTTCCGTCTTTTTTTCTAGTTTTGCACAGCACTGTCTACTACTTCCCCTCCCAACCCCGTTTGGGTCAAACTCTGCCTCCTTCTTACTCCCATGGGAAAGCGGTATTTCCCCTTGGTCTTAATTTTTAACCTCAGGCTTGTTGTGATTTCTTGGAGCCCTTGTATTCCAATACTTTTATGCCTGTGTTTGCATCATTTGAGAAGACCCTGTCAAATCAGTTCTTGGATAATTTAAAATATTAACATATCTGAATGTCCTCATTACTCTGACATCCCTGAAATAATCCTTATGCCTCTAATAAAATTGGGGCAGATTTATAACACACATTAACCTTGGAGGGGGAATTTCTTCCTAAGCACTTTCACCATTCTTCCAAGTCTGGGGCAAGCTTGTTTCTGGGAAAGGCAGTGGGTTTGGAAAATCATGGGGTAGGAAAAAACCGTAGGGATTGACGTAGAAAGAGAAGGAAACAGAAGTCGAAGTTAGCTCCAATGGTGCGTGACCTTGCATGTTTGTTTCATTTCCTCAGTAAATAGTTCTTGACAAAGAGATAATAAAGAATTGCAGCTACGACTGCCAGCTGAGCAGGAGCAAGTCTATAACTGAGGTCTCTAAGAATTTGAAGGTGTCCTCTGGTACTTACTGTGGCTGAAGTAGCAGGGACGTGGGAGCTGCCCTGATGCCTTTGACTGGACTTTAAGCGCTTTGAGGACAGAGATAGGTCTTGTTTGACCTTCCATAGAGTCTGATATAGTGCTGGACCCACAAAAGGTCTTTAGTGAACATTTGTTGCATTTACTAAATGTGAACATAACATTCACCTATCTTAATGGGGTAGATGCTTGGTGCTCATGAAAACTGAAATTCTTTTCTTAAAATATTGGCATTTCATCCTTACTTATTATTCAAGTTCATCTCACCTATCCTTTCAAGATTCAGAAATATGTGTTTCCAGCTTGTGAGGAATCCAGGCTGTGGAGCTTTCCACCCAGTTAGGAGAGGACGGTAGAGCTTGGTGGTTAAGGGCACCAGCTTTGGGGCAGAGACATGAGTTTGAACCTACCTCTGTTACCTCTCTCTGTTCTAGCTTCCTCTAGTCTTAGTTTCCTCATCTGAAATGCAGCTAATAATCCTACCCACTGTATCAGGATTAAGTTTGATTGCAAGTAAGCAAAAGCCCAAAATATTAGTGACTTAAACAATAAAGAAGTTTATTTCCGCTCATGTATAAATTTGGAGGTAGACAGACAAGAACTAGTGTGGTGGGTCTGTTCCATTATGTCCTCAGGTACCCAAGTTCCTTCCAGCTCACCAAGAATGTCATCTCCTTCCTCATGGTCCAAGATGGCAGCCATCACATTTGCTTTCCAGATAACAGAGTTGAAGAAGAAAGGGGCAAAGAAGTTCCTAAACTGTTTTTAAAAAAGTTCCTGGGAGCCATCATGTGACACTTCTGCTTATATTGTGCCCACCAGAACTGAGTCACATGTCCGTGTCCATCTGTAAATGAGGATGGGAAATAGTGATTTTATTCTGGATGGCCATGTACATGACCAAAACTTCTATGATCATGAGAGAAGGGGAGAATAGACATTGGGAGATAGCCGGTAATCTCTACCTCACCCACTTAGAGTTGTTTTGGGAAGTAAATGAGGTGATGTATCCAAAATCCTTTCAAGGTACCTAGTAGGGCTCAATGAATGGTAAGTTCTGCCACCTTTATATTGTTTGGAGAAAGAGTCTCAAACGAAGGAATTGAGGCCTTTCTCTGAACTATGAGAGGCCCTCTTGGGATGTGGAAGTACAATGCTGGGGACTTGAAGCGACCATAGATCAGATCCCTCTCCTTTAACCACTGGCACCTTCCCCTCCCCTGTTGCAGGAGCAGATCTTGTGATTAATGAAGTGATGTGGTGGGACCATGGAGTGTATTATTGCACCATTGAGGCTCCAGGGGACACGTCAGGAGACCCAGATAAGGAAGTGAAGCTCATTGTCCTGCGTAAGTGCTCCTGGAACTTTCTATTCGGCCACCCCACTGTGACACTTTTACATACAGAAAAAAAAGAAAAACAGAAACACGCAAGCCTAGGTTATTGTTGTCGGTAGCCAGCCTCTGAAGTTCCCTTACCAAAGATAAACTTTTTTTTTTTTTTTTTTTTGCCTGTATGTTGCTCACCCTTAACCTATAGTTCAAGAGCTGTGTTGATCAGACCTCTACAACGTTACAGCCTGAAGCATGCACCTACCTGCATGTTTAGTTCAATCCCTGCTCGGCTTCTCTCCTGCAGACTGGCTGACAGTGATCTTGATCATCCTGGGGGCCCTCCTTCTGCTCCTGCTGATTGGAGTGTGCTGGTGCCAGTGCTGTCCTCAGTACTGCTGCTGCTACGTCCGCTGCCCCTGCTGTCCCAACCGCTGCTGCTGCCCCGAGGAAGGTGAGAGGGGACGGACGAGCAGTGCGGTGGGGTGGTGCAGGAGCCTAGTACCCCAGACAGATCCATTTCATATGCCCAGGTCAAAACCTTGGGTTCTTCCAGGTTCTCCTCCATGCCCTTCTCCCGTCAGAGGCTCAGAGGTCTTTGGCCTCAGCCCAGGAAATTATGCTCAGGGAAGCTATGGAGCAAAGTGGGAGGACTTCTGCCTGTTCACCTCCTAGCCTGCCTAAGGCTTCGTTCAGGTGTCTCTGCCTACATATCAGTGGCCCTGATGTGCCTGTGCTCCAGCATTTGCTCCCAGCACTGACCTTGCTTGGACACGAGGTGGCTGGAGGGAGTGATTTGCATAGAGCTGTGAGAGAGAAGGCCACTTCTCAAAGATGACTTGAAAAGAACAGATGAGAAGAGAGAGGTGTTGGAGCACGGATTCTCAAACTTAAGAATCTCCTGGAGGCCTCCATCTCCAGAGTTTCTGATTTAATCGGTCTTGGGTGGCCCTGAGAATTTATATTTCTCAAAAGTTCACAGGTGATGCAATTCTGCCAGTCTGGGGGCACACTTCGAGAGCCTCATTTTTAGACAAAGGAAAGAGGGGGCAGAAGAAGATCTTGCTCTAATGTGATCTTTCTTTGGGCTTAAGTTTGACCTTTTAAAACAGAATTGTGACATGCCATAAAAAATTTGGTGAAGGCAAAAGAAAAAGAATTATTCTACAAAGATCTTTCCTTACTAAAGAGATGGAATCAACAGCTTTAAATTGAAGGAGGTTTTTTTGTTTTTAAAGTAACATTTCCTTTTCCTGATGATATAAGTGAAGTATTACATTGTCGAAAATTTGAAATGTAGGAAAATGAAAAGACTAATCTAAGCACCCAGATATAACCACTCTTATCATTTTGGTCTATTTGAAAAGAAAACTTTTAAAAGAAAAAAATAAGAAATTGGCTGTTAAGACAGAAACAAAACCTAATCTACAAGGTCAAGAAGGTCAATGGTCTGAGTCTAGTTTCAGGCCTATGTTCTGAGGTTGCTGTCTTACAGGAAAAGAGAACTAACTTTTATTGGATGTCTGGTGTGTGTGGGCCCTTTGCATATATTTCCCTTTTGAATCCTCACAACCCTAGAAGGCAGGTATCATTATTTAACCATGAGGAGACTGAAGGTCAGAGGAGTCACACAGCTGGTAAGTAGCAGAAGTAGTGCAGCGTTGTATTCATGATTATCTGACTTATGAGCGCCTGAATTTCCCACGAGAGAGGCTGCCACGACCTATCTGTGTAGATCACTATGGGATTGGCTGAGATACCAATGAACTCCTTCAAGAGAAGAAAAATAGCAGAGAACTCAATATTGGGCCACGGAGCTCCCTACCGTTCAGAGGCCTCTGGGAGAGATGCCATGTAGAAGTCACTGCCACTGGAGCAGAAATATGCAGACTGAGATGAGAGAAACTCTCCCAAGATACTTTCTTGGAATCCCTAGGTCTGTGGGGTACTCAAAACAGTCAGGGCTAGGGACTCAGTCAGCACAAGCGATAAATGTATCCACTGTCAGTAAGCTGATAAACAGGTTCTGGGAGAAAGTGGTTTCTCCTAAGTGGTTAGGGGTCATTTAGAAGAACTGGTAAAGTAAAGAAATGTGGGCCACAAATAAAAGATCCCTGAACTTGAGCAGATGAGATCACTTTCAAAGTGAGTCACTTGGGGAGTCTGTCCTGAGAAATTTGGTGATAAGAGGAGATTACATAGAGGGGGCAGGAGTTGTCAAGGAAAGCTCTTGGGTGGGGAAGAGGGTGTATGTGATCGTTGATTTTTTTTTAGAATAAGGTAACCCTAAGCATATGTGTAGGCAGAGAACCAAGGCCAACAGAAAGAGAGTGAAGGGAAGCATTGTGAAGTAAGGCGATGACTCAGAAGGGATGGAGCCAGTGGGAGAGACATCAGGCTTACAGTGAAAGGATTACCTTTAGACAGAAAAGGAAAAGGAAGCCTGCCCTCTGAAGAGAGAGAGGAAGTTGTTAACACCTGGAAGACGATTAAAGTGTCAGGGAAGGAGCTGAGGGAGGGAGCTCACACCCGCCTGTCTCGATTTCAGCACATCAAAATTCTAGATGCAAAAGGCAGCTTCGATGCCAGTGATTCTTGAGCTTCCGAGACCACAGCCCACCTCCCCAACCTGCTCCTACTTTCCATTGAGAGTTAACAGAGGATCAGAGAGGAGAAAAATGAAAATGACACCAAAGTTTAGTAATCCTTGGTAATTCACTTAGTACTAGTAAACAACCTACAGTAGAACTTAAAGAAGAAAGTTATTGACACTGAATCTTATTTTTTTTCCGTGGGAACTGGAGCGACAACTTCCATCCCTAGATTGGTTGTTGACCCTCCTCCCCACGGAACCCCTAGGCGCACCCTGCAGTGGGCTATAGGCCACACGGAGAATCTCTGATCTATGCCACCCACCTCCCCATCCCCTCAGCTGAGGGAAGTGAGGCCTAGAGAGACTTTTCCACAGTTACACACAGCTTGTTAGTGATGAGCCCTGGACTAGACCTAGGTCTCTTGATTCCATGTCCAGGGCTGGTTCCTCTTCCTCAGCAAAGACATGTCATTAGCTGAAAGTTCATAGGGAGGGGAAGACATGAGAAGTTTAAACTGCTGCTCTGGAGGAGGGAAGCAGGGTCGCTAGATCAGTCAAGGAGATCTACGCACATTGCGAGAAGGGCTATATGAGGTCAGTTGCCTGACTGTGCAGCCAGTGTGGGTCCAGGAAGCATTGACTGGTGGTTTCCTAAAGCTGAAATGGCAAAAATTCAAGGGGCATGAGATTCTAGGATGCTCCTGAGGTTGTCAGTGGAAGGACTGCCAGTCAATTTGGTATACTGTGTATACTGCCAGTATATGTATAAAAAAAAGGAATGTGTGACCATGGGTCAGAGAGGGCGAAGAACACACTATAAGGGCAGGGAGGGGGTGGTAAGGAATAGTAAGAAGTTGGAGGTCCTCAGGGGCACCATGGGTGATGCACACAGAGGATGCTGGCTGCAGGTCTCTGCAGGAGGGGAGGTGTTGAGTGTTATTTCTGCCACAAAAGGGTCTTCTTAAAGAACATGCCCTGGGTTTTCCTCAGCAATGAGGATGAATATGGTGGTCTAGTCTCCAAATGTGTACTTTTTGTCTTCTATGAGATCTAAGGTGAAAGAAGCGACTTATTTTAACAGTAACAGTGAGAGCCATGAGCTGTTAGGCATTTCATGTGCATTACCTCATTTAACTTCAACAACTTTGTGAAGTAGGTATTATTATCCCCAGCTCAGATATGAGGAGATTGGGCTCAGACACTCTGGAAACTCACTCAAACTTACACAGCTAATACATGCTGGGATTCAAGTTGAAGTCCACGTGACCCTCAAAGCCTGTGTTTAACCTATCCCTGAGGACCATAATTCTCAGAATGTTGTTGAGAATCCACAATAGTCAACTCCAGTTCGACTCCCTGCATTAAAATCAGAGAGCTTGTTGAAAACATGGATTTTCTTACCTTGTATTAGACTGAAGGTCAGTCTGCGAGCAGGGTCCAGGAGTCTGTATATATAACTAGCACGTTAAAGGTGACCAAGGCAGACTTTACACCACTGAGGTTCAGAGGTAACTTATTAGGAGTCTTGAAGCTTTGTTCATTTCTCCATGTTTCTTATTTTATTGCCTGATTCCCCATTAGGTGAGCAATAGAAACACCTGATAGCCTAGACTTCCCCATGGAGCTGTTTCCAGGGACAGGAGGGCAAGGGAGAAGCTCAGAGGCTGTATTTTTCCACTCCCATCTCATCAGTTCCAGTGCATCAGGGAAGGGAGGGACCCTGGGAAAAAGTTTGTGGCAGCTAAGAAGGGAGCAGGTGTGTTAATCTTGGGAATATGTAAAAATCTGACAGGAAAGCGCGTGGAGGATCTGGAAGGGTCTCTAGGGAGTCATCTCTGCAGGGGGTCCCATTAATTAAAAAGTCATTTGGGGAGCAAGGAGTTAAGCCCAACTCTCCTTTTCCCTCCTATTGAATTGGAGGAGTTGAAGAAGGAAGTGGCCCAAAGGGGAAATGGTATCATCTGGAGGAAACCAAGATTCAGTCAGAGGGGCAGGGGGTGGGTAGGGTTGTTCCCAATGGAATCAGATGTCCCCAGGCCTTGGAAGCAGAGGTTAGTCTGAAGTGGGTTTTGAATGGTGTGGTGCTGAGTGGAGAGAAATAAAGTGAGGCACTACCACTAGAGAAGGGTTTTTTTTGTTTTTAGGTTTTTTTTTTTTTTTTTGCTTTATCACATAAATAAAGGAGTCTGGGGACTCTGTGGTTTGGCAGAAAGAGTACAGGCTTGAGTGGCAGACAGACACCGGGTCACATGCTGCCTCTGCCAGTCACCAGCTGTGGGACATTGGGCTGGGAAGGTAACCTCTGTAAGCCTAACTTCCTCATCTGATTCTCATATTAAGAGATTCCTCTGAGGATTAGTTAGCTCATGTAAAGTGACTGGCGCATATTAAGGAGGGCATTGTGTGTGCTGAAGATATCGTGTATAGGGAGCTGGGGGAGGCACCTGTTAGCAAGAGGGAGAGGAAAGTGCTGAGCAAGTGAACCTATCTTTAGAGGGTCTGGAGTGCTGTCCTTTGGCATGAAGATGTGGCAGCTGGGTGAGCTGCTCTAAGTTTGCATCTGATTTCCTCCATGCTGGGCTGTGACTCACCATCAGGGCTGGGGCTCCAAACATTTTTGGGGGCTTGGCTGAAACCACTTCCTATTGTGCTGGAAGTTGGTTTCATACTAGAGCCATTGGGTGGCCTTCCTGATGGCCCTTTAGCTGCTGGCCTCAGCAAATCCCCCAACCTATGCAGCTGGGTCCAGAATGCCTGTCTCCTACCTCTTCCTTCTGTGGTAAGAGGAAGCCTCTGGCAGAGCCCTGCTGCTTTAGGGGTGGCCACAGGGCTTGGGGAACCCAGGAGGAGGTGAGAATGCCAGGCTGGCAGGCACTTCCTGCACTTAAGCACACAAGTACATTTCCTACATGCATGGATAGACAGGGAGCTTGGGAGACATGTGCACTTGGTCACAATTACCTCAAAATAGAAATTCATGAACAAAAACAACTAGATTCATTTGTTTTTAATTTGTACTTGCTGTGGGTTGTGTGCTTCAGACCAGCTGCACCTAAGCGACTGGAGAAACGTTTCTATGGATCCCTTGTGCTGCTTTTTTCTATTATTTTCTTTGCCCTGAAAGGAAATGGTATTTCCCTTCTCCCTTCTCTGCCTCTACCCCACCCATTAGAGATTCCCCCTACTTAGGGAAAACCCCAATACTTAATAAAGTGAGGAGAAGAGTAGAAAGGATCCACCTCAACTTTTTTGCATTCTCTGCCTTCTTCCCCCTGGTTTTCTCCCGCCCAGGGCTGGCATTACCAGCTAGAAACGTTCTTCAGTCCCTCTCCCTTTACCAGTAATTCTGCCCATTGACCTCAGCACCTGCGTCCTCTTTTTCCACTCTGAGCAGGCAGTCCTCCCAAGCAGCCCCTGACTAACAGCCTCCTCTAAGCCCTTTGCATCTGTACCTTCTATATTTGGCCTATGGCCTGAAATTTCATTGCCTGCTAATACCTATGCATCTACCTATACATTTTAGGTGACCTTGGAAATGGGCAGAACAATGAAATGTTTTCAAGACTAGGAAGTCAGGTTTTAAGATTATATTTCCTAGTGTGCAGGAGTTGCAGTGTTGGCTGGGGAATTTATTCCCAGCTCCTTGCCAAGGGAATAGTTGATTCACTACTTCCCTTAACTCTTACTCCCATGCGAGAGAGGTCACAATAAACTTCGAAGAGAGAAAGTGGCCTCTTGGCAAGGCTGCTAGGTGGAGAGAAGTGAAGTGGGAGGTGTGGGCCTTGCCCTGGCTGAGGGTCTGCATTTCTCCTTTTCCCCCTGCAGCCCTGGCCCACCAACGCAACATGAAGCAGGCTCAGGCCCTAGGCCCTCAGATGATCGAAAAACCCCTGTACTGGGGGGCGGACAGGAGCTCCCAGTTTTCATCTTATCCAATGAATCCACTGCTGCAGCGAGGTAAACCTTGCCAGAGATTTGGGGTGGGAGAGGGTAAAGGGCAAGGGTAGGAGCATGGGCTGCATTGGGGCCTTCATGACCAATATGGTGGACATCTTTACGACTGAGGATGGGAGGGGGTAGATGCATGCTAATAAGGTGGCACTTCGGTGCCCTGATTCTGAGGAGTGTGTTTTGGACCAGCAGTTCTGCATGTTCTTTTCCTTATCTTCAATCAGATTTGTCCCTGCGATCCAGCCTCCCAGAGATGCCATTGACCCAGACCACCGCTCACCCTCCCATCACCAACGGTGTCCTAGAGTATTTGGAGAAAGAGCTGCGGAACCTCAACCCAGCCCAGCCTCTGCCGGCTGACCTCCAAGGCAGATCTGGCCATCCCCGCAGCATGCTGTCCTCCCTGGGCTCTGAGGTCGTGGAACGCAGAATCATCCACCTACCCCCGCTGGTCAGAGACCTGCCGTCTCTGCGGAGGACCAGCAACTCCTCCCACCAGCAGTGGCTCCCCCCGCCTCCCCCCGGACCCTGGGATCTGAGGGAGGGGAGAAGGCAGCACCGCTACTCTGATTTCCAGCAGGAGCACCGGGACCGGGAGCCTCAGCGCTGGGCGCTGGAGCAAAGGGAGCTGGGCCGACTGCGGAGCGGAAGGCACCGCGGCTCCAGGCAGCGCGGGTCACCCACACCCTGGTCAGACAGGGACAGCCTCAGCGACGGCCCCTCGTCCAGCGAGGCCCGCTGGCCGCCCAACCGCCCCCGTCTCCGGAGCCGCTTCCCAGAGAGAGCCCGCGGGCCCAGCCCCCGGGGCAGCGCCCAGGGACACCAGAGGCGCCGGCACCGCAGCTACTCCCCTCCCCTGCCCTCCGGGCTCAGTTCCTGGAGCTCCGAGGAGGAGGAGGAGAAGGAGAGGCATTCCCGGAATTGGGGGCCCCGTCGCCGCCGCCGCCGCTCGCGCTCGCCAAACTGGCCTGAGGAGAAGCCACCCAGTTACCGCTCGCTGGATGTCACCCCAGGCAAGAATGGCAGGAAAAAAGGGAGCGTGGAGAGGCGCTCGGTGAGCCTGGG
Organism: Delphinapterus leucas; assembly: GCF_059928025.1. Taxonomy (NCBI): domain Eukaryota; kingdom Metazoa; phylum Chordata; class Mammalia; order Artiodactyla; family Monodontidae; genus Delphinapterus; species Delphinapterus leucas. Next base: position 67,733,808 of record NC_143132.1, on the reverse strand, counting down.
GCTTCCTGCTGAGGGTCGGGCGTGGGCAGAAGGGACCCTTCAGCCAGGCTGACACGGGCCACCTCACCTGCCGCCGCGGAGGGTCCCTCATCTCTGTTTTGCCCCGCTGGCCCTCTGGGCGTGGTGAGACCCCTCTTGCAGAGCTGGACGGGACCAGTGAGTGCCAAGAGCAGGGGAGGGACTCTGGGCGTGATGCTTAAGAGGGCCTTCTCACTCTCAGTCTGGCTCCAGCCCTCATCACAGTCCCCTGAGGCCAGTCGGGCCGGGTCCCCCCATTTCACGGGTGAGGAAACGAAGCTCAAAATAATTAAGCGCTTTGTGAGTAGTGGCGCTAGAACTCCAGCACAGGCTTCCACCGGCCAAGGCTTTACTTCCTGTCATAGCTGCCTTGCTTTACTTAGCAACAATTTCCATACCCCAAATTAGAACCGTGGGCCTGACAGGACGTTTGTGCCACTTCTGGGTGCTGCAAGTCAGTGTGCAAGGGCCTGAGACCCACCCCCAACCCCTCCGGAAAGTCTCGTTAAAGTGATTTAGGGAAACAAAAACAAAACAAAACAAAACCCCCCAAAACCCTGATATCCCAAATATGGGTCGAAACTTTAGGACTCTGTGAACAGGCAAGGTGCCAATGGAAAGGGGCACAAAGAGGGATGCAGGCTCTTTAAGCCTCTGAACATAGACCTTTTTTCTCCTTTAAGATGCGACTTTAAAATATCATCTTATAATTAATATACCCCTATGATAGTATTCCTTCTGTGTTGTCACTTTGCAAAGTTATGCTGGCTGTTGCTCAGAAATATTCATGAACTGCCTCAGAACCAACCTACAGGCTACCCACACAAATCTATTTCTCTATTCCACTAAAATCCTTTTTCCGTTTTGCTTCTGTTGAGATAAAGGGATACATAGTCGGTTGTGAGGGAAGTTCCCAGAGTAGAGGGATATTAGAGGAACAAGAATTTTAACCTCTCACGCACTTTGAAGGATACAACTCTCGTTTGGAAATGCAAATTCTGCTGTGACTTGTTTTAAAACCAGTCATCTGCATAGTGTGTACAAAGAAACAGGCACCTTATGAGAGCCCCAGTGCTGGTCTTTCTAGGGAAGAACCTTGGCGAAAGAGTGATTTGTGAGGAAGGTAGCAAAAGCCCGCGGGCATTTCTGAAATAATCAATGGCAATTATATTCTCACAGATGTCCCACGAGAGAGGCAAAGACCAGTAATAATGAAACTTAGTAGTATCCTTACTAAGTGGTACTGAGCTATGGACATTTATGCAACATCTCATTTAATCCTTTCAACACCCTGTGAGGTTTGTACTATTATGTTCGTTTTACGGTGGATACAACTCTTTCTTCCATGTTACCAGTAAGAAAATTACATCCTGAAAGAAAATACAGAATCAGTCAAAGCCAGGACAACCACTGTTACTTTGGTCATATGATTACTAGACAGTCTCTTATCTTCATTTTAACAGAAAAATGTAATTTAAAAGTCAGCTTTTGGCTTCAAATCCAAACCCTATTTTTTTTTTAAGTTAAACTTTTTCTTTAATTTCTTCTAAATTATATGGTTTCTTTTAAGTGAGAGAATGGTGAAAGGAGCACCAGTTATGTTTTGGATACCAGAATAAGCCCTTTCCAAGATTTATTTCATTTAATCCTTGCGATAGCCCTGTGAGGCTCAGTGAGGTTGAGTAACATGCTCAAGGTCACACAGCCAATAGGGAGTGAAGCCAGAATTTGAACAAAGCCCTCTGACTCAAGACTATGCCCTTTTCAATAGCTCATGCTGCCTAATTAGAAGAGAATTGTGTGGGGCAATGATGTTTTCTTGTAACTTTATTTCTTATCATCAAGATGTACACACAAATAATTCTATCACAAGGAAACCAAATTTTCGATTGTAAAGTTGCTTGTGAGAGGCAAAGTCGCTCAAGATAATTGTAAAGGCCTTCATTGTTTTGGATTTCTCTGAGCTTATCTCCAAAATAGTTTTCACTTTACTTTATCACATTCAACTATCCACTCATACTCTGAGTGACCAGAGGCCCAAGACCAAAGCTTGATTTGGAAGGTTGATTCGTTTGAAGGGCACCGTGTTTTGTTTATTTTGTTTGTAACTTGAAATTTGAATGCTTTTAGTGGGCCCAAAATCTCTCTTTGCTCCTCTCCTTGGCAGGGCCGGATGCTTTCCACACGCCTTCTAGCCTCTGAAGTCTTTGGAGCTTGCAGCTAACTTTAGAAGTTATAGTACAATTGGGCCACTAGATGGTGATCTTTGATTATATATAACTTGAGTTTCTTAAATTGAGCTGATAAGATGTATGACTATTTTCTTAAATCAAGCTTTCAACAGTAACAGCTTTACCATAACTTTTTACAAAATACTTATTAAAAATACTTTATTAAATATTCAGAGTAATATGAATTAATCAAAAAATCTTTTGGCTCAAATGGAGTCTCTCTCTAGAGTAATGTTTAACAAGTAGATACCAACAGGCAAGGCCTTGCATGTAAATGATGTCATGGGAACTGAACTAGGTAAGGAGTATTGTCTGCACAGTGCCCACGAGAAAAGGGAAGTTATGTTGAGGTATCTTCCATTTGACTCCAGAACCAGGACTCCAGCCAAGATCTCATTGCGTGTCTGGTGGTCTTTTCACTCCACCAAAAGTCAAGAGTCTCAGAAATATAAGAAGCAGTAATATCAAGCTTTAAACTCCAGGGGTTTCAGACTGAGTGGCCCCTGTGTTTCTGGTATCCTTCAAATCGATCATCTTTCCTTCCAGTCTTGCTCTGTCAGGAAGGGCTTCCCAAGGCATTGCTGATTTGTTCCAATCTTGGCCTGTACACACCTGTTCTAATGCAAGAGAAAGCTACTGCATTCTTTCCTCTCCAAGCTAAACTCAAACTTGCTGTAGAGAATCCAAGATTTTTTTCTTGACTCTTTGATTTAATTAAAAACATTTTAGATTATGGTACTTTCTTCTACTTTCAGTAAAATGTCTATTCTTTGATAATGTCTTTTCTTTAGAAAACCCTGTACAACTTCCTTTGGCTCCATTTTGTTGCTTTCCTTTGTCAGAGAGCATTCATCCCACAGCATTTTTGTTCCAAGAAAAATTTTTTTTATTGAAGTATAGTTGGTCTACAATGTTTCAGGTGTACAGCAAAGTGATTCAGTTTTATATATATATTATTTTTCAGACTCTTTTCTGTTATAGATTATTACAAGATATTGAATATAGTTCCCTATGCTATACAGGAGGTCCTTGTTGTTTATCTACTTTATATATAGTAGTGTGTATGTGTTAACCCCAAGTTCCTACTTTATCCCCCGCCCCTTTCCCTTTGATAACCATAAGTTTGTTTTCTATGACTGTGAGTCTATTTCTGTTTTGTAAATAAGCCCATTTGTATCATTTTTTAATCCTACATATAAATGATACTATATATCTGTGTTTCTGTGTCTGACTTACTTCATTTTACTTCACTTTGTATGATAATCTCTAGGTCCATCCATTTGTTGCTACAAATGACATTATTTCATTCTTTTTTATGGCTGAGTAATAGTCCATTGTATATATATACCACATCTTTTAAAAAAAAAATTTATTGGACTTCCCTGATGGTCCAGTGGTTAAGACTTCATGCTTCCACTGCAGGGGGCATGGGTTTGATCCCTGGTTGGGGAACTAAGATCCCACATGCTGCGTGATGTGGCCAAAAAAAAGAAAAAAATTATTGAAATATAGTTGATTTACAATGTGTATTAGTTTCAGCAAAGTGATTCAGTTTTATATATATTATTTGTGTATATATGTGTGTATATATATATTTGTATATATATTCTTTTTTAGATTCTTTTCCATTATAGGTTATTACAAGATATTGAGTATAGTTAGTTCCCTGCGCTATATAGTAGGTCCTTGTTGGTTATCTGTTTTATAAATATATAGTAGCATATTTTAATCCCAAACTCCTAACTTATTCCTCCCCCACCTTTTCCCCTTTATTAGCCATAAAGTTTGTTTTCTATGTCTATGCATATATACCACATCTTCTTTATCCATTCATCTGTCGCTGGACATTTAGGTTGCTTCCATGTCTTGGCTATTGTAAATAGTGCCACTATGAACATTGGGGTGCATGTTTCTTTTCAAATTAGAGTTTGCTTCTTTTCCAGATATATGCCCAGGAGTGGGATTGCTGGATTATATGGTAACTCTATTTTTAGTTTCTTAAGGAACCTTCATACTGTTTCCATAGTGACTGTACCAATTTACATTCCCACCAACAGTGTAGGAGGGTTCTTTTTTCTCCACACCCTCTCTAGTATTTATCATTTGTAGACCTTTTGATGATGGCCATTCTGACTGATGTGAGATGATACCTCATTGTAGTTTTGATTTGCATTTCTCTAATAATTAGTGATGTTGAGCATCCTTTCATGTGCCTGTTGGCCATCTGTGTGTCATCTTTGGAGAAATGTCTAATTAGGTCTTCTGTCAATTTTTTGATTGGGTTATTGGGTTTTTTTTTATTGAGATGTATAAGCTGTTTGTGTATTTTGGAAATTAATCCCTTGTTGGTCCCATCGCCTGCAAATATTTCTTTCCCATTCTGTAGGTTGTCTTTTCATTTGGTTTATGGTTTCCTTTGCTGTGCAAAAGCTTTTAAGTTATTTAGGTCCCATTTGTTTATTTTTGCTTTTGTTTCCATTACTCTAGGAGGCAGATCCAAAAAAAAATTGCTGCAATTTATGTCAAGGAGTGTTCCACTTATGTTTTCCTCTAGGAGTTTTATAGTATCCAGTCTTACATTTAGTTTGCATTTATAGTATGCAGTCTTACATTTATATGGTGTTAGAGAATTTTCTACTTTCATTCTTTTACAGGTAGCTGTTCAGTTTTCCTATCACCACTTGTTGAAGAGACTGTCTGTTCTCCACTGTATATTCTTGCCTCCTTTGTTGTAGATTAATTGACCGTAAGTGCATGGGTTTATTTCTGGGCTTTCAGTCCTGTTCCATGGAAGTATGTGTCTGATTTTGTGCCAGTACCATATTGTTTTGATTAGTGTAGCTTTATAGTATAGTCTGAAGTCAGGGAGTGTGATTGCTCCAGCCCCGTTCTTCTTTCTCAAGATTTGTTTAGCTATTCAAGGTCTTTTGTGTTTCCATACAGATTAAAAATCTTTTGTTCTAGTTCTATGAAAAATGTCATTGGTAATTTGATAGGGGTTGCATTGAATCTGTAGATTGCCTTGGGTAGTATGGTCATTTTAACAATACTGATTCTTCCAATCCAGGAATATGGTATATCTTTCCATCTGTTTGTGTCATCCTCAATTTCTTTCATCAGCGCCTTATAGTTTTCAGAGTACAGGTCTTTTGCTCCCTTAAGGTAGGTTTATTCCTAGGTATTTTTTTTAATGGTATTGTTTCCTTAATTTCTCTTCTGATATTTTGTTGTTAGTGTATAGAAATGCAACAGATTTCTATATGTTAATTTTGTATCCTGCAACTTTACCGAATTCATTGATGAGCTCTAGTAGTTTTCTGGTAGTGTCTTTAGAATTTTCTGTGTATAGTATCATGTCATCTGCAAACAGTGACAGTTTTACTACTTCCTTTCCCATCTGGATTCCTTTTATTTCTTTTTCTTCTCTGATTGCAGTGGCTGTGACTTCCACAACTATGTTGAATAAAAGTGGCAAGAGTGGGCATCCTTGTCTTGTACCTGATCTTAGAGGGAATGCTTTCAGCTTTTCACCATTGAGTATGATGTTAGTTGTGGGTTTGTCATAAATGGCCTTAATTACGTGAGATATGTTCCCTTTATGCCCACTTTCTGGAGAGGTTTTATCATAAATGGATGTTGAATTGTATCAAAAGCCTTTTCTGCTTCAATTGAGATGATTGTATCATATGGTTTTTATTCTTCAATTTGTTAATGTGGTGTATCACACTGATTGATTTGCGGATATTGAAAAATCTTTGCGTACCTGGGATAAATCCCACTTGATCATGGTAAATTATCCTTTTAATGTATTGTTGGATTTGATTTGCTAGTATTTTTATTTATTTATTTATTTATTTATGGCTGCGTTGGGTCTTTGTTACTGTGCATGGGCTTTCTCTAGTTGGGGTGAGTGGGGGCTACTCTTCGTTGTGGTGTGTGGGCTTCTCATTGCAGTGGCTTCTCTTGTTGCAGAGCACAGGCTCTAGGCACACGGGCTTCAGTAGTTGTGGTTCACGGGCTCTAGAGCACAGGCTCAGTAGTAGTGACACATGGGCTTAGTTGCTCCACAGCGTGTGGATCTTCCCAGACCAGGGCTTGAACCCGTGTCTCCTGCATTGGCAGGTGGACTCTTAACCAGTGCGCCACCAGGGAAGCCCGATTTGCTAGTATTTTGTTGAGGATTTTTTCATCTGTGTTCATCAGTGATATTGGTCTATAATTTTCTTTTTTGTGTGATATCTTTGTCTGGTTTTGGTATCAGGGTGATGGTGGCCTCAGAGAATGGGTTCAGAAGTGTTTCTTCCTCTGCAGTTTTTTAGAATAGTTTCAGAAGGATAGGTGTTAACACTTCTCTAAATGTTTGGTAGAATTCATCTGTGAAGCTATCTTGTCCTGGACTTTTGTTTTGGGGGAGGTTTTAAATTACCGATTCAGTTTCCTTACTGGTAATTTCTTCGTATTTTCTGTTTCTTCCTGGTTCAGTCTAGGGAGATTGTACTTCCTAAGAATTTGTCCATTTCTCCTAGGCTGTCCATTTTATTTGCATAGAGTTGCTCGTAGCATTCTCTTATGATCCTGGATAAGTCTGAGTAAAGGCTTATCAATTTTATCTTTTCCAAGAACGAGCTTTTAGCTTCATTGGTCTTTTCTATTGTTTTTGTGGGTTTTTTTGGTCTCTATTTCATTTATTTTTGCTCTGAACTTTGTGATTTCTTTCCTTCTACTAACTTTGGGTTTTGTGTGTTCTTCTTTCTCTAGTTGCTTTAAGTATAAGGTTAGGTTGTTTATTTGAGATTTTTCTTGTTTCTGAGGTAAGCTTGTATTGCTATAAACATCCCTCTTAGAACTGCTTTTGCTGAGTCCCATAGGTTTTGGATCATTGTGCTTTCATTTTCATTTGTCTCTAGGTATTTTTAAAATTTCCTCTTTGATTTCTTCAGTGATCCATTAGTAGCATATTGTTTAGCCTCCACGTGTTTGTGTTTTTTGCAGTTTTTTTTCTTGTAGTTGATTTCTAGTCTCATAGGGTTGTGGTCAGAAAAGATGCTTGATAAGATTTCAATTTTCTTAAATTTACCAAGGCTTGTTTTGTGGCCTAGCATGTGATCTATCCTGGAGAATGTTCCATGTGCACTTGAATGTGTAACCTGCTGCTTTTGGATGGAATGCTCTATAAATATCAGTTGAGTCCGTTTGGTCTAATGTGTTATTTAAGACCTGTGTTTCCTTACTAATTTCTGTCTGGATTATCTGTCCATTGATGTAAGTGGGGTGTTAAAGTCCCCCACTATTATTATGTTACTGTCAGTTTCTCCTTTTATGTCTGTTAACATTTGCCTTATATATTGAAGTGATCCTATGTTGGGTGCATATATATTTACAATTTCTTTATCTTCTTCTTGGATTGATCCTTTGATCATTATGTAGTGTCCTTGTCTCTTATAAGGACAAGGACACTTGTCAGTGTCTATATATATATATATATATATATATATATATATTTAACATCTTTATTGGAGTATAATTGCTTTACAATGGTGTGTTAGTTTCTGCTTTATAACAAAGTGAATCAGTTATACATATACATATGTCCCCATATCTCTTCCCTCTTGCATCTCCCTCCCTCCCACCCTCCCTATCCCACCCCTTTAGGTGGATCACCGAGCTGATCTCCCTGTTCTATGTGGCTGCTTCCCACTAGCTATCTATTTTACGTTTGGTAGTGTCTATATGTCCATGCCACTCTCTCACTTCATCCCAGCTTACCCTTCCCCCTCTGCATATCCTCAAGTGCATTCTCTAGTAGGTCTGCATCTTTATTCCCGTCTTGCCCCTAGGTTCTTCATGACCATTTTATTTTTTTTTAGATTCCATATATATGTGTTAGCATACGGTATTTATTTTTCTCTTTCTGACTTACTTCACTCTGAATGACAGTCTCTAGGTCCATCCACCTCACTACAAATAACTCAGTTTCGTTCCTTTTTATGGCTGAGTAATATTCCATTGTACATATGTGCCACATCTTCTTTATCCATTCATCTGTTCATGGACACTTAGGTTGCTTTCATGTCCTGGCTATTGTAAATAGAGCTGCAATGAACATTTTAGTACGTGACTCTCTTTGAATTATGGTTTTCTCAGGGTATATGCCCAGTAGTGGGATTGCTGGATCATATGGTAGTTCTATTTTTAGTTTTTTAAGGAACCTCCATACTGTTCTCCATAGTGGCTGTATCAGTTTACATTCCCACCAACAGTGCAAGAGGGTTCCCTTTTCTCCACACCCTCTCCAGCATTTATTGTTTCTAGATTTTTTGATGATGCCCATTCTGACTGGTGTGAGGTGATACCTCATTGTAGTTTTGATTTGCATTTTTCTGATGATTAATGATGTTGAGCATTCTTTCATGTGTTTGTTGGCAATCTGTATATCTTCTTTGGAGAAATGTCTAGGTCTTCTGCCCATTTTTGGACTGGGTTGTTTGTTTTTTTGACATTGAGCTACATGAGCTGCTTGTAAATTTTGGAGATTAATCCTCTGTCAGTTGCTTCATTTGCAAATATTTTCTCCCATTCTGAGGGTTGTCTTTTCATTGTTTATGGTTTCCTTTGCTGTGCAAAAGCTTTTAAGTTTCATTAGGTCCCATTTTTTAATTTTCGTTTTTATTTCCATTTCTCTAGGAGGTGGGTCAAAAAGGATCTTGCTGGGATTTATGTCATAGAGTGTTCTATGTTTTCCTCTAAGAGTTTGATGGTGTCTGGCCTTACATTTAGGTCTTTAATCCATTCTGAGTTTATTTTTGTGTATGGTGTTAGGGAGTGTTCTAATTTCATTCTTTTACATGTAGCTGTCCAGTTTTCCCAGCACCACTTATTGAAGAGGCTGTCTTTTCTCCACTGTATATTCTTGCCTCCTTTATCAAAGATAAGGTGACCATATGTGCGTGGGTTTATCTCTGGGCTTTCTATCCTGTTCCATTGATCTATATTTCTGTTTCTGTGTCAGTGTCTTTATATTTTAAACTCTATTTTGTCTGATATAAGTATTGCTACTCTAGGTTTCTTTTGACTTCCATTTGCATGGAATACATTTTTCCATCCCCTCACTTTCAGTCTGTAGATCTGAACTGAATCTCCTGTAGGCAGCATATATATGGGTCTTGTTTTTGTATTCATTCAGCCCGTCTATGTGTTTTGGTTGGAGCATTTAGTCCATTTACATTTAAGGTAATTACTGATATGTGTTCTTATTGACATTTTGTTAATTGGTTTGGATTTTTCTGGGTCTTTTTCCTTTTCTTCTTTTGTTCTCTTCTCGTGATTTGATGACTACCTTTAGTGTTATGTTTGGACTTCTTTCTCTTTTTTGTGCGTATATCTATTATAGATTTTTGGTTTGTGGTTATCATGAGGTTTTTATACAGCAATCTATAAATAAATATTTTTATTTCAGTTATTGTATTCTTCAATTCTGTTTGGTTGTTCTTTATATTTTCTAATTCTTTGTTAAAAATCTCTAACTTCTCACTCTGTGCATCCATTTTCTTCTTGAGTTCCTTGATAATCATTATGAGTATTACCCTAAACTCTTTCTCAGATAGATTGCCTGTCTCCACTTCACTTAGTTCATCTTCTGGGGTTTTATCTTGTTCCTTTGTCTGGAACATATTCCTCTGCCACCTTATTTTGTCCAAGTTGCTATTTGTATTTTTGTGTATATGGTATATTAGTTATGTTTCTAACCTTGGAGAAGTGGCCCTCTGTAGGAGGCGTCCTATGGGTCCCAGCAGTGCATTCCCCTCTTGTTACCCAAGCTGTATTCTCTAGGTGTTCCCCCTAAGAGGGCTGCTTGGGTCCTTCTGTTGAGGCAGGCTATGTGGGCAGCCTGGTAGGCTTGGTTGGCCCCTAGTTTGGTTGGTGTCAGCCCCTGTCTTGTACAGATGCTGCTGGCTGCTGTTTAGTGTGGTCTGGTCATGAGGTGCCTGGTTTTGGAATCCAAGTGGGCTCCCCAGGGCTAGTGCTGGCTCCCTGGTGAGCAAAGTCAGGATCCTGAAGACTCGGGCTGTTGCCCACCCACTAGCAGGTGAAGCCAGATCCTGGGGTTAGTGCCAGACTACTGGCAGGCAGAGCTAGTTCCCAGGTCTTGCTGCAGGGTCCAGGGATCTCAGAGCTTGTTTCAGACCATTGGTGGAAGGGGGGCAGTTCCTGACACAGTTGGGTATGGGGTCTGGGGTGTCCTGAAGTTTGCATTCACATGATAGTGGGCAGGGCCAGGGTCCAGGTGGTCCCAGGGTAGGATCTGGCCTGCATTGCAGGATTGTGGATTTCTTGCTTCTGGTGTCTGCCCCCTGGTGGGTGAGGCTGATCTAAAGGCTTGTGCAGGCTTCCTGGTGGGAGGGGCTGGTACCTGCCCACTGGTGTGTGGAGCTGGGTCTTGGCCCTTTGGTGGGCTGGGCTGTGTCTAGAGGCTTTTGTGGGCTCTGTAGTCTTTAGGCAGCCTGTCTGTGGATGGGTGGGGCTGTGTCCCCGCCAAGTTAGTTGTTTGGCCTGAGATGTCTCAGCACTAGTGCACCTACAGGCTATTGGGTGGCCCAGGTCTTGACTCTAATGAGCCAATATGGCAGCTGCCAGGAGTGTTCATGTGGCTGAATGTTTAATATGTCTGCAACTAGTGTCTATTTCCCCAGGGTGAGCTGTAGCCACCCCTACCTCTCCAGGAGACTCTCCAAGACCAGCAGGTAGGTCTGGCCCAGGCTCCTATCAAAGTATTGCTTTTGCCTTGCGTCCTGGTGAATGGGAGCTTTTGTGTACTCCCTTTAAGAGTGAAGTCTCTATTTCCCCCAGTCCTATGGGGCTCCTGCAATTAAGCCCAGCTGGCCTTCAAAGCCAAATGCTCTGGGGGTTCATCTTCCTGGTGCTGGATCCCCAGGTTGGGGAGCCTGATGTGGGGCTCAGAACTCTCACTCCTGTGGGAGAACCTCTGCAATATAATTATTCTCCAGTTTGTGGTTCACCCACCCAGGGGGTATGGGATTTGATTTATTGCAAGTCTGTCCCTCCTACCTGTCTCATTGTGGTTCTTTCTATATATCTTTAATTGTAGGAGATCTTTTCCTGTAGGTTCCAGTTTTTTTTTTTGTTTTGTTTTTTATTGATGGTGGTTCTGAAGATAGTTGTGATTTTGGTGTGCTCATGAGAGGAGGTGAGCTCAGGGCCTTTCTACTCTGCCATCTTGGCTACAATCTCCCATCCCACGGCATTTTGATTAGAAACCATGCTCTCAAAACTCACTTTCTTGATAAAATGGAAACACACAGAATTTTTATAGCTACATGAATATAGTACATACATATACATTTTGAACAGTATGTTTTGAGGCAGATACCTTATCTTGCCATTTCAAACAAGAAAGGTCACATTCATAGATGACGTTATAGATATTCAAAACTGAAATAAAAATAATCTCCTCCAATACAAAGTTAGAGAAATATGAGAAATTAAAACCATAGTTCTTGAAGCCCTCATAGCACAAGATGAGAAAGCCAAAAGATCAAGTGGAATAATTTCTGAAGAAAAGCCACCGCGTTTGGTCAGGAAAAGATAATTAGTGATCTGAACAAATAACATCAGAGAAATACCAAGGTGTGAAGCTTAACTTTTTAGATAAGGGCTAAGAACAAATGGTTCAGGAGAATATAAATGGGAAAAGGAAAACTGGGCCATATCTTCATGAATAAATGATAGAGAGAGGGACTGATGAATGGAACAGGGTACCTTGTTTTTCGATCTAAGAGAGACTTAAAGATGTTAAAAATCAGCAAAAAGCAGAGTGAATGAGACTCTAAGAAATTTTCAGAAATTAAAGGTGTTTGAGGGAGGCTCCAGCGAGGTAGAAAGATGAGAAACATAAGCCAAGGGGAGAAACTGGCTTCATGACAAGTCAAGAAATAATTTTTAGATTCAGAGCTGCTGTCCCAGCAGCCACCACTCACTGAGGATTTGCACCAGAATCAAGCCTATTCGTGTATTGTATACATAGACAATAGAGCCCAGCTGACTGGATTTTTGTATATTCTTCTATTCCCCAGGAGAGAGAGAGCTCCCATAGTGGAAGGAGTGTGGTCATTTAGTCACCAGGCATAACACTGCTTCTGTGGCTACTTCTCAGCTCCTGCATGTCATCAGCATCACCTAGATTTCCAGCTGACTTGGGAGGGGCCATTCCAGCTGACTTGAGATGGACACCACAAGTTTGTATCTAACAGTTTTGACTTAGATTCTGAGAATCAAATAGAAGAATTCTGTAAACAAAGTTTGAGGAATTAATGACTGTAGTTTTAGCCTTGGTACACACTCTGCATATTTAGATAGTCAGACTTGTAATGAATTCTAACTGGGATGTGATCCCTCAGGAACTTAGTAGCCTGAGTCTTCAACTAGGTTACACTGCTCAGAACTGTGGCCATTCTCAAAGTGAGAACTCAGGAATCTTTAAGAGGAAATCAAACATTTCCTGCTCCTCTTAGGAGCAGAAAATCTATGGAGTACTATAGGGAAATTTCCATGGAAACTTGTCTCCCCCTATAGCATATCTAGAGGATCCCTCCATGTTATGAGTCCACTTTACTGCCCCCAAGCCTGGTCCTGAATGCCTCTGAGGGTTCACTCAGAGATGGCACAGGAAATACTCCAGCAATGTGCATTCTCACAGGCTATTTATTGCATGTGTAGAAAGTCACAGAGAAGCACTTTTGCACCAGTCTTATTCCTGTCATTTGTTTTCTTCTTTTTTTTTTTGTCTATATCTAATTTATATTTTCCTATATAACATGCATCCATTGAAACCACTTTATTATTTTTTTTTCCATCATTTATGGGTAGATTTTTATTTATTTTTTTAATCTATTTTTTTTAACATCTTTATTGGGGTATAATTGCTTTACAAATGGTGCGTTAGTTTCTGCTTTATAACAAAGTGAATCAGTTGTACATATACATATGTTCCCATATCTCTTCCCTCTTGCGTCTCCCTCCCTCCCACCCTCCCTATCCCACCCCTCCAGGCGGTCACAAAGCACCGAGCCGATATCCCTGTGCCATGCGGTTGCTTCCCACTAGTTATCTACCTTACGTTTGTTAGTGTGTATATGTCCATGACTCTCTCTCACCCTGTCACAGCTCACCCTTCCCCCTCCCCATATCCTCAAGTCCGTTCTCCAGTAGGTCTGTGTCTTTATTCCTGTCTTACCCCTAGGTTCTTCATGACATTTTTTTTTTCTTCTTAAATTCCATATATATGTGTTAGCATACGGTATTTGTCTTTTTCTTTCTGACTTACTTCACTCTGTATGACAGACTCTAGGTCTATCCACCTCATTACAAATAGCTCAATTTTGTTTCTTTTTATGGCTGAGTAATATTCCATTGTATATATGTGCCACATCTTCTTTATTCATTCATCCGATGATGGGCACTTAGGTTGCATTGAAACCACTTTAAATGCTTCTTGGGAACAACACAGTTCATAAGTAAAGAAGAAGTAAGTGAAAGCTACTGGCCTGAGGATTCTGCCCCAAATATCTATTTTGATGCACTTGATGAAATTAAGCCTTCTTCCTGACTAAAGCTCAGAGAAGAGCCAGGCCAACCTGATAATTTTGGAGCGACCTTTCTCCTGGCACTACTCAGCCTTGCAAAGTTATTCCCGAAGCAAAGGCATCCAGGCAGGTTTTATTACTCAGTGCCCCAGGAGGAAGGGTCTGTGCCTCTCTGTAATAGGCCCTACCTCTCTCTCTCATTTTCCTCAGCCCCTTCTGGTGGCTTCATCAATCCATTTGTGCTTCATGTAGAGACTCTCCTTAAGCAGACTGTAAGTAGATGGCCTGAAAGGAAGTGCGTGCGTGTGTGTGTGTGTGTGTGTGTGCGCGCGTGCGCGCACTGCGTGCACACGTGTTCCTCAACAATATCTTTATGTGTATGGCCTTAAGCTCATTTTAGATCCTTTTGTATTAACATCCGTTGTTTCTCCCAGTCTCATTAATTACATGTTAGAGAATATTGGTTAAATACCTGCACTGTGCAAAGGTGTCTTTGGGATTTTTACTATCCATAATGTAACTGCGTCTAAATCGGTAAAACAGAAAAAATAAAACTTTAATGGATAATTCAGTAGCTGAGGGACTTCTGGTCTGGACAAGATGGCATAGACCTCTTTTTCCCTGCTCCTCCTCCCTAAGCACAACTTTATATATCCTAGAAATGACACAAGAGACAAGCAAAAGATGACTCTGAAGGGTGCTAAGAAGAAGATGATCTGGTTTGGGAACCTAGGACCAGATGACAACACAGAGGCAGGGCATCTTGTGTCCCCCAACCAACAGAAGGCAGCCACCCAGACCCGATGTTTTTCTGGCTTCCCACTTGGCAACAGAAAGTAGTCCAGCAGCTTGTTCTTCCCCCTAGATGTAGTGGGAGTCCCTCTGACAACTTCAGGCAAGGGGGAACAACTGGGAGCCCTGCCAAAAATAAGTGACCAGGGGAAGCATTCTCCTACCCTGCTGGGCCACAGACTCCTCTCTTCTATGGAGAGATACTGATGTGGATGGGAGGAACCAGTAGGAGACACCCAGGTAAAGCAGGTGGCCCACCTGGGGAAGCCTCTTTGTCCCCAAGGGCCAGAGACCCTCCTCCTCTGCCCAGAGACATTAGGGCTGACTGGTGGAATCATGAAAAAGAACCTGTCGTCACAGCTAGCAGCCCTATAGCTAGCAGCCTGGTCCCAGAAATCACTTTATCTCTCCTTCCTGCCCAGAGAAACCTGGGTAGCTTGGGGGGGGGGGTGGTTACTAATAGAAGGATTTCCTCACCTGCCTCCCTCAGGCAGTCACAAAGTCTCTGAAAATTAAACTGTTGGAATCACAGCCCACAGAAGTAGGCTAAGACTCATGTGTTAAACCTAAATAGAGTAAATTCCTGTAAA
Source organism: Delphinapterus leucas (assembly GCF_059928025.1). Lineage (NCBI taxonomy): Eukaryota > Metazoa > Chordata > Mammalia > Artiodactyla > Monodontidae > Delphinapterus > Delphinapterus leucas. The sequence continues at coordinate 67,718,577 of NC_143132.1, read as the reverse complement.
ATAAAATATTTAAATAGGTCCCAGATTGTCCTAACACAATAGACAAAATGTCCAGGATATAAATCAAGAACCTAGAAAATCACAACTTGAATGAAAAGTGAAATCAACTGATGCCAACACTGAGATGAATCAGATGTTGGAGTTATCTGATAAGAATTTTAAGGCAGACATTATAAAGATGCTACAACAATTACAAATTGTCTTAAATAAAACTATAGAAAATCCCAGAAAAGAAATAGAAGTTATGAAAAAAAACAAGTGGAAATTATAGAACTGAAAAATACAATAGAAATTAAAAACTTGCTGGATGGGCTCAACAGAAGACTGGAGATGATGAAGAATAGAATCAGTGAACATGAGGACAGAACAGTAGAATTCACCCAATATGAATAATGGAAAAGAGGTTGGGAAAAAAATGACCAGAGCCTCAGGGACCTGTGGAACAATAACAAAATATCCAACATTCATTTCACTGGAGTCCCAGAAAGTAAAGGAGAAACAGTGGGGAAATGAATAAGCATTCAAAGAAACAATGCCTGAAAACTTCCCAAATTTGATGAATGACATCGACATAGAGATCCAAGAAGCTGAGTGAACTCTAAAAAGGATAAACCCAAAGGATCCATGCAATACACATCATAATTAAACTTTTGAAAACTAAAGACAAAGAAAAAAATCCTGAAAGCAGCCAGAGAGAAACAATGCATTCCCTATAGGGAAATACCAATTTGAATGTATTTCTCATGTGAAATCATGAAAAAGGAAATGGCCAAATATCTTTTTAAGCACTGAAAGAAAATAACTAACTGTTGACCCATAATTTTATATCTGGCAAAACTAGTTTTCAGAAATGAAGGGAAAATAAAAACATTCACAGATGAATGAAAACTAAAAGATTTTGTGACTAGCAGATACATCCTGGAAAGACTGGACAAAGGAAGTTCTTCAAATGGAAAGAAAATGATAAAAGGAAACTTAAGCATCAGAACGCAAGAAGAAACAATAGAAAGATCGGAAATATGAGTCCATACAATAGACATTTTTTGAGTATTAGATGGTATTATAATTTGTTTCAATAAAATATGATTTATAAAACCCAAAAGGAAAAAAATCTCACAAAAGAAATAGAAGTTATGCAATGTGTTAACAATGATATGTAAAGTTGGGAAAGGTAAAGAGACCTAATTGGAAGTGAGGTTTCTATATTTCATTTTAAATGGTAAATACTGTGATACCAAGTACAGAGTTACAAGTAGCACCCAGAGCAACCACTATGAAAACTGCAGAGATGAACTCAAAAGTGCTATAAATTAAGATGGAATCCTAAAACATGTTCAAATAACCTGCAGAAAGGCAAGAAAAAGAATAAAGAGCAACAACAACCAAAGGAAACAAGTAGAAAATAAATAATAAAATAGCATCGTAAAGTGCTAACATATCAATAATTACCTTAATTGTAAATGGTCTAAACATACCAATCAAAAGACAGAGATTAGCAGAGTAGATTAAAAAATAAAAAAACCAAATCCAACTATATGCTGCATATAAGAAACTCACTTCATATTCAACCACAGGTAGGTTGAAAGTAAAAGAATGAGAAAAGATAGACTATGTACACATTAATAATAGAGAAATAAAAAGCAGTGACAATATTAATATCTTATAAGGTAGCCTTCAAAGCAAAGAAAATTATCAGAGAAAAAAGGGATATTATATAATGATGAAAGGCTCAATCTGCCAGGAAGACACGATATACTAATGTGTATAAACCACAGAGCCTCAAATACATGAAGCAAAAACTGTTAAAGCTGAAATGAGAAAGAGAAGAATGTATGATTATAGTTGGGAATATTAACACTGCTCACATTCAGCAACCAATAGAACTGTTAGGCAAAAAATCACAAGGATATAGAAGATCTGAACAACACTATCATCAGGATCTAATTAACACATATAAAACAGACCATCCAACAACAGTAGACTACATTTTTCTCAATTTCCTGTGAAACATTGACCAAGTAGGAAAAAAAAAACACCTAAAACAAATCTTGACGAATATAAAAGAATTGAACTCATAAAGTATGTGTGCTCTGACTATGGTGGAATCAAACTGGAGATCTGTAAGAAAGACAACAGGAAACTCTCAAAACATTTGGAAACTAAGCAACACGCTTCTAAATAATTATGGGTCAAATAATAAGTCTCAAGGGAAATTAAAAAGTATGTAGAACTAAATAAAAAATTAAAACACAACTTTATGTAGGATGCAACTAAAGCAGTATTGAGAGGGAAATTTATAGGTCTAAATGCTTACATTTAAAATGAGGAAAGGTGTCATATCAATAACTTCTTTCCTCCAGAAACTAGAAAAAGGAGCAAAATAAATCCAAAGCAAGCAGCAGGAATGAGATAATACAGAAAATAAAATTGGAAATAGGAAAAAATTACTGAAAACAAAACCCCAAGGAAATAAAAAGCTCGTTCTTCAAAAAAATAATGAATTTGGTAAACCTCTAGCAAGACTGACAAAAATAGAACACAAAACACCAATATCAGGAATGAAATCAGATATATCATTCCACATAGTGCAGCCATTAAAAAAAAAAAGGGAGTACTACATACAACTGTATGCTCATAAATATGACAACTTAAAAAAAATGGAACAATTCCTTAAGAACCACAAACTGCTAAAATTCAAGTAAGATGAAATAGACAATCTGAATAGCCCTATAACCATGAAGGAAATTGAATTTTTAATTAAAAACTCTCCAAAATGAAATCTCAAGGCCCAGATAGTCTCACTGGATAATTGTATCAAACCTTTAAAGGGTAGTTAAAACTAACTTTACACAATCTCTTCCAGAAAATGGAAGAGGAAACATTTCCCAACTCATTCAGGAAGACAGTACAGAGCCAGACAAAGATATGACCAAAAAAAAAAAAAAGGAAAACTACAAACATCCCTCATGAACTTAGATGCAAAAATCCTTAACAGAATATTACCAAATATTTTAATACACAAAAATAATTATACACCACGAACAAGTGGGATTTATTCTAGGTATGCAAGACTGATTACCAAAATAGTCAAAACAATCTTGAAATATACAATTGGAGGACTTATACCTTCCCATTTTAAAATGTACTATAAAGCTACCATAATTGAGACAGTGTGGTACTGACATAAGGATAGACATATTGATCAACGGAACAGAACTGAGAGTCCAGAAATCTTATATTTATGGTAAATTGATTTTTGGCAAAGCTAGTTAGGCAATTCAATGGGGAAAAGATAGTCTTTTCTACAAATGCTGCTGGGTCATTTGCCAATAGCCACATGCCAAAAAGTGGATTTAGACCCTTAATTCATAGCACACAAAAGCAGTTAACTCAAAATGGACAGTGGACCTAAGTGTAAGAGCTAAAACTGTAAAACATTTAGAGGAAAAGGTAGTAGAAAGCCTTTGTGTCCTTGGTTTACTTAAAGAGTTCTTAGCTATGACACCAATAGCATAATCCCTAAAAGAAAAATTTATAAATTGGACTTCATCAAAATTTAAAACTTTTTCACTTCAAAAGACACCATTAAGGAAATGGAAATACAAGCCACAAACTTAGAGAATATAGTGACAAATCATGTTTCTAATAAAATACTTCTAACCAGAATATATAAAGAAATCTCTTAACTCAATAAGACAAAGAACCCAATTTCTAAAAATAGATAAGATTTGAATAGTGATTTCACCAAAGAAGACAAAGATGGCTAATAAGCACATGTAAAGATGCTCTTTATCGTATCATGAGTCATGAGGAAAATACAAATTAAAACCACACACCCACTAGAATGATGATAATAAAAGAGACAGACAATAATAAGTGGAGGCCTAGACATGGAGAAATGGGAATCCTCATAATTGCTGATAGAAATGTAAAATGATGTAGCCACTTTGAAATGCCTTTTGTCAATTAAAGAAAAACCACATTCTAAAAAAAAAAAAAAGGTTCTGAAAAACCTAGGGGCAGGACAGGAATAAAGATGCAGATATAGAGAATGGATCTGAGGACATGGGGAGGGGGAAGGGTAAGCTGGGATGAAGTGAGAGAGTGGCATGGACATATATACACTACCAAATGTAAAATAGCTAGTGGGAAGCAGCCACATAGCACAGGGAGATCAGCTCAGTGCTTTGTGACCACCTAGGAGGGTGGGATAGGGAGGGTGGGAGGGAGATGCAAGAGGGAGGAGATATGGGGATATACGTATATGTATAGCTGATTCATTTTGTTATAAAGCAGAAATTAACACACCACTGTAAAGCAATTATACTCCAATAAAGATGTTAAGAAAAAACACACGTTAAACATAAATTTACCATATGACCCAGCAATTTCACTCCCTGGCATCTACCCAAGAGGAATAATATATTCATGTAAAGACTTGTACATGAATGTTCATAGGAGCCTTATTTTTAATAACTAAAAATGTAGAAAAAAATCCAAATTTCCATCAACTGGTGAATGGATGAACAAAATATGGTATATCCATACAGTGGAATTCTATTCAGTAGTAAAAAAAGAACAAATAAGTGATACATGCTACAACATGGATGAACTTCAAAAACAATATGTTCAGTGAAGGAACCCAGATGCATAAGACCACATATCATATGATCCAGAAAAGACAACTCTGTAGAGACAGAAAGTAGATTAGGGGTTGCCTGAGATTGGTCCGAACAGGAGTTGACTGCAAGTGGACAAGATGTTCCTTTCTGAGGTGATGGAAGTGTTCTAAAATTGGATTATGGTGATGGTTGCACAACTTTATACATTTACTAAAAATCATTCAATTGTACACTTATAAGGAGTGAATTCTATGATACATCTACTATGCCTCAATAAAAATCTTAAGTATAGTACATAAATATCATTTCAAAATGTTTTCTCTGCATATAGTGATAAAAATCCTTTTAAAATGTCTAATTTTAATTAAATATTTTAATTAAAAATTAAATTCTAATTTTAATTAAAAGTTTTTCCTACTTTAACAGAAGGAAATTGAAGTGAAACTAGAGGATTTGTTAAACTTCAAATCGTTCAAGTTTTGTTTTTTTTTTAAAGAGCCCTTCCAGATTATGAAAAAAGACAAAGAAAAATGCTGAGCAGTTGATTTCAAATGGACTACCTGGTATAAACATGAGAATGCTAGCAACTCTCATATTTCCTCTAATCTCTCCACTCCTCACCTCCCAACTTAATCTTATGGTAAAAGTAAACAAAGTTCCCAGTTACATTTATTTTAGAAAACCTGAAAAAGACACAGTTTTTGTTCAAGATATTTTCTAACTTCTGCAGAAGGATGGCCATCTTAAAAGTCAAAAGCTGTTCTGGTCTTTTACAACTCTGTAGAGTAAAACACTGCACTTTTCTTGGGGTAGTGTCATGGACACAGAGTTCTTAGAGTTCATTTTAAGATCCCATACATCAAGACAGGAACTAGCCAGGCATTCGGACTTCTTTTCATTATCTCAAACATATTTCACAATTCTTGAGAAACAAAGATTTACATTTCAGTTGAGTCATTAGACAGTTTGACAGCACAAGAGTCTTAATTTCTTACACTGAATAGCAGGTAAATACCACAGAGAAATTGTAGGCAAGATAGAGCATAGTCAGGTTTTGTATTCCTGAAGACCTCATCTGAACCTGAATTAGTTAGTAAATTCAACCTTTCTTTAGACACTCAGCTCATAAATATACTGTACCCTCTAGATTCCATTTTCAGAAAAGTGATTTACAACATAGTGTCTGAATTTTAAAAAAAAGTACTTTTAGGACCTGTTATTGATCTTGTTTAGTCTCCTTTTAAGTTAAAGGTGATGCCTGTCTTAAAGAGAGGCTCAAATTTTGGTTTACATATTTCATCCTTATAGATGAGATATTCTGTCTCCATATACATAAGTATTATTTTATCAAAGTTTATATTTATAATCTGCTTTACAATCATCATTCTCACAATTAGTCAGCGTTGGTTTTATATTTAACACAACTTCTCCATTCCCGAGTTCTTTATTTTTATTCATCTTATCTGGATTTCATCATCACACAGCTTGTGCAAGAGGTTATCTCTCATACAATCTTCCTTAAGTTTATGAAAGCTATCAGTGGCCCTAAAAATTCAACCATATTTTGGTATAATTTTTTCTTTAGAATATTGTAACAACTGCTCCATTATCTTTTGGTATTGAATGTTGCTGTGGAAAAACATGAGGACAGTCTGTGGGGATTTTTTTTTTCTCTTCTCAGTAGATCAGTGGTTCTTAAAGTATGGTCCCTGGATCAGCAGCATTAACATCACCTGGGAATTTGTTAAAATGCAAATTTTCAGTCCCCATTTTATAGCTACTGAATTAGGAACATGGGGTATAGAATCCAGTAATCTGTTTTAATAAACCATCCAGGTGCTTCTAGTGCATGCTAAAGTTCAAGAACTGATTAAATATTTCCTTTTTCTGCCTGAATACTTGAAGATTTCTTACCTTGAAATCCAATAGCCTAATCCAAAATATCTTAGAATTGAGAGCTTTCTATCAAAATTTCCTGGATTCATCTTGCAATGTGTACTCTGGCTGGTCATGAATACCTAGTAAACAAATTAATCACTTGGCTTTTATGACTGGATGGCCATGTATCTCAGGATAGTTTTAATTTATGCCTGTTGTCCCAGCATATTTATTACTAGTGCCCCCTTTACTCTCAAGACATTCCTAGTTTGAATGATAGATGATTATTTATGACCAGTGAGTCCAATGGTTTGCAAAATACCTGTGACTGATCAAGATGCTGTATGGACTCTGTGAAAGCCCTGATAGGAGATTCAGAGTAGAGGCCCATAGGGTTTTTGAGTAAAATCACACCTATTTTGAAAAGTTCTTATCCTTATTTTGAGAGAGAACTCTTGGCTTCCTATTGGGCTGTGGTAGAGACTGAACACACACTTGACTATAAAACAACAGCTGCCCCACATGAATTGGGTGTCCGATCTACCAAGCCACAGAGTCAGGCATGCCCAGTAACACTCCTGCATCACGTGGTATATTTGGGACTGGGCTTGAGCAAGTGTAAATTGGATGAGCAGGTAGTTCTCACTCCTGGTGTGCTACTCCCATTGCATTGCCATCCTGCCCTCATACTATGCTTAAGCCGTATGAAGTGCTCTCCATGGCCAGTTGACTGAAAAGAAAAAAATCTGAGCCTAGTTCATAGATGGTTTTGCATGACAGCTGGAGATGACTTCTGCAATGCAGCAGCCCCACCAAGGAGTGGCCCTTCAGCAAAATAAAATGGAAATTCCATCCAATGGGCATTAATTTTAAACAGGACATCTCATTGCCCGTTTTGCCCACAGGAAAGCAGGCCTGTGGAGCAGCTCTATAGTAATGCATTGACAGGCTCTAATGATTTGGCAGGATAGTCGGGGACATGAAAGGAATAAGATAATGAGGATTGGTAACAAGTTGGTCTGGAAAAAGAGGTATGTGACGGGATCTCTAAGAATGAACTCAGAGTGAGAGAATATCTGTGTCATATGTAAATGCTCACCAAAGGGCCTTTACTTCAGAGAAATTTTTCTTTACCCAGGTAAGCATGATGACCCTCCTAATTTCAGCGCTAGTGACCCTATGATCAGTTATTCAATGCCAAATGTTCCTGTGAGTCAAACCAAATTGATTACCCACACCAGCTCTTCTGCCTACTAAAATAACCAGCTCCAAGTTGTTTCTGGCGATTTGGTGCCACTTATTATCTCTTCCATCCCAAGCTGCCATCATCCTTATTGAAATCACAGAATCTATTTCAATATCAGTATTTTCCACCTTCATCTCTGACCTACAGAAGGTAGCCACTGTGGTGCTTTTCAAATACGTTGGCACTACCTTCATTAATGCATTTCTCAATGTTCTTACGATAGGGTTGGGATGGCTTAGAGGGTAGTAAATAAATCCACACTGGCATTCTCATCTCCCTAGATCTTTCTATTCCTTCCTCTATAAGGGATTTCTGGCATCTCAACTCAGCCTAGGTGAGAAGTGAATCCAATTTTCAGTCTACAAAAAGATAAAATAATTAGAACTCTACCAACTGCATGTGATAGCACATTGAATGCAGACTCTCTGATAAGTGCACCTATATAATCATTTTTAGCCTAACTGAAATTCTCTTCCTCCATTTCTAGTGTGGTACCCTCATAATTCAGTTCCATGTTTATTCCTCTGGGGTTTTGCTGATAAACATTAGTGCAGTTTTGCAACTCTTTTACCATGCAGGCCTCTTGCTTCCAAATTTGACTGTGTAGTTGGCCCACATGCATTTTAGGATCTGCCTCTAGCTGTAGATGTGGAAGCAGTGAAGGAGAGCTGGGGAGTGTGTGAGGAAAGCTGGCACTCACTTGCCTGGTAATCACCTCAAGTAGGGTCATTACAGGGTCTTCAGGCAAGGCTGGCACCATCAATCAGGTGTAAAGCGGCTGCTTCTGGCAACAGAGGCTCAGTGGTGTTTGTAGCTAACAGATTCCTAGAGTCATCTGAATTCTTCTAGGTTGAGCATTCCAATTCCCTGTGTTCCTGATATCCTGTCCCCTTTTCTTTCTCACTTTTCCCTGGATGTCTGTCCTCTTGTCTGTTTTTGTCCCTTTTTGTTTTCCTTCCAAGCTGTGTGTCTTCATACTTAAGCTTTTCTCTCTTTTGCTCATCTGTCCTCTCAGCTAACCACATTCTTTTACAGGATTCTAATCTCACCCCTGTGTAACTTCTGCTTACACAAAAGTTGCCATGCTGCCACCACCCCTGACCCCCCAAAACCCACACACCCTTCAGTTTGAGTGTCCTATTCCATTTGACTCTCTGAACCTTTGTCTCAATTCTAAATTCTTGAGAGACTCTAATGAGCCCCACTTGGGCCAATGTTCCACCTTGGTCCAATCTCCAAGGATGGCAGAGTTGCTTAATACCTAGGGCTTCCCCTCTTCTGGGTGTGGCTGGTGAGGTTCTCTAAGAGAGAGGTTTGGGCAGGGAGGATCCTGTGGAGAATGTAAAAGAAATATAAGATATGATCCTTGTCTTTAGGGAATTGAACATCATGGACGCAGAACCTGCTGTGCTTCATTAGTAGAATTCTGGCTCCTTTTTGAATTTCTATAATTGGATATTGCAGAGAATATAGATGAAGTTAGCCCAAGGCAGGTTTATACCAATAAGTTCTAACTTACTGAAGATCTGAACTTTCTTTCCTAAAGATTAAAACTTAATGTAGTAGACTATAGTATTTATGGAGTACCTACTGTATCCCCAATGCTTTGCACATATTTTATTTTATTCTCTTCTCTGAGAAACTCTATGGACAGTTATTATCACCCTTTACCCAAGTCTCAGAGATATTAAGAAACTTTGCAAAAGGACCCACAGTAGTAAATAGAGATTCAAACTAGAGTTTGCTAGTTCAGAGTCCATGTTCCTTCTGGTAATAATACAAAGCTGTCTGTCTAACCAGAGCAATAAGAAACTTACCTTTAGTTAGAACTAAATCCACCTCTTCTAGAGGTCCTAGTGTCTCAGAAGGCACCAGAGCAATGCAGAAACCAGACATGTTAAAAGTGAATTCTGCTGGCTTTCTTTGTTATGGCATAGCCTAAGAAGGAGGCCACATGCCACTGCTCAAGCTACACGTTGCAACATGGTCTACGTGCCACCATACAGGACTCATAATTTCTCAGGGACCACACAAGACCTTATAAACCCTCCCTAGATGCCATACCAAGCATTAATCTCACCCTTACAAAGGCCTCCACTATAGTCTGTGGAAGAAAGGACAACAAAACAAAAATCACATTATGTTTGGGTTTTTAGAAAGTAAACTCACAGGAATTCCTAGGTTTCCTTTTGTTTCCTATGTATCTCAGGCAGGGTGCTGGAGAAGCCTACAAACTGCAACCACTAACAGGTGCAGCCAAAAGAGTCCTCCATAACGACTGTTCACCCAGCCAAGGAACCAGAAAAAGAGCAGGTTAGCAGAACAGAAAACACTGCAATACCAATACTACTCCATCCAAACACCAATGGAAAACTGTCTCCTCCACTGTAATGTCTGTGGGACTGAGCAGGGAGTTGAATTTTCATCCCTCAACCATTGCTACCATTCTGCTTCTCCCATCAGGGTGGTGTATGCAAGGTCAGTGATAGCAGGCAGTACTCCAGTTCCACCACTGGGGTAGTGTCAGCATGACTAAGCAAGGAGCTGAGCTTCCAACCCTTCACAACCCTTGAAGGTGGTGCTAGTCAGCACTCTTCTTCCTTCCTGCCCTTGTGTCAGCAGGGCCCAGGGGGTTGCTGAACTTCTTCCTCTACCAGGCAGCAATGAGATGGAATGAACTGGGACATATTGGTGGTCCACGTTCTCCACTCTCACCATCTTTCCATCCCTAGTTTAAGTGGAGCTCAGCAGAGAACTGAACTCACACACCCACCCACTAGCAATGAGGTGGAAGGGGAAGTATGAGGTGGAGCTATGTGGCACTCTAAGCTCCCCCATGCTGTCAGTGGGGCCCAGCGGGGAGCTCAACTTTAAACCCAGCAGCAATGAGGTAGTGCCAGTTGGTATCATAGGACCCAGGGTTGTCACAGGACCCAGTGGGGAACTGAATATCCACCTCCACCTGACCTGAGCACTACTCTTAAACAGGGTGACTTCTGCCAGAAAAGAAAAAGATTACATGTAGAATCTAACAACATAATAACCAAAATGTATGAGATACAACTGAAAATAATTCACCATTCTAAGCACCAGGACAATCACAACTTGAATGAGAAAAGGCAATTAGCAGATGCTAACAATGAGATGATTCAGATGTTGGAATTATCTGGCAAGCACTTTAAAACAGCAATCATAAAAATATTTAAACTACCAATTACAAACATTCTTGAAACAAATGAAAAAATAGAGTCTCGGCAAAGAAATAAAGCTATAAAAAAGAATTAAAAAATTATAAAACTGAAAATTACAATAAATGAAATAAAACTCACTAGATGTGCTCAACAGTAGACTAGAGATGACAGAGTAAAGAATCAGTAAACTCAAAAACAAATTAATAGAAGCTATCCAGTCAACAACAGTAAATGAACAGAGCCTCAGCGGTATGTGGGACAATAACAAAAGATCTAACGTTTATGTCATGAGAGCCCCAGAAGCAGAGGACGAGAGTAGGGCTGAAAAAATATGCAAAGAAATAGTCAAAGGCTGAAAAATTTTCAAATTTGATGAAAGATGTTAACTTACAGATTCAAGGAGATTAGAGAGAGAGACCTTCAAGATGGCAGAGTAGTAAGATGTGGAGATCATCTTCCTCCCCACAAATACATCAGAAATACATCTACGTGTGGAACAACTCCTACAGAACACCTACTGAACACTGGCAGAATACCTCAGACTTTCCAAAAGGCAAGAAACTCCCCACGTACCTGGCTGTGTGGCTGACAGGGTCTTGGTGTTCCAGTGGGGTGTCAGGCCTCTGCCTTTGAGGTGGGAGAGCCGAGTTAAGGACACTGGTCCACCAGAGACTTCCTGGCTCCGTGTAATATCAAACAGCGAAAGCTCTCCCAGAGATCTGCATCTCAATGATAAGACCCAGCTCCACTCAACAACCAGCAAGCTACAGTGCTGGACACCCTATGCCAAACAATTAGCAAGACAGGAACACAACCCCACCCATTAGCAGAGAGGCTGCCTAAAATCATAATAAGGTCACAGACACCCCACAACACACCACCGGACGCAGTCCTGCCCACAGCAAAGACAAGATCCAGCCTCATCCACCAGAACACAGGCACTAGTCCCCTCCACCAGGAATCCTACATGACACACTGAACCAACCCTACCCACTGGGGGCAGACACCATAAACGGCAGGAACTATGAACCTGCAGCCTGCAAAAAGGAAACCCCAAACACAGTACGTTAAGCAAAATGAGAAGACAGAGAAACAGCAGATGAAGGAGCAAGGTAAAAACCCACCAGACCAAACAAATTAAGAGGAAATAGGCAGTCTACCTGAAAAATAATTCAGAGTAATGATAGTAAGGATGATCCAAAATCTTGGAAATAGAATGGAGAAAATACAAGAAACGTTTAACAAGGACCTAGAAGAACTAAAGAGCAAACAAACAATGATGAACAACACAATAAATGAAATTAAAAATTCTCTAGAAGGAATCAATAGCAGAATAACTGTGGCAGAAGAACGGGTAAGTGACCTGGAAGATAAAATAGTGGAAATAACTACTGCAGAGCAGAATAAAGAAAAAAGAATGAAAAGAATTGAGGACAGTCTCAGAGACCTCTGGGACAACATTAAACACACCAACATTCGAATTATAGGGGTCCCAGAAGAAGAAGAGAAAAAGAAAGAGACTGAGAAAATATCTGAAGAGATTATAGTTGAAAAATTCCCTAATATGGGAAAGGAAGTAGTCAAGCAAGTCCAGGAAGCAGAGTCCCATACAGGATAAATCAAAGGAGAAACATGCCAAGACACACATTAATCAAGCTATCAAAAATTAAAGACAAAGAAAAAATGTTAAAAGCAGCAAGGGAAAAACAACAAATAACATACAAGGGAATCCCCATAAGGTCAACAGCTGATCTTTCAGCAGAAACTCTGCAAGCCAGAGGGAGTGGCAAGACATATTTAAAGTGATGAAAGGGAAAAACCTACAACCAAGATTACTCTACCCAGCAAGAATCTCATTCAGATTCGATGGAGAAATTAAAACCTTTACAGAGAGCAAAAGCTAAGAAAATTCAGCACCACCAAACCAGCTTTACAACAAATGCTAAGGAACTTCTCTAGGCAAGAAACACAAGAGAAGGAAAAGACCTACAATAACAAACCCAAAACAATTAAGAAAATGGTAATAGGAACATACATATCGATAATTACCTTAAATGTAAATGTTCCCACCAAAAGACATAGACTGGCTGAATGTATACAAAAACAAGACCTGTATATATGCTGTCTATGAGAGACCCACTTTAGACCTAGGGACACATGAAGACTGAAAGTGAGGGGATGGAAAAAGATATTCTATGCAAATGGAAATCAAAAGAAAGCTGGAAGAGCAATTCTCATATCAGACAAAATAGACTTTAAAATAAAGACTGTTACAAGAGACAAAGAAGGAACTTCATAATGATCAAGGGATCAATCCAAGAAGAAGATATAACAATTGTAAATATTTATGCACGCAACACAGGAGCACCTCAATACATAAGGCAAATGCTAACAGCCATAAAAGGGGAAATCGACAGTAACACAATCACAGTAGGGGACTTTAACACCCCACTTTCACCAGTGGACAGATCATCCAAAATGAAATAAATATGGAAACAAAAGCTTTAAATGATACATTAAACAAGATGGACTTAATTGATATTTATAGGACATTCCATCCAAAAACAACAGAATACACATTTTTCTCAAATGCTCATGGAACATTCTCCAGGATAGATCCTATCTTGGGTCACAAATCAAATCTTGGTAAATTTAAGAAAATTGAAATCGTATCAAGTATCTTATCTGACCACAATGCTATGAGACTAGATAGCAATTACAGGAAAAAATTTGTAAAAACTACAAACACAGGGAGGCTAAATAATACACTACTTAATAACCAAGAGATCACTGAAAAAATAAAAAAGGGAATCAAAAAATACCTAGAAACAAATGACAATGAAAACGCGACAACCCAAAACCTGTGGGATGCAGCAAAAGCAGTTCTAAGAGGGAAGTTTATAGCAATACAGTCCTACCTCAAGAAACAAGAAACATCTCAAATAAACAACCTAACCTTACACCTAAAGCAATTAGAGAAAGAAGAACAAAAAATCCCCATAGTTAGCAGAAGGAAAGAAATCATAAAGATCAGATCAGAAATAAATGAAAAAGAAATGAAAGAAACAATAGCAAAGATTAATAAAACTAAAATCTGGTTCTTTGAGAAGATAAACAAAATTGACCAACCAGTAGCCAGACTCATCAAGAAAAAAAGGAAGAAGACTCAAATCAACAGAATTAGAAATGAAAAAGGAGTAGTAACAACTGACACTGCAGAAATACAAAGGATCATGAGAGATTACTACAAGCAACTATATGCCAATAAAATGGACAACCTGGAAGAAATGGACAAATTCTTAGAAAAGCACAACCGACCGAGACTGAACCAGAAAGACATAGAAAATATAAACAGACCAATCACAAGCACTGAAATTGAGACTGTGATTAAAATCTTCCAACAAACAAAAGCCCAGGACCAGATGGCTTCAGAAGTGAATTCTATCAAACATTTAGAGAAGAGCTAACACCTATCCTTCTCAAACTCTTCCAAAATAGAGCAGAGGGAGGAACACTCCCAAACTCATTCTACGAGGCCACCATCACCCTCATACCAAAACCAGACAAAGAAAGAAAGCTACAGGCCAATATCACTGATGAACATAGATGCAAAAATCCTCAACAAAATACTAGCAAACAGAATCCAACAGCACATTAAAAGGATCATACACCATGATCAAGTGGGGTTGATCCCAGGAATGCAAGGATTCTTCAGTATACTCAAATCAATCAATGTGATAAACCATATTAACAAATTGAAGGAGAAAAACCATATGATCATCTCAATAGATGCAGAAAAAGCTTTTGACAAAATTCAACACCCATTTATGATAAAAACCCTCCAGAAAGTAGGCATAGAGGAAACTTACCTCAACATAATAAAGGCCATATATGACAAACCCATAGCCAACATCGTTCTCAATGGTGAAAAAATGAAACCATTTCCTCTAAGATCAGGAACAAGACAAAGATGTCCACTCTCACCACTATTATTCAACATAGTTTTGGAAGTTTTAGCCACAGCAATCAGAGAAGAAAAAGAAATAAAAGGAATCCAAATTGGAAAAGAAGTAAAACTGTCACTGTCTGCAGATGACATGAGACTGTACATAGAGAAGCCTAAAGATGCTATCAGAAAACTACTAGAGCTAATCAATGAATTTAGTAAAGTAGCAGGATACAAAATTAATGCGTAGAAAGCTCTTGCATTCCTATACCCTAACGATGAAAATTCTGAAAGAGAAAATAAGGAAACACTCCCATTTACCATTACAACAAAAAGAATAAAATACCTAGGAATAAACCTACCTAAGGAGACAAAAGTCCTGTATGTAGAAAACTATAAGACACTGATGAAAGAAATTAAAGATACAAACAAATGGAGAGATATACCACATTCTTGGATTGGAAGAATCAACATTGTGAAAATGACGCTACTACCCAAAGCTATCTACAGATTCAATGCAATCCCTATCAAACTACCAATGGCATTTTTCACAGAACTAGAACAAAAAATTTCACAATTTGTATGGAAACACAAAAGACCCCGAATAGCAAAAGCAATCTTGAGAAAGAAAAGCGGAGCTAGAGGAATCAGGCTCCCTGACTTCAGACTATAGTACAAAGCTACAGTAATCAAGACAATATGGCACTGGCACATAAACAGAAATACAGATCAATGGAACAGGATAGAAAGCCCAGAGGTAAACCCACACACATATGGTCACCTTATTTTTGATAAAGGAGGCAAGAATATACAATGGAGAAAAGACAGTTTCTTCAATAAGTGGTGCTGGGAAAACTGGAAAGCTACATGTAAAAGAATGAAATTAGAACACTCCTTAACTCCATAAACAAAAATAAACTCAAAATGGATTAAAGACCTAAATGTAAGGCCAGACACTATAAAACTCTTAGAGGAAAACATAGGCAGAACATTCTGTGACATAAATCACAGCAAGATCCTTTTTGACCCAGCTCCTAGAGAAATGGAGTAAAAAGAAAAATAGGGCTTCCCTGGTGGTGCAGTGGTTGAGAGTCCACCTGCCGACGCAGGGGACACGGGTTTGTGCCCCAGTCCGGGAAGATCCCACATGCCACGGAGCAGCTGGGCCCGTGAGCCATGGCCGCTGCGCATCCGGAGCCTGTGCTCCGCAACGGGAGAGGCCACAACAGTGAGAGGCCCGTGTACTGCAAAACAAAAAACAAACAAACATATGGGACCTAATGAAACTTCAAAGCTTTTGCACAGCAAAGGAAACCATAAACAAGACGAAAAGACAACCCTCAGAATGGGAGAAAATATTTGCAAATGAAGCAACTGACAAAGGACTAATCTCTAAAATTTACAAGCAGGCTCATGCAGCTTCTTAATATCAAAAAAGCAAACAACCCAATCCAAAAATGGGCAGAAGGCCTAAATAGACATTTCTCCAAAGAAGACATGCAGATGGCCAAGAGGCACATGAAAGGATGCTCAACATCACTAATCATTAGAGAAATGCAAATCAAAACTACAATGAGGTATCACCTCACACCAGTCAGAATGGCCATCATTTAAAAATCTACAAACAATAAATGCTGGAGAGTGTGTGGAGAAAAGGGAACCCTCCTGCACTGTTTTGGGAATGTAAATTGACACAGCCACTATGGAGAACAGTATGGAGGTTCCTTAAAAAACTAAAAATAGAACTACCATATGACCCAGCAATCCCATTACTGGGCATATACCCTGAGAATACCATAATTCAAAAAAAGAGTCATGTACCACAATGTTCATTGCAGCTCTATTTACAATAGCCAGGACATGGAAGCAAACTAAGTGTCCAACGACAGATGAATGGATTAAGAAGATGTGGCACATATATACAATGGAATGTTACTCAGCCATAAAAAGAAATGAAATTGAGTTATTTGTAGTGAGGTAGGTGGACCTAGAGACTTTGAAATAAGTCAGAAAGAGAAAAATAAATATGGTATGTTAACACATATATATGGAATCTAAAAAAAAAAAAAAGTTTCTGAAGAACCCAGTGGCAGGACAGGAATAAAGATGCAGATGTAGAGAATGGACTTGAGGACACGGGGAGCGGGAAGGGTAAGCTGGGATGAAGTGAGAGAGTGGCATGGACTTACATATACTAACAAATGTAAAATAGATAGCTAGTGGGAAGCAACCGCATAGCACAGGGAGATCAGCTCCGTGCTTTATGCCCTCGTAGAGGGGTGGGATAGGGAGGATGGGAGGGAGACGCAAGAGGGAGGAGATATGGGGATATATGTATATGTATAGCTGATCCATGTTTTTATAAAGCAGAAACTAACACACCATTGTAAAGCAATTATACTCCAATAAAGATGTTAAAAGAGAAAAAAAGAAAAAATGTGTTGAATGGATAAAGCAATGAATAAATGAACAGATGCAAATAAAGACCGGCTCAATGTGGGAAAAGATTAAAAAAAAAAAGTAGCACCTGCTCGCCTCAACTAGAGAAAGCCCGTGAGCAGCAACAAAGACCCAACGCAGCCAAAAATAAATAAATAAAATAAACTTATTAGAAAAAACTATTAAAAAACCCTACTATTATCCTAAATGTGTATATTATAAAAAAAGAAAAATAAATGATCCAAGTATCTATATACTATTATCCTAAATGTGTATATTATAAAAAAAAAAAAAAGAAAAATAAATGACCCAAGTATCTATATCAAGAAGTTAGAAAGAGCAAAGCAAATTAAACCCAAAGAAAGTAAAAGGAATGACATTTAAAAAAGAACGATTCAAGGTTGGGAAGGCTCAGTACGGTAAAGATGCCAACTCTCCCCCGACTGACCTATAGATGTGATAAAATCCCAATTAAGATCTCATCAGATCTGTGTGTGTGTGTGTGTGGGGGGGTGCAACTTGACAAGGGCCAGTGGCAGGATGAGACTAGTTAGGTAGGTAGGGACAAGGTCAGATGGCCTTGTTGAGGAGTTAGAAGTTTAGACTGAATAGGGAGCAATGAAGTGCTTTTAAGCAATAAAGCAATATGAATTACATTGTAAGAAAGATCATATTGCTAGTAATGTAGGAAAAATTGGAGGCCGAAAAGTAAACTTAAAAGGCTGTTGTAATAATCTACAGATATGATGGTGGCTTTAACTGGTAGAGCAGCAGTGGGAAAGGAGAGAAGTGGACAGATTCGAAGCCTACTAAGTAAGTAGAATCTCCAAGACTTGTTGATCAACTGAGTATGTGTGAAGTGGCAGAGGGAGGAATCATGGAAAATGCCTAAGTTCCTAATTTGGAAAATGGGTAAATGATGTAGAATTTGGAACTACATAATCATAGTCTTGTGACTTTTTTCCTGCACTCCCAGGCAATCCAAAAATAGGAATAGATATAATGGATATATGTGTCTAGTGGTAGAAGAGATTGGCAAAGACGTTGGACTAGACCTTGAACCTCTTCTCTGTATATGTTTACTTCCTAGGATATCTGCTCCAGTGTCACGCCTTTAAATACCGTTTATACGCTGATGAGTCTCAAGTTTATATATCCAGCTCCAGGCTCTTAACTGAACTTCAGACTCATAAAACTGCCAGCTCAACATCTCCAACTAGATACCTTATTGGCATCTGAAGTTCAACATGCACAAAACTCTTAGTTACTTTACACCCCAAATCTATTCTTGCCCTAGTCTTCCCTACTCTCAGAAAATTGCACCATCATTCATCCTCATTACTCGAGCCTTCAAATCTAAGAGTCAGCACTGATTTCTTTCTTTCAAATCATATATGCAAACCATATTCAATTCATGTCAGTCCTACCTTAAAGATAATTTAATTTATTCCAAGTCAAGCCATTTCTCCCCACCTCCACTGCTGCCACATTGGCCAAATAACAATCATGTTTTACCTGGACTATTATAAATATCTACTAATTGGACTCCCTGCTTCCATTCCTTCCTGCTTACAGACAATTCTCTACTTAGCAGCCAAATTGATCTTAGAGAATGTCAGATTATGTCATCCCCATGTACTAAACCTCCAACGGTTTCACATATCACTTAGAATAACATCAAAATGTTTTATCATGGCCACAGGCCCCACATAATCTGGTCCCTAGCTTCCTGGGACTGCATCCTCTACCTCTTTACACCTTACTTATTCCAGTCCTGTCATACTGTCCTTCTTGCTCTTCCTCAGTATTCCATTACTTCCTCAAGCCCTGTGTATTCTCTAAGATCTTGACCGCTAGTCAAGATAAGTGAGGTAACCTTGCACACAGGTATAGCAGATTACTCATCTTTGTTTTTCCAACACCTAACTCAATGAATGGCATATAGTGAAACTCAAAGATGTATTTGAATAAAAAAATAACTCTCTTAAAAATTTTTGAGGTTTTAACCAACCATGTGATTAAAATGTAAGCCTACATTGTGATGCAGTTGCCAAAAACATCTAATGTTACCTAAGGCTACATTAACAGAAGTGTATTGTTTGGAGAAAAGCAGGTTGTAGTTCTTCTGGTCCAACCAATTCTGGAATGTTGTACATATTTGGCTTCAGATATCACATATTAAGAGGGATTCTGACCCACTGTTACATTTCAGGGAAAGGATATTTTTCAGAAGTGGAAAAACAGTTGTGAAAGGACTGGACTACGCCCTGTGAAGAGCCATGAAAAAAAACTGAGAATCTTTAGCTTGATGAATACTTACTTGATGACTGGGGAGGCGACATGAAAATTCTCTCCAAATAGCAGAAATTCTGCTGCATAAAAGAGAGGTTTATGCTTATTCTTGTTAGCCATAAAGGAAAGAACCAATGGTAGGAGGTTCCAAAGAGAAAGCTTTCAGTTCAACACAAGGAAGAATTTCCTGCCAGCTTTTCCCAAGTCAGTGTTCTGCAGAACACTATACCATGTGAAACTAAACAAAGTGTCTTGTGTCTTTACTGAAGGATATCTCAGAATCCTTAATATGCAAATGTTAAGAAGAAGATATATATGCTTCATTTCCAAAAGTTATTTATCCATAAAAACTTTTATTCACAGAGCACTGTTACTATCTCTTGAAACAATAGTTCATAGAACAGATTGAGTTAAAGCTGCTCAAAAATGAACAGAGAATCTTCTGAAGAAGCACAGTCAGGTTCACATTAAGATATCTGTGGAAACTGGATGGTGTTGCTGTCACTTCGGTACTTCGGAAAACTTGGTAACTAAGACTAGAGTATTAAAGCTTGGGAAACTTAAGCAACTTTCCTTGTTACGTTTACAACGTGAGACTGACTCAACACAGTTCTAGATGAGAATAATGGAGCAAAACCAATGGAAATGAGGCTCTCTAGGACAACTGTTCTGAACTTTTCCCCCAGCAATACACTGTAGAGTCATGATATTCCCATGTCTGTCCACTGATTCATTCACTGTGTGCAAGGTAATATTTCTCAACTTCTTTCACCAACACAGCAACAAACAAAAACCTGTCATGTTCTACCACTCCCCTTCCCTCAACCCCCACATTTTGTTAGAATCCTGATATGGGACCATGTCCCCCATGGAGCACTGCCATTTTAGAAGCTCAAACCTAGAGTATTAATATAACTTTTTGTTTTAATAAACAGGAAAATCTAGGCCTAAATGAAGAAATGGCATTTAAAAATTTTGGGAAAAGTAAAACAGGAAAAATTATCAAAACAGATCCACTACTTTGAGGCCAAAGGAAGTACTAATAAAAAAGGAAATTATATTCATAAAAATACTGTTGTTATTAAATACTTGTTGCAATAAGCAAGATGATGTAATAATAAGACAAAGCTGGCCCAACAACATTGAAAAGGCAGGGGTGGAAAATTATAATTAGTGTCTACACAGCTGTCCACAGGAGGGCGCACTCTAGGGCTGAAACATTGTAGTCCCTAAGAAGAATGTACACTGTAGAAGAAATGGCTCATCAGGACTTCTGCAATTTATACTTGTTCTCTTTTCCAGAGCCATGTTTACTATCTTTAATTTGATTTCCAAATATCTATCAGTACTGAGAAAGGGGATTTGGGTTAGTGGATAAAATACTGTAATTACAGAAAGATATATCTTCTCCTATGTGTTAATAAAATGTCATTTTGTTTCCTACTATCTGTACTGAAAAATTAACTACGGTCTTATCAAATCTGGATACCTGAGAAGCCAGGCCCTGGACCAGATCACACCAGACATACCAATTCTTGAGGTCCTTATACACAGTACAATTACACTGCTAATGAAGAAACTTGAAATACCATTTCTCTGTTATTCTGAAATTTTGCCTCTAAATCAGCACTTCAAAAAGTGGGGTCATCAGTTCTAAATGGCAGGTAAAACAATTCCTACATAACTTTGATAACCACAGAGACTAACCTCAATTTTACATTTGTGTTTTTCATGGCCATTTGGAGGTAGCAGGCCAGCTTCAGCAACACTACACAAGGTTTACCGAGTTCACTGAGAGATGGGAAGACATAGAGTCTCAGGGGACTTGCTATAATGTACTGAAAAACCCAGTCCTAGAACTGCCTCTATCATGGGAGAAAAATAGAGGAGATTAGCTCAGATATGACACTACTTCTCTCTTCTAACCAAGTCGGAGTAAGAAATGCTTAAAGATGGTGATGGCCAAGATCAGAGTCAGGAATTGGGGTCTGGGCAGAGTCCAGGGAGTCATTAGAGCTTTGTCTTCTTGGTCTCCAGGTTGATCATGTTTCCTTGGATTTGGGGAATCTGCTTATCTGCTGACCCCTGAATATCCTCTAGCTTTATAGGAACATAGTAGTGGCCCATGATGGAGAAGATCAGGCAGACCACCAGCAGGAGGCAGGAAAACAAAATGAATTCGGCCCACTGCAGGAAGAAATACATATAAGAGAAGAATATGGAGAACCTGAAACTAAAGGGATCTTTATAGGATGAGGACTGGGGAGCAGATTTACCCAGGGTCACCTGTTTAGGAAGAGCTTTGGCAGAAGACAGGGCTCACTGGCCTTTCCTTGCATGGGCCTATGGTAGTCATTATTGCCACTTACATGTCTATTTTTCTGGCAAAGTCTGTGGGTATCTAATCCATCTCAAGTCAGAGGGCTGAGTGGGGAATGTGGGAGACAGAGGGGAGGGGGAAGAGAGAGCAGAGGAAGTTGGATAGACACGTGCTCCTGCTTCCCTTAGGTCCATACCTGTACCAGGCTGCTGAACTGTGCCACAATAAGCACGATGATGTTCCCAACTGCAACTGTCAACAACCAGGCTGCCTGGAGTACAGACTTCATGCTAGAGGGAGCCTACAGAGGACACAAATTTGTTAGTAAACAAACTCCCTACACCACCCTCATGCCCCATGCATCTAACCAGAAAACTTCTCCCACAAAAACTTCCCCTACTAAGTTCAGCTATCACATTGATTCAGGGGATGGTAATAATGTTCAGAGTAACAATAAGATGGAGCTCTTAACTGAATATTTTAATTCATTATATCATAATCTTCATTACAACCCTAAGGGATAAGTTCTATTACTATTATTTTATACATAAAGAAAAATAGCATTAGAGAGATACACTTGCTCAAGGTTACACATTAGGTGTGCAGCCAAAATCTGAATGTGGGCAGTTTGATTCCATAGCCCTTATTCTTAGTATTTAAGTATCCTTTTCTGGATTCCAAACAGCATAGGGATGCAGCCTGCCATTACCCTAGGAGTCAAGTTGATACTCTGTTCAGGACCATAAGGAATCTAAGGCCAAAAAATATGGAGGCCTTGGCCAGGGTCACATACCTAATTAAGGCAGTGCCAGGATTAAAACTCCACCCTCTGAGCAACAGCTCCACCTCCACCTTCCACTTGCAAAAACCTACCTGAGAATAAGAAAACTCAAGTCCTGTGACAGAGAACATGACCTCCCCAGCTGTAACAAGGGCATATTGTGGTAGCTGCCATGCGATGGACATTTTGTTGGCTGGGATATATTCCATCTTCCAGGCCTGAGGACCCTGACCGGTGCTCTTAGTGAGGGAAAGAAGAAATGGGCTTGTCAGGAGTCTCAAGTAAATATTCCTGGCCTAAAACATTTTATGGTCTTATATCCATCCCCTCATTGTATTTTCATCCTTGTGCTACCAAGCAATTTCTACACAATTTCAGTTTTTTGAAATTCCTTTCAGTGACACTGAACTCATTTGCCTGACTTCAGTCAATCAAATACCATTACTGCAGAGCCCTTAAATGGTAGACTATTTTGATACTGTACTTTAGATTCCCACCATTTTGACCTACTGGGTATTTTGATCCTGGCCAACATTTTAAATGTAAAATGGCATCTGAATTATACAAACACAATGAATTTTCAGAAGAGCATGTACTTAAGAAAAGTTTAACTCCTTGTTAAATTTTCTATGTAAATACAGTTAAACTATTTCTAACATTTTCCACTTAAATATCTATTTTACTAAAATTACTTTTATCAAAATGAGTTATTTTCTTGGTAACCCTTACATTGAAGATTTTCTTGATCAATGTTTTAAAATCCATATCAAATACCACTTGCTATGTTGAATTCTATTTATTAGCCATTATTTTTGAACTCAAATCTTACACATTCAAATTTTGTCAAAAAGATGCAATTTTTCTGTGAAATTTTGGTCAAAAAGAAATCTTTTCAGGGTCAACTTTTTGTTATTAATGTTACCAATATACACGATTCTACAATTCTTTTTTCGTCTAAAATTACTTTTATTACATGCAGGTTTTTAGCTGTAGTTGGTTTTATTTTATATAGATTATATTTACTAATATTTCTTACAATAATTGAATTAAATTTTTGGAATTATGTATTTTTGTTGGAGTAAAACCCAGTTATTAGGTAGTAAGTGTTTTTAAATAGCCAGTGTAATATCTGGATATATCATGAGATAAAAATAGCAGAGCTAAAACATATAGGTCAAAAGTCCCTAAAATCAAAAGTCTTTGATGTCCACATGCCCTTGATTCTCTGAGTCAAAAGCCATTGCGTTCGAAGTGTAGTAAGGCAAATGTTGTTTTAGTTGGTATTGTGAACAATACCTGGGCATATATTTGGGTTTTCTTAGCCTAAGAGAAGACTGTGACCTAAGCTCGTAAATCAAGGTCACATTCTCAAATACCCACAGGCAGGTAATTAACTAAACAAAGCAGGCTGAATGGGAATGATAGGGACTATGGTGAACTGGACAGCCCAACCCCATCTAAAGTGTACAGCCACTATAGCACCAGACAACTGACATGGTAATACCTGTTATAGAATCTTCTGATTTTGTTTTTAAGAAATATAAGGAATACAGTTTCTTAGGTAAAATCACTTGAATTTTAAATATTGTCAATTAATAATAATTATTTTTATTTTTGTCAAGACTGTACAGACCAAACAAAACAGGACTACGTGAGGAACTGGGCCCTTAGGCCTCTAATATATGATCCGTACTCTAGATGCTTATTATCCTGGCATTCAGAAACAATATATATAGCCCCTATCTTGAGCAGTATATGAGAGACAGAAGGAAAACACCAGGAATGCAAGTGTTATGGGTTGAGTTGTGTCCCCCTAAAACTCATATGTTGAAGTCCTAACCCCTAGTACCTGAGAATGTGACCTTATTTAGAAATAGGGTTGTTACAGATAGAATTAGTCAAGTTAAAATGAGGTCACTAGGATGGGCTCTAATCTAATGTGACTGGTGTCCTCATAGGAGAAATTTGAACATAGACAAACATACAGGGAGAACTCCATGAGAAGATGAAGGCAGAGACTGGAGTGATTCTTTTACATAACAAGAAACACCAAATACTGCTGGAAAACCACTAGAAGCTAAATGAAACAGATTCTTTTTTTTTTTTTTTTTTTGGTACACGGGCCTCTCACTGTCGCGGCCTCTCCCGTTGTGGAGCACAGGCTCTGGACGCGCAGGCCCAACGGCCACGGCCCACGGGCCCAGCCGCTCCGCGGCATGTGGGATCCTCCCGGACTGGAGCACGAACCTGCGTCCCCTGCATTGGCAGGCGGACTCTCAACCACTGTGCCACCTGGGAAGCCCCGAAACAGATTCTTTCTCACAGCTCTCAGAAGGAACCAGCTCTACCAACACCTTGATCTTGTACTTCGCCTTTATGACTATAAGGAAATAAATTTCTGTTGATAAAGCCACTCAGCTTGTGGTACTTTGTTACAGCAGCCCTAGAAAACTAATACAGCTAGGTCGGTTTAACATCAGAAAATCAATTAATATAATATACCATATCAATAGAAAACCATACGATTATCTTAATAGACACAGAAAAAAGCATTTGACAAAATTCAACCTCCCCCCTTCATAGTAAAAAACAAACAAAACCCACAACAAACTAGGAATAGAAGGGAACTTAACCTGATACCTGATAAATACCTATGAAAACCCCACAGCTGACATACTTAGTGATAAAAGACTGAATGCTTTCTCCCTAAGAGTATGTCTACTCTCACTTCTATTCAATACTGTATTGGAGGTTCAAGCAAGAGCAATTAGTCAAGAAAAAGAAATAAAGTCATCCACACTGAAAAGAAAGAAGTAAAGCTTCTTTATGCAGATGACAGGATCTTGTATGTAGAAAGTCCTAAGGGATCCACTAAAAAACTATTAAAACTATCAAATGAGTTCAGTAAGGTTGCAAGACACAAGATCAATATCAATTGTATTTCTACATATTTGCAATGAACAATCTAAAAATGAAATTAGGAAAATGATTACATTAGCAACAGCAAAATAAAGAATAAAATACTTAGGAACAAATTTAACAAAATAAATGTAAAACCTATACTCTAAAAACTACAAAATATTGTTGAAAAATTTAGGTCTTAAAGAAGACCTAAATAAATGGAAAAACATCTCATGTTCACTGACCAGGAGACAATATTGTTAAGATAGCAGAACTCCTCAAAATCACCTACAGATTCAGTGCAATCCCTCTCAAAAATCCCAGCTGGCTTCTGATCCTAAGCTGATCCTAAAATTCATATGAAAATTCATGGAACCCATAATAGCCAAACCAATCTTTAAAGGGAAGAACTAAGTTGAAAAACTCATACTTCCTGATTTTGAAATTTACTACAAAATAACAGTAATCAAGAGATTATTGTACTGGCACAAGAATAAATATATAGATCAATAGAATAGAACTGAGAATCCAGAAATAAGCCCTCACATTTCTGGTCAATTGACTTTTGACAAGAATGTCAAGACCATTTGACGGGAAAAGATGAGTCTTCAACAAATTGTGCTGGGACAACTGGATATTCACATACAAAAGAATGCAGTTAAGCCCCAAGCTCACATCATATACAAAAGTGAACTCAAAATGGATTAAAGACCTAAATATAAGAGGTAAAACTATAAAACTCTTAAAGGAAAATAATGGGCATAAATCCTCATGACACTGGATTTGGCAATGGTTTCTTAGATGTAACACCAAAAGCACAAGCAACCAAAGAAAAAAATTGATAAATTGAACATCATAAAGATTAAAAATGTTTGTACTTCAGTGGACACCATTAAGGAAGTTAAAAAGACAACCTATTGAATGGGAGGAAATATTTGCAAATCATATATCTGATCATGGACTTATGTTTAAAATATATAAGGAATGCTTACAACTCAACACAACCCAATTAGAAATTGGGCAAAGAATTTGAATAGACATTTCTCCAAAGCAGATTACAAATGGCCAAAAAGTACATAAAAAGGTGCTCAACATCATTAGTCATCAGGAAAATATAAATAAAAACCACAATGAAATACCATTTCATACCTACTAGGATAGCTATAATTAAGAAGATAGAAAAACAAGTGTTGGCAAAGATGTAGAAAAATTGCCACCTTCTATTGGTGGGAATGTTAAATGTATGTTCTCTTTGGAAAAGTCTAGCAGTTCCTCAAATGATTAAACATAGAGTTACCATGTGACCCAACAACTCCACCCAAGAGAAGTGAAAATATATGTCCACACAAAAACTTGTACATGAATGTTCATAACAACATTATTTATGTTAGTCAGAAGGTGAAAACAACCAAATGTTCATCAACTGATGAATATATGAATAAAATGTGTTATACCTGTACAATGGAATATTATTGGGCAATAAAAAGAAATGAAGTACTGATGTATGCTATATGAATGAACCTTAAAAAATATGCTAAATGAAAGAATCCAGATACAAAAGGCCACATGTTATATCATTCCATTTATACGAAATAGGCAGAATAGGCAAATTTATAGAGACTGAAAGTAAACAAGTGGTTGCTAGGGCTAGAGGGTATCGGAGGGAATAGTGAGTAACTGCTAATGAATATGGGGCTTCTTTTTGGAATAATGAAAATGTTCTAAAATTACACAACTCTGTGAATTTATTAAAAACCATTGAACATATATTATTGAAAATATATTCTATATATGTATTGAATATACAATATATATTGAATATGTTAATGCATTGAAAACCATTATACACTTTAAGTGGGTGAACTGTATGGTATATGACTTATATCTTAATAAAGCTGTAATAAAAAATGGCATACTAAAGATATCATGCTAATTAATTAAAATTAAAAAAACTTTACAGATTATTCTCATCACACTTCTAGAAAATTTCCATCTTTTCCTTATTCACTGTCTTCTTTTTATATTTAATACAATGTCAAAAGTAATGAAATAGGGCTTCCCTGGTGGCACAGTGGTTAAGAGTTCGCCTGCCGATGCAGGAGACACGGGTTCATGCCCCGGTCCGGGAAGATCCCACATACCGCGGAGCGGCTGGGCCCATAAGCCATGGCCACTGAGCCTGCGCGTCTGGAGCGTGTGCTCCACAACGGGAGAGGCCACAGCAGTGAGAGGCCCGTGTACCGCAAAAAAAAAAAAAAAAGTAATGAAATAAAATTAGAAGCAAGATTCACATCAGAATTAAAATTCAGAGGTGTCATGTCCTGAGTGCTGAGACAATTGCTTTTGATGGAGCACAGTTAATTCATCCCCCAAACTTTGTGTAGAGACTGACACTTGTTACCAGTCTTGGTATTTCAGACTGTGATATGCTAGCAGATCAGTTTCCAAGGAGCTAGGAGACCCACATTTGGAGTCAGTCAAGAAGACTTAAACAATTTTTGTTTTCTTGGGGCCATAATGAGACTGCAGCAAACCATGTCACCTCATAGCAATGACTCAAGATAAATTATGTCTACCATTCCCCAAGACCCTGTGCCTGTTGCCAATGTTATCTCTTTTAAGTCCTCATGGAGACCTTAGTAGGTTTTCTAAAGTCACTATAGAAACTATCACCGTTCACTAGAAATAAGTATGTGATGCTGTCTTGCCACAGAGTCTTATTTGGGTCCCAGGACAGATACAGATTCAGATAGATATAGATTTATATATATAGATATGATATAGTTATACAGACATAAATATAGATACAGATACATGGAAGGAGAGAGTAAGGGTGGCCATGAGCTACTTACATTAGTAATAACAAACAGATAAGCTGCACCAAAGTCTAGTAGACCCAAATTCAGTGAAAAGTCCTCATTTTTTGTTCTACATGGCACTGCAGAATATCTGGAACAGGACAATTTTAGGTTAGAATAGACATTACAGTTTAGAAAAGCATTCCCATCTCTGGAGGAAAGAGAGATTTCATCTCTCTACTGATGGTGAATCAATCAGCAAAGCTACCATTTCTCTTTGAGGAGAGGAGTCTCAGAGTGAATTATTTTCATGCCAGGTTTTTTCTACCCCTGATCTGAGCTCTTCATTGTCTGTTGGCTAATTTTTTTTTAAACCTTAAACCTGAATGCAGAAGGCACAAATTGTCTTCTTTTGTGAACTTCAGACTCTAAGTCTTCTCATCTAAATTTTAAGAATTTTTCTCTTCTAAGTCTTATGAATTAGTGGAACAGCATAAAACAGTGAACCTGAAAGGATAAGCTCGAACGAGGTGTTAATAGGAGTTACCAAAGGGTAGGAGTGGGAGCCAGTAATAAACTGGCAAACCTCCCAGAGATGGCCTTGTTGACTATACAGTATGGCCTTTACAACAAGCATGGTCTCAATATATCTATGCAGAAAAAGGTGAGACTGAGGGAAGGAGGCAAAGGTCGAAAGAGAGCAGGAATCTGTGTATATTTAAAATTAGCTGAGATATACCTAATCCTCCCACCTATATGCAAAGAAAGCATTTAAAAAACAGTTGTTGATAAAAGTAAAATTACAAGGGTAATGCTCTTACTCTCCTCTTTGCACAGTTCTGTAAGCAGACACACCATAGTCTTCTTCAACACCGAGGGAGGTATCTGTACCCAGGGAGATGTTGAGCTCTTCATGCAAAGTGTTAACAAACCTAAGGGTAGAGACATTGTTACAGATCAGACAGACTCTCCCACCTGATAAAAGGGCAGGGGCCTTTTCTGTTTTGTTTACTGCTATATGCCTAGTGCCTAGAATAGTGGCTGGCACATAAAAGGTACATGATGTATATTGTTAACTGTGTGAATAAATGAACTCACATGTAAGAAGCAATCAGTAGTCTTAGCTGTCCCTAACTTTTTCTTTCCTCAGGTATTAGCTTTTTATCTGCCACACTCTCACCTGATTTCAGCTGGGATGACACTATTGTGATCACCCATGGCAGTCCGAGTCTCCTTACTAACCTACCTTAGGTGCACCTAATTTCTTTCCATCTTCTAATGGTGTAATTCATCAACTGAGACTCCACTAAGAAAAATAATTATGTGTGTGTGTGTGTATATATATATATATATATATATATATATATATATGTATATGTATATGTATAAATACGTACCAGTATTTATATAAAACTGATACTTTATCCTCTTACAAATGAAGTCTGATTTGACTTATGCAAAACTCAGACTCCCAGCCCACAGTAGGTTGAGCTATCATTGTTTTGGGTCTGCAGATAACCCTGGACTCTTCCAGAACCATCTTTCTAGTCTTTTGAACCCGGGCCGCTAAATTGCTCCCTCAGTTTGGGTTTCTGGTAGCATTTGCATTGGTCCCTGGCCCATGGGATTAGAAGAGCAGTTCCCTCTAAAATCCTTGATATTGATTTCTGGACATTCAATCATCCTGCACTAACCTTGAAATTGCTCCCTTTCATCCTTCCTGGAGGTTCCCATTGCTCTCTGACCCAGGGAAGTCCTATCCTCATTGTTGTCTTACTTATTTTTGATCTGTTTACTTTTTCTGAAGCTGCATATGCAAAAGCAGATTATTATGACTGTTCCACCCTTCAGTGAAATTCAAACTTTTTATTGAAAGCTCTCCTCTAAAATGCTATTCTCAACAGCAACCATCTAATCTTGATGGCCATAGGCACATGCATCTGTCTATTTCATGTCAGATTCCTGCCCCAGTGAGCAGGTGACCCCTTCAAGGTTCCATTTCTGTAAATGTCCCAGGCTGTCTAACAAGACCTTCAGCCTTATCTAGATTCAAAACCAAGTCTTTTGACTTCAAGTGTGTTGCCTTTACTAAACCATGAGGCCCCTATAGGTTTATTTTAAATTTTACTTAAAAAACACAGTAACTATAGAAGATATTCAACTACCAATAACAAAGGGAGGATTATTTGCTTACTTCTAAATTTCTCTCTGGTGATCACAGAGAGGAAAGAATTCAGTTATTTTCCTAAGAGCAAGATAAGTGGATAAAATTCAGCAGAAGAGATTTATGTTGCAGAGCACAGGGGGCGTACATAAATACAGGGTCATCTTTGAATACCACATGAGAAAGCAAGCCAAAAGACTTGGTTTTGAATCTATGCTTCTCACTGCCCTGGGAAATGCCTTCTGACACTAATTCTCTTGACATTCTAGGAAGAGAATCCCTGTACAAGACAAGTAGAATGTGAAGTCTCTTCATGTGAAGCCCCACAGATCAGAAGAGACCCAAGATTCAAGAGAACAGAGAGGCCTGGGTCTCCTTGGCATCCAAACCTCATGGCTGTCATCCCATTGGTTGTTTTGTTTTCTTCATCCTTTACCTACAATAGAGGGAAGTAAACATCAGTTACAGCTGACAAGAGGGAACTGATAATCAGAAACTTTGATCATCATTCATATCCTTGGTAAGATATTGATGAGCCCAGTCATTGTACTCTAAGATAATTTGGAAACTAGGCCATTCCTCAACTTACCATCATGCTAGAAATACTTTTCCCATCTTCTCGAATGATCAGAGTGTACCATTTTTTCTCCTCCACAGAATGCTCAGTGTAGACAGACAAATTGTGATATTTCAGTTGGAAGTGGAAATTCTGGCTTTTTGTCTTCAGGTGGAGTTTGGAATAGTGTGGCATTTTCTATAGAATGAAGAGCCTGTCACACTCACCTTCTACCCCATCTTGGACATCACAATCTCATAGTAACCCAGGGCAGGTGACCTCATTAGATACTTTCAACATTACCCTTTAACCTAGTATTTCCATTTCTAGAAATATACCATAGGAGTAATTAGAGACTTGAATAAAGATTTATGAGTACGGATGTTCATTATAGAATTATGTATAATAACAAAAAAATTAAATACCTATAAGGAAATATTTTACTAAGCCATGTTATATCCACAGAATAGAATATTATGTATCCATTAAAATCACATTCTCAAAGTTTACCTAAGGGCATGGGAAAATGCTTATGATGGTTAATGTTAAAAAAAAATCAAGGTCAATACAGCATATAGTGTTTCAACACTTTTTCAAAATTTGTTTATTCATTTATACAAAAATGCTAACTATGATTATCTCCATGTGATGGATTTATAGGTGGTTTTTATATCTTTTGACATACTCCCCAATTTTCTACAATAAGTGTATATTACTTTTATTGTTTAAAAAATATTTTTAAATGAATATTTCAGAATATGTATAATATAGTAGTGAAAATATGCAAGCCAAACTCTTCCACTGGGTGTGTGTTACAAGGCAGTTTGAAATAATAACACAAATTACAACCTATTGAGAGACATTATGCTAAGCACTTTACATATAATATTTATCCTTACAATAGCTTATGACATAAAAATTATTGCCATTTTACAGATGCTAAAACTGAGGCTTAGAGATCAAATAACTTGTTCAGGGTCTTATAGCTAGGGAATGGCAGAACCAGGAATTGGACTGGGGCAGTTTGACTCCCCAAGTGCATGCTCTTCACCACTGTATTATGCTGCTGCCTTGGCACATAATCTGAATGTGTTTCTGATTCATTCAAGTCCATACGTCACCTGAAAGGATTTGACAGACTCTGCCAACAGAGAGTTGTTTTCATCTCCCAGCACTGTAACCTTCACCTCATTATCTGCCAGATTCAAGACTTGTAGGAAAATCTCTTGGGAATCTGGTTGGGGTGGGGCCATTTCCTTAGGACAGAGAACACATGTTAGAATTACCAACAAATAACCCTTCAGATACCATGAAAACACATACCTCAGTCCTTTCTCGACAGCCTAGCTGTCAGGAGGACACAGTTTCCTACCTCTAAAGAGCATTTGGCTTAGAAAACTCTGAAGGCAGTTTGGAGGGGGAAAACACCAGCTCAATATAGCAAGCACTGATGCCAGGTAACAAACTCCATGCCTTTTGACTGAGCTGTGGCCTCATACATCATTCCCTAATAGTGGCTATTCAATCTGCCAAAAGTTATTTGTTTGAGTGTCTGGTAAGCTATCTAAGAGATGGTTATATATCTTGGATACCGGTGTTTGGAAATTCCTTGACAATATACTCTGAATCACTCAGGTGGGAGGTGGGCTTCATTTTGCACTGCTGCTTTACCCCTGTATCTACTCATTGACCACAAACACGTATTATGCACCTTCTTTAAAACAGGTACTGTGCTTAGGGCCCAGGGAATCAAGATTGAACAAGTCAGAAAAGTGAACAAAATAGGTATGGTCCTGCCCTCATGGCTTAAGATTTATTGTACTCACATTAATTTTTATCTCTACAGTAGCAGCAACTGCAAAGGCCAGGCATGCTAGGATCATACCAACAGCCATTTTCCTAAGTGATCTATAGGGGAAAGAAAGAGACAATTATAGCTAAACTCTAGACTCTAAAGAATAAAATCTAAACCCCCTAAGCTTAGCTAATTTGGTCCCAATTACTTTTCAAAGTATTGCCTCCCCTTCATATAACCTTCTTTCTACTTTTACTTGAGTCATACTGAATTGTTCTCTGTAATGCACCAAATTTTTCCCTCTATCTTTGCTTATGATTTTTTATCCATTATGTCATAATAACAAAAATAATAGTAATATAGCCAGATTTACTGAACATTTACCATATACCAGTCACTATATATTATTACCTCCTTTTCCTCTCCTTCAGAAGTCTTTCTTGACCCTGGCCTCTCTCTTCCATCTCTGCATTTCCCTGGCACTTTGCTTTCCTTCTTAGGGCACTTAACATATTTCACCTTGTTGCAATAATTAACCTTGCACATTTTCTAGCTTCCTTACTAAAGAGTAAACGCCTTAAGAGCAAGATTTGTGCTTTTACATTTGCATAGCACTTGGTGCTGAACTCAATAAACTGCTCAATGAATGAGTAAATGACAAAAGGTCATCTGAATATGGTAAGTGGTTATCAAAAGGAAATTGCTATTAAATCAGAAATTAGAGAAAACTTAACACCCTCCTCTGTCAAACTTTACAAAAAATAACACTTCTATTTAGAAGGGGGGGAAAGCAGTAATTAGGGACAATTCTATCCCCACTCTTATGAGGTCCCCCATTTGTTTCATAGGGACAGTGGAAGATTTAAAGGGATTAGTTATCCTCAAAGGCTCTGGACTTCTTTGAAGAGGCAACTTTCAAGAACAAAGCAACAAGTTGGTTTAGGAGCCTAATCTCACATACTTTTTGACTTCCCATGAAGTATAGTCCTAACTCTTCAACATCACATACGTAAGTCTGCAGTAATGGCTTGGACTCTCTGTCATAAGAATTAATTAGATCTAATTCCCGTCCTTCAGTATTAACAGGCGTTTAATCTAACATGGATAAACAGAAGCAGAAAAATGATAAATCAAAACAAATCATCACTAAGTAGAAAAGATATTGACTCTTTATCATACTGGGCAAATGTTGAGTCAGTTTGGAGCAACACAGGCATAGTGAGCACTTACGTGAAGTTAATGCCACACTTGGAGACCAGAGGATAAATGACAAGGTCAAACAATGGGATGAAGATAAGAACCAAAAAGGGATTTAGTACCTGTAACACCATGGTAAAAGGGATTAGTTACAATGTTCTTCTATCATGAGTGTGAGCATGTGCTCTCATTTGCATGTGTGCACTCTCTCTCACATCCAAACACACTTTCATCATACTATGTACAGAATGATTCCACATCCTTCAGTCTCTTTACACCCAAGACTCTATTTCCCCTGCATAGCACATTATCTTCCAAATATCCCAAGGAACCAGTTTCACTCTGAACCTGTTTTTCTGTCAATCAACTGGGAGCTTTCCCCTCCCATTTTCACTTATCTTCTTCAGCACCACAGCCAAGGGAAAAATGTCATGGCCAGGAGAAAGGAATGAGAGAAGGAAGAATTGGGGATTGTTGAACAAGAGTTTAAAAAGATACCTGGGAGTCACCAATAAACAGAGATTCTGATTTTGTTGCTCACACAACAAAGCCTTATACTTTCTTTGACAATATTTCCATGATACTTGACATGGAAAAAAATCCAGTGCTTATACTTTCCCTGTGAGCTCAAAACTCAGTCTCCCTGGAGTTGATCAGGAGCTACTTACTTAACAGAGGATATGAAAGAGAAGTGTGGGGCTTAAAGAGAATATTTTCATTCCTATGTTTAGCTCTCCTCAGCATACAAGGAAAAAAGCATCAAATTATGGTTGGTAATCCTACTACTACAGGTAATGGTGTAGATGAGGAAAGAAATAAGTACCCGGGACTATAGAGAAGTCTCCTACCTGCATCTGGTCAGGCTGAAGCACAAAAAACCCCTGAAACATGATAACAAATCACATTAAGATGGTGGCCTAAAGAAAAAAAAAAGCCTAGATCAACCATCTTGCTAATTAGCAGGTGAGAAGCTTAAGGTAAAATCCATCAGGTCTTTGGTTCAGGATCACTATTATCCTTGTAAGGGTATGCCAGGGGTGGGGGGGGGGTGGGGGGGTGGGGGGGGAAGAGACTGGGAATGGCTTTAGGCTATGTCTCCTGAAGGCAGATGGGCTTAAGGGAGAATCTTATTTTCTGTTCACTATGCTTTCTTTAACTTGAAAGAGAATAAAGTCAGTGTGTTTTTTATTAATCTCAGTAACTGCAGTCGTAGGTGGTAATAATATGACAGACAAGACATCATGGTTAGGGTGAAGACTCCCACTGACACACAGTGTTTCTGAAGTTGTTCTCCAGGAGGTCAAAAAGAGGACAAACATGGTAAATCCTGGACAGCCAGGGGAAGGAAAAAGGTGAAATTATATTAAGCAGGCTCCAAACAGACTGGCATCATAAAACCCTGGCATCATTCCACCCTGCCCTCTTCACAACTGAGATGATAGAAAAACAATACAATAATCTAGGAAGTGGGAACAAATGAGAGAAGCGTTTTTGCCAATGAATGGAAATTGGAAAAAGAGGAAATAATGTTTACAAGTTTCCCGTTATTTCTGTATCCATGTACAAAATACCCCACCTCTGGGTCCTCTGCTGTTAGCCCTGCCTAAGAGATGGTGTCAATTGTGTTGTAGCAGCAATCAAACCTGCTGTTCCCTGGCCAGGCTTAGATGGAAGAAAACATCCACTTCCCCAGGCTCTATCACTTCATTTGCTATCCTCTCAATGCTTCTTTGTATACATTTAAACCTTTCCATCCTTACATTTCTGATTTCTAAAGATAAGATTCTGCTTTTTATTTCTAGATTTGCTTTCTTTATTTTGCCTACTCAGTATCTTCATGCTAAAGGCACATCTATTATGATCTTATGTCAGTTTTCAGGCAAAAACACAAAGAAATTTCTCCTTAATATGGATTATAAAGAAAATGATAGACTTCTCTGGAAAAATCTCTGCTACTCACCAAATTCCCATTCATCCTGGTGGCTTGCAAGGTCCATCGTGAGCCCTAGAGCAAACAGATGCTATTAAAAGAAATCCTTTTCTCTGAGAGGGAAGGGGCTGGAGGAAGGGGTAGCTTTCAAAAGAACTATTCTTTTTTTTTTTTAACATCTTTATTAGAGTATAATTGTTTTACAATGGTGTCTTAGTTTCTGCTGTATAACAAAGTGAATCAGCTATACGTATACATATATTCCCATGTCCCCTCCCTCGTGTCTCCATTCTTACCTGCTGATCCAAAAGAGCCCAGAACATGGGCAATGGGATATAAAGAAATAGTACCCTGGTCAGTGCTTTCACATCCATAATGAGCTGCCTCTGCAAGAAGGGGTGAGAAGGAACAGGCTGAATTGCCAGATAGGGTTTTCTTGCTTACAGTAGAAGTGGCCCAGAACAGTAAGAGAAGAGGTCAAATACAGCAGGAGGGAATCAGTTTGGACATTAGGAAAGACTACATGGAGGCATCAGATGTTTCTGCAGTTCCAACTTACTGGGTATTTCTCAGCTGCCCAGTCCAGCCAGTGCTCTCGCTTCGGAATGTCCGCAGAACGGTTCTTCAAACGGTTGGAAATGGCAAACTAGGGCAGAGCGTAGATATCAGAGGAGAGACCAAAAAAACATCCCCTGCTTTTTCCAATTCATTATCTCTTCCCTTAAACACACATAACTCTTAAGTGACTTACTCCAACCTTTTGATTTCATCAGGCATTGAATTTCAGAATATTTCAAATCTAATTTTACCTATCCTTATTTTCTGTTGGTAACATACATAACTACATTTCAGAAGACTTTTGCCCATTTTTAAAAATGATTACATTATTTTTAACTTAATGGTTAAGCAGAGGCACAGAGGGAAGACCGATTAATCTCAGTTTGCCAAAAGGCACAGTAGAGCAGAGGTCATTGAGAGAAGCCATGTTTGAAGGCCTATATGCTCAGCACAGCATCTCTTTCCCTTTGACTGAAAAAGGTAGGTAAACAATTCATGGACTTACCCAGATACATCTGACAACTTGAGTCACTATGTTTCCTTCAGGAGGTGGTTTTCTGTATATTTTGCTTCCCATTGCAAACACAACTGCATTTGATAGACAAATAAAGTTCTTAGCTTCTCATTTAGCACATTCAGTATGTAAACACTAAGGACAGAATGCTGAAATACAGGAGTAACTGGCACATCTCATAAAGGGAGGGAAATGACTGACGCTATCTGACTTTGGAGTTAGAAAAACTATGGGAGCCAAAATGGTCAGTGTTGAGACTTTCCTGTTATCACAGAAATGAAAGTCACCTTTGAATTCTCATTCTTCTTTCTTCATCTCTACATCTGACATATTAGGAACTTTCACTGACCCTCTGTCTTCAGTGCATTTCCTGCCTGCCCCCTCTTTTGCATCACCACTGCTGTGACTCTTGTGTAGGACCTCATAACTTCTACCCTGCATTATCAAAATGGCCACCAACTAGTTTCTCAGTCCTGTTCTCTTCTTCTTTTATCTGATGCCAAATTAAAATCCTTTTTCCAGGACCTACCTAACAAGCCCAAACTCCTGGCATGGAAGGCCTTCCCAAATTCATTATTATCCTGGTGGTTATTATTATCATTAATGATCTCTTGAAGATTTATTATTATATGTAAAGTGTTAGGCATTTTACATTCAGTACTGATTTAACCTGACAAAATATGTAATACTCTATTTTACACATGAAGAAATCAAGGATTAAAGAAATTAAGCAATCTGTACAAGAAAGTGCCAGAAACTGCATTTTTGACCTGAGGCCTGACTCAAGAATCTACACTCTTAACCACCATAAAGCACCTCATTCATTCATTCTTCCATTACACACTCTGCTAGATACTACTGGTAATAAAGATAAAAAAGAGGTGGCCCCTGTCTGCAATGGAGCTCCCCCTCAACCTACCACTTTCCACTTTACCTTTCATTATTCTCCATTTGGCACCTTATCCTCTAACCACTATTCATCATTCCTATGAAAAATTCTTTTCTGTTCTATTTCTGTTCTTGAGCTCATTCTCTTTCCCTCAACGCCCATCTTTATCCTTTAACCACATCTCCACAGTTATCTATAGGTGAATTTAATTTTCTTATTTTCTCCTTTATTTTACCAGCAATGAGATATTAGTTTTATAATTAAAAAAAAGTAAATTTTTTTCAAGTTTATTAAATTTAACTAAAATCCGTGAGAAACCTCCATCTTGGTACCCTCCCAGATGTACTTTCCTCCTGAATGGACTTCCCAGCTCTAGCCAGATGCCCCTCTAGTAGATCTTCTACCCAAGATGCTTTTCTCAGTGACCAGTAGCAATTTCCAATATCCTTACATCTAGAATGCCTGAATCACCTTACTTTTCTCTATCTTAACTTTCTAATTTCTCCATTCCTCTCAGTCAGATTCACTCTACCACTTTTTCTTTATTTATCCTCTCAGTTTTCCCAAAGCTTCTCCAAATAGCACCCTTTACCTACCACAGCCTTCTTACTGTTGATAGAAAAAATAGTTCAGAGAAAAGAATGCTAATCCTGGGAGACCAGTGGGCAGATAAAGAGGTATCTAGATAAGTGGAAGATTTTGGACAGGAAATAGACTGCTCTTGAAACTAAGAATGATCCTAGAAAGAGGCTGAAATTCTCAGGAATTCTGGTCTAAAAAGTGACAGTGAAGTGATAAAAGGAAGACCTTGACAAGTTCACACTTAAATTTCAAGGCCACTTAACTAAAGAAGCTGAGTAGGGACCTTGAGTTTCTCTACCATCTCCTCCCACTAGTAGATGTTGCCTCTTACTTCACAAAGAAGATAGAAGGCTTCAAATGAAAACCCCCTCAACTTCTTGCCACCAAATCTATTAACTTCTGTATCCACACCCATCCTCTCCTCTCTCCATTTAGGTGAGGGTGATTGATGTTCCTCCTCCTGTATAAAGGCAATTGTGCCATGTGTGCTTTCATACTGATTATACTGTTTTATCTTACATCTTCAACATGTTTCTTTACTGGAGTCTTCCTAATGACATTCAAGCATGCTCAACATCCTCTCTTGACTCCATGTCACCTTTCAGCTATAAATACTGTCTTCCCTTTCATCCCTCTTATTCACTTCCCAATTTACTCTAATTAGTCTCGAATCTCCACCAATCTACCACAGATGATATCATCAAATCAATGACCCTCTTGTCACTATATTTAATGGACATTTTCCACCCTTATCTTGCTTTCCCAGTCAGTAACATTTGTTACTCTGAATGAGTCCCTTCTTGAAATCCTCTTGGTAGCCAAGATAGAACAACTATCACTTTGGCCATTCCTTCTTAGTCTCATTTGTGGGTTTCCCCTCTTTGCCTGTCTTTTTTTGTCGTTAACTGTTGAACCCTTTACCTAATTCAAATACAAAATTTGACCCTTAACACATTTTTATTGTAAAGGAAATACAAGAACTTACAAGTAAATGCTGGCTTGTATAAAGGTATGCTCAACACTGAATAATCTCATTTAATAATATAAATACATAACAAAGAATTGACAATCTATATATTGGAGAAAATAATCATTATTAAGTTTTCATTACATTAAGACTCATTCCCATACAAATTTGAAACATTATTCTAAAGGTTTATGCCATAGAGATTGCCCCTTAATTTGATTCTGGCATTAATGAAATCACCCTGGTTCTCAAAATACGATTTTTGCCTCTCCATTTGCACTGTTTTTTTCCTACCTGGAGAGCCATTCCCCAACTTTTCTTTTGTGAATCTTTATTTGAATAACTTCAGTGCAACCTAGTTACTCATGTCTTTGCTGCACTTCCTTGTAGATATCTTTATTTCTGCACTTATCACAGTGAACAGAACTTCATTGTTCACTTATCTGTATCTTTACCAGGAAAATAAAATTCCTTGCAAATAGGTACCATAACTTGTTTATCTCTAATTCCTGGTGCTTAGATCATTTGACTGTCTTTTAAATACCAGTGTTCCTCACGGTTCTATCCTTGCTGTCTTTTTACTGTACTCTTATTATCTCTTAGTTATTCCATCCATTTTCATGAATTAATTGCTATACATATATTAATAGCTCCAGATCTTTATAGCTGAAACATTTCTTCTGAACTTTAAACCTGTATTTCCAAATAAATGTTTGATACTCCCAATTAAATGTTCCAAGGACATCTAAAATGTAACATGTCCAAAACTAAATTCATTAGTATTGCCCCAAACCTCTTCTTCCTTATTATCAGTTAATGACCCTACTATCCACCATTTGCTCAAGCCAGAGCCCTACATTCAATCTTGGCTTTTCTTCTCCCTTACTTTCACACATCTAATCATATCAAGTTTGTCAATTCTGTCAGGGCCAAGGAGGGTGAGCTACGTGAGGCACTCACCTTGAGCACAAAATTTAAGGGAGTACCAAAATTCAGTAATCAAGACAAAGGGTATCCTTGTCTCACCCTTAACCCATTTTTTCTCCACACTACAGTCAGAAATACCACTGAAAAATAAAAATCTAACCATCATTCCTCTATTCAAAATCCTTTTGAAGCTCCCTACTAGTCTCCTGATAAAGTTCTAATTCCTTAGTAGGTTAAAAGGCCCTTCATTATCTAGTTTCTGTCAATTTCTCCTCTCTATCTTTCCATTTATGCTCCAGGCAATTTGAATTCCTTTAAGGCCTTCAAATATGTCATACTATTTCTCATCTCCTTGTCTTACAGATACCGTGTCCTATTTCTGTTTCACTTTCAATCTTTTCTTTGATTAATCTTTGAATTAATTGCTGCTAATCCTTTAGGTCTTACCTTACACATCATTTCTTTCCTGACCCTCGAAGTCTTAGTCAGATATCCCTCCTATGTGTTCCTATAGCTTTCTCTGTATTTCACCAGCTGTGACAGTGATCATACTATATTGAAATTTCCTGTTTTCTTATCTGTCTCCCTCCTCCTGCTGGACCAAATAAATTATTTGAAAGCATGAATTCTGTAGCTATCTAATTCACCAGTGTGACCCCAAAACCTAGCACAGAATCTGACACACAAACGGCTCATTAAGTCAATGTCTATCAAATTAATGAGTGAAAAAAATCAAATGAATAAATTTAATTATAGTGAAAAGTCAGAGAACTGACTTATTAGTACCCAGAAAATTGAAGCAGCTGACTAATGATGACAGCTAACACTTATTTAACATTTCATAATTTATTAAACATTTCCATTACAGC
This sequence comes from Delphinapterus leucas, assembly GCF_059928025.1. Lineage (NCBI taxonomy): Eukaryota > Metazoa > Chordata > Mammalia > Artiodactyla > Monodontidae > Delphinapterus > Delphinapterus leucas. The sequence goes on along the minus strand of NC_143132.1, from coordinate 67,677,215 downwards.
ATCTCTTTTGATCTTCATAATTACTCTGATATGTAAATAATATTATTGTGCAATGATCCAGAGAAAAAGACATAGTACTAATCAGAGGAAAACCAGGAAAATATTTGGCTTCAAAGGGAGAAGGAAGCAGAGAATGTATTATCACAGGGCTCCAGGAATTACGCATAAATTTCCTTGGAATTGGAATTGCAATCTGCTATAATAATATTAGCCCCCCCCCCAACCCCCGGTAGAAAATAATCAGATGGAACATTGAGTCTCTGGGCTCTTTATCCTCTATTGAGCTCTTTATGTGTTTGGACTGGATATCTTCCAGTGGGGGGTGTCACCCAAAGGCTCAGTGTGAGAACAGGTTTCCAGGTCAATGATTAGAAACAATCATGTCCAAGTTTCCCCTTAGGCTGTGTAAACTAAGCAACACACACATCCCCCTTCCACTTCCATTGCTGGGTTCCCTGTGGTAAAGAGAATGCCACTTGATCTAAGTTGCATCAGTTTCCCCCTACTTATCCAACTCCTCTTATTCTCTTTGCTTAAGAGCAAACTTCTTGGGAGCATTGCAGAGCAGGGCAGAAACGGCTAAACCTAGAAGCTACTTTAAAAGGCCCAACGAATTTTAAAAGTCTTTCAATTACCAGATAAATAACCATCAGATGAAATAAGCTAGTTCAAAAGGAAGGATTAATTATTTTCCTTGCTTCATTATATACTGTAGTGTAGATCAGTACATCTCAACCTTGACTACACATTAGAATCACCTAGATACTTAAAAAATTACAGATGCCAAGGCCTTATCCCACAGAGATCCTGATTTAATTAGTCCTACATAGGGTCCAGGGATCAGTCTTTCTTAAAGCTCTCTAGGAAACTTCTTATTAGTTATGTAACCTTGGGCACTTTTTTTTGAGGTTTCTGACTTTATTCAGTTAATTTATCTCCAACGTCTAGGGAAAACCCCTATAATAACACTTACCTAATAGGTTAGTGTGAGGACTGAATGAAATAGTTTGTGTAAAGTGCTTACATCACCCTTTACATGTGGAAGGCATCAGTGGCTATTAGTTTCCTTTGCCCCACTGCACTTACCAAGAGCTATCACCATAAGCAATCCTGGAACTCCAAAAGCCAATGCATAGCAGTCTTTCCCAAAACATTGCACATCTCCTACAAGAAAACAAAACAAAACAAAACAAATTGATCCTGAATCTTAAGTCTTTGATGTTCTATTCTGTAAGCTCAGGTTTTTGAGGTCATAGACATAGCCATCCTCTTTCTTCCCATCACCTAATCCACAATCCTTCTTTTGGGCCAGACAAAGCAAGGTTAAAAGAAATTCTCTCAGATTTTCAAACCCTTATAAAAGGAGAAGATGGACAGGAGGAAGCCTTGAACAGATTTCTGGCTGGCCTGAGTAAAGCTTATACAGAGTCCCTCAGAAAAGATACCAACCTCTCAGCATGGGTGTGACAAATGTAGAAATCAAGCTCCCTGCATTGATGGAGAGGTAGAAGACTGAGAAGTACCTAGTCCGTTCCTCTGCCTGAAAAAAAAAAAGGCCAAATCATCAGTGCAATATGCCTCCTAGCTCCACGCCCTACCTCACGTTCAGACTAAGCGAGAGGTACATACACAGAGACAGATTCAGGCACTGCCTCTGTGAATGTGTATGTGAATATCATATCAGATATTTTAACACATATCTCGCTGACCCCAGACAAACATTTCCCTATCTTTCAAACCCTAGTACAAGCATCTTTAACATTCTTTTACCCCTTTATCTTGGCAAAAATGATCATCTTGTACACTATGCCTATGTACTGTGTCCTATACATATCTATTCTAATATTAGTTTCTTTGCATTAAATGGCTGTTTCTTTCTGTAGGTTGAGTTCCTTTAGGGCAGAAATTGTATCTTATTATTTTCTGTAATCCCCACTAGCATAGTACCTGTTATACTACAGACAATAAATGTTTATTAACTGAATTTATTAAGTGATTGAGTGACTAAATTAAGTAACTGATTTTGTGGAATGTGTGGTAGGAATAGGACTAGAACATGGGACAGTGGAGTAAATTGTCTGTCAAACAGGATAATTTACCTAATGTTTATGGGAAGTCTGCCAAAGAGTATAAAAGGATGTCTGTGGGCTTGGAAATGGCTGGTGGAAACCTGGAGGTGGGTTTGTACTATTATTGAAATATCTTTGTGGAGCAGTTACAAAATGAAGCAATTTTCAAATACAGTTGCTGATGCTTTATTCATTGTGCACTTCTGTGCTTCATTCTGACACCCCAGATCTTTTCCTGACACATCAGCACAATCCTCATTTTCTATTTATGGTGTGTTTTGCTTCCTCTTCTGGTCCCCATTTAAACTCATTACACCAATCTATGGGTATAGTTCATTGTGCATAGAATCCCACTTGCCAGAGGTTGGTTATTTCTCCAACGTCAGCAAGCAATTATGATCTATGGACCCTCAGGCAGATAAAGAATATAAAATAACTCAAATGGTCTGAAGGGTTAGAGACATGAAGGAAGACAGGACACAGAGAAAGAACAGAGTGAAAACCCAGGAACATGGTAACCAGCTACAGAAGAGGGAATAATACATGAAGACAGCCAAAAAAGAAAACTGAGAGGAAAAAAAAGGAAGCTAGAAATGTTGGCTGATCTAAGAATAGACTACTTCCCTTGCCTAGTTGTCACTGCTTCCTTATACAGGCCCATTTTTACCTTTATTCATACTGTTTTCCCCTCCCACTGACAGTGGCAAGTATTTAGGAAAAGAAGGAATGGTCATCCAGACAGGTTCATCTAGAGAAACTCATTCTGTTTTATTCCAAATGGTCCTTTTCCCCTTTCATAGAATCTCAAAGCTAGAGATGCTTAAATCATCTCCGTACTACTCATCACCTCCCATTCCCAAAGTGATTACCATGTATCTTCTTAAGTACCTCAAGTGAGAGTAAACTCGCTACTTCCAACTATTTGAAGTTTTTCTTTCCATCAAGCCAGAAGCTAGCTTCCTATAGCTTTCAGCCATTGATCTTTGGTTTAATTACTGATATCCTTCAAATATCTATAGACAGCTAAGATATTCTCTTTAATTCTTATCTTATCCAGGCTATAAATATCTCCATTTCCCTCAACCTTTCTTCATAAGAGCATCTTTTAGTCCATCTACCATCCTGGTCACTTTCCTTTGAAATGTTGCAGTTTTTCCCTCTATTAATGACCAGTACCCAGCACTGAACACAGCTCCTCAGATATGATCTGACTAGTGGATCACTTCAATCTTGGCAAATGGTTACCTGCCGTTTGATGCCTGCTCTACATTCTTGAAAAACACAGAAATTACAGGACTCTTACATGTTTTTCTTCAAACTGGTCTCCACCAAAAGCTGCCACACAGGGTTTGATACCTCCTGTCCCCAAAGCTATTAGACTCAAGCCGACCATTGATAGGACTCTGAAATGGAGAGGTGAGAGTACTAACCATATTGATACTAAACACAACTGTAGAAATAAAATATAGAGCTACAAGAGAAAAAAAATGTGTACAAGGGCAAAGACCTCCTTCACATTTCTACACTGTGGGCATTTTCCATATGCCTTCAGTCCTAGGGGAGACTCAGGTACACTTATAATCCTTGAGTTTCTGCCAGAAAGTATACATTACATGGTGAGATTTGTCCCTGATAGTTTCATTTACCCCTTGTGCACAACAGATAGAAGCAGATACTGAAGGAACTCCAAAGTTAAAGCACTGGTTCTCAATCTTGTCTTAGTCAAAGGGACACTTCAATAGAATGACCTTGTGAACCCTTATCCCACATATCCTTAGTAACCACAAAATAAAATGTTAAACTAGTCATAACTAATAGGAGTAGTGTCACTGATTTCTGAGGGGACAAAAATAAGGAGGTATCTAATATTTATTAAATTTCAAATAAAATTCTTAACTCATTGGAAAATACACATATAGGCACAGTATAAACATGAATATGTACGACCTGCTTCTTGAACAACTCTAATCTTCTCTACTGACTGAACCAACAGACATCAGAATCTATCAAGAGTCTCTGGCATCATAAACATCAAGAGCTTAATAAAGAGGGATAGAGAAACTAGAATATATGGAACTACACATAAATGGAAATAATCCAAGCTTTGAAAATGAATTCTACAATGTATTATAAGGAAATATCACAGACAGTTTTTTTTAACTCTGGTAAAGGTACAATGTGTGGATGGGTGAATAGGTGAGGGAATATGGAGGGCATGAAGGTTTTAATGTCTTCAAGCACATGAAGTTTTTATCAAAAGGATACTAACTGGGCATTCTAGTAGTCCCCAAATATTTAATAAAAACAAATGAGCTCACATAAAGCAGGAGAGTCCAACTGGTCAAAGTTTTTTCCTTAACCAATTTGGTATTAAAACAGATTGGAAAATAAAGGGACATTGGTAAGAAGACAGAAAAACATCTGTAATGAATGTGTGAGACATTTACCTGCCCAATGGAGGAAAAGTGGTTTAGTTTATTCCATGATTTTACTCACGTGTGTAACATTTGTCCCCCCAGTATTGGTAAGGCACCCATGGACTTGATCACATGGCCAAGCACATACACCAAGGAGAGATAGATGATTGTCCTGTTGAGAGAGTTAAATCAGTCAGTCTACAAACAGAATTCAGAGATTTGAGTAATTACAGACTCAGAGTTCATACTGTTCTCAGTGCCAGGATAAATGGAGCGGCAGGAGGAGGGGGTGGAGGAGGAAAGAATTACCTGAGATATGCAAATAGAAATAATAATGGTGAATGAAACAAACAGTCTAGAAAAAGAGACAGTAACTCTTTACCCTGTAGTGTTAGAGATAATGGACATTCCTTTCTCATACCTGCTCTCTCTTTTCCCTCACTAACCCCACACAAACACAGAGTACCCCTGATCTTGTGTAGATATGTCATGACCAGGTTGGAGTTGTAGCCAGCGATAATGTTTTAAGTAAGGAGAACCAGAAGAACAGGATACTTTGACCTGAGGTTTCTTCCAAGTAATGTCTTTGGCTCTAGAAATCCATAAGGGTCAAGAAAGAATGTCACATAAACAGGAAAAAAGGGATGGTTAACACAAAGAACTTTCTCTAAACACAATCACTGGGATATATAGAGAGGTAAAGGGCTCTCAGGTTCAGTCTGAACACTTGGGTTAATTGTAATCCCCACCACAGTTTCCTCATGGACAATTTCCCAAGGGTAAGAAAGGAACCAGGGTCTTTGAACAGACTTTCCAGTGATATAGCTCATGCAGTTGATAGGGACTTGTTGTTATGCTGTTTTTTCAAAAAAATCTGAATGACAAACAGGAAGTAGAAGAGTGAGGAATTCCAGTAAGAACATATGTAGAGATATACACACTGAAACATGGCATACTACCAAATATACAATGTGTATTATTTGTATTAGGACACCAGTATTCTCTCTATATATAAGTAGAATATTAATACTAGAAGGAACCTTGGAAATTATATAGCTTACTTCTGTGATTTTGAAGTGTTATATGCTAATGTGGAATATAAAGAATGGAATGAAGGTAGCAGAGAGAGGCTGGAGATGTCAGAAATCTCAGAATGTGGATTTCTCATTCTAAATGCCTAATCTTCCTAGGTTGGCTCTCCAGGGAAGGGATCTTAGAGGGTTTATAATGGGAAGCAGGGGATAAGAAAGCTGAGTGACTAAACCAGGGCTAATTAATATTAGGGGAAGGGGCAGCCTTTTCCAAAAGGCCTTGTAGTGTCTTCTGGAGAAAAGTTTCCTTCATTGGAATAAAAAGAATGAATAGAAAGAAAGGGAATAAAAAGGGACTGAAAAAAAGGCCAAAAATTATGAACACAAAATAGATGATCTATGCTAAATCATCACAGAGAAAAAACAAAAGGAGTCTGAGCTGGAGTGATAGTCTGCGTTGGGAGAACAGGGCAATATCAGGTTGTTGGACTAAATGAATGAGAGAAGTGTAAGTGCCTTAAAAGGAAAACAGGCAACCTTCTAGGTGAAAGATTCAGGGAATTAGTCTAGAATGTGAAGAATATAAGACAGGAAGCTAATGGCAGAGAACTTTAACAGAAGGAGAGAGAAGTCAAGAGAGACTTGGAAATGCTGCATTTGAAATGGAGTCATTGGGGTCATTACAATCCCAACCACAGGACACAGATCTGTTTTAGATAGACTTGACCAATCTTCCATTTGCAAATGAGGAAAGTGAAATCCAGAGAAGTCAAAGGATTATTTTTAAGGTGACATTCCAATTAGTATTAGGATTAGGTCTAGAACTTCCACTTTCTTACAGCCCAGCATTCCTTCAATTTTATCATGAACAAGTTAATGTGGAAAAAGGAAAGGGAAGAGAAAGAAGTTTTAAATTTTATTTAACTGTAAGAATATCAAAAGCCAGAGACATTTTTAATTAAAGCTTAGGAACTGAGAAGGAGTATGTGCAGTAGGCATATATTATTATACATACTTCCTCTGATGGCAGAGGAAGAGACCTAGCATAAAGAGGGTCAGCTCTGATGAGACAAAAAAAAAAAAATAGTGGGGGAAGGACATGCTATAGACACACTCAAAAAAACCCCAGAAATTGTAGAGAAGACATCCAAAAGCATATTTGGCAATAAACACATTTAAGAGAGTGGCTTTTAGTGATTGCCATGATCAGGAGTCCAGAGTAGTAGGCACAGGTCACAAGGTAAAAACCAACACTAGGGACTATGACTAAAAATGTTATTCTCTCTTAAAAGCAGCTAAGCATCAAAAATTGCATCTGAGCATGTAATTAACCCTCTCAGTAGATGTTTATAGAAATAATAAAAATCCAGTGTCCATGCTTAAAAATTTTCTTTTCCACTGTATATCCACTGGCTACTCTTTCCTGTGTGTAGCCCTGAAGGAAGGTTCACCTCTTTCCTGACATAGCGAGTTCCTTATACAAGAGTCAGGGACCCTGGGTACCCATTTTCTCTTAACAAAGCTATGATTCTGTGACTGCAAACAGAGGAAGCACTTTTAATAGAAGTTGTTTACTAAATTCAGATGTTTCTAATGTTATAGGATGTTTTTCATCCTGAAGATAACATCTGAAGAAAAGGAGAGGAGTTTTAAATACTTATATTCTTATGTTGCTGTCATCATTGTTTTTGTACATGTGAGCTCACACACACCCTGATAGAACAAGTTACTCATGTTTTCTCCAACTCACTTTCTCTCAGAAAGAGATACCAATTCATCCCCAAAGAGTTTTGTTATTTAAAAAGCAACCACAGGGCTTCCCTGGTGGCAAAATGGTTAAGAATCCGCCTGCCAGTGCAGGGGACACGGGTTCGAGCCCTGGTCCGGGAAGATCCCACATGTCACGGAGCAACTAAGCCTGTGCACCACAACTACTGAGCCCATGTGCCACAACTACTGAAGCCCATGCACCTAGAGCCCGTGCTCTGCAACAAGAGAGCCACCGCAATGAGAAGCCCGCTCGCCGCAACTAGAGAAAGCCCGCACACAGCAATGAAGACCCAACACACTCAAGATAAAGATAAGATTGGAGCTGATTTCTTTGATTTGCTTTAGTGTTTTCATGGCAGGAAATGCTTTCAAATCATTTTCTGTGTGTAATCTGAATGCAGGTAAAGAATTCCTCAATTTGTCAGAATGCTAGTTAAATGTAATAATAATTTGTGTAACCTGCTGTGATACTAAAGTGGCTAATGACAGTCACTTGGGTTTCCAACCAGGAAGGGTTTGTTTTAATGCACATGTCTAATTTAAGAAGTTCACTGCTTTATTATCATGTAATATTGTCGTTTGCTTGAAATAGTGCAAAGCAAATAGTTGGCTGATCACTCCTTAAGAATTTATGGTTTCTTGTAAAATCAACAGAGAATCTATTTCCAAAGAAAGAAATATCAAAATTAAGTAATAATTTAAAAATTTACGGGGAAAGTATCTCAGGCAACTCATAACAATTCCTAAATGTTTTTTATTAGTCCATGACGTTTTCACAGTAAGAAAGGCTCTAAATTTATAGATAAATGCTGGGCCTGCTACCTTAATATGTGAGTGTGGTTGCCCTGGATGCAGTGCAGAGGATACACAGAGGTGATAATTTCGTGCTCCAAGAGAATTAATGGTGGAAAGTTACACGATGCTCAAATAGCTCCTTCCTTAGGAAAAAGGAAACTATCCAGAAAGTCACACACCTAGCAGAATCTATTGGAACCTTGGGACTTAGATATTTTTATAATCCTATTTCTTTTTCTATAGAGCTTCAAAACATCATCTTTGTTCAAAAAGAGGAAATATTTTCTTTACTATAAACGGACAGAACTTTTCTCATATTTTCACAAATGTTGGTGTTCTTCTATTTCAGGAATTAATTAAAAATGTTGTCATCAAATAAAAATTCCCATATTATTTAAATTTTTTTTTTTTTGTGGTACGCGGGCCTCTCACTGTTGTGGCCTCTCCCGTTGCGGAGCACAGGCTCCGGACGCGCAGGCTCAGCGGCCATGCCTCACGGGCCCAGCTGCTCCACGGCATGTGGGACCCTCCTGGACCAGGGCACGAACCCGTGTCCCCTGCATTGGCAGGCGGACTCTCAACCACTGCGCCACCAGGGAAAACCTAAAATATTTCTTTTATTATTATCAAGTGTCAAAGGTAATCAAGGCTATTACTCTTGAGGCACAAAGCAGATGTTGACATAAGAATGCTCTTTGTCACTACCCCTTATTGTCGTATGCCATGGTGCCAGTGATGTCTCACCCTAATCCCTGGAACCTATGACTATAATGAGATGTCACTTCTTTAATTATGTTATATTATATGACACAATTGACAGTAATATAGTGAGATTAACTAGATGAGCCTGATCTAATCATATGAGCCCTTAAAAGCAGAGACTTTTCTCTGGTAACAGAAGGGGAAGAGATTCAAAGTTCGAGAAGGGTTTGATACACCATACTGATAGCCTGAATATGGAAAGAACCATGTGTCAAGGAAAGGGGACACCTCCACCTGAATGATGGCAAGAAAATAAGCACCTACAATGACAAGGAAATGAATTCAGCCAACAACGAATGAGGCTGGTGGTAGATTATTACCCAGAGTCCAACCTAGGAGACACCCAGACCTGTGAGCCAACTGACTGCCTCCAACTTCTCACTTACAGAATTGTGATATAATAAATGAATCTGGTTTTAAGCCAAAAATAAATAAATAAATTTATTTTAAAAAAGTAGCTGAAGTAGAGATTAAAAAAAAAAAAAGCAATCACAATACCCACAACAAAATAAGTCATCTTCACACCTGCCCACACCTACCTCAGTCTTGTGCCTACATTTGAGTATCTGAGGGTGAATAAATTTATTAATTGAAACACTTGCTGTGCTGTGGGCCTGTTATGTACCAGGCACTGTTCTAGGTGCTGTGGATAAAAATATAAATGAGACTTTGTCTTCTAAGTGTCTGAAGAAGGTATTAGATTCATATACAATAGTTATGATAAGACAGAGTTTGGTAAATGTCACATGAGGGTAAAAAATAAGGAGTTCAGAGAACTTTAGATTACTTCTGGCTAGTAGTGAAAGGTGAGGGGCAGAGAATACTCCACTGCATAGGTGGAATTTGAACTGAGCCTTAAAGGGTTTGGACATAGAAGGCTGGGGAGGAAGGAGATTCCATGAAGTAGAAACTATGCAAACAGACATGGAAAAGAAATGTCCCTGTTTATCATTAGGTAAGTATTAGTATTTGGTTTTTCTCTAGTGTACATTTTTGAAAGGGAGTATGATAATAAGAGCAGAAAGGTAAGTTGGATGAGATTAGTAGACAGTGTGTTAGCAGAAATTTTTGAGCAGAGTAGTAATATGAACAGAGATTTCTTTTAGGAAGATTAATTTGACAGTAGTGCATACACTCAATTGTGAACAAAAGATATGGGAAGCAATGAAAACATCATATATGTCCATTTCAATAGCCCAATTTAGAGGCTAATGAAAACCAAAACTAGAGTAGTGGTGATTGATGGCCATGGGATTCAGTGTTGAGGAGGGAGAATGTGAGAGAGATTATAGAAATAGAATTGGCAGAATTTGAAAACTGATTGGATGTGGGAGTATAGGAAAGCTAGGAGAGAGGATAAGGTGGAATATCCAGGAGATGAATGCTAACATGCAGTTATAATGCATAAGGGCGCTTGAGTGACAGGTTAAGATTACAGAGTTTGAGGAGCCATTAGCATATAGGTAAAACTGACACCGCAGAGCCTGCTAAGGGAGAATCTGGAGAAAGGGAAGAGGGTAAAAGGTATACACTGGGGAAATGCCTACATTCAGGAAAGAGTAAAGTAAACAAAAAGCAAAAGAAAAGCCAAATGAGGAAGAATCCAAAAAAGTAAAAGAACCAGAAAATACAGTGTTAGAGAAGCCCAGGAAGTTTCAAGAATTTAGGAGTGATAACAGACTAAAATGTTAAAACATGTTCAAAGTGAGTAAGAATTTAGAAAAGACCACTGGGTTTGATAACAAAGAGATCATTACCAGTGATCTAAGAGAGAAGAATTTCAGTAGGATAAAAAGATGACATACTATATATTATTTCACTTACCGTAATCTGCTTTGTATTAAAGCTAGTTGAATATGAACACCATGAAGCAGGTATTATGTCTTATTCATCTTTTTATCCCTCATGGTTCTTTGGACAAATACAAGTTGCTCAATAAACATTTACTGAATTAAACTCGATCAGCTTAAGTTGAATCTAATTGGATTCTACTGCACTGCATTACATTACTCTACCCTAAGGAGTGATAATGAAGAGTGAGAAAGGAAGGCAACAAATAATAAGTGATTCTTTTAAAAATCTGAAGGTAGTGGTAATAAGACAAAGAAGATAGAAAAAGAAAGGTTAACAATAATTTTGTTTGTTTAAAGGTCTCATATTTGCCCTTGCTTCTAGGTACAGGACAAGAGTGTCTCTGAGGAAGAATTTGAAGGAAAGAGATGGAGGTATTGAGGGTACAAAGACACCAAGGAGAGTGATCTAGGTGACGGTGATACATTTGTAAAAATTCATCCAGCTGTACATTTAAGACTTTTGGATTTGTGTACTTTATGTAAGTTATACCTCAATAAAAATAAATTCAAAAAAAATTAAAAGTACCTCATAAAGGATTGAGATTGAGGGCACAAGTGGAGGTTGCTAAATTTCCTCTGAAATCGTCAGGAAGCTATTACTTACCAAATCTCAGATCTATACTTTTTCAATCTTAAAGGAAGTCATTTTAAAAATAAATAAAATTACTACATGATATATGTGAGTCTTTTATTCTATAACTGAATGAAGACTATATACCATGGTTTATACTTTCTTTCTGCACATAGTGCCAACCCTCTATCTGGATGGACTCGGTAACTACTACTACATAAGGAGCAAACATAGATCTCAGCCACCTGCCATACCTTTCCCAAGGCAAGAAACTGTGTTTAGTACTAAGTTGTGGTTGTAGCGCTATATTGGGTGCTGATTAAAAACTTTAGAAGAATGAATATATCTAGGCCAAAGTGAGATAGAAACCAAGGATTCCTTGTGAACACTAGGTCCACAAGAAATCCTGAAAAAATATTCCACGGTTAAATAAGTTTGGAAAATACTACATACCATAACCTCCTCTTGGATATTTTATAGTATGAGTTCACAAGTTAAAGGCTGTAAGAAGTCATGCAGTAAAGATACCTTTTTAGCTTTATTCAGCCTAGCATTTTCCAAACTTATTTGACTATGAGAGCTTTATGTTCCCATATAACATTCATTAGATCCTATACAACCAATTTTCAACAGAATGCAGTTTGAGAAATGCTAATTTAGACAATTCCATAGATGACAAGTCCACAGAAAATACCTGAGTGATGGATATCTAAGAGCCATCTCTAGCCCATGAGGATGATGTTATAGGGGACAAAAATAACACTATCCCAAACATATCTCTTGGTGCTATTTTCAGGGACTTAAAAGATACTGAACTGAATAGACCATTAGTCTAATTCATGAAGATATTTATTATATTATTAAGAAATAAACTACAGAAGGTTAGAGAAGAGAAACAGACGGTAAAAGAGCTAAAAAGAGGGATTCATAAGAAGACAGTAAAAGTGTTGGGATGACTCAATCTAGAGAAGAGATGGATAGTATATCAAATAACTACATTGAATTATAAATTTTCTTGTGGGTAGCAATCTCTATCACCTGAGATCAGAACAAGAACTAGTCTTAAATTACAGAATGGAAGATTAAAATTAGATAAAAGAAAAAAACCCTGCTGACAGAAAAGGGTATAGAAATATTGGAAAAACTGATAATGAAGAGACAAAACCTTTCTGTATTGTCAGTCTGAGAGAGATTCTTATTTGTCATGGATGACATAAGCACGTTCTTGCTTGGAAGCAAGAGGCTAGAAGTGATAGTCTCTGCACAATTAATATGTGCAGCTTCTTGGACTGTGACCTCCCATCATCCTTACTTGAATTTTCCCAACCATGAGTCAGCAATGGCTGCTCCCAGGATGGGAGTGAAATAACAGAGGCTGCTGAAGGCATGGTATACAGATGTGGAAGTGTCTTCACTCCAGTGCAGGAAATACAGGAAATACAGGGTCAGCACAGCTGAAGCAAAAAAAGAGAGACAAAACAAAATAGATGCATTAAAATGATTTATGGAGCAGAAGAACATTTGATATGGTCTTTGAAGTTGATCTTGACCTTCAACACTCCTATCAGTGAAGTGATGAGGGGTGATTGCTGGGCAGTAGAAGCAGGGCCCCTTGGAGTTGTGGGAGTAAATGGGGCTATGCTTAGTATACAAATGCAATACTCCTCCCTTCAGTCTATGTGTGCATAGCATCATTTAGGCCACTCCAAAAGATAACATGGGGCTTCTAATATCCCTTCCTTCTCCTTCCCAGCAATGATATAACCCATAGACGCGAGGAACAGAAATGAAGAATGGAATGTCGATGATGAGAGTTTTTCCACTTATATTTTCATAGGCTGTGTTCTGATTTCCACTTGGCCTTTCTGTTCTTGGCCTGTATGAGTTAGTAGGTGAAATCCCGTGAGGCATTTTTTGGAAGTCTTCACCAAAGGAAAGGACCAATTGGATGAAGGCAGAAAGAGTAGATAAGGGAAATAAGTGCATATGAGATAGGTTGTTACAAACATGGGGTGAGAGTGAGTGGAGAAGAGTAGGACTCAGGGACACAAAATTACCTTTCATGCCATAATAGGAAAAGCGCTCACAGAATTCATTCACCACAATGAAGACAATACTCAGTGGATAGTTGGAGCCACAGATTTTCTAAGAAACAAAAAGGCAATGGTTCAAGCATGAACTATATTTCCCTGTTTAAACCATTAGATTGCTCCACAACAGAAAAAAATCATTTATTTTAAGTTGCCATGATAGGTCATGTGAAACAATGGCCCCTGCTTTTCATGAAACAGCCAGTATCACACTAAAAGTGCTTGCACCGCTGATTTAGCAGTGAGAAGCTATTCTGAATATTACTTTGTTCCTCAATTCATTTAACATGAAACTGCTCAGGCATTCCTTGATACTAGACACCAGGACCTGTTCATCTTCCCACAAGTACTAAATGAAAAGCCTGGGGCTCTGAGTAGGAGAATAATCATACTTATTTTCAGGAACAGAACAAAGAGTTGGCCTATGGAGCACTTGATGTCCAGGCAGTCACACTCACATGTCAGTATCCTGCTTAGCTCCACTGTGCGGATTAACCTTTCTGTTTCCACTTGCCCCATTCACTGTGCTGGGAAAAATCCTAGCAACATGAAGGTTTCCCATTCAGTGGCTACTGAAGCCAGGCACAGAGCCTAGTACAGATTGCTAAAGGTAAGATGACTGATCACCTTGACCTTGGGCAGAGAGTTCTTAAATCTTGTCAAATTAAATGGCCATTCTTTCTATGAAAGAGAGATTCTATAACATTTACATGCTAATCCTTTTGGGCATTAAAAGGACTATGCTATTTCATGCACTGTATCAGTCAGAATAAAAGGAACATCATGTATTATTTCAAATCCTTACCCATTATGATAGCCCAGTCAATATGAGAGGGGGATGGAGATATGTGTTCATATCGAATCTTATCATGAGATTTTTATTGCCTTTTCTTATTCATAAGATGTACGTACATCTTTGTAAGCAGCCTCAAATTCTTTGGGACCAGAAAATGTATAACTAAATAAATTAATGTATTCATTCTTTTATCCACATGGATATATAAAAACAACCCTCCAAAATATTAATATACATTAACATATGATAAAAACTTGCTTCGAAGACAATATGAATTAGTCTTATTACCTTCCCAGCTCACAGCTCGAGAATCATGCAACCTGAAGTTTAGTTAACACATTTCTACTAGCTATGTAACACTGTCACTGGCTGTGTTAACATACTGATCCAGGCCATGTCACTATACTTGGCTTTATACTTCAGTTTTGTTATTCCAAAGAAACTACCACCTCTAGAATACTACTACAGTTACCTCTTTGCCTGTAGTAAGAATTCAGTAAATACTGGCTAGTATGTCTGTATCCTCTCCATTTACAGGATTTTGATATGAGGATTGAATAAGAATTGGCAAGTGCTTTAACAAGTGTATAAAGTAAAACATTATTATTACTTCCTTGTTTCTCTGTCCTTTCTCCCACTGTAAACTGGAACACAGTAACAGAAACTAGATCTATTCTAAAACTTCTCTTGGTGGTCAGCATAGATTCTGTGCACAGGGGAAACTAAGGGCTGAGATTTTTTTTTTTTTGGTGAAGAAAGAACAATCACACACAGTTCTCCAGAAAGGAGTACTTGCCAAGTTTCCCTGGACATTCAAATTGCTTTTTTTCCACCCCAGAGAAACTCAGAATATACAATGAAATATAGCCAAGTCCTGGATACCAACTGAAGAACTCTACCTCTTTCTGCTGCTTCCTCTCCTAAGTTAAAGGAAACTTCTGTTTAGGTTTGGTTTACAGGTTAATTCTAACTCCAAGAGAGAATAGTTTTTAATACTCTAACACAGCTCAGCGTGAAGCTCCAGGGGCCAAGGAGGAGAACCAGAGGAGTAAGTCTGTTCCTACCAGAGACAGAACTGAATCTGAAGACTCACCGGAGATGGCTTCTTTGGAAAGCTGGGGGGTCGAGGTGGTACCTCTTCAGGGGAGACAGGTAAAAAAGGAGTTTCCTTGAACTCATTTTTCTGGAAGAGATTCATGGCTGGCTCCTTACTCTCTCTCTCTTCAAGCATTTGGCTTCGGTAGGCAGTTGGGACAGCTGCCAGGCTACTGTGAAAAGGGGGACTGGGAGGGGAAGAGGGGGTGGCTTCAGCAACTAGGTTTAACCCTGTGGGTGTCAGGCGTCAGCAGCCGCGTGTAAAGCAGAAAGCTACAGAGAAAGGAAGGATTGGGTCTCAGAGACTAGTTCAAAAGAACATTTAAGTCACAGGGAAGTGAGAATAACACATCATGGGATGAGACAGTATAATGCTGGAAAATTTCAAATGAGTGAAAATTAGTTAAGAACACAATGCCTGGAGCATAGCTTAGAGCAGATTTTGAAATCGATTTCAGGGTAATAATAGCTACCATTTATTGCACACCTATTGTGGGGAAGGTTTATACACACACACACACACACACACACATATATATCTACATGTTCTAATTCTTACTACTATCCCCATTTTATAGGAACTAATGTCCTAAGAGGTTATGTAATTTGTCCAAAGTCATGTGGCCAGTAAGTGGCATATCTGGAATTTTCACTATGCCACTACAGATTAGTATCAGTAATGCCTGTGGTCATTACTTAGGAATGGAAACTATGGAAATAAAAACATAGCAATGTAGGGGAAATGAAATGCATCGAAGAGGGAAAGTTATCTCCAAACAGAATTTGGAGAGATACAAAAAATGTTGATTTTTGGTTTTCAGCATAATAAAGTTCAACTAGAAATGTCTTATAAGCAATTAAAGAGGTGGAACTGAAGAAAACAAAAGGAAAGGGTTGGTGATGTACATTTAGGAATCATTCTTCTCCTTTGCTAAATTCATTCCCTGTGTTTTCATTTTCTCACTTCAAGATGAATCCATCATTTAATTAGTAAATAAAATTTAATTTGTGTAAAAATTATGAGCCAGTTATTTTCTAGGAACCATTATAAACACCATATTTCTTAATTTTCAGTGAATGGACTCCCAAATGACTCCAGAATATAATATTTAGTTCTTATCAGAGGAGGAACAAGAACAGAGATGACAATGATAGATACATTTTAGACAGTATTATTTTTGCTAAGTCAAAGAGGTAAAAGGACAAGAGAGTACAGTGCCCATCTAGATGTCAATCAAAAGAAAAAGGAAAAGAATGGCTAGAGAGCAAAAAGAAAAATGAGGACTAAACCAAAAAAGAAGTCAGGAAACAGGAGAATGAATTATTTTATTTTAGAATATGAGAACCTATGACTCTCTCCCTCATAAAATTCTTACATTACCTATTTGAGTTATTGAAAAATAAGACCAGGAGAAACTCTACACTTTCCTCCCTAAACTCCATCTTAGACTTTGACCATGTTTCCCCAGCTTCTACTCACTCCTCCTCCTGCTTCTCTCCCATCAACCTTTACCCAAAGAAGGGTCCACTTCATTTCTGTTTGTGACATTAATGATTAAGCTACAGTTATTCTTTCAGGAAGTACTGCACTTTCTGACCTAGTTTGGTTAATGACTCTGGATACAAAACAAATGAACAGTCAAAACTTACTAGTCAAATTAACCACTAGAGGCACAGATGCTTTTAAGATCTAATTATATCACCAGCTCCCCCTGCTCTGGCCTTGTACCTCTGGAATAGCATTTGATCTCTCAGAGCAGATGGAATAGCACCAGTAGGCAAGGCACCAATTCATTTGTGCTTATAGGTGCCCTAAATACCAGACTTTAGAGTACTGGCATTGGTTCTCTGATACTCGTTTGTTTAGGTGAAATTCTTCTTTTGATTATGGCAATACCATGCTAGCATTTATAAAATCGAATAGTATCAGAGATGGAAGGAATCTTAATCTTGTCCTACATAAACTAAACTTCCCTGATGCTAAAAATCACTTAGGGATATATATATTTACATATGTATTTATATTTGTATATATACTTATAACTACAAATTTTCACAGCAATTCACACACACACCACACACAATTTACAGGCCTTTGCTTTGAAAAGTCTTATTGAATAGATCTAAGTAGGTATCTAAGAACTTGTATTTTTAATAAGCATCTCTGGTAATTCTTATAATAGGGGTTTGGTGAACACTGGTTTGAAATCCTTTTCCTAGTCTAGCCTGAAGAATATTACAGAAGAGCCTCCCAGCCTCCAAGACCTATTCTAGAGCCTTTTCTATCTTATCAAGATGCCTCTTTACACCATCATTTTTGCTAAGTTGAAATCAGATAGAAGGATAAAAGGGAAAAGATCAAAGAGAAAAGCAACTCCTGAATAGAAATGAGTACAAACTCTTGAAAGATAAAAAAAATAATAGAGTGAAAGAATCTAAAATATCAGTGATAAGAGTAAAAAATATTTGTGACCTCAATGATTATGACAGAAGAGAGTGATATTTTACAATCATGTACAAAAAGGAGGCTGAAAATGACAGATACTAATATAGTCAGAGAGAAGAGGCAAATATGAAATTAAAAGAGAACATGTGTTTAGCAAGGTGTATGAATACAAAATCATCACATAGAAATAAACTGTATTCAAATATCAGCAAAAACAAATAGAAAAGGGAATTTAAAACATTATACTAGCTCTAAAAGCATAAAAAATACCTAGGAATAAATCTATTGAAAGATGTCTAAGACATCAACACTAACCACTCTTAAAACATTATTGAAAGAAATTAAAGATCTAAATAAATGGAGAGACATACCATGCTCATGATTTGGAAGCCTCAGCAAAAATGTCAGTAATCCCCAAATCAATCTATAATTGCAACACAAAATCCAACAGGTTTTGTGAGTGTAGAAAATGACAAGTTGATTTTTAAAATTCATATAGAGATACAAAAAGCAAAGAATAGCAAAGGCAATCTTGAAGAACAATAGTGGAGGATTTGCACTAACCAGTAGGAGACCTATTATAAAGCTATAGTAATTATAACAGAGTGGAACAGACACAAAGATAGATAAGGCAACCAATGCAACAGAACAGAGTGCAGAAAAAGACCCACACATATACTGAAGCATCAGTTATGACACACGTGACACTGCAGTGCAGTGGGGGAAATGACGGTGTTTTTAACTTAAAAAACACCATCTAGGGCTTCCCTGGTGGCGCAGTGGTTGAGAGTCCGCCTGCCGATGCAGGCGACACGGGTTCGTGCCCCGGTCCGGGAAGATCCCACATGCCGCGGGGCGGCTGGGCCCGTGAGCCATGGCCGCTGAGCCTGCGCGTCTGGAGCCTGTGCTCCGCAACGGGAGAGGCCACAACAGTGAGAGGCCCGTGTACCGCAAGAAAACAAACAAACAAAAAAACAAAATAAAATAAAAAACACACCATCTAGATACTCATATGGAAAAAAATACGTTTACCCATGTTTTTATGCATGGTGTAAATATATCTTACACCATGCATAAAAACCAATTCAATATAGATTACAGATCTAACTGTCGAAGTTTAAAAAATTAAAGCTTTTAGAGGAAAACGTAAGAGAGCATCTTTATGGCTGTGGATAAGCCAAGATTTCTTAAATAAGACATAAAATATGGTAACCATAAAAGAAAAAGAACTGATATATGGGACAGTATTAAAATCAATAACTTTTTTGGGCTTCCCTGGTGGCATAGTGGTTGACAGTCCGCCTGCCGATGCAGGGGACATGGGTTCGTGCCCCGGTCCGGGAAGATCCCACATGCCGCGGTGTGGCTGGGCCCGTGAGCCATGGCCGCTGAGCCTGCGCGTCCGGAGCCTGTGCTCCGCAACAGGAGAGGCCACAACAGTGAGAGGCCCTCGTACCAAAAAAAAAAAAAAAAAATCAATAACTTTTTTGTTCACCAAAAGATACCATTAAGAGCAAAAAGACAACTCACAAAGTGGGAGAAAATACTCATATTACATATATTGTCAAAGGATTTGTGTCCAGAGTATATAAATCACTTCAAAAATCAATAAAAAAAGGTTCACATTCAGATTTTTAAAGTTTTTTGCCATTATAAATAATACTGTAATAATAACCTTGCAAATAAGTCAAATGTATCTGTAGAATGAATTTCTAGAAGTGAGATTGCTGTGACAAAAATGTTTTTATAATTTTCAAAACTGAAGATTCATTCCCTTTTTTCTATTGAGTTGTTTGTCCCCTTCTTGTAAGTTTGTAAGATCTACTGATTTTGTTTGTGGACTTTTAAAATTAAACGTAACTTAAAAGGCACAAATCTTAAGTATAAAACTCCACTATTTTTTACATATGTGTAACTCACACAACCACCACCCAGGTAATATTATATATATTTGTAATAAATATTTATTTATAATAAATATTGGGTTGGCCAAAAAGTTCGTTCAGGTTTTTCCATACCATCTTACGGAAAAACCCAAATGAATTTTTTAGCCAACCCAATATAATAATATATATTATATATTATACTACTCCTATGAATTGAGTCAGTCCCTTTGAAGAAGGTTTCAACCTTTTTAGGATATATTTTTATAATATTTTTCCCATTCTTGAGTTGGTAATTTTGATTCATCTCTTAATAAATCGGAAATTACTAATTATTACATGAATGATATGTGAATGATACAATTCCTGAATTCTGACATGTCTAAGAATGCCTTCTTGCCAAACTGTAGATGATATTTGATGAATACGTAATTCATAGGTCACACTTATACCTTGTGCTGACACAGCTTTACTAACTTTAGAGTTTTAGTGTAGTGTTATGGAATAGTTCAAAGCCCACTGATTTTTGTTCCTTTGTAGCCAACTTACTTTCACGCTTATATTATCATCAGTTAGTGGATATATAAACTATGGTACCTCCAAACAATGTAATAATATTATTCAGTGCTAAAAAGAAATGAACTATTAAGGCATGCAAAAGACATGGAGGAAACAAGTGCATATTACTAGGTGAAAGAAGCCAATCTGAAAAGGATGCATAATGTATGATTTCAATTATAAGATATTCTGGAAAAGGCAAAACTAAGCAGACAGTAAAAAGATCACTGATTACCAGGGGTTGGGGTGTGGAGGAATGAATTGGCAGAGCCCAGGATTTTTAAGGCAGTGAAACCATCCTGTATGATACTACAGTGGTGGATAAATGTCATCGTACATTTGTTAACACCCATAGAACGTACAACACAAAGAGTGAACTCTAATGTAAACTATGGACTTTGGGTGATGGTGTGTGACTGTAGGTTCATCAATTATACCAAAAAAAAAAAGGTACCACTCTGGGGCAGGATGTTCATACTTGGGGAGGTTGTGCATGTGTGGGAACAGGGAGTATATGAGAATTCTCTGTACTTTCTGCTCAATTTTGCTGTGAAACTAAAACTGCTCTTAAAAATAAAGTTTATTAATTAAAAAAAAAAGAACTTGCTGCTGGTTAGTGACTCTCAACTATGATATTTATCATTTTTCCCCAATTCAAAAATGTTATAGGTATAAATATTAATTATTTATCTCATTAACATAAATGCTTATTTTTACTCTCAAAAGCAAAATAAGAAAATGATTAAAAAGTATCAAAGAGATAAGAGAACATGATAAAATGTGTGAGAGATAAGAGGACAATTGTTTCATTAAAACAATTACTTAGCTTCACCTTTACCCTAAACTTTAGCTTAATTTTCAACCAAAATTTAAGGAATATCAGATAGAAAGGCTCAGAGATGTAATTAAAACCAGGACATTTATTATAAATCAACAGTTTTGCCAGTCACAATTGAAAACAGCAGTGTGGTAAAACAGAACACTGAACCTGAACTTCAGAACACCTGATCTGCCACTTGTTAACAATATGTGGGCAAGTAACCTAACCCCTGAAGTTTGTTTTCTCATCTGTAAAACTTCCTAGGAGTTTTGTTAAGATTAAATGAAAATACATGAAAATACCAGTACCCATAAAAGGTAAAAAATGTAACATCAACTGAAAATTCTGAATCAGATTAAATTTCTCTTATCATCAAAGTTAAGATACATTTTCCTCAGCCTTAGGAATTATCACATGTTTTATAAACTTTATACTTATAGCTGAATATTTCTTCAGTCATCACTGTCACTTCCTGATTCACTCAGCTGCAAATCATTTCCTAAAATAAAAAAGGAAAACTGTAGTAATTGAATATTTAATATTTAATATTTTTGGATAACATAGATGTTTTACAAAATATAACCCCAAGGTGATCCTGTTTAGCCAACATTATGTCTTTAAATTATAGGATAAGCAATCTGATTATTAGTCACATCAGTAGCAACTCAAAGAATTAATATTACCTGTAAAGAAAAAATAAACCACCAATCTTCAGCATAGTTTTAGTATCACTTGGCATCTATTGATATTTTAGTCTTCTTTCACATACCAACATCACCCTTCTTTTATACCACTGATTTAATTACATCAGGAAATGAGGAGAAAATGTGGTTCAGAAGATCAGACTATTTTGAAGAGTGAAAAAACGTATAATTTTTTACTACAAACTCAGTCAAAGTCATTAAGTAGTGTATGTTAAGAGTACCTCATCATTGATTCTTTTGTAATTCATCCATGTTCTTACAGTCACAGAACTTACATTCCAGTGGGGGAGACAGACAATAAACAAATATATAATGTAATATTTATCCTAAGTAGGGATAAATATTACACTATTTAGATGGGTCTGGGGAGAGTGGTGAGAGATGCTATTTTAAATAGGGTAGTTAGGAATGCCTCCTCAAGGTGGGACATTAGAACAGAGATCCAAATGTAGAGAGACAGTAATGAAAATACAGAGGTGGGGGAAAATGTCCAGGCTCAGGTAAAAGCAAATACAAATGCCCCAAGGCAGAAGCATGCTTCTTGTGTTCTCTGACAGCAAGAACACCCCTGTGGCTGGAGTGGAATGAATGAGGAAGAGAATGTAGGGAAATAGGTCAGAAAGATATCCAGAAGACCATGGTGTGTAGATCATGGAAAAAACTTTAGATTTTGTTTGAAATGTAATGGGAATTCAATTCACTGGAAAATTTTAAACAGGCAACTGACTTGAACACTATTGTATATCAGTGAATAGACTATAATGGTGTGGAGGAAACATGGAATCAGGGAAAACAGTTATGAGTCTACGCAGTTTCTCATGTAAGATATAATATCAGCTTTAAGAAAGACAAATACTGTATGACTTCACTTATATGTGGAATCTAAAAAACAAAACAAATGAACATATAAAAAGGAACAGAGTTACAAATACAGGGAACAAACAGGTGCCAGAGGGGAGGTGGGTAGGGTGAGGAGAGAAATAGGTGAGGTACAAACTTTCAGTTATAAAACAGTGATAAGTATGAAATGTATATTGTGGGGAGTATAGTCAGTAACTATGTAGTACCTTTGTATGGTGACAGATGGCAACTAGACTATGGTAATTGCTTTGAAATGTACAGAAATATCAAATCACTATGCTGTGTACCAAGAACTAACATAGAGTTGTAGGTCAATTATACTTCAAAAACAAACAAACTCAGAGAAAAAGATCAGATCTGTGGCTACCATGAGTGGGGGGTTGGGGGGAGGGGAAATTAGATAAAAGGCAGTCAAAAGGTACAAACTTCCAGCTATAAGATAAATACTAGGGATGTAATGTATAACATGATAAAATAATTAACAATGCTGTATGTTATATATGGAAGTTGTTAAGAGAGTAAATCCTAAGAGTTCTTGTTTCAGGGAAAAAATTTTTTTCCTATTTCTTTAATGTTTTATGTATATGAGATGATGGATAGTTGCTAAATCTATAGTGGTAATCATTTCAGGATGTATGTAAATAGTTGTACACTTTAAGATTATACAGTGCTGTATGTTAATTATATCTCAATAAAACTGGGGAAAAAAGAAGTAATACTGGCTTAGACTCAGGTGGTTCAGATGAAGGTGGTGCTAAGTGGTCAGATTTATAATTTGTTTTGAAGATGGAGCTTACAGGACTATCAACAGTACTGGACTTAGTACATGAGAGAAAGAGAAAAGTGAAGGATGACCCTCAAGATTTCTGGTCTAAACAACTGGACAAATGGTGGTATCATTTACTGAGATGAGAAAAACCAGAGGAACAAGATTGTGTAAAAAAAAAATCACAAGTTCAATTTTTAACAAGGTACATTTGAAATACCTAGTAAATATTCAAGTATATATGGTATAGGCAATTGGATATACAAGTCTGAAGCTCAGGGTAGAGGCTACAGCTGCAAAAGATTTGGGAGTCATTGACTACAGGGGGTTTATTTGAAGCTATAGGATTGGAGAAATCTTTTGGGTGGTAAATTACAATGGTTAACAAACTCTTGTATTTTTAAACTACTCCACAATCAACAAAAGCTGGCGTATTTTGAAGTTAATATCCAATTTAAGATGAGTACTTTTTAGGCCATATATAAACTGTTGTAAGATACCTCAGTCCACTGCATGAACTCCAGAACTAATTACATCACTTGATAAAGAAACCTGCTAAAGCTTCATTTGTGCATCTGGTTCACATGACCATTTTCTTATTTTCAAGGCTTAAGTTTCTACTTATTATGGCATAAGAACGTTTATCCTGATGTGATGCCTATAAAATGAGTTTCTCAAGTGACACAAACCCAAATGTCCTGAGTTCCGTTTTTCTTAATAGACTTCATACTACGGAGGTTATAAGCACAGCATTACCATGCTGTTGGTTGAAATGTTCAGTTTTGAAGATATGAGATTAGCCTTTGAATATGAGATGCTTAGTAAAGGAAATATGTTTTCAATCCAAATGGTAATTATGACTTGGAAAAAAGAGTATACCCATAGCAAATGCATTCAGATACCTAAACCAATGTTTCTCAATGAGAGCAATACTGCCCTCTAGGAGATGTTACAGAAATGTACGTGAGGGGTCTCTTGTCCCAGTGATTTGAAGATTGCTAGTGGCATTTAGTGAACAGGGAACTTAGGAATCTTAAATGTCTTGTAATGCAAGGACCAATCGTGAACAATAAAGAACCCTTCTACATTCTGTAAAACTTTTGAAAGTCCAGTGGGATACTCATGTACTTGAGAGGTCTGTTTATAATTTTAAGGCCAGAACTAATTGCATTTTTATAAACTAAAAGTATCCTTTTGCACAGACATAAAATTCTCTGAAATTTACAATGATGCAACTATCATGTAAACTGAAAGAAGACTTTACTTTTCTTCTGAGACCTTTACAAAGACTTTTTAAAATTGTTTCTGAAAACACAGTGATATCTATGTTGCTCATTGGCTTTGGGTCAGCAATACAGCACCTCAAAACTTATCTGTGTACGCAATTCTATGAATATGTATGTATATACCTTTCCAGTCCTTATTTTAACAAGATAAATAAAAAGAAAAAATATTGACATATGAGTTGAATATTGCCTTGCTTCCCTTAATTCCGAATATATTCATTAAAAGTAAGTGCAAACATATGGCACTTTGTTATGTTGTCTCACCAGGCCTGAACATTTACAAAGTAGAATATCTATTACTTTACTATAAACTATTTTTATTTTGTCTTAATATTACATTAATTATTTTCAAAGATATATGTGCCTAGATGATATTAAGCTATGAAATTCATTTCAGAATAGTAAAGGGGACTTAAATATATGTTATAAAAGAGGGTGTTGAGTCTGCTAAGGTTGAAAATGGGATGACTGCAGTAACAATAAAAAAGGGTTTATTTCCTCTTAGGAAACTTAAAGTTTGGATAAAATATATCAAGCAAAGAAATTCACTATTTTTTTGAAAGAAATTCCAATGGTTACTACTTGTATAACAAGATTGCTGCTGATTTTTCCATATCATTGTTGCATCCAAAATATTTCTAAATTCTTTTACTATTTCTATAGTTTGTGGATTCCTTTGGATTTTCTATGTAGACAATTACATTGTCTACAAATAAGGATCATTTTATTTCCTGTTTCCAATTCTTATTTTCATTTCTTTTACTTGTTTAACCACATTTTCTAGAACCTTCAGTACAATGTTGAATAGAAATCATGATATTAGTCCTCCTTGTCTTCTTCCTGACTTTAACGGAAATGCTTCTGGAGTCTCTATTAGTATAATGTTGGCAGTAGTTTTGTTCTTCGTGATTAACTTTTATAACGTTAAGGAAATTCCCTTATATTCAATCTTCAGTAAAAGTTTTAAAATTAATAAATACTGACTGTTGTCAAATTCAAATTTGTTGAAATGATCATATGGCTTTATTCCTATAATCTGTTAATGTGGTAAATTATATTGATATAATTCCAGATATTGAACATTTCCTACACTTCTGTGATGAGTTTCACTTGGTCATGATTTAGCTTGCTTGTTTTAAGTACCGTGGTTACTCAATTTGCTAATATCTTATTTGGTAATTTTACATCCATGTTCTTAAGTGAAATTGGTCTATAATGCTTTTTGTCTTGTTCCTGTTCAGTTTTGATATTGAGATTACCCTAGAATTATAAACGAATTGGGTTGCTTCCCCTACTCTTCTATTCTCTGAAACAGTTTGTAGAAGATAAGAATTGTTTGCTCCTTGAAGATCTGCTAAAATTCATCTGTAAAATTATCTTCAATTTTCTAGCATCTTGGGGATATGGAGATAGGATGAAGGAGGAAGAGATGTTAATTGTTAATGGTTTCTTCAGACTTTCCACTTCTTTTTGAGTCAGATTTGGTAAATTATACTTTTTTCCTAGAAAATCATCCATTTTTATGCCAAATATACTGGGATAAAATATTTGTAAAGTTTTCATAATGAAAAAAATAAAAACATACTATAATTTTAACCACTTTTTCATTCCTAATACTGTGTTTTACTCTTTCTTTCTTCATCAGCCCTAGTTACAGGTTGGTCTTCTTATAAGTTTTCAAAGAAATAACTTTTAGTCTTGTTGATCCTCTAATGTTTCTTTGCTATCTATTATACTAATGTCAATTCTAATCTATAATACTTTCTTTCCCTGTTTTAAGGTCTCATTGTTCCTCTAGTTCCTAAAGGTGAAACTTCCACGCATTTATTTTCAATTTTTTTTAAAAAAGAACATTTTGAGGCTACAAATTTCCCTCTATCATTTTGGTTGCACCCCAAAACTGTTGAGATATTTCTGATATTGCTTAATTATAAATATTTTATAATTTCAGTGTAATTTCCTTTTGTGTGTGTGTGTGTGTGTGGTACGTGGGCCTCTCACTGCTGTGGCCTCTCCCGTTGCGGAGCACAGTCTCCGGACGCGCAGGCTCAGCGGCCATGGCTCATGGGCCCAGCCACTCCGCGGCATGTGGGATCTTCCCGGACTGGGGCATGAACCCGTGTCCCCTGCATCGGCAGGCGGACTCTCAACCACTGCGCCACCAGGGAAGCTCTGTAATTTCCTTTTAACGTGTAAGTCACTAGGTATGTGCTCCAGAGTTTCTAAGCATGTATTTTAAACTATTTTTGTTATTTATTTATATTCTCATTGTTTTATAGCCATGTGATATGATCAATAAAATATGAATTCTTTTAAATGTGTTATTTCATTTGTCCTAGTAGAAAGTAATTTCCATAAATGGTTTATATTATTAAAAGAATGCCTGCTTCTCATTTTTAGATTGTAAGATTCTACGTATTTACTGTTAGAATGGGCATGTTCAGCCTCCCAAGGCAATAGAAATAAAAACAAAAACAAATGGGAGCGGGGCTTCCCTGGTGGCGCAGTGGTTGAGAGTCCGCCTGCCGATGCAGGGGACACGGGTTCGTGCCCCAGTCCGGGAAGATCCCACATGCCGTGGAGTGGCTCGGCCCGTGAGCCATGGCCGCTGAGCCTGCGCGTCCAGAGCCTGTGCTCCACAACGGGAGAGGCCACAACAGTGAGAGGCCCGCGTACCGCAAAAAAAAATTGCTGGAGAGGGTATGGAGAAAAGGGAACCCTTCTATACTGTTGGTGGGAATGTAAGTTGGTATAGCTACTGTGGAAAACAGTATGGAAGTTCCTCAGAAAACTAAAAATATAATTACCATATGATCCAGCAATCCCACTCCTGGGCATATTCCCAGACAAAACTATAATTCAAAAAGATGCATGCACCCTTATGTTCATAGCAGCACTATTCACAATAGCCAAGACATGGAAACAACCTAATTGCCCATCTACAGATGAATGGATAAAGAAGATGTGGTACATATATACATATATACAATGGAATACTACTCAGCCATAGAAAAGAACGAAATAAGACCATTTGCAGCAACATGGAAGCAACTAGAGATTATCATACTAAATGAAGTAAGTCAGAAAGAGAAAGACAAATACCATATGATATCACTTATATGTGGAATCTAAAAGATGACACAAATGAACCTATCTATGAAACAGAAACAGAATCAGGTACAGAGAATATACTGGTGGCTGCCAAGGGGGAGGGTGGTGGAAGAGGGTTGGATTGGGAGTTTGGGATTAGCAGATGGAAACTGGTATATATAGAATGGGTAACCAACAAGGTCCTACTGTATGGCACAGGGAACTATATTCAATATCCTGTGATAATGGAAAAGAATATGAAAAGGAATGTATATAAATATAAATAAATATATATATATAACTGAGTCACTTTGCTGTATAGCAGTAATTAACACATTGTAATTCAACTATACTGCAATAAAAATAAATTTATAAAAGGTATAAAAAAGAAAAAATAAATATGGACACAGACACACAGAGAAGGAAGACAGAGGCCAAGTTTGGAGCACTGTGTCTACAAGCCAAGGAAAACCAAGGATTGCCAGCAACCACCAGAAGCTAGGAGAGTCACAAAACAGATTCTTTTTCAGATCCTCCAGAAGAAATCAACCCTGCTGACACTTTCATTTTAACTCCTGGACTCCAGAACTGTGAGAGAATACATTTCTGTTGTTTTAAATCACTTAGTTTGTGATATTTCTTAGCATCCCGAGAAAAATATCACAGTGTAGTTCCTTCCATTTGTTTGCGCTCTTGCAAAAAATAAACTGCTTCCTATGACCAATTTTAATTTACATAAATGACACTGTGCTGTGGACCAAAAAAAAAAAAAAGATAGAATTTATTATATTTAAAAAAGGGCATGTTAATTGTGTTGTTCAAAGATTTTATACCCTTACTAAATTCTGTATCCTTGAGTACAGATACATCAAATCTACCATTACAATAGACTTGTCAATTTCCCCTACTTCTGTCAATTTTTGTTTTATATATACAAATACACATATGTAACTACATTTTTTAATATGTAGTTACATACATTATGAAGGTATATTATTATGGGCATACAAATTCATTACTGTTTATCCTCCTAGTATTTGTCATTATTTGGCCATTCAAGAAATCAGATGCTATAATTTCACCTCTCAAGTTATAAATAATAGCACTAAATACATAAATAACTGGAAGTTCAAAAGACCTTTCCTAGTCCCTAATTAACACATAGTTTTACACTATCATAACCATAACCACAGTTTTACTCTACCACCCATGCTTGGCTCCTCCCTTATTTACTTCTGTTTTTGAGTTAGAGCAAGTCGGTCTTTCCTAGATATTTACTTTACCATTAAAATTAATACAGTGAGATTAGTTTTAAATATACAGAAAGTCCCATTCTCCCCCAGAGAGTATCAACCTGCGTGCCTTTATTAAAAAGAATTTACTGAGCATCTACTATGTATCAGGAACCGTGTCAGGTGCTAGTATTCAGTGATAACAAAATAAGCAAGATCACTGCTCTCCTGGAGCTTATACTTTAGAAGAGAACAAATGAAAGAAATATAAATTTATAAATGATAATTGATATAAAGAAGATATTGCTCTGAAGGTCTATAACAAGGGGGATTTGATCTTTTCAGAAAGGTCAAGAAAGGCTTTCTTGATAAAGTATATATAAAACTACCATCTAAAGGAGAAAAAGTTAACTACATGAAAAGAAAGAACTATTTCTAACTGAATGGACAGTATGGGTAGAGTCCCTGAGGTAGGCAAAAGTATTTGAGTATGGTGACAAAAAGAAGGAAAATGTTGCTAGAACAGAAAGGGCAGGACTCTTATGTTAAAATGTTTTGTCTCTATCCTAAAAGAAATTATAACCTATTGTAAAGTTAAAGTAGGAGAGACAAATAATACTTGAATTATGAAAAGATCAATATGGCCGCAATGTACTTAGTAGATCAAAAATGGGTTTGAGTAGATAAGTGGTGAACCAGTTAGGAAGTCATTGCATTGTTAAAGCAAGAAATAATGGTAAGTTTAACTAGAGTGACAGTGGTGGAGATGCAGAAAAGTAGATGAATTTGAGATTAAGGAGGTAATATAAACAGGACTTGGTGAAGGTGAAGGATTGACTATACTGTAAAGAGGGAGAGAAACTCAACCCTAGAATACAATCACTTCTGGTTTGCATAATTAGATGACTCCTGCCTTTCACTAGGAAGAAACATAGTGAAAGATTATAAATTGGTTTTGGACAAGGTGAATTTGAAATGCCTTTTAATACGTGATGTGTTGGACTTATGTGTCTAGAGCTCAGAGGTGTGGGTCAGAGATGCAATTTTACAAGTTATCTATATATAAGTATTGACTGCAACAGAAATATGGAGATTATCTGTGGAAAGAATATAGAATAAAACAAAAAAAGGACCTAGAATTAAGCCTTGCAGAACCCCAGCCCTAATGACTGAGTAAAAGATTATAAACTAGCAAAGAAGAGTCAGAAAAGTATCTACAAAGTTTCGAGAAAAGCCAATAGGACGTTATGTTACAGAGTCAAAAGGAAATGAATAATTCAATAAGAAGGTAATGGTTGAGATGGCAGAGAGGAGAAGCAAGAAGAACTACAATTCTGCAGCCTGTGGAACGAAAACCACATTCACAGAAAGATAGACAAAATGAAAACGAAGAGGACTATTTACCAGATAAAGGAACAAGATAAAACCCCAGAAAAACAACTAAATAAAATGGAGATAGGCAACCTTCCAGGAAAAGAATTCAGAATAATGATACTGAAGATGATCCAGGACCTTGGAAAAAGAATGGAGGCAAAGATCAAGAAGATGCAAGAAATGTTTAACAAAGACCTAGAAGAATTAAAGAACAAGCACCTAGAAAAATTAAAGAACAAATAAACAGAGATGAACAATACTATAACTGAAATGAAAAATCCACTAGAAGGAATCAATAGCAGAATAACTGAGGCAGAAGAATGGATAAGTGACCTGGAAGACAAAATGGTGGAATTCACAGCTGTGGAACAAAATAAAGAAAAAAGAATGAAAAGAAATGAAGACAGCCTAAGAGACTTCTGGGACAACATTAAATGCAACAACATTCACATTATAGTGGTCCCAGAAGGAGACGAGAGAGAAGGAACTCAAGAAAATATCTGAAGAGATTATAGTTGAAAAATTCCCTAACATGGGAAAGGAAATAGCAACCCAAGTCCAGGAAGTGCAGAGAGTCCCAGGCAGGATAAATCCAAGGAGAAACACACCGAGACACAGAGTAATAAAAATGACAAAAATTAAAGACAAAGAAAAATTATTGAAAGCAACAAGGGAAAAACTACAATAACATACAAGGGAACTCCCATAAGGTTAACAAGTGACTTCTCAGCAGAAACTCTACTAGCTAGAAGGGAGTGGCATGATATATTTAAAGTATGAAAGGAAAGAACCTACAACCAAGATTACTTTACCAGGCAAGGATCTCATTCAGATTCGACACAGAAATCAAAAGGTTTACAGACAAGCAAACACTAACAGAATTCAGCACCACCAAACCAGCTCTACAACAAATGCTAAAGGAACTTTTCTAAGTGGGAAACACAAGAAAAGGATGTACAAAAACAAGCCCATAACCATGAAGAAAATGGTAATAGGAACATACATATCGATAATTACCTTAAACGTGAATGGATTAAATGCTCCAACCAAAAGACATAGGCTTGCTGAATGGATACGAAAACAAGACCTGTATATATACTGTCTACAAGAGACACACTTCAGACCTAGGGACACATACAGACTGAAAGTGAGGGGATGGAAAAAGATATTCCATGCAAATGGAAATCAAAAGAAAGGTGTAGTAGCAATACTCATATCAGATAAAATAGACTTTAAAATAAACAATGTTACAAGAGACAAGGAAGGACACTACATAATGATCAAGGGATTAATCCAAGAAGAAGATATAACAATTATAAATATATATACACCCAACATAGGAGCACCTCAATACATATGGCAACTGCTAACGGCTATAAAAGAGGAAATCGACAATAACACAATAATAGTGGGGGACTTTAACACCTCACTTACACCAATGGACAGATCCTCCAGACAGAAAATTAATAAGGAAACACAAGCTTTATGACACAATAGACCAGATAGATTTAATTGATATTTATAGGACATTCCATCCAAAAACAGCAGATTACACTTTCTTCTCAAGTGCGCATGGAACATTCTCCAGGATAGATCACATCTTGGGTCAAAAGTCAAGCCTCAGTAAATTTAAGAAAATTGAAATTATAACAAAGCACCTTCTCTGACCACAATGCTATGAGATTAGAAATCAATCACAGGGAAAAAAATGTAAAAAGCACAAACTCATGGAGACTAAACAATACGTTACTAAATAACCAACAGATCACTGAAGAAATCAAAGAGGAGGGCTTCCCTGGTGGCGCAATGGTTGAGAGTCTGCCTACCGATGCGGGGGACGCGGGTTCGTGCCCCAGTCCGGGAGGATCCCGCATGCTGTGGGGCGGCTGGGCCCGTGGGCCATGGCCACTGGGCCTGCGCGTCCGGAGCCTGTGCTCCGCGGCGGAGGAGGCCACAGCAGTGAGAGGCCCCCGTCCCGCAAAAAAAAAAAAAAAAAAAAAAATCAAAGAGGAAATCAAAACATATCTAGAGACAAATAACAACGAAAACACGATGATCTAAAACCTATGGGATGCAGCAAAAGCAGTTCTAAGAGGGAAGTTTATAGCAATACAATCCTACCTCAAGAAACAAGAAAAACCTCAAATAAACAATCTAACCTTACACTTAAAGGAATTAGAGAAAGAAGAACAAACAAAACCCAAAGTTAGTAAAAGGAAAGAAATCATAAAGATCAGAGCAGAAATAAATGAAATAGAAACAAAGAAAACAATAGCAAGGTTCAATGAAACTAAAAGCTGGTTTTTGAAAAGATAAACAAAACTGATAAACCTTTAGCCAGACTCATCAAGAAAAAGAGGGAGAGGACTGAAATCAATATAATTAGAAATGAAAAAGGAGAAGTTACAATGGACACCACAGAAATACAAAGCATTATGAGAGACTACTACAAGCAACTCTATGCCAATAAAATGGACAACCTGGAAGAAATGGACAAATTCCTAGAAAGGTATAACCTTCCTAGACTGAACTAGGAAGAAACAGAAACTATGAACAGACCAATCACAAGTAATGAAATTGAAACTGTGATTAAAAATCTTCCAACAGACGATAGTCCAGGACCAGATGGCTTCACAGGTGAATTCTATCAAACATTTAGAGAAGAGCTAACACCCATCCTTCTCAAACTTCCAAAAAAATTGCAGAGGAAGGAACACTCCCAAATTCATTCTACAAGGCCACCATCACCCTGACACCAAAAACAGGCAAAGATACTACAAAAAAAGAAAATTACAGACCAATATCACTGATGAATATAGACGCAATAATCCTCAACAAAATACTAGCAAACAGAATCCAACAACACATTAAAAGGATCATACACCATGATCAAGTGTGGTTTATCCCAGGGATGCAAGGATTCTTCAATATATGCAAATCAATCAATGTGATACACCATATTAACAAATTGAAGAATAAAAACCATATGATCATCTCAATAGATGCAGAAAAAGCTTTTGACAAAATTCAACACCCATTTATGATAAAAACTCTCCAGAAAGTGGGCACAGAGGGAACGTACCTCAACATAATAAAGGCCACAGACAACAAACCCACAGCAAACATCATTCTCAATGGTGAAAAAACTGAAAGCATTTCCTCTCAGATAGGAACAAGACAAGGATGTTCACTCTCACCACTATTATTCAACATAGTTTTGCAAGTCCTACCCACTGCAATCAGAGAAGAAAAAGAAATAAAAGGAACACAAATTGGAAAAGAAGAAGTAAAACTGTCACTGTTTGCAGATGACATGATACTATACATAGAGAATCTTAAAGATGCCACCAGAAAACTACTAGAACTAATCAATGAATTTGGTAAAGTTGCAGGATACAAAATTAATGCACAGAAATCTCTGGCATTCCTATACACTAATGATGAAAAAGCTGAAAGAGAAATTAAGGAAACACTCCCATTTACCACTGCATCAAAAAGAATAAAATACATAGGAATAAACCTACCTAAGGGGGTAAAAGACCTGTACGCAGAAAACTATAAAACACTGATGAAAGCAATCAAAGATGACACAAGCAGATGGAGAGATATACCATATTCTTGGATTAGAAGAATCAATATTATGAAAATGACTATACTACCCAAAGCAATCTACAGATTCAGTGCAATCCCTATCAAATTACCAGTGGCATTCTTTACAGAACTAGAACAAAAAATCTTAAAATCTGTATGGAGACACAAAAGACCCCAAATAGCCAAAGCAGTCTTGAGGGAAAAAAACAGAGCTGGAGGAATCAGACTCCCTGACTTCAGACTATACTACAAAGCTACAGTAATCAAGACAATATGGTACTGGCACAAAAACAGGAATATAGATCAATGGAACAGGATAGAAAGCCCAGAGATAAACCCATGCACCTATGGTCAACTAATCTATGACAAAGGAGGCAAGGATATACAATAGAGAAAAGACAGTCTCTTCAATAAGTGGTGCTGGGAAAACTGGGCAGCTGCATGTAAAAGAATGAAATTAGAACACTCCCTAATACCATACACAAAAATAAACTCAAAATGGATTAAAGACCTAAATGTAAGACTGGACACTATAAAACTCTTAGAGGAAAACATAGGCAGAACACTCTTTGATATAAATCACAGCAAGACCTTTTTTGACCCACCTCCTAGAGTAATGGAAATAAAAAGAAAAATAAACACATGGGACCTAATGAAACTTAAAAGCTTTTGCACAGCAAAGGAAACTATAAACAAAACGAAAAGACAACCCTCAGAACGGGAGAAAATATTTGCAAACGAATCAACAGACAAAGGATTAATCTCCAAAATACATAAACAGCTCATGCAGCTCAATATTAAAAAAACAAACAACCCAATCAAAAAAATGTGCAGAAGACCTAAATAGACATTTCTCCAAAGAAGACATACAGATGGCCAAGAGGCACATGAAAAGCTGCTCAACATCACTAACTATCAGAGAAATGCAAATCAAAACTACAATGAGGTATCACCTCACACCAGTTAGAATGGGCATCATCAGAAAATCTACAAACAGCAAATGCTGGATAGGGTGTGGAGAAAAGGGAACCCTCTTGCACTGTTGGTGGGAATGTAAATTGATACAGCCACTATGGAGAACAGTATGGAGGTTCCTTAAAAAACTAAAAATAGAATAACCATATGATCCAGCAATCCCACTACTGGGCATATACCCAGAGAAAACCATAATTCAAAAAGACATATGTACCCCAATGTTCATTGCAGCACTATTTACAATAGCCAGGTCATGGAAGCAACCTAAATGCCCACTGACAGATGAATGGATAAAGAAGATGTGGTACATATATACAATAGAATATTACTCAGCCATAAAAAGGAACGAAACTGGGTCATTTGTAGAGATGTGGATGGAACTAGAGATTGTCATACAGAGTGCAGTAAGCCAGAAAGAGAAAAACAAATATCGTATATTAATGCATATATGTGGAATCTAGAAAAATGGTACAGATGAACCGGTTTGCAAGGCAGAAATAGACACAGATTTAGAGAACAAACATATGGACACTGAGGGGAGGAAGTGGGGCGGGGTGGTGCTGGTGGGATGAATTGGGAGATTGGGATTGACATATATACAGATATGGAAAAAACAGATAACTAATAAGAACCTACTGTATAAAAATTAAATTAAAAAAAAGAAGGTAATGGGTAATACTGTCAAATGAATAAAAAAGAAGTCTTTCTCTGTATGCAAATTTTAGACCATAATCAGTATGGCTCCACTGTAAATTCTTACTTTTCCAATTACGCGTGCTTATGTATACTTACTTAAAGTATTCATCAGGAGGCCATTGCTGTCATGAAGTTTATTATGACCAGCCACTATGTCAGGAATCCTGCACTGTGGCATGGTAGACATGGTAGGATGTTCTGAGACATAATTCCCTGGATCAGAAGGAGAGGATCTGCACTCTTCATCTTCTGAATCACTAGAACTATCCTTACTGCTTGAAGATGATGAACTTTTGGAATCTGATGAACTATCACAACTACTCATCTGGTCCATTAGACTAGCTTCTGCCTTCAGTTCTGAAAATAAAACAGAAGTTAATAGCGTAAATAAATATTAACTATAAATATTAAATAAATATAATAAAATTTGAATGTATCAGTTTCTAACAAACTTGATGGGGAATAAATAAGACTAAACGTACATTTACAGATTTAAAGCATTTTATTTAAAAAGCTCCTCTACTAGTAGAAAATGAAAAGTAAAATCCCTCTTCTTACCCCCTCTTCAAGTTC
The DNA here is from genome assembly GCF_059928025.1 of Delphinapterus leucas. Lineage (NCBI taxonomy): Eukaryota > Metazoa > Chordata > Mammalia > Artiodactyla > Monodontidae > Delphinapterus > Delphinapterus leucas. The sequence goes on along the minus strand of NC_143132.1, from coordinate 67,641,111 downwards.
CTTTAATCCTACTCTCCAGGAATAATCACTCCTAACACTTTCTTGTGACCATATATGTTTTAAAATTCTGCTTGGAAACTGGCATTTTAGATTTTGACACCAACTCACTTACTGTTAGAGCTTGAGTGTGGTTTTTGTTACTAACCAACCAAGAGTTTAAAAAAAAATGTCAGGACTTCCCTGGTGGTGCAATGGTTAAGAATCCACCTGCCAATGCAGGGGACATGGGTTCAAGCCCTGGTCCCGGAAGATCCCACATGCCGTGGAGCAACTAAGCCCGTGCGCCCCAACTACTAAGCCTGCTCTCTAGATGCTGCAAGTCACAACTACTGAGCCCACGTGCCACAACTACTGAAGTCTGTGCACCACAACAAGAGAAGCCACCGCAATGAGCAGCCTGTGCACTGCAACGAAGAGTAGCCCCTGCCCGCCCCAACTAGAGAAAGCCTGCGTGGAGCAGCAAAGACCCAATGCAGCCAAAATAAATAAATTAATTAATTAATCTTTTTTAAAAGTCAACTTTTCTAGCAAAAATTGCATCCCTGAACCCAAACCTTTCTTTCCCAGCTCTTCTCTGGTAGTCTTTCTTTCTCCCTGTCCTATGTCTGGACAACATATACACATAGTTCTCAGGCACCCCAAAAAGTAAAATAAAAAGCTCCTCTGCTATCAAGCTGAGCTATATTCAATGTTGGGATTATGAAAAGTAAAAGACATAGGCAATATCTAAACTTAAATACTATATTTACTTATGCCACTATACTTAATTACCCATGTAACTCAAATAAAATACAAAAAAGAATGTGAACGTTTTAAATTGTAAAAATTGAAATCTGTTTTGTTAGAAACCGTCCTCCAATTCTTTTCTTATTTCCCCAGTACATGTAATGCAACACAATACATAGAGATGAATTTTTTCAGCTTTACTGAGGTATAATTGGCAAAAAACTTGCACATATAAAAAGTGTACAACATGATGCTTTGATATACATATACATTGTGAAATGATTACCATAATCAAGTTAATTAACACATAATCTCACATAGTTGCCATTTTGTGTGTGTGTGTTTGTGTACTGTGGTAGAAACACTTGTCTTGACTAGCCTGCTGTTGTTGGATAGCCCTTTCAATCTGGGAGAAGAATAAGCTATCTGAGACGCCTTCTGTAACTAAGCTGGAGTCAGGACATGCTGGGCCTGAATTGTCATCTTCTGAAGGAGGAGGTTACAAGATGCCCTGAATATACTGTTCTTCTAGTGCTTCCTTGGGCCCCTAACCAGATTACCTTCCTCTTTCCATCTTTCAAATTTCTCCTTTGATTGTCTTTTGCATCATTTCCAGGGTTTATAGTTTTACTTAGTGAGGAGAAGCAGAAATAGATAAGTCTATGTCATCTTGTTCCACAATACATTTTAAGAGACTGATCTTACACAGAATATGTTCTCTATCAAAACAAAATAATTTAAAATTTATAAATGGAACCTAGATAATATTCAAGTAGTTGAGAACTAAACACACTTCTAAGAAACCCATGGGTCAAATACGAAATCAAAAAGATTTCAGAAAATACGTCTAATTGAATGAAAATAAAAACACAGCTTATCAAAATCTGTGGAATACAACTAAAGCACAGCTTGGAGAGAAATTTGAAACATTAAATGATTATACTGGGGGGAAAAAGGAGGTCTCAATTAAATGAACTAAGCTGTACCTTAAGGAGTTAGAGAAAGAAGAGCAAATTAAAACTAAAGTAAGCAGAAGGAAAAAAACAGCAAAAGCACAAAACAAGAAAGACAACAGAAAAAAAAGTGAAAATAAATGAAACATAAATTGACTGCTTGAGATAAATAATGTTGATCAAACTCAACCAGGTTTATCAAGAAAAAAAGATACTAGATATAAATTAGTAATATCCAGAGTGAAAGAGGTGACAGCACTACAGACCTTACAGCATTAAATGAATAGAAAGGAACACTGTGAACTACTTTATGTCCACAAACTCAATAAATTAGATGAAATGGATCAATTCCTTGAAAGGCACAAACTACTAAATTTCACTCAAGAAGAAACAGATAACTAGAATATCCATAAATCTTCTAAAAAAAAATGAGTTGTAGTTAAAACCCTCCCCACACCCTACACACAGATCTCTAGTGACAGATGACTTCACTAGTGAATTCTACCAGTTATTTAAGGAAGAAATAATGTCAGTTTGAGACAAATGCTTCTGTATAATTAAAAAGGAAGAAATACTTTCCAATTCATTCCTTAGGGCCAGAATTACTGATACAAAATCCAACAAATACATTACCAGAAAAAAAATATCCCTTATGAACAGACACAAAATTTTTAAAGAAAATTTTACCAAATAAAATTTAATAATATATAACAGTGGTTTTCAACCAGCTATGATTTTGTCACCCAGGGAGACATCTGGCAATCTGGAGACATTTTTGGTTGTCACAACTGTTGGGGAATGGTGATACTAGTATCTAGTGGGTAGAAGCTAGAGATGCTGCTAAACATCCTACAATGCATAAGACAGCCCCTGACAAAGAACCATCCAACTCCAAGTGCCACTATTGCTGAGGTTAAGAAATGTCCTATATTAAAAGGACAATATATCATGATTAAGTGGGGTTTTCCAAGGAATACAAACTTTCAAAAATCAATCCATATAATTCACTATATTAAAAACTGAAAAATAAAAGCCATCTCAAAACAGCAGAAATTTCAGCAGTGATTCTTGATAAAAACTCAGCAAAATAGAAATATAAGTTAACCTTATGAAGGACATCTAGGAAAAGCTTACAGCTGAAATCATACATAATTGTAAGGGACTGAATATTTTCCCTCCAGCATCAGAAACAAGAGGTTTCCACTTTGACCACCTCTAGTCAATGTTGTATTGAAGGTTCTAATTGGTGCAGTAAGTCATGAAAAAGAAATAAAAGCCATCCAGATTGGAAAGGAAGAGGTGAAATTGTCATTATTTACAGATAACGTGATTGTCTATGTAGAAAAGCTGATGGTATCTACAAAAAAGCTCTAGAACAGTGAGTTTAGCAAGGTTAAATACACAGGGACAATATACAAAAATCGGTTTTATTTCTATGTACTAGCAATGAGCAATTAGAAGTTAAAATCATATAAACAAGAGCATTTATAATAGCTTCCGAAAATTAAATAATTATTAAAAAATTAAATAATTATAGATAATTCTGACAAAATATTTGAAGGACCTGTATGTTGAAAACCATAAAGCATTTCTGAGAGAAATTAAAGATCTAAATAAATGGAGAGAGATACTGTGTTCATGGGTCTCAATATTGAGAAGACTCAATATTGTTAAGATGCCAATTTTACCCAAATTGATCTATGGATTCAGTGCAATCCCAATAATAATTTCAACAGAAATTGAGAAGCTAATTCTAAAATTCACGTGAAAATGGAAGAGTCCTAGAATACGCAAAACAACTTTGTAAGAGAAGAACAAAGTTGTAGGACTAAAATTTCCTGGTTTCAAGACTTATTATAAAGCTACAATTATCAAGACAATATGATGTTGCCATAAAGATAAACAAATAGATCAACATATCAGAATAAAGAGTCCAGAAATAGACACACACAATATGGACAACTGATTCTTTTTTTTACAAAGGTGCAAATATATGATGAAAGACAGTCTTTTCAACAAATGGTGCTGGAATAATTCAATATCCATATGCAAAAAAAAAACCTTTGATACATACCATGTAGCATATACAAAAATTGACTCAAAATGAAGCATGGGCCGAAATGTAAAACTATAAAACTTCTAAAAGAAAACATGAAAGAAAACCTTTGTTACTATGATCTTGGTTTAGACAAAAAATTTCAATATGACACCAAAAGGAGAATCCAGAAAAAAATGGATAAAATGCATGTATTCAAAATTAAAATCTTTGGCTCTTCAAATTACATTGTTAAGAGAATGAAAAAATACAATCCACAGACTGGGAGAAAATATTTGCAAGGCATGTATATGATGAAGAACTTGTATTCAAAATATATAAAGAAATCCTAAAAGTCTAATAAGAAAATAAATAATCCAATTTTTTAAATGGGTAAAAAGATTTGAATAGACATTGTGCCTGAACAAAATATAATGATGGCAAATAAGGACATGAAAAGATACTTAACATCATTAGTCATTAAGGAAATGCAAACTAAAGTGACAATGAATATGATCCAACAATCCCACTCCTGGGCATATATCTGGACAAAACCATAATTCAAAAAGATACGAGCACCCCTATGTTCACAGCAGCACTATTTACAATAGCCAAGGCATGGAAACACCTAAATGTCTATTGATAGATGAATGGATAAAAAAGATGTGGTGTGTATACACACACACACAAACACACACACACATATACACACAATGGAATACTACTCAGCTATGAAAAAGAATGAAATAATGCCATTTGCAGCAACATGGATGGACCTAGAGATTATCATAGTAAGTGAGGTAAGTCAGAAAGAGAAAGACAAATACCATATGGTATTACTTATATGTGTAATCTAAAACATGACACAAATGAACTTATCTATGAAACAAAAACAGACTCATATACACAGAGAACAGACTTGTGGTTGCCAAGGGGGAGAGGTGGTGGAGAGGGATGGGTTGGGAGTTCGGGATTACCAGATGCAAACTAGTATACACATTGGGTTGGCCAAAAAGTTCACTCAGGTTTTTCTGCTGAATCGCTTTGCTGTATACCAGAAACTAAAACAACATTGTAAATCAACTATACTTCAATAAAATAAATTTTTTAAAATTTATTTTTTTAAAAAAATTAAGCCACAATAAGATACCACTATACACCCCATTAAAACTGATACAAGCATTCACATAGATGTACACTGCTGGTAGGAATGTAAAATAGTACAACCACTTTGGAAAACATTTTGGCAGTTGCTTAAAAATTTAAATACATACCTATCATACAATCCAGCTATTTCACTCCTACACATTTACTATGGAGAAAAGAAAACATTTGTCTTTTCAAAGACTTGTATGTTATGTTCATAGCAGCTTTATTTGTAAAAGCCAAAAACTGGAAACAACCCAAATGTCCATCTTCAGGTTGAGCAGATAAACAAATTCCTGTATATCCATAAAGTAGATTACTGCTCAGCAATAAAAAGGAATGAGCTATTGATACAACCTTCAATAATGGATGATTCTCAAAATAATTATGTTTAGTGCAAAAATCTATGCAAAAAAGAGGACATACTATATGATTCCACTGATACAAATTTCTAGAAAAAGCAAACTAATGATAATGACATAAAGCAGATCAGTAGTTACCTGGGAATGGATGGGGTGGGAAGGAGTGGGAGAGAGGGATTACAAAGGAGGAGGAGGAAACTTTTTAGAGTAATAAATATGTTCATTACCCTGATTGTGGTTGCGGTTGTAATTTTAGGATGTACACATATGTCAAAACCTAGCAAACTTTACTTTAAATACATGAAAATTTTGTGTCACATACACATAGAAACACACCCGCACAAGTGATCCTACATGATTTCTGAGCCTGTGTAATTAAAAAGATAAAGTTTTGACCTCACTCCTCTGTATCCTTTCTCCCTTCCACTCTGCCTTTCTCGACACTTATTCTTGGAACCCAGCCACTATGTTGTGAGGAAGCCCAGACCACCTGGAAAGGAAATGTGTAGCTTTTCCAGCTGACAACCCCTGAAGTCTCAGCCAAAAGCCAGCAACAACTGGCAGGTGTGAATAAGTGAGTCTTCAAATGATTCCAGCTGCTAGACCCCAAGTCAGTCCAGCTGACACCAGCTGTTCCTAGAACAGCAATGAACTTTCCCTACTGAGCCCTACACAAATTGGAGAAAGAGCAGAAAATATGTTGTCATTGTATTAAGCCTGCCCAAGATTTTCCTTAAATTCCATATATTTGGAAACCACAAAACATTCTTTTTTTTTTTTTTTTGATCAAGAACTTTATTTTACTGGTTGTAAAGGTGCGCACATGCAGGCGCACACAATCACCAGTGCTGTTAAAAATTGTGGGACAGAACTAATCATAATTATTGAGTTTAAATGTCATTTATCAACTTATTAAAGTGCAAGCAAGCAGGGAAAATAAGCTAAAGACAAGTCTTCCGTTTTTTGTTTTTTTCTATATATATTTTTTAACATCTTTATTGGGGTATAATTGCTTTACAATGGTGTGTTAGTTTCTGCTTTATAACAAAGTGAATCAGTTATACATATACATATCTCTTCCCTCTGGCGTCTCCCTCCCTCCCACCCTCCCTATTCCACCCCTCCAGGCGGTCACAAAGCACTGAGCCGATATCCCTGTGCCATGCGGCTGCTTCCCACTAGCTATCTACCTTACGTTTGTTAGTGTGTATATGTCCATGACTCTCTCTCGCCCTGTCACAGCTCACCCTTACCCCTCCCCGTATCCTCAAGTCCGTTCTCCAGTAGGTCTGTGTCTTTATTCCTGTCTAACTCCTGGGTTCTTCATGACATTTTTTTTTTCTTCTTAAATTCCATATATATGTGTTAGCATATGGTATTTGTCTTTTTCTTTCTGACCTACTTCACTCTGTATGACAGACTCTAGGTCTATCCACCTCATTACAAATAGCTCAATTTTGTTTCTTTTTATGGCTGAGTAATATTCCATTGTATATATGTGCCACATCTTCTTTAACCATTCATCCGATGATGGGCACTTAGGTTGTTTCCATCTCCGGGCTATTGCAAATAGAGCTGCAATGAACATTTTGGTACATGACTCTTTTTGGATTTTGGTTTTCTCAGGGTATATGCCCAGTAGTGGGATTGCTGGGTCATATGGTAGTTCTATTTGTAGTTTTTTAAGGAACCTCCATACTGTTCTCCATAGTGGCTGAACCAATTCACATTCCCACCAGCAGTGCAAGAGTGTTCCCTTTTCTCCACACCCTCCCCAGCATTTATTGTTTCTAGATTTTCTGATGATGGCCATTCTGACTGGTGTGAGATGATATCTCATTGTAGTTTTGATTTGCATTTCTCTAATGATTAATGGTGTTGAGCATTCTTTCATGTGTTTGTTGGCAGTCTGTATATCTTCTTTGGAGAAATGTCTATTTAGGTCTTCTGCCCATTTTTGGATTGGGTTGTTTGTTTTTTTGTTATTGACCTGCATGAGCTGCTTGTAAATTCTGGAGGCTAATCCTCTGTCAGTTGCTTCATTTGCAAATATTTTCTCCCATTCTGAGGGTTGTCTTTTGGTCTTGTTTATGGTTTCCTTTGCTGTGCAAAAGCTTTGAAGTTTCATTAGGTCCCATTTGTTTATTTTTGTTTTTATTTCCATTCTAGGAGGTGGGTCAGAAAGGATCTTGCTGTGATTTATGTCATAGAGTGTTCTGCCTATGTTTTCCTCTAAGAATTTGATAGTTTCTGGCCTTACATTTAGATCTTTAATCCATTTTGAGCTTATTTTTGTGTATGGTGTTAGGGAGTGATCTAATCCCATACTTTTACATGTATCTGTCCAGTTTTCCCAGCACCACTTATCAAAGAGGCTGTCCTTTCTCCACTGTACATTCCTGCCACCTTTATCAAAGATAAGGTGACCATATGTGCATGGGTTTATCTCTGGGCTTTCTATCCTGTTCCATTGAGCTTTCTTTCTGTTTTTGTGCCAGTACCATACTGTCTTGATTACTGTAGCTTTGTAGTATAGTCTGAAGTCAGGGAGCCTGATTCCTCCAGCTCCTTTTTTCGTTCTCAAGATTGCTTTGGCTATTCGGGGTCTTTTGTGTTTCCATACAAATTCCGAAATTTTTTGTTCTAGTTCTGTGAAAAATGCCAGTGGTAGTTTGATGGGGATTGCATTGAATCTGTAGATTGCTTTGGGTAGTAGAGTCATTTTCACAATGTTGATTCTTCCAATCCAAGAACATGGTATATCTCTCCATCTATTTGTATCATCTTTAATTTCTTTCATCAGTGTCTTATAATTTTCTGCATACAGGTCTTTTGTCTCCTTAGGTAGGTTTATTCCTAGATATTTTATTCTTTTTGTTGCAATGGTAAATGGGAGTGTTTTCTTGATTTCACTTTCAGATTTTTCATCATTAGTATATAGGAATGCCAGAGGTTTCTGTGCATTAATTTTGTATCCTGCTACTTTACCAAATTCATTGATTAGCTCTAGTAGTTTTCTGGTAGCATCTTTAGGATTCTCTAAGTATAGTATCATGTCATCTGCAAACAGTGACAGCTTTACTTCTTCTTTTCCGATTTGGATTTCTTTTCTTTCCTTTTCTTCTCTGATTGCTGTGGCTAAAACTTCCAAAACTATGTTGAATAAGAGTGGTGAGAGTGGGCAACCTTGTCTTGTTCCTGATCTTAGTGGAAATGCTTTCAGTTTTTCACTGAGGATGATGTTGGCTGTGGGCTTGCCATATATGGCCTTTATTATGCCTACTTTCTGCAGGGTTTTTAATCATAAATCAGTGTTGAATTTTGTCAAAAGCTTTCTCTGCATCTATTGAGATGATCATATGGTTTTTCTCCTTCAATTTGTTAATATGGTTTATCACATTGATAGATTTGCGTATATTGAAGAATCCTTGCATTCCTGGAATAAACCCCACTTGATCATGGTGTATGATCCTTTTAATGTGCTATTGGATTCTGTTTGCTAGTATTTTGCATCTGTGTTCATCAGTGATATTGGCCTGTAGTTTTCTTTTCTTTCTTAGTGACATCCTTGTCTGGTTTTGGTATCAAGGTGATGGTGGCCGCGTAGAAGGAATTTGGGAGTGTTCCTCCCTCTGCTATACTTCGGAAGAGTTTGAGAAGGATAGGTGTTAGCTCTTCTCTAAATGTTTGATAGAATTCGCCTGTGAAGCCATCTGGTCCTGGGCTTTTGTTTGTTGGAAGATTTTTAATCACAGTTTCAATTTCAGTGCTTGTGATTGGTCTGTTCCCATTTTCTATTTCTTCCTGATTCAGTGAGGTCAAATCAGAGAAGAAACCACCTGGCAGTGGTGGGCTGCACAGGCTCCCCAGAAGAGGGGTGTATATAGTGACCTGTGCTCGCCCCTTGGCGGCGGCAGCAACAGCCTTAGCGTCTCCTGCCCGTCCCTGGGGTCCGCGGTTTTAGCCGCGGCTCGCGCCCGTCTCTGGGGTCCGCGCTTTTAGCCGCGGCTCATGCCCGTCTCTGGGGTTCACGCTTTTAGCCGCGGCTCGCGCCCGTCTCTGGAGTTCCTTTAAGCAGCGCTCTTAAAACCCTCTCCTCGCACACCAGGAAACAAAGAGGCAAGAAAAAGTCTCTTGCCTCTACGGCAGGTGCAGACTTTTCCCCGGACTCCCTCCCGGCTAGCCGTGGTTCACTAACCCCTTCAGGCTATGTTCAAGCTGCCAACCCCAGTCCTCTCCCTGCGCTCCGACCGAAAACCCACAAAACATTCTTATAAATGATTTATTGTCTAAGAACTGAAATTACAAAAATTTTTAGAATTTAACTACCATGGAAGTGTTAGTCATTTACTAGATGCAGTGATACCTAGAAAGCTATTTATACTCTTAAATGCATACAAAAGATAAATTCAATATAGATGAACTAAGCATCCAATTATAAGAACAACACAGCAAACTCAAAGCAAGTCAAAGAAGGAAATATTTTTTTTAAAGAGCATACATTAATGAAAGAGTAAAAAAAGGAAAAAGAAAATAATAAAAATTAAAATAATAGCTAATATTTGAATACTTCCTAGTGCCAGGAATTGCTTTAGGTACTTTATATATATTTATTGCATTTAATCCTCTCAATAATCCTAATTATTATCTCTATTTTAAAAATGAGAAAACATAGAGAGAATAAGAGGTTAAGTAAATTTCCCTAGGCCACCCAGCTGATAAGTGATGGAGCTGGGATTTGAATGAGAGTAGTCTGACTCTGAAGATGTCATTCTTAGTCACCACATTTATTATGTCTCACCAAGACCAAAAGCTGGTTCACTGAAGCCTAATGAAATGTATCAAATTCTAGAAATATTGGTTAAGAAAATGAGAGAAAGGGCATGAATAATCAGTGTTAGGAATAAAAACGTGCCATAACTACAGACATTGTAGAGATTTATATGGACAAATTATGCTAGTATTTTGAAAATGTGAATTAAACTAATAATTTTCAAGACAAATATGAATTACCAAAACTGAATGAAGAAATAGACAAATATGAATTACCAAAACTGAATGAAGAAATAGAAACTGAACAAACCTATCGTTATTAAAGAAATTTAGAAAAATCTACCACATACAAACTGTTTCAAGGAATAGCAAAGTATATAAGTCCTTTAGAGTACATTCAGACATGCGCATAGATAGACAGGAAAAGGAAGAGAATGTGTTGGAAAGGAAATAAATGTCTGTAATTTTTTAAAAAACTGAAACCAAAGTGGTAAGCTGCAATTAAGGAGCCCGCCTGCTGCAACTAAGGAGCCCATGTACCACAACTAAGGAGCCAGCAAGTTGCAAGTAAGGAGACCTGGAGCCACAACTAAGGAGCCCTCCTGTCACAACTAAGGAGCCCATGTGCTGCAACTAAGGTGCTGGTGAGCCGCAACTAAGGAGCCTGCCTGCCAGAACTAAGACCCAGTGTAACTAAATAGATACATAAATATTAAAAATATATATAAAATATGCAGAAATTAACATAGTTGCATTAGGGTGGTGAGATTATGAGTGGTTTCATATTAACATTGTTTTTACATTATATTGTCTTCTCAATAAATAATCATTATCTGAAAAATAACAAATTCATTGTAAAAATTCAAATAACAATTTGCACCACAGAAAGTGAAAGGTTCCTATAATCCAAACTCCCAAAGATAATGCTTACATTTTAGTATAATTCTTCCAAGTTCGTCTATGCATCTACAACTATATACATTTTGTTTTCAGAAATGGTTCATACACACTCACACACATTGTATAATAAGTAAAAACATTTTTACTTAATAATATATTTGGATATCATTCTTTGTTACTAAAATGTGCAGTAGCTCTTTTTTAATAGGGATGTATAGTATTGTAATCCCTTCTTTATGTGCACCTAGGATTTTTCCATTTTTTCCTTAGTATAAAAAACGCCACATTGAGCACTCTTATGTGACTGATATAGGTATACCTATGTAATTATGTATCTATCTGTACAAGTTTCACAATAAGAGAAATTTCTAGACTTTCTAGGTAAGGAATAGGCACACTTTTAATTTAACAGTTATTATCAAATAAGGATGATAATGAGAGCAAAACCTTACATAGTAGTTTCTTTGTGCTAGACCCTGTTCTAAGTGTTTTGCAGGAAAAATTCCTCTACAAAAAAATATATGTCAATGTATGTTTCTTCAAAAATGTATGCACACATTTGTTTCCCTTTATATCCTCACCAGTACTGGATGTTGACAATCATTTTAGCTACTACCAAGCAGATAAATGAAAAAATATCTCTTTCCCTATCAAAATACTCATGACATTTTTCACAGAACTAGAACAAATAACCCTCAAATTCACATGGAACCACAAAGACCCGAAATTGCCAAAGTAGTCTTGAGAAAAGAGAACAAAGCTGGAGGTTTCACATTCCCTGACTTCAGATTATGCTACAAAGCTACAGTAATCAAAACACCATGATAGGGCTTCCCTGGTGGCGCAGTGGTTGGGAGTCTGCCTGCCAGTGCAGGGGATGCGGGTTTGAGCCCTGGACTGGGAGGATCCCACATGCTGTGGAGCAACTGGGCCCGTGTGTGCCACAACTGCTGAGCCTGCACTCTAGAGCCCACGCGCCACAGCTACTGAAGCCCGCATGCCTGGAGCCCATGCTCCGCAACAAAGACAAGCCACCGCAATGAGAAGCCCATGCACCACAGCAAAGAGTGGCCCCCGCTCGCTGCAGCCAGAGAGAGCCTGCGTGCAGCGGCAGAGACCCAGCACAGCCAAAAATAAATAAATAAAATAAATTTATAAAAACAAAACACCATGATACTGGCACAAAAACAGGCACATAGATCAGTAGAAAAGAATAAAGAGACAGAAATAAACCCATGCACTTATGGTCAATTATGACAAAGGAGGCAAGAATACATAATAGAGAAAAGATAGACTCTTCAATAAGTGGGGCTGGGAAAACTGGACAGCTACATGTAAATGAATGAGATTAGAACATTTCCTAATACCACATACAAAAATAAACCCGAAATGGATTAAACACAGAAATGTAAGACCTGAAACCATAAAACTCCAAGAGGAGATCATAGGCAGAACACTCTTTGACATAAATTGTAGTAATATTTTTTGGATCTGTCTCCTAAGAAAAAAGAAGCAAAAGCAAAAATAAATGGGACCTAATTAAACTTAAAAGTTTTGCACAGCAAAGGAAACTAACGACAAAATGAAAAGACAACCTCCTGATTGGGAGAAAATATTGCAAACGATATGACTAATAAGGAGTTAATATTCAAACTATATAAACAGCTCATAAAACTCAATATCCAAAAATACCTGAACAACCTGGTTAAAAATGGGCAGAAGACTGGAATAGACCCTTGCCAAAGAAGATATACAGATGGCCAACTGGTACATGAAAAAATGTTTAACATCGTTAATCATCAGAGAAATGTAAATCAAAACCACTATGAGATATCACCTCACACCTGTCAAAATGGCTATCATCAAAAAGTCTACAAATAACAAATGTTGGCAAGGATGTGGAGAAAAGGGAACCATAGTACACTGTTTGTGGGAATGTGGATTGGTGCAGCCAAGCTTCCTTAAAAAAACTAAAAATAGAATTACCATATGATCCAGCAATCCCATTCCAGGGTATATACCCCAAGAGAACAAAAACACTAACTTGAAAAGATGCATGCACCCCAAAGTTCATAGCAGCATTATTTACAATAGCCAAGATATGGAAGCAACCTAAGTGTCCATCAACAGATAAATGAATAAAGAAGATGTGGTATTTATACACACACACACACATATATATATATACACAATGAAATATTACTCAGCCATAAAAAGAACAAAATTTTGCCATTTGCAACAACATGGATGGACCTAGAGGGTATTATGCTTAGTGAAATAAGTCAGAGAGAGTAAGACAAATACTGTATCTTATCCCTTATATGTGTAATATAAAATCTAAAAGATAAAACAAAACATGTGTATAACAAAACAGAAACAGACTCACATATACAGAAAACAAACTAGTGGTTACCCATGGAGAGAGTGGGGGTAAGATAGGGGTATGGGATTAAAAGATACAAACTAATATGCATAAAATAAAATTTAAAAAGGATATATTGTACAGTACAGGGAAATATAGCCATTATTTTATAATAACTTTAAGTGGATTATAATCTATAAAAATATTGAATCACTATGTTGTACACCTGAAACTAAAATAATACTGTAAATCAACTATACTTCAATTAAAAAAGAAAAATATCTTTTTTTGGCTGCGTTGGGTCTTTGTTGCTGTGTGCAGGCTTTCTCTAGTTGTGGCGAGCAGGGTCTATTCTTTCTTGCGGTGTGTGGGTTTCTCATTGTGGTGGCTTCTCTTGTTGTGGAGCATGGGCTCTAGGTACTTTTACTTCAGTAGTTGTGGTGCACGGGCTCAGTAGTTGTGGCTCAAGGGCTCTAGAGTGCAGTCTCAGTAGCTGTGATGCACGGGCTAACTTGCTCCGTGGCATGTGGGATCTTCCCAGACCAGGGATCAAACCTGTGTTCCTTGCATTGGCAGGCAGATTCTCAACCACTGTGCCACCAGGGAAGTCCCAAAATGTCTTTTTTTGTTGAGATGCTTTGCTATGTAGCACATGGTCAGTTTTCTTTTGTTTTGTTTTTTAATTTCACACGGACTTGAAAAACCTGTATATCTCAAACAGTGGAAGTGCTATGTATGTCTACTTAGTTCAAGTTTCTTAATGGTGTTTTGCAAATCTTATTAATCTGGGGTTTGCCTGAATCTATCAATTACTGAGAGGGGATATACTAAAAATCTCCCACTATGAAGTGAATTTATCCATTTTTCCCTGAAATTATGTTAAACTTTTAGCTTATTCATTTCTAGGCATACTCTTGTAACCCCTGCACAGTGTCAGACATTGCAAGAATAAAACTATTAAATTTTAGAAAAAAATATCTTTTAATCTTAAAATTTGAACTTTGAAAGCATTAGTGAATCTGATCCACTTTTCATACATGTATTGGCCACTGTACATCTTATGTTGTGAGATAGACTTAAGTCCAGAAAGAAATTCTGCATGTGACAAAAATGGCTTTTCGGAGCTAGAAAATTTAAGGAACAAACAGATGAAAAATACAATAACTGAAATGAAAAATACACTAGAAAGAATCAATAGCAGAATAAATGAGAGGCAGAAGAACAAATAAGTGAGCTGGAAGACAGAATGGTGGAAATCACTGCTGCAGAATAGAATAAAGAAAAAAGAATGAAAAGAAATGAGGACAGTTTAAGATGTCTCTGGAACAACATGAAACTGACCAACATTTGCATTATAGGGGTCCCAGAAGGAGAAGAGAGAGAGAGAAAGGGCCTGAGAAAATATTTGAAGAGACAATAGCTGAAAACTTCCCTAACATGAGAAAGGAAACACTCACTCAAGTTCAAGAAGTGCATAAAGTCACATACAGGACAAACCCAAGGAGGAACATGCTGAGACACATATTATTCAAATTGACAAAAATTAAAGACAAAGAGAAGATAGTAAAAACAACAAGAGAAAATCAACAAATAACATACAAGGGGATTCCCATAAGTTTATCAGCTGATTTTTCAGCAGAAACTGTGGACCAGAAAGGAGTGGAACAATATATTTAAAGTGATGAAAGGGAAAAACCTACAACTAAGAATAGCCTACCCAGCAAGGTTCTCATTCAGATACAACAGAGAAATCAAAAACTACAGACACGAAAAAGTTAAGAGAATTCAGCACCACCAAAGCAGCTTTACAACAAATGCTAAAGAAACTCCTCTAGGTGGAAAAGAAAAGCCTGTAACTAGAAACAAGAGAAGCTAACAGGTAAAGAGAAACATACAGTAAAGCTAGGATATCATCCATACACAAATATATCAAAACCAGCAATCGTGAGAAGAGGAGAGTACAAATGCAGGATATTGGAAATACATTTGAAATTAAGAGAACAGCAACTTAACACATTATTGACTGGGGATTTTTTGCAGAAACTAACACCTGTGGCTGTAATACGTCTCTGGTAAAAAATGTGTTAAAACAACCATATATATATATATATATATATATATATATATATATATATATATATCAGAAAAAAAGAAAATACAATCCAAACAACACTAAAGGCAGTCATCAAATCAAAAGAGAAAAGAACAAAAGAGGAAGGGAAGAAAAAACACCTACAAAAACACATCCTAAACAATGAACAAAATGACAAGCAGAAATACATATCGATAATTACCTTAAGCAGTTCTAAGAGGGAAGTTTATAGCAATACAATCTTACCTTGCGAAACAGGAAAAATCTCAAATAAACAACCTAACCTTATAACTAAAGAAACTAGAGAAAGAAGAACAAACCCCAAAGTTAGTAGAAGGAAAGAAATCATAAAGATCACAAAAGAAATAAATGAAATAGAGATGAAGAAAACAGTAGAAAAGATCAATGAAACGAAAAGCTGGTTCTTTGAAAAGATAAACAAAATTGATAAACCTTTAGCGAGACTCATTAAGAAAAAAAGGAAAGGGCTCAAATCAATAAAATTAGAAATGAAAAAGGAGAAGTTACAACTGACATCATAGATATATAAAAGATCACAAGAGACTGCTATAAGCAGTTATATGCCAAGAAAATGGACAATCTAAAACAAATAAACAAATTCTTAGAAAGGTATAACTTCTAAGACTGAACCAGGAAGAAGCAAAAAATATGAACAGACTAATCACAAGTACTGAAATTGAAACTGTGATTTAAAAACTTGCAACAAACAAAAGCCCGGGCCAGATGGCATGGCAGGTGAATTCTATCAAACATTTAGAGACCAGTTAACGCCTATACATCTGAAACTATTCCAAAAAATTGCAAAGGAAGTGACACTCCCAGACTCATGCTATGAGGCCACCATCACCCTGATACCAAAATCAGACAAAAAAAGAAAATTACAAGTCAGAATCACTGATGAACATAGATGCAGAAATCCTCAACAAAATACTAGCAAATCGAATTTAACAATACATTAAAAGGATCATACACCATGATCAAGTGGGATTTATCCCAGGGATGCCGGGATTATTCAGTATCCGCAAATCAATCAGTGTGATACACCACATTAACAAACTGAAGAGTAAAAACCATATGATCATCTCAATAGATGCAGAAAAAGCTTTTGACAAAATCCAGCACCACCCATTTATGATAAAAACTCTCTAGAAAGTGGGCATGGAGGGAACATACCTCAACATAATAAAGGCCTTACATGACAAACACACAGCTAACATCATACTCAGTGGTGAAAAGCTGAAAGCATTTCCTCCAAGATCAGGAACAAGACAAGAATGTCCACTCTCGCCACTTTTATTCAACATAGTTTTGGAAGTCCTAGCCATAGGAATCAGAGAAGCAGAAGAAATGAAAGGAATCCAAATTGGAAAAGAAGAAGTAAAACTGTCACTTTTTGCAGATGACATGATACTATACATAGAAAATCCTAAAGATGCTACCAGAAAACTACTAGAGCTTATCAAGGAACTCAGTAAGGTTGTAGGATAAAAAATTAATACACAGAAATATCTTGCATTTCTATACACTAACAATGAAAATCTGAAAGAGAAATTAAGGAAACAATCCCATTTACCATCACATCAAAAAGAATAAAATACCTAGGAAAAAAACCTACCTAAGGAGGCAAAAGACCTGTACTCTGAAAACTGTAAGACACTGATGAAGGAAATCAAAGATGACACAAACACATGGAAAGATAGACAATGTTCTTGGATTGAAAGAATCAATAGTGTCAAAATGAATATACTACCCAAGGCAATCTACAGATTCAATGCAATCCCTATCAAATTACCAATGGCATTCTTCACAGAACTAGAACAAAAAATTCCAGAACTTGTATGGAAACACAAAAGACTCTAAATAGCCAAAGCAATCCTGAAAGGAAAGATGGAGCTGGAGGAATCAGGCTCCCTTACTTCAAACTATACTACCAAGCTACAGTAATCAAAACAGAATGGTACGGGCACAAAGACAGAAATATAGCTCAATGGAACAGGATAGAAAGCTCAGAAATAAACTTACACACGTATGGTCAATTAATCTATGACAGAAGCAAGAATATTCAATGGAGAAAAGACAGTCTCTTCAATAAGTGGTGCTGGGAAAACTGGACAGCTACATGTAAAAGAATGAAATTAGAACATTCTCTAACACCATACACAAAAATAAACTCAAAATGGATTAAAGACCTAAATGTATGACCAGATACTATAAAACTCTTAGAGGAAAACATAGGCAGAACACTCTGACATAAATTGCAGCAATATCTTTTTGGATCCACCTCCTAGAGTAATGAAAATAAAATAAAAAATAAACAAATGTGACCTTAAAATAAAATGGGACCTAAAAATAAACTTAAAAGCTTTTGCAGTGCAAAGAGAAACCATAAACCAAACAAAAACACAACCCACAGAATGGAAAAAAACATTTGCAAATGAAGCGACCAACAAGGGACTAATCTCTAAAACAGACAAACAGCTCATGCAGCTCTATATCAAAAAAAATAAACAACCCAATCAAAAAGTGGGCAGAAGATCTAAACAGACATTTCTCCAAAGAAGACATACAGATGGCCAAAAGGCACAAGAGAAAATGTTCCACATCGCTAATTATTAGAGAAATGTAAGTCAAAACTACAGTGAGGTATCATCTCACACCAGTCAGGATGGCCATCATCAAAAAGTCTACAAACAATAAATGCTGGAGTGGGTGTGGAGAAAAGGGAACCCTCCTACACTGTTGGTGGGAATGTAAATTGGTACAACCACTATGGAGAAAGGTAAGGAGGCTCCTTAAAAGAGTAATAATAGAGCTACCACATGATCCAGCAATCGCACTCCTGGGCATATACGGAGAAAAACCATAATTTGAAAAGACACGTGCACCCCAATGTTCAATGCAGCATTATTTACAATAGCCAAGACATGGAATCAACCTAAATGTCCAACGACAGATGAATGGATAAAGAAGTTGTGGTATATATACACAATGGAATATTACTCAGCAATAAAAAGGAATGATATAATGCCATTTGCAGCAACATGGATGGACCCAGAGATTATCATACTAAGTGAAATAAGTCAGACACAGAAAGACAGATATCATATATCACTTATATGTGAAATGTAAAAAGATGATACAAATGAACTTATTTACAAAACAAAACAGACTCACAGACTTCGAAAACAAACTTATGGTTACCAAAGGGGAAAGGTGGGAGGGATAAATTAGGAGTTTGGGATTAACATATATACACTACTATATATAAAATAGATAGTCAACAAGGACCTACTGCATAGTACAGGGAACTATGCTCAATACTCTGTAATAACCTAAATGGGAAAAGAATTTGAAAAAGCATAGGTACATGTATATGTATGACTGAATCACTTTTCTGTACACCTGAAACTAACACAACATTGTAAAGCAACTACACTCCAATATAAAATAAAAACTGAATTTAAAAAATGGCTTTTCATATCAGCAGAAGAAATACTGGCTTATTCAAAAAATGGATATTGATACTCTTTTTCAATACTATATTTGTTGATTCTCTATCAATATCTATGTAATTACACTGTTGGGGAGGAAGGAAGTTTAGATTCTTATTTCTTAGACTAGAATTCCAGATAGCCCAAAAAGGTAAATGTAAAAATTAAACCAGAGAAACACTAGTAAAGCTGACAGACATCTAATCATAAACTTAAAAAAAGTGTTTCAACCATAGCAGTAGGCATTGGCATAGTAGGGTCAAATATTAAGAAAATATTTAAAAGAAGATAGTCTAAGGAACATGCTCTGCAAACTGTAAATTCTTATACAAAGTTAGATCTTATGCTTGGATTACCTTAACTTATATTCTACAATACAATGTTTTTACTAAGGTCTCTGCTAAAAACCTGCCACATAGAGGAACTTCTTTTTGTATTGTAAAATTATAGTTGAAGATACTATATAGCTTAATTCTCCAAAGAACAGGTTCCATACGATGAATTCCTTTTAGAATTTAGTAGCAGGGAAGAGTCCAAATCTTTGGAACCTCTTAGATAATACAAAATATACTAAAGTTTTCAGTTTTGTATTAGTGGATAGGAAGCTCAGATATAAATTTAATGTCTTAATAATTAGCAAATTTGCTTCCTCTTCCCTCCAATATCTTAATTTTCTGTTCCAGATTTTTATTGTACACATATATAAAATGATATAATGATTCAAATCCATTTTGGAAGCAGATATAACAATAAAATAAAATTCAAGATCCCTTGTAGCAACAAGGGTTCTGAGCTTATATTTTCCTTATTGTTTGAAAAGGGAACACTAATATATTAGGGAACTAATACTATACCGGGCCTAGAAGGGGGCAAGTGGAAACAGAGAGCTATATGCAAGTTATGAAGGCAAAGCGTAGAAACAAGTAAACTTTGGTGACCAGGGTCTTACTCCTACCACAATTACTATAACATAAACACCCAAACTGCAGCTAGAAAAAAAATGGAGATTTAAGTTTCCTTACTTTCAAAAAGACTGTGCCTCTCTAGAAGCGCCTTCCTGCTGAGAAGTGAGCAGCAGTTCAGAAGAACTTGCCTGCTGCTTTGGCTTACTACATCTCCTCACTCCACTACTGGTTTGGCTACATCTTAGACATCTATAGTCTGGCTACACATAAGAAAACTTCAACAAGAAGACGCTGTAAAGGACTAAATTGGAATCATCACAACTGTCAAAAAGAAGAAAACTCCAGTTACACATATCTAAACAGTTACTTTTTCCCCTGAATAATAAAAAATATAAATTCTGTTATATAGACACAGGCTTATGTACATAATACTCTAAATCATAAACTACACTTCTCCCCTAGAACCATAACAAAAAACATTATGTTTTTAGAATTTTACAGCTAGTTCCCTTGTCAATTAAAATGAAAAATTTCACTTAACATTTATTAATAATTTATTTTAAAGGGCCATTACATACTCATAGATTTTACCTCTTTCAATATCATCCATCGGAGATGCTGGGGACATCTTGTCTTCCGATGGAGAATGTTTTACAAGATTGGGAGTCCTAGTTGAATTCCGCATTTGTTGCTGCTGCTGCTCTATACGATACTGAATTTTACTGCTTCCTTCAACTCTGCAATTAAGAACATCAAAAGGTCAAAACAGGTATGATGATTGCAATATAACAACAATTTCAACTTACAAAGCTACTAAAATTGACCACTTATTCTTTTTCCTAGAGATCTTTAAAACGATATTCAAGGATTAAAGCATTAATTTAATTCATTATTTAACAAACCTTTATTGAGCCCTGCTATAGGCATGGCATACACACAGATCCACTGAGGGATACAAATGTGAATTTAAAAAAAGCCACTGCTCAAAACTGAAGAGATAAGACATACACAAATGACTAAAATAAAATGAAATTATACATGAGTATAGCAGACACATTATATTCCCTAAATTCTGAAATTACCATTTCTGTTAAAATTAAATCACTCCCACATTTCTCATTCATAAGGTTAAGACGTTATTAAAGGAGGTTCGTATACTTTCCCTTCAATACTTAAAAAAATAAAGTATATAACACAACTATGCTTGACTTTGCCTCTCCCATTTCCAGTCACCAAATCCTGTTAGTCCTTCCTTCACAAAGTATTTAGAACTTCACTTTTCTCTTCATTCCTACTCTAAAACATCGTGGTTTGTGCATTTTTCTCTTTCCCACATTGTTTCATTTAAATCAATTTGTTTGGTGGATTTACATTTCAAAACAAGAATGTAAGCATGTCGATCCCTGGTTAAAAAAACTTTAATATGCAACCACCGTCAATAAGGCAATGTCCTAATTTCATAGTTAATATTGAAGGCAACCTACCTTTATAACCTTACCTCTAGTCTACTTTCAACCTCATACCCCACTTTCTATACTTGTATGCAGGGAAAGAAACAAATCTCTGCTCTATTCAAGCAAGTCTTATTCATAGGTTCCAAATAAGTCAGATATATTCCTGTCTTGTTTACATCCTCATGTTCTCTCTGATCAATTAAATCAGTATTTTCCAAACTTTCCTACAAATAAAAAATCACCTGGGAAGAGGGGATAATTAAAAAACAAAAAAAAGTTTCCTGGGCTCCCTCCCTGATCTGTAGTTGAATTTGGGAACTCATTTGTTTAACAAGCACCCAAAGGCAATCCTTATCATGAAATATGTTTGGGGGGAAAAAAAGCCCTAAATCTTAACCTCCTCTTAAGGTACATCAGTAAGGGCTCCCTGAATGCTCCGATGAACCATGTCTTCCTTCCTTTAATTCCTAGAACAATTTTTATCTATACTATTTGTATGGCTTGTTAATGCACTGCCTATTTCCCCCCAAAAAACATGTTAATTAATGCACTGCCTATTTCCCCCCAAAAAACAATTTGAGATGGCTATGTTCTCTTATTGACATTTTAAATAGAATTATCTGCTAATCCAATTAAAATGTGGAAGTTCTGAGGTTAGTATTTGTATAGGAAGTTCTCCTTTTTCTTGCCTCACATTTTCTAAGTGCTTGATAAAATTTTACTACTGATAATGAAATTATTTTGGAGAATGTGTAATGGCTCCTTTTAGTCCAGTTCTACAAAAGTATCTACAGTAGAATAAAAGATGTACCTACATATAAGAAAACATATAGAAACAAAACAAGCTTTTAAATATCATAGGGAGAAATGGTAAAAGCTTCTGGCTAAAGGATCTTCACCAAATTTAAACTTGGAAAAAGATCAAAACATTTTTGTAGGGCTTCCCTGGTGGCGCAGTGGTTGAGAGTCTGCCTGCCGATGCAGGGGACATGGGTTCGTGCCCCGGTCCGGGAAGATCCCACATGCTGCGGAGCAGCTGGGCCCGTGAGCCATGGCCGCTGAGCCTGCGCGTCCAGAGCCTGTGCTCCCCAACGGGAGAAGCCACAACAGTGAGAGGCCCATGTAACACAAAAAGAAAAAAGAAAAAAAAATTTTTGTACCAGACAGAAATAACCCTTATGTAATAGTGTGACTTAATCCAATAACTTTTTTCACTGACATTCTCTTAGCAATTTATGTGTTGATTAAATAATTTATTTCATTAACCACATACCTTGTTTTTTTTACAGTGATGTTGCTGCTGAGTTTTTCTAGTCGACATTCCCCAGTATCATGGTTAATAATCAAGATGCATTCTTTTAAGTAAGGTTTCTTTGAACCTTTGAAAACAGTTACTGGTGTAGTTGAACCCTGTTTAAAAAATTAATTATTATTACTTGAAATTTATCATAGAAATTCAGTTGAGAGGGCCTTTGAGATCTTCTGTCTTTCTCAACCTATTGATATACTGTACTTCAAGTCACCTAACTGCCTAAATTTACTACTCTGGCAATAAGGAGTATAGTAAAAAAGACAGATGAAGAGAGGCTGAGATCTCAAAATTGTTGTCTTGAGGAAAGGGAACAGAGGAAGCAGCTGCCCTGAGCCAGTAAAGATTTGTTTCACAAATCTTTGTAGACGTGGTCTACAATAGGAAATTGGGATTCAATTCTAATACAACCAATATACTTTACAATAAGGGA
This sequence comes from Delphinapterus leucas, assembly GCF_059928025.1. Lineage (NCBI taxonomy): Eukaryota > Metazoa > Chordata > Mammalia > Artiodactyla > Monodontidae > Delphinapterus > Delphinapterus leucas. Next base: position 67,618,149 of record NC_143132.1, on the reverse strand, counting down.
ACAAAAGTCCTGAGTTATATTTCCTACTCTTCCTCTTCTTCCTTCCTAAATTTAATTTTTTAAATCTGGCATTTTATTAACGGGGGGCTTCCCTATGCAGATTAAGGAAAATGAATGTATCAGGGAACATATGTTACATTAAACTCACTGATCAATTTTAGCATCCTTAAAAGTGGGACAACCAGGCATTATGTGCTTCATGATGTGATATAAAAGAAAGTATGCATCACCTATAAAGTGTTCTTGCCTGAAAAAAAACCCACAAAGAATCTAACTGTCACCAAGGCTTTAGAAATAACTACCAGTTTATAGGAAATATGAGGAAGGAGAAACAAGTTACATAATCCCAGACAGAAGTAATTTGAAATCCAGAATGTGGGTATATTCTCTAGGACAATTAACCTGGTTTCTCCAACAAACCAGTGGCATAAAAGTGGGGAGGGACTTTTACAGAATAAAAGAGATAAGAAACATAATATCAGAATACAATCTAGGAATATAAAATAGGTAAACAACAAGGAACTACTGTATAGCACAGGGAACTATACTCAATATCTTATAACAATCTATAATGGAAAAGAATCTGAAAAAGAATATATATGTATAACTGAATCACTTTGCTGTACACTTGAAACTAACAGAACTGTAAATTAACCTCAGTAAAAATAAATAAATAAAAATACAATATAGGGATTTTATATGGATTTCTAGGGAGAAAAACTGAAAAAAGACATTTTTGAAACCATCATGAAAACATGAATATGGACCAAGTATTACAATTAATTCTACTATGTGTGATAATAGCAGGATTACCATGGTACTTAGGTGAAAATTAAAATATCCTTATCAGTTAGAGATGCATACATAGCATTTGTGAATGTCTGCGATTGCTTTAAAATATGCCAGGAAAAAAGTAGGAAGCTCTATTAAAAAAAGATTAGCGTGTTTCCCTGGTGGCGCAGTGGTTGAGAGTCCACCTGCCAATGCAGGGGACATGGGTTCGCGCCCTGGTCCAGGAGGATCCCACATGCCGCGGAGCGGCTGGGCCCATGAGCCATGGCCGCTGAGCCTGCACGTCCGGAGCCTGTGCTCCGCAACGGGAGAGGCCACAATAGTGAGAGGCCCGCGTACCGCAAAAAAAAAAGGTTAGCAAAATGTTGATAATAGTTGAAGCTCAGTAAGTACACAGGAGTTCATTATACTATTCTATTTTCCATAATAGAAGGTTAAAGAATCCTGGTCATTACTAATAACCTACATCTACCTATGCTCCTCTTCTATCCTTTGTCCCTGCCTCCCTCAACCCTGAAGGAATTTTATGTTTCTCATTCTCTTATTTTATCCCACATATATGCACCCCTAAATAATATATTGTTATAATTGCTTGGTTTTGAACTTTATAAAAGTACATTAAATTTTTAAAGCACTGATTATAACAATTTTGCCAAATACAATAGTAATGTTAGATCATGTTAGAAAAAGATGACTTCTAAAAAAGACTAAAGGGCCTATCATTTTTAAAAAAAATATTTATTTATTTAGCTGCACCGGGTCTTAGTTGTGGCATGTGGGATCTTCGTTGCCACATGTGGGATCTTCTTTGCGGCATGCGGGATCTTTTAGTTGAGGCATGCAGGCTGTTAGTTGTGGCATGCGGGATCTAGTTCCCTGACCAGGGATCGAACCCAGGCCCCCTACATTGGTAGCACAGAGTCTTAACCATTGGACCACCAGGGAAGTCCCAGGGGATATCATATTTTAAAAGTTAACAATCATTAGAGGCTTAACACATTACCAGAGGAGTATGAGATAAATTTGGTAATTGAGGATGCCATAAAGAAGGGGTAGGTTAGAGACCTCTGAGAGGCTGGGAGAGAAAATTATGAAACCAAAAGTAAGGAACAAGTTTTTCTAAAACAAAAATGATCTACAGGAAGTCAAGCATGCATAGCACATAGATAAGGACATATCTGGAGTGGCCCTAGAAGAGTGAGATGCAGAGCACTTAGCTGAAGCCCTGTAAGGTAGAGAGCCAGAAGCATGATCATGAAAAAACTAAGTTGGGCCTACTTGGCTGATAAGTATATTTTTCAAACGTCTTGACTAAAAACAAGTGAGTAAGATACCCCAGAATAGCAACCCAAGGGCTCCAAATTACATTTAAGAGAGTCATGTAATATATTCTTCTTAAAAAATACTTGTATTCTTACTTAGAAAACATTTTAAAATACATTATTGTACTCTGAGTTTCTGAAGGAGGAGGACTGGATTAGAAATTTTTTATTGCTCCTAGCACCTGAAGTACCAAGCTCTTCACAGGTACTCAATGAATGTTGAATGTGAACAATATGAACATTTTTACCATAAATAACAAGTTAAGTAAGCCTTTCACAATCCCTGTACCTGCCTTCTATACTTTGAACAAGTTTTTTTAAATTAAACTTTTTTCCTCATTAAATTGAGCACCATTCTTATTTTAAATTTCAATTTCTGCCCTCTTATTTCATATTCCAAGAAAGGGGTATTAAACTATTAAGGTACCAGGAAACTCCGAAGCATATGAACTCTCTTTGCCTCTGAATAACTATGGAACACCTCCTACCACCTCCATGTTTACTGCTATAACCCAACTTCAGAACCCAATCATCAGGTCACCTAGATTACTGTTATCCTCCTCCCTACTCTCCTTCTAGTTTTACTTCCCATCTGCTAACAGGCAAATCTGATCATGCCTGATTATGAATACCAGGAAAGGAAAGTAATCAGTAATGGAATGGAAGAGTACAATAGTACTCCCAAAGTAACATGAGGGAAAACAAAGAAAAAGAAAAGAAAGAAGAGACGCTTGACAAAACTAATAAGGAACAGAAATAAGAAAACAAATTAAAATAACCAATACACATACTATAAGATGATAGAAATAAAAATCAAGTATAAAAACTTTGAACTAAATGTGGATAGAATTCTCCTAATAAAAATAGAAAGTGTCAAAATGGGTTTAAAAATGAAACAGAATATTCTGTTAACAAAAGATATACTTAAAATGTAAGCTAAATAAAAGTAAGAGACACTTAGATTCCATGAACATGCAAACAAAAAGAAAGCAAAGGTGGCAATATTAATATTAAACAAGGTGGTATTTAACCTTAAAGTCACAGAAACAGGGTAAAAAATGTTTATTATACAATGATAAAAATATAATTCATTTAGAAGTATAACTGTAATAGGACGTTAAAATAGGAGTCAAGTCCTAAAATAAGCTGAAGTCCCAAGAACGTGGTAGGCTATTTTCCCATGTAAGCTAAGTAAAGTAAACTCAATGGAAAGAATCAGACTAGGCTCATCTTGGAAGGGACTTTGATCAACAGGGTCATCTAGAGTGGCATAGTAGCCATCAGACATATGGAACTCTCACAAGTCCAGGGTTTGTGGGCAAAAGTTGTTGAGCAACCACTAGAGATGCACTCATTGCATAATAGGAAGTGTAGCTGGAAGTTTCCTGTGGGCTATTTCATCAAAGCCCACAAAAGTACCTCACAAGATAGCACTAAAAATATGCCAAACTGGACAACACCAATAACAAATCATAACAGTCAAGTAAATCTTTTCCTTTCAATATTCAACATTTTAAAATTTTATAGCAGTCAACCATAGAGAATTGTTTACAAAAAAGAGAGATTTGTAAATGCCCAATATTAACCCCCTTAACAGTCTTCATTTTTATTAGTTTCTTCTATTTGATACTACCAAAGAAAATCTAGAGGAATGAGAATTAGAAAATCTACCCTATCGAAGAACCACCAGAACCTGAAGGTACTCTTAAAAGTATAATAATAAAAATTCTATTTTATGGAATGCCTCCAAGCTTCTAGGCATTTTCACCAAGACGATGAAAGCAAGTTGATAAAGAAAATAGGAGAATATAAATGTCTCAAACTAATAATCATTACATTTCCACAAAATTAAGAACTGTGAAGAAATGTAAACCTCCTACTTATTTGAAGAAGTTCTTTTTTTTTTTTTTTTTTTTTTTTTTGCGGTACGCAGGCCTCTCACAGTTGTGGCCTCTCCCATTGCGGAGCACAGGCTCCCATTGCGGAGCACAGGCGGAGCGCAGGCCCAGCGGCCACGGCTCACGGGCCCAGCCGCTCCGCGGCATGTGGGATCCTCCCGGACCGGGGCACGAACCCACGTCCCCTGCATCGGCAGGCGGACTCTCAACCACTGCGCCACCAGGGAAGCCCTTGAAGAAGTTCTTTAATGAAGGGGGAAAACTCCAGAAAATTTGAGAATATAATTTCTATTCTTATTCACAATTGCTCAAGGATTGTAGGCCCAGCAGAAAAAAAAAATTTGCTCTTAGCAAGTGGTAATTTTGCTTGCATTCCAGCAAGCAAATTCTCTTGCATTCCAGCTATCTGAACAATTCTCTTGCATTCCAGCTATCTGAAAGATGCACAGGATAAAATTCAAATTCTTTTGCATTACACATTAGGCCCTTCTTTATCTGATTCCTAAATACCATCTCCGACTGTGTCCCCATATGCACCCTTTCTTACCTAGCCATAGTGGCTTATATATAGTTCTTCAAATGTAACAGACTCTTTTGTTGCTTTGTCTTAGCCCACGTCTTTCTTTTCTCTAAGAGGTCCTTCCCTCTTTCCTTCACCTGGGTAATTTCAACTCATCTTCAAGACAGCATATCCTGATGTCTCCTCTCCCTCCCCAGGCTGAATCTCCGCTCTTCTGTACTCCCATAATATTCTGTGTATACCTTTATGATAGTCCTTACATTACTAAATTTTAATCAATTATCTCTTATCTTCCTCATTAAATGATAATATTTTTTAGGACACCTTCCACGTCCAGTCTACCTCTGTCTTCTTTTTTTATTTTTATTTTTGGTCATGCCACATGGCATGCTGGATCTTAGTTCCCCCAACAGGGATCAAACCCGTGTCCCCTGCAGTGGAAGTGTGGTGTCTTAACCACTGGACCGCCAGGGAAGTCCCTACCTCTGTATTCTTAACAGCTACCTAGCAAAGGACTTACCACACAGAAAGTATATGCATATATGGACTGTCTGTCCAACCGTCTCCCTTTCTCATGCACACATATACACACAAAAATATTGAGGCGTAGTCATTTTGGACATATCTCTGGTGGGCTGAGGTGGGGAGGGAACTACTTTTTCCCAAATGATTTCTCTGCTATTTCATAAATTTACAATTTGAAGCTTGAAATTTTCCTCCTATAGTTGTCATTCCTTCAAGAAGTATTTTCAATTGAGACCAAAATCGAACACATGGTAGATGGTAACTCTTGATTAAAGCAGGATTGTGTGTGAATGAAAAAGGTTTATTAATAAATGTAAGAATCCCCATCTGCTTGGAGTAGAAAGACAATGCAAGGGATGAGGATGGGAAGATTGCAATTTGAGAAAATAATATGCTACGTGGCAAAGAAGAACTCATCTGCAAACCAATCATCACTGATCAATAATCCTATAATCTGACACCAGGATAACAGGTGGTGCCTGTTATCCACCTGAGGCTTTTCAATAACTTTTAAGATTAAGTGAATGATTTGGGCTTTTCTTTAATAAACCTCATAAAGCAAAAAAAGCCTTAGATTATTGGGTACTTAATATCCAAACTATTTTAAAGACACCAGAATCTGAACACTTTTTATTAACAGAGTAATACAAAGGCTTACTAATCTACAATGTCTCAGACTGAGCTGATTTTTCATTTTCTTCAATTTCTAAGGGAGCAAATGAGAAATATACAATAAAATGCACCCACAAATTTCATTAACATTAGGGAAACCTTCAGAGGCAGCAACTCATATAGTCTGACATATAGGTGGGGTCTCAATATATAGTGTTGACAGACAAAAGGAAACAGATGGAAGGCTAGATAGAGGATAGAGAGCTTGCTTGCTATACCTCTAACCATGACAAGCCATCTCATAAATGTATACAAGAGAATGTGGATGAACTAGCACAAAACCATTCCTATTACAAAAGTTAAAACAATGTAAAAAAATCTCAGAAAGTCCAGTGTTTTCTATGTTAGAGTATAAAGTTAGTCTTGGTTTTCTTTGAGAATAGATCAAGTCAGTATAAAAGAAAAGAGAAACTTAGGTTGAATGCTAAGAAATTTCTAACTCAAGGACTGAGAAAACTAGAGCATACAACAAAGAACTTGCATATTTATGTAAACATTAGCATTACTTTGATATATCTGAAAATTTCTGAAATGGGCAAAATTTTGGTAAAGGCCTACCTGACCTACTCTCTTTCTTTTCCAGTCCATTCCCTAAGTCATTGTTAAAATCACTCCCAAAGCACAAATTTAATCATGTTACCTCTCTGCTTAAAAACCTCTAATGGTTCTCTAATACCTATGACATAATCTCAAAATTCTACATTACAACATAAAAGATTCTTTATAATCTGGTCCCAACCTACCTTTCCAGTCTCTACTCCTATCAATCATTTTTCATTATTCTGTAATTTACTACATTCATTCATTTATTCCACTTGTCCTTTCTCCATTTGGAGCCTTTCACATACTGTTCCTTTTGCCTAGAATATTCTACTCCTCTTATAACGGATGAAATTCCACTTGTCCTTTAAGTCTCAGCCCACATAGCATATGCTTTATGAAGCCTTTCAAGATTCCACCAAGCAGGACTTCCCTGGTGGCGCAGTGGTTGGGAGTCCGCCTACTGATGCGGGGAACACGGGTTCGTGCCCCGGTCCGCGAGGATCCCACGTGTCGCGGAGTGGCTGGGCCCGTGAGCCGTGGCCGCTGAGCCTGCGCGTCCGGGGCCTGTGCTCCGCGGCGGAAAGGGCCGCGGCAGTAAGAGGCCCGCGTGTAGTAAGGGAAAAAAAAAAAAAAAAAATTCCACCAAGCAGAGTATCTGATTCCATTTATGTGTTTAAACAAAATTTTGTCTCTGTTCTAATCTATAGCACTAGATAGATGTTTATATGTCTGTCTGCTGTAACAGATTAGGACTACGGGCATATGTTATTATTCCTAGTTTGGAGAACAAAATCTGGCTCATAATAGTGATTTAATAAATATCTGTTTAGACCTCCAATTGTTTCAAATCATTTAATATGATAGTTCTTGAAACTTACAAAGTAAATTTTAAGAGTTTAAGATTGTTTTACTTAAGAAAGTTTAAAATATGATTTTTTTGCTTTGCTATATTTACTAATTTTTTAACTACCACTACATGAATTGTACAATTATTTTCATTTAAATTTAGTGGAAACCTGTAAAAACATCTATTTAGTTTAAATATATGGAAATACTCACTTCTATATTTGGTAGAGTAATTGTCACCTGTTCACCTTTGCCGACTTCAAGCTCTCCTTCACAAGAAGTGTCAATAGAAGCAGGTTTGAAGTCATCTAAAAATAGATATAGATACTGGTTTTTATAAGATGGAAGAATACCTGAATACCTGGGTATCAAAAATATGAGCATGTTTCAGAGTGATAAATTATTTTTCAATAGCCAGTAATTAAAAAGGCTTAGAAGAGTCTTAATATTGCAAACAAACAAAATACAATCCAGATTATTTGTGTATGTATCTGAGAAAAAAAGAAATAGCTACACTCTAAAACAGTATTCCTCACTTCATGATCCCTTGGGATCCTGTTTAGATCAAGATGAACTAGACTACGATGTTCCACTGCTAAAAATGAAATAATGTCAGTATCTTGACAATTTTCTAAAAACCAATATCAGTAGAACATCTTCAATTTTCAGGTTTTTTTCTCCCCTAAATTTTTCTTAAACCACCTTGGGCTCCTACTACCACTTGTCTGCTGTCCTAGCAGAATACAAAATGAATGAAAACACAGCAAACACACATTCATGGGGAAAATTTAAAGAAAACTTATTCAGTTTAACAGCTTGAGTTTTTCATGGATACATACACCACTAAAAGATGTGTAAATTTAACCAAATCTGCCACTTCAGAAGAAATTAAAATAAGTTTTCATTTTGAATTAGATCATAATTCAACTGATGTCATTAAAATATATCACCTAAAGGGAACACAGGGTGCTAAGATATTTCACATACTGAGCAAGCTTAAAAACCTCTAAGATATGAAAGTCACTTAAAAATAATTCACATCAATATACATCAATGACTAATAAGAACCTGCTGTATAAAAAATAAATAAAATAAAATTCAAAAAAATATATATATATACATCAATGACTAAAAATAATTCTGATACAGAATTCCTTTGCTGTTGCCAGGTTATCTTCTGGTTTCTTTTAAATAGAGGCTGGTAATCCAGATTTTTGTATAAAAGATCTTGATTTTTAGGTATTTACAACCAAATCATGTTAAAACAACAACTGTGTGGGTCAAAAAAACCATCTCTAAAGTCAAAATCAGCTGATAGGCTATAAATCTATAACCTCTGTTTTAGTGTTTAAAAACAGATTTTTTTTCTTTATATCATTACTTTTGATCTTCACAACTCTCTGAATTGAATATTCTCACCCATATTTTACTGATGGTGAACTCCTCTAAAGTAATGAAGCCAGTAAAAGATAAGCAAGGAACTCAAGCCACACACTCTACCCAGCCCATATTATATAGCCCCTTTGCCTTAGATCCACAGTTCCAAACTTCTGTGTATATGCATGTGTCTGGAGGGGTGGTGTTAGGAGATGAGGGATAGTCATAAGTCCCTATCGGAATCTGATGAAAATTATAGACCAGCTACAGATCCTCTCTGCATAAAAATGCATATATGGGGACTTCCCTGGTGGCGCAGTGGTTAAGAATCCGCCTGCCTAATGCAGGGGACACGGGTTCGAGCCCTGGTCCAGGAAGATTCCACATGCTGCAGAGCAACTAAGCCCATGCGCCACAACTACTGAGCCTGCACTCTACAGCCCACGAGCCACAACTATTGAGCCCGTGTGCACAACTACTGAAGCCCGTGCACCTAGAGCCCATACTCCACAACAAGGGAAGTGAAGCCACTGCAATGGGAAGCCCGTGCACTGCAATGAAGAGTAGCCCCCGCTCGATGCAACTAAAGAAAAGCCCGCATGCAGCAACAAAGACCCAATGCAGCCAAAAATAAAAAAATTAATTAACTTTTAAAAAAGTAATACATGCTTAAAATATGCATATATGAACATACATATCAAATACTATATAATTTCAAGGGATTCACAAGCCCTTGAAGCCTATGCATAAATGCCTATAGTATATGTGATACCAATAACAGACAGAAATGTACTCAAAATATCTGTAGGTTTGCTTAATGAGCTGGAATTTATAACCAGTAAGTCCATCAAAACTATTCTGAACCTATTTATATTTCTAATTATTATTGTTAGAATAAAGTCCACATTTTATTACTTGTTATATTAAGTAGTGTTGTCTTTTATTTACCTTCACACAAGAAGTTTCTTTTTAAGTATACAAATTTTGAGATTCAAGGGGTTAAATATAGCTCTAGAACTACAGAATTTGTTGAATAATCTGATGTTCATGCTTTCCATATGTTTTCTAATGTCAAATGTATTCTCTTCTAAGTTGGAATGATTCCAGACTAAATAGTTTATTTCTTTTGGTTCTTCTTGGTTTGGAAGCCTCACCACTAATTTTATCGTTTATTTTCTCTGGATTTCCTTCATTTATGTTATTTTCTTCAGATTTACAATACAATTAGTTATATTACATAAAGAGTGGGAAAACATTTCCTGCCTTATTCTCAACACTTTTCCTATCATTGTTGATCACTTCTCTGACTATTTTGGCTGTAGCATCACACAATGTCAATATCTTCACAAAAGAGTCCACAATTAGTAACATAAATTTATTTCCTGGGATCTGAACTAATTCAGCTAACTCCAAAACCCATATCCTTCCCAGTATACCACACTAATCAGAGAACATTAATTGTAAATATAATTTCAATCCTATTTTTCATTAGTGTACTTTCTAATGTGTGCCCATACCAAAGCTTAACAACCAGTTTTTTGGGAGTGGCTCCACTTGGTGCCTCAGACAATATTCCTGTAGTCACTGTCCATGAGCTCATCATTTCATGACAGGAAAAAATGGTGTCATTTACAAACTTAGGAATTTCAATCTTTATTCCCTTATCTGGTTATAAATTGTAAAACTAGTACTAGCTCAAATCCAAAATTTATTCTAATGGGTCCTATTGCTCAAACTCTTCTACCCAGTGAAGCATCTGCTGTTAAGCATTCAGTTTATCATTTACAGAACATCCCACGTCTTCCCTACCACATGCCAGACTATGTTTTTGATAGGTTTTACTGCCAAGCCCTGATAAATGTTTTTTTTTTTCTTTTTCTTTTTGCAGTACGCGGGCCTCTCACTGTTGTGGCCTCTCCCGTTGCGGAGCACAGGCCCAGCCGCTCCGCGGCATGTGGGATCTTCCCAGACCGGGGCACGAACCCGCGTCCCCTCCATCGGCAGGCGGACTCTCAACCACTGCACCACCAGGGAAGCCCGATAAATGCTTTTTGAAAGTCTAGGTAAAGTACATTTATTGGCACTCTGCATACACACATGAATATAACCCTTCAATAATAATGGTGACTACTATTTATTCTCTACCATGCACCAAAAACTGTGCTAAGTTGTTTATACTATCTTACTTAATCCTGAAACTCTGAAATGTAGATATTACAATTTCCATTTTACATTTAAGAAAACTGAGACTGAAAGCTTCGAGAATATTACCAAAGTTACATTACATATATAGGTGGTGGAGGTCAGAATTCACATCCAGGTTTTTCCAAAACCTCAGTGTATTGAACAGGCATCATTACCCAAGTACATAAAGATAGAATACTACTTTCTCCCAGGTAACATTGATTTATTATAAATTAGGTCCACCCTGAAGGGGATTAAGAAGTACAAGCCTCCAGTTACATAAGAAACAAGTCATGGGGATATAATATACAGCATAAGGAACATGGTCAATAATATTGTAATAACTTTGTATGGGGACAGATGGTTACTAGACTTATCTTGGTGATCATTTCATAATGTATGCAAATGTCAAATCATTATGTAGGAAACCTGAAACTCACATAATATTGTATGCCAACTATGTTTCAATAAAAAAAATTTTAAATAAATAAATGTCATGCTAAAATATATTTGAACCATCCTTACAAATTATCATGATACTTTCAATATATATCTTTACAGCCTTACCTGTTAAAAAAAACTTAGAAGATTTAGAAAGATATTTACATTTAGTGAATGAATGAAAGCTTCAAGCATTATGTAACACTGATATTGAAAATATTGTATTTTTCACATACCTATCAATTTAAGGGCAGTTCATAATTTTAATAAAAAATGATAGAATGGCTGAATTTATTGCTTCATTCTATAGATAAGATGAGCTCAGCAACTTAAAGTGAATTGTCTATTTTACATAGTTAATAAAAAGTTGAAATTAATGTATTATCTGTGTGTATTTCTGTTCTACTTTATTACAGAGCTTAAACATGAGTATATTTTTCTGAAAATAGAAACAAAGTTCTTCTTCAGTTCCCTGAGGAAAAAACATATCTTTACATGTAGTAGTGATAATTAAAAATACTAAACATTTTTGGTTTTCAGAAAGAAAAATGTGCAATTTTTTAAAAAAATAAATAAATCATATCTACCTGCCTGTATGAAAGTCTATAGTTTCCATCCCTCACTCTGAGTCCTTAAGGATGAGAATCATATGGGAAATGAACCTATCCTCAAGGATAATGATTGGTTTTCTTTTAATAAATAAAGATTAAAAGAAAATAAAAGATTAAAGAAAATAAAATAAATTTATTTTCTTAAATAAAACCTTTTTAGAAAGGTTCTGTCTGCTTCAACAAGAATAAAACTAAGGGCTGAAAACCTTTCTGATGTCTTCCACAGGACTAAAGGTGTATTCAAACATTTGGGTTTTTTGTGGTTATTATTATTGTTCTTTTGTTTATTTTCATTCTTGTAACAGGATCACCCGATACTCTGATTCTGAAGACACGATTCCAGCATTTTGAGAACTTTTATAAATAAAAGGCTTTGAAGCACCTGCAAAGTGCTTTTCGAAGGCTACTTCTTATTCACTTAATTTGGGGCTTATGCCCTTAAAAAGAGACTATATACCCAAGTTACATGAAAATAGATTCTTGAGCAAATTTGTGTAATCTCAAACCTTATCATTAAAAAAACTGATACTAAGATTACTGCATACCTGAGAAAGAAGAGGAAAGGAGAGGGAAGTTATTACTTGAGAGAAAGGCATGGAGAAACCAGGTAAGAACTATATCATACTTCTGGAAAATGGGGCTGAAGAAGGAGAGAAACTGCACAGCCAGCACTAGCTGTTTCAAGGTCTTGGACCACAAAGTATGGTAAAGAAGGGACAGTGTTGAAGATCTGTTTGCAAATATCGCCCCCATTTATTCTATCAACCGGATATTAATTTTGCTTAATAAAATCCTTTCATAAAATGTAAATATATCCTTGGAGAGTTAAACTTATTGGTTCTTCATACCTTTACTCTGAGTTACTGTAATTAGATTGTGTACAACTTAAGTAAACTTTTGGAGAATGTGAGTTTTAATTGAAACATGGAACACTTCAGAGTAAAAACCATAAAGATCTCTGAACAGTCTAAGGACAGAATGACTGAGAAGGGTGGAATGATGAGACACTAAGGAAGGGCAGGGCTAGAAAGAGGAAGTGAAAAAATACCTACTTTACAATTTGGCCACAGAAAAATAAGAGGTTATGATTCAATGATCTCAAAGTTTCCTTCCCACTCTATAATTCTATGAGGGCTATTATGCAAAAAATGAATGTTTTACATACCAAATCATAATATACTATATTTTCCTTCCTGGAATCTACACCATCCAACTATTAAAGCATCCAACTATTGAAGCAGGACTGAGGTAGCCTCAATAACATAAAAGAGAAAAATGTATCAAAACTAGTTCCAGAGAACAAAGGGAAACCAAAAGGAGAAATCACAGGGGGTAAATATCTTTCTAATAAATTCATAACACACTCTTCAGTACAGTGATAATCAGTATTTGATAAGTGACTGAATGAAATCAGGGGTCCAAAAGAGATACAGATTATTAGAATTGTCCAGAATATTTCTCCAGGAACACAGTAAATAAGAACCCTCATCAGTCAGACACCAAAAGTGAAGAAAGGAGAGAATGTTTTCCTACCAACCTAAAGGCATTTTCATCAGCCAGACACCAAAAGTTAAGAAGGGAGAGAATGTTTCCCTACCAACCTAAAGGCATTTTCCCTTCCCATTTCCCTTTGCCCCCTTCCATTTGTCACCTTATTACAGCTGTTCCTTGAATAACACGCACGGGTCTGCACCGCACGGGTCCACTTACATGAAGATTTTTTCCAATAAATAGAGTATCTGTATTTTCATCTTACAGATCTTTAAATTAACGAAGTGTGGGGAAAAGTCTGTGTTCCATTAGAGATCACAATACGTGTAATGAAAAAAACTACAGAGTTTGAGTCCTGATTCTACCCAAACGGCTTCAGCTTCGGGATCTTGGGTGAGTCATGTATCGATTCCTTCGTTTTTGAGGCAGAGATAGCAGTCCGTGGATTTTCCACTGTGCGGGGTCGACGTCCCTAACCCCTGCGTTGTTCAAGGGTCAACTGTATACTTTCCTTACCACCTCTGCATGATCCGCCAGTCACGTCTGCCTCCACCCATAGTCACCCCTGTAGACCTCCTCCACAAAGCGTCCCTTTCTACCTGCTGGTCTTACCTAAATCTCTCTGCTCAGAATTACCCACACCTGCTCGACCAGGCTGCTTCCATCGGCCCCCTAGCACTCCGGACAGGGCAGCGGGTCGCGCTGGGCACGGTATTCTCCCACAGAATAAGGGGTGGGGGCCTCTGTTCGAACACGACTTGGAGAGAGTTGTGCTTCCGCACCCCCATACCCAGAGCTCCCCCCAGTTTCCCCGGGGGTCGTCCTCACTCACAGCGCACAGTGTGGAAGGCGCAGCGCGGCTGCTTCTCAAAACTCTCCCCTAACTTGAGAACCCGCTCGCGACTGTCAATATGCGAAGTTCCCGCGATTCCATTCATCATTCTCCTCCGGCTCCAACTCTGCCTCGGCCACCGACGCTCACTACCCTCTGCCAACTCAGCCTGAAGAACAGGCGCTCGGCCGCCGCGGGCGTAGCCACTATAGCCTCCGCCCCGCGGCCGACAAGCGCGGTCCCACCGGGCCTCTCGCGTGCTGATTGGCCTCCTGGAGATTGGCGCCCCGCCCCTTGGCCCCGAGGCTCCTGGTCCTGCAGCCAGGCTCCATTTCCCACGTTGCGACGCACGCAGACCCCGGCACGCCGCGTTTCTGAGGTGCGCGGTGGGGGCGGGGTTATTCGGTGGAGCAGCGCGAAGCGGGACTGAGGTAGCCGACCTGACTGGGCGGCTGGGGAAGGAGGGCGCCCCGGCATACCGGGAGGCCCGGACCGCAGGCTTCTGGACCAAGCGACCCGTCTTGTAGGAGCTCTTAAAGGGAGACTCGGCCTGCTCCACGCCTTTTCTGTGGAGATCTGGTGTGGAAACTGAGGCGGGGGAGGGGCGGAGCGTGGGCACTAGGCCTGATGTCTTGTCCAAGGCCAGATAGCACGAAAGCCAGCTCTAGAATCCGGAGTAGAGACGCCCGTGGCCTCAGAGACGCGGTCGGTGGACCTGACTGAAGGCGACGCCGTTGCCTCAGCAATCGTTTTTTGACCTTATGTTCCAGAGGAAGTTCCTGGTGGTATAAGGACTGGGATAGAGGGAGGAGGGTGAAGTGGGGCGGGTAAAAAAGTTTCAGAGTTTGGAACTGCAGACATTTAGGATTACTTGCAGCTGGAATCCATTGGGTTACCTTCTTTATCTTCTTCACAGTGATCTGTGGCGGCGGTAACGGCACGGCCCTGAAGACCGAATTCCCAAAAGATCAAGGCCAGACCTTGTGCTCTGGCAGCAGGGTAATAGCATTAATAATTGAAAAATCATTGTCTTTTTTTTTCATTTTTTCTGTCAGAAGTTCGTGAGTTTAAGGGTAAAGATGAGAGAAGTGCTGTATTAGAAGAGAAGCATCCAAGAGAAGGTTCACAAATGGTTGCCATAACAGTGGTGGTTTTTCAGGGTAATTACGTAATCCGAAAACTTTCTTACTTAACTGCTACCTTCGCCAGGTTTGTAATTTATTGTTCCAGGCAGGTAGATGAATGTGTCTCTCGCAGCCTATCCGCTTGTCCAAATTCTACTCCTTTAAGGCGGACTAAGACTGTTCCCTGTGGTAGTTAAGCGCTCGGGTTCTAAAGCCAGAATCTTTGGGTTTGAACCCCAGCTTCATACTCTGTACAGTATGACTTTGTGCAAACCAAAGTTAAGGATGCTGATCATTAAAATGGGAGGAAAAAATAATAGTACTTATTATACCTTACAGTTGTTGAGAGGATTAAATTAGTACAAGAAAGCATTGAAAACAATTCATGGGATAAAGTAAAAGCTCTCTGAATGGTTATTTTTGAGACTTTACTGTCATGCAACATTTTAGGGCCATCTTTGGTGGTTGCCTTCTTTTCTAAACCTTGAATTACTCTAGGAGGTAGGAATTATTATTTTGTTTACAGGTAAGAAAGCTTGTTCATGGAAACCCTGTCCTCTGACTCTGTGGTCTTTATTCTTATCATCTGTGTCACCTATTTGGCCTGTAACGTATTTTACATAATTATTTTATTTTACATATGTGTGTATATAGGTCTGTGTGTATACTTTTCTTTCCTAACCAGAATGTGAGCAGGAAATCTGTCCTATATAAAATCTTTGTGAACCTTGGGTCTATCATAGAGCCCTACGCATGTTTGGTGGTGGTGATGATGTTTTAGTGATGTTTTATTATATTAGCCAGAGGGGAAGAACAGTGTTGTGAATCTATTTTACTTTAAAAAGGCTTTCAACCGGAAGTCTGAGGTTTCCATTTATAACCAGGAGAAAAGCAGAGCATCAAGAAATTGAGGTTTTGGAATACCCAAAGTTTGTGCATTTATTCATTGTTTCAACATGTATAAATACTAAGTACCTACCACGTGCCAAGTGCTAGTTTAGCAACTCTGGGAATATAACAGTGAACCAAAGAGGTAAGAAGGCAGCCACCAAGAATGGTATGCGTTTTGCCCTTGTGAAGCTTACCTTCTAATGTGAATTTTCTCTAAACATACATCTAAATGAAATATGTTGTACTAGCCTAGGAAGAAACAAATAGACTAATGGACTAAATAGAATCTAAAAATATACCCAAGTGACATTTCAGATTGCTTCTCTTGTATCCATTCATGATAAATTATCTCAAATTTATGATAGCTATGTGCATTTGTTCTTTTTACACCAATCTGTAACCTCATCTGACGTTATAGCTTCCTATCTTAAACCACTCACAAAAATAACTTACATTTGTATTGAAGATATAAATAAAGTATGTTTATGAAGATATAAGTAAAACAAAATAATAAAAACAGTAGAAAAAATTAGGAGATTATATTTTAGCTCTTAGGGTAGGGAGGACCTTTCTAAGCATGACACCAAAGGCAAAGTCATAGAGGGAAGATTGTTATACTTGACTACATAAAAATTGTAAAACTACGGTAAAACCATAATCAAGCTTTAATAAATAAACAACAGATGAGGATAAAGTGTTTATAGCCAATATAAAAGATAAAGGGTGTATATCCATGTATGAAAAACTTAAAGCTTCTACAAAGGAATAAGATAAGCCAATAGAAAAATTGTTGAGGGATGTGAAGAGAAAATATATAAAAGAATAAATGGCCAGTGAACATGCAACGTGCTGAACCTCCCTAATAATCAAAGAAATAGAAATTCAAACAAGATGATTGGGCTTCCCTGGTGGCGCAGTGGTTGAGGGTCCGCCTGCTGGTGCAGGGGACGCGGTTTTGTGCCCCGGTCCGGGAAGATCCCACATGCCGCGGAGCGGCTGGGCCCGTGAGCCATGGCCGCTGAGCCCGTGCGTCCGGAGCCTGTGCTCCGCAACGGGAGAGGCCACGACAGTGAGAGGCCTGCGTACCGCAAAATAAAAAACAAAAAAACCAGAACAAGATGATACCATTTTTCACCTAGCGGATTGACAAAAATGTAAAATATAACATTAGGCACTATTGAAGGCATAGTAAAGTGAGCACCCTCATACATTGTTGGTGGAAGTATAAATTGGAACACCCATTTTGGAGAAAAATTTGGTATCTAATCAAAAATTTTAAAATATGTGTCCTGCCACCCAGCCATCTGACTGCAAGGGAAAAATTCATCCCACAGAGTACTATCATGAGTACCTAAGACATATACTTCGATATTCATTGCAGCATTGCTTGTACTAGCATACACTCTGAATGACTTCCAGTAGAGGAGATGTTTAAATATATTTTGATACTCTCTTACAAAGGAAACATAGCATAATGCAGCCATTGGAAAGAATGAGATAACTATATCCACTCTCCTAGAAAGTTTATGTGCCAAGAGTTGTGCTGGGCTTTCTTTAAAAATGTTTCCAGAAAACTTGTTTTTTAATGATCTGTATTTTACCTAAAAAGGAATGATTTTTGGATCCTGTATTATGGCCAACTCTTTTTTTTAAAACATTTATTTACTTTATTTTTGGCTGCATCGAGTCTTAGTTGCAACATGTGGGATCTTTCGTTGCGGCACGGAAGCTCTTCGTGCCGGCATGCGGGCTTCTCTCTAGTCATGGCCTGCACATTTTCTCTCTCGTTGTGGCGTGGGCTGCAGAGCGTGTGGGCTCTGTAGTTTGCGGCACGCGGGCTGTCTAGTTGAGGCGTGTGGGCTCAGTAGTTGTGGTGTGTGGGCTTAGTTGCCCCACGGCTTGTGGGATCTTAGTTCCCCAACCAGGGATCGAACCTGCATGCCCTGCATTGGAAGGTGGATTCTTTACCACTGGACCACCAGGGAAGTCCCCAACTCTTTAATATAAAGGGTGAACTGTGGTGCCAGTTGTGAAGAATAATAGCTTAAAAAGTGAGAAGTAGGTTATTTGGGAATATGTTTTGTGTTTCTTTACTCTTTTATGTGGGAAGGAATATAATGAACATTGTAATGGAAATTGGATTCATACTGATCTGGATTTGAATACTGACTCCACCACATGCTAGTGGAACCATGACAAGTTTCTTAACTTCTTCAAACTTTACTTTTTTTTAATCTGTAAAATGTAGGTGATTAAAGGCTCTACCTCATAGTCCTGTTGTGAGGATTAAATGAGATAATGCATATGAAAGCACTTAGCACAGTGCTTAATTCATAGTAAGCACTTAATATATGTTAGTATTTATTATAAATAAGTTAAGATTATACTTTTTTTAAAATGGTATCTTTGAGCTTTGAATGTCTTAATTAAAAGAATTTAATTTTCTTTAAATTTTTTAAAGAAAAGTTTTAGCAAATTGAATTGGGATGTGGATTTTTTTTAAGATAATTGATTTATTCACTACGCTATTTATAAACAAGCTTTGGTTATCTTATAATAACATTTCTGAATTGTGTGTTGGGAATCCCCAGGACCAACTCCAGGTTTAGTAATTTGCTAGGAGGGCTCATAGTTCTCAGGATATAATCATAATCATAGCTATGATTTATTACACTAAAAGGATACAAAGGAAAATCGTCAAAGGGAGAAGGCAGATGAGGTGAAATTCAGAGGAGAACAGGTGCAAACTTCCAAGAGTCCTCTCCCAGCGGAGTCACATAGGACATGCTTAATTCCTCCTTCAGTGAGTTGTAGTAACATGTTGAAGTGTTGTTTACCAGGGATGCTCACTGGAGACTCAGTGACAAGAGTCTTTATTGGAGATGGTCATGTAGGCATCCTCTGCTACCACATATCAGAATTCCAGACTTCAGGAAGGAAAGCAGGTATTCAACATAAACCACATTGTTTTTACAAACAGTTTAGGCCCAGTGAGCCAGTCGTACTAGGAAATTGGTGGAAACCCTCCTGAAATCCAAGTTCCTAGACACCAGGCAAGGGCCAACCTTGTAAGGAGACCTTTAAAAAAGATATCAGTCTTAGGCCTGTATTAGCTCATTTCTGCACACTCAGTTTCTCTTTTATGATGAAAGAAAATTAACTCCTAACCTAGGATTGTTGTGCAGATTAGGGAGAGTGAATGTGAAGCACCAAGCACAGTTTCTGACTCTCAGAGAGTGCACAATAAACAGTACCTAGTGTAGCTGTTACAGTATGTTATAAGGGTCTTTAGCTCTTTTAGAGGTACACTAGTTGGAAAAACCAATTTCTCCCTATAAGGAAGAAATGAGAAAAATCTACCCTTCACTTCTTGAACCAAGCAAAGCTGTTGTCATTTATATTTCAAACATTATTTAGGGGGTGAATGTTTTAGGCTGTTGACCTTTATTTTTCTGATTCTGTCAAATATAGGTGGTATGAGAAATGAAGCCAATGGGTAGAGACCCAAGGATCTTATCTCTAGCTGCTGAAGTTGCAGTAAGTCCTGAGCAGAATGTCCCTGTTATACTGTTGAAGTTAAAAGGTAAGAAAATCTTTTTGTGATCGGCTGACACTTCAACAAAACAAATTCCATCATGGGTACAATTTTAGCATTTGTTTTTAATTTGTTCAGTGAAATCTTAACACTGTGATAAAGCAGTGATTTCTTTTTCCTTTTTAATGTATTTTTAGTCATTATTCAACCTATAAAAATACGGATAACTCTTGGATTTATTGAGCAAAAATAAGTATATCTTATTTCCTTTTGCCTTAGAAATAATAAACAACACACCTTTTGGAAGCTCAGAGTTGAAGAAAGTCAAACAAGATATATATTGTTATGATCTCATTCAGTATTGCCTCTTGGTCCTCAGTCAAGATTGTTCTCGAATCCAGGGTGGTTGGACTACAATTTCCCAGCTTACACAGATATTAAGGTAAAATGAACAATAAATCAGCTTGTTGTTGAGGGATATAGTAGTAGATTCTTTTTTTTTTTTTTTTGCGGTACGCGGGCCTCTCACTGTTGTGGCTTCTCCCATTGCGGAGCACAGGCTCCGGACGCGCAGGCTTAGCGGCCATGGCTCACGGGCCCAGCTGCTCCGTGGCATGTGGGATCTTCCCAGACCGGGGCACGAACCTGTGTCGCCTGCTTCGGCAGGCGGACTCTCAACCACTGTGCCACCAGGGAAGCCCGAGTAGATTCTTAATTTCAACATTTGCTTTCTTTTCTTCATCTGGCTAACAAGCATTGGCAACCTCCCATGGTATGTTATGGATGTACTTTTCCTTCATACTATATATTATTATTCCTAACTGTATTTGTGAATATTTCACTGTCAATTTCACTCCATAAGCTCTACGAAGATGGTGATCTTGTGCTCACCACTGAATCCCAAGGGCCTAATAGACTAAAGACTAAAGAATATTGAAGAAATAAAGAGATTAAGGCACTGGCTCTATACTGGAAAAACTTACAGTAGACATGGGATGACAGTCATGTGGATTTATCATACAAGGCAGAATGAAATAGGTGCTGAAATGAAAGGCATAAGCAAAAGACTGCAGAAGAAGAGATACAGAAACTTCATTTCACAGTGTATTGGTATAGCTGTCTCAACTGTATATTTCATTAAGTAACCCAAATCATGTCAATAAATTTAGAAGCAGCATTTACTGATCAGTAGATGCTAGATCAGCCATGCTAGAAATTATGAGAAAAAGATCAAAATCTTTTTTCATATAGGAGGCAATAAAATAAATCAGGTGTTCTCAGTGTCTAAGCCACTTCCTAATTAAGTAACTGAAAATGTGCAGTACTAGTTGGATCTTAGCTTTTGAAACTGCCTATAATTAAACATAGATAGATAAAGGCCAGATTCAAGGTATACAGTTAGGAAAAACAGTTAACACATGTAATATTTTTTTAATACCTTAATTTTCAAGATTAATTATTTCCTTAAGTAAATAAAGCCTTATGTCTTTGTGTTTTTAGATATGTTAGCTCATGGAAATATTGATGGAGCTAGGCTCTCAGAAGTGGACTCCAAGTCTTAAGAAATCCCCATGTTTGTGAACGTACAAAAAATGTATTTCATTTATTAACATTTTCAATGAAAATAGTACTCTTAATTAACTTTAGAAACCAAAGGGAAAAGAGAAACTGGTACATGTGAGTGTAAGTCTATTGACCTTAAGAACTGATATGCAAAAAAAAAAAAGACACTGAGCATTAGTCAGTTTTTAGTGTACTCAGTATGTAGTCACTGTTGCTTATCAGTGTCTGCACAAGCCTCTAACATTGATACTTACTTATTAGAGTACACACATAGAGACCATTCTTGGATTGGGGACTTTTTTTGGTATTAGTCTGCACAAATAATTCTTACCGTTGAGGCTTTTGAATATACTCGTTTCGTATCCAGGGGGTGACTTTATGTGTGGTTTCAAGAGGACCCATTTCTCTAAATAACCTTCTCTCTTTCAATGTATATTGTAAACTGTTCCTACTAGACTTTTTGCTGTCTCCTCTTCTGATGTAGGGAATGTGCAGTCAGATATTTTTCAGATTTTAGGAAAGTAGATCTGTTGGAAAAAATTGATAATCTGTCCCTTGTAGACTAATGCTACCCTAGCTGTTTTTCAGCTATCTGATGTGTAAAATGTATCAGTTAACACATATGTTACTCTTGAATGGTATTCTATTGCTTTTAGAGTGTGTGTAGCCCCTTCACTGAAAACTTGCCTCTTTCTCTTTATTGTGAGCCAAGTGTATTTTGTTTCCTGAAGGATTGACAAGTAAGTTTTTAGGACAGGTAAGGCCTAGCTCTAAGTACAGGCAAAATCCACACCACTGTTTACTTGTTACTTGTTAAGAAAGTTGTTACACTAATTTTCCTGTAAAAGTTCTTTATTGGCTTGGCAACAAAAGAAAGATACTAAAAATTCTCATTAAGGCATGGTGTCTATAGAAGCTTTAGCATTCATCTAAAATTTATAATTAGCACAAACTGAATCACAAACTTGTGCTCTTATTTCAGCCATTGCTGTGTGGGCTTGGAACCGGGAGAAGATGCAGAGGAATTTTACAATGAATTACTTCCATCAGCTGTAGAAAATTTTCTAGTTTTGGGGAGGCAATTGCAAACATGTTTCATCAACGCAGCTAAGGTATATGTATTTATTTAGGGTTTTTTGTTTTGTAGCCAAAACAAGTTAATTCTTGAGACGATGTTCCATATTGTTTTTTCAAGTGTGCAATATTTGGCTGAAAGTACAATTAGAGTAATGGATTCAAACATTTTGAAAGCTACGACCAAAAAAAAGAAAATCTCTACATTTGAAAATTTTAAAGTGCTGACTGAAGCATATTGTATGGCAATATGCTTTTTGAAGGATCTGTTTTACTACTCAGTTTTGAGCATCACCCATAGACATTTATTTCCATAACATTTTCCTAAAACATACTTTCTACTTAAATCAGTAGTGGAAGAAAGTATTGTTCTTTAGGCCCAAGGCTTTTCTCAGTAGCTCCAATGGTGAAGAAGAATAAAGGTGCACTTTCTATATGCTCCTTCAGATCCTCTCTAGTCAAAATGTTTCAACCTCAACATTTGGGTTCATTTCAATCCAACAAGTATTTCTTGGGTGAATTATGCTGGATGCTATATGTACTTTTTTTTTTTTTTTTTTACCTATGGATCATTTAGAAGTTTGTTGCTTAGTTTCGAAATATTTGAGGGTTTTCTTGCTGTTTTATTGTTATCAGTTTCTAATTTAATTCTGTCATGTCAGATAACATACTCTGTATCATTTCAGTCCTTTGAAGTATTTTCAGACTTGTTTTGTGGCACTCCATATGTTTTATAGTGGTGAGTGTTCCATTACAAGCCTTGCTTTGCACAGTGCTGTCTTAACTGAAATTCATGGATATCAGGGACATGTAAAGCTTTTGATATATACAGATTTCATTTAACATGGTACCATGCAAAAGCAAAGACTCCGTATACCTGAATGTGAACTCCTCAGTTGTAGTGTGTAATGTTCTGTAAATGTCAATTAGATCAGTTTGGATATAGAATTTCCACCTTGGAAGAGTTCTTGGCTATATGTACATTTGGGCCTACTGCCACATCAGAGATAGAGCAGATTCAAAACTTTTGTGAATTATGAAGGGAAATAATGTAAGTCACTATAGGATGTTAAGTTCAATTTGAGATGCTTTGGGTATATAAGGAATACACATAGTTTTGCCTTTAAACAACTCTCAGGCTAATAAAGTAGATAAAACCTCTAGGTATTTCTTATAGAAAACATAAGACAGATATATTTTTAATTCAAAAAAATAAGTTTAAAAGGTTTAAGAGTGAAATTGAGCAAGATATACAACAGTGGACAAAAAAGTGGTTTGAGTATGAGAAGTATTGTTGGCAGAGAATTTAACTTAGTGGTAGAGTATATGGGGCACAGATGCCACTTCTACCATCTCCATTGACATTTTGAGGGATGCTAGCAGTAAATAAATCTTTGCATATTTGCTAGATATAATTCAGTTCAGTTAAAGCAACATGAACTATAGAAATTGTGTTGAACTTGATTTCTTTTCTGGCTGTGCCACAAACTAACTCTGGGTTCTTGGACAAATCACTTGATTTCACTCCACCTCAACTTCCTCCTTTGTAAAATGAATTTCCATCTCATGAATAGCTCAGACCATTATGAAAGCTTTATGTTTTCTTCAAAGCACTTTTATTTAATATTCCCCACTTAAAAGCAATAATAATTATATTCTTTTCATTTATACAGTCCTTCAATACTTTTCATAATACTTTCTTATTCTTAGTCATGGTATTTGTATAGAGATAAAAAACTGTTTAGTATATACATCAAAGGGAGTAAATCAGCTACAAAAAAAAGAGGGCCACTTGACCACAGAACAAATTAAAATGGTGAATAAAAAGAAAATGACGAGAGACAGGATTCAGTGCACAGGGCCAGGAGGACACAGAAGTGTCCAGAATCCAGGCAGGAAGTTGCTGTCTGAGTCCATGACTCAGGTTCCAGTGGAGCAGGTACTGGTATGGTAGACAGGCTGGTAGAGCAGGAGGACCAGCTCTCCTTGGTCTGAAAGCCCAGCCTCTGCCACTGAGCCCATCCAGTTCTTCCTGTCACACTAGTTTTTTTTAACATCTTTATTGGAGTATAATTGCTTTACAATGCTGTGTTAGTTTCTGCTGTATAAAAAACTGAATCAGCTATATGTATACATATATCCCCATATCCCCTCCCTCTTGCATCTCCCTCCCACCCTCCCTATCCCACCTCTCTAGGTGGTCACAAAGTACCAAGCTGATCTCCCTGTGCCATGCAGCTGCTTCCCACTAGCTATCTATTTTACATTTGGTAGTGTATATATGTCAGTGCTACTCTCTCACTTCGTCCCAGCTTACCCTTCCCCCTCCCTGTGTCCTCAAGTCCATTCTCTACATCTGTGCCTTTACTCCTGTCGTATCCCTAGGTTCATCAAAACCATTTTTTTTACATTCCATATATGTGTTAGCATACGGTATTTATTTTTCTCTTTCTGACTTCACTCTGTATGACAGACTCTAGGTCCATCCACTTCAGTACAAATAACTCAGTTTCATTTCTTTTTATGGCTGAGTAACATTCCATTGTATATATGTGCCACATCTTCTTTATCCATTCATCTGTCGATGACACTTAGGTTGCTTCCACGTCCTGGGTATTGTAAATAGTGCTGCAATGAACATTGTGATACATATCTCTTTTTGAATTATGGTTTTCTCAGGGTATATGCCCAGTAGTGGGATTGCTGGATCATATGGTTATTCTATTTTTAGTTTTTTAAGGAACCTCCATACTGTTCTCCATAGTGGCTGTATCAGTTTACAGTCCCACCAACAAGCAAGAGGGCTCCCTCTTCTCCACACCCTCTCCAGCATTTACTGTTTGTAGATTTTTTGATGATGGCCATTCTGACCGATGTGAGGTGATACCTCATTGTGGTTTTGATTTGCATTTCTCTAATGATTAGTGATGTTGAGCATCCTTTCATATGTTTGTTGGCAATCTGTATATCTTCTTTGGAGAAATGTCTATTTAGGTCTTCTACTCATTTTTGGATTGGGTTGTTTCTTTTTTTGATATTGAGCTGCATGAGCTGCTTGTAAATTTTGGAGATTAATCCTTTATCAGTTGCTTCATTTGCAAATATTTTCTCCCATTCTGAGGGTTGTCTTTTGACTTGTTTATGGATTCCTTTGCTGTGCAAAAGCTTTTAAGTTTCATTAGGTCCCATTTGTTTGTTTTTTATTCACATTTCTCTAGGAGGTGGGTCAAAAAGAATCTTGCTGTGGTTTATGTCATAGAGTGTTCTGCCTATGTTTTCCTCAAAGAGTTTTATAGTGTCTGGCCTTACATTGAAGTTTTTAATCCATTTAGAGTTTATTTCTGTGTATGGTGTTAGGAAGTGTTCTAATTTCATTCTTTTACATGTAGCTGTCCAGTTTTCCCAGCACCACTTATTGAAGAGGCTGTCTTTTCTCCACTGTATATTCTTGCCTCCTTTTTCAAAGATAAGTTGGCCATATATGTGTGGGCTTATCTCTGGGCTTTCTATTCCTGTTCCATTGATCTATATTTCTGTTTTTGTGCCAATACCATACTGTCTTGATTACTGTAGCTTTGTGCTATAGCCTGAAGTCAGGGAACCTGATTCCTCCAGCTCCTTTTTCCTTTCTCAAGATTGCTTTGGCTATTCAGGGTCTTTTGTGTTTCCACACAAATTGTAAAATTTTTTGTTCTAGTTCTGTGAAAAATGACATTGGTAGTTTGATAGGGACTGCACTGAGTCTGTAGATTGCTTTGGTAGTATAGTCATTTTCACAATATTGATTCTTCCAACCCAAGAACATGGTCTATCTCTCCATCTGATTGTGTCATCTTTGATTGCTTTCATCAATGTCTTATAGTTTTCTGCATACAGTTCTTTTGTCTCCTTAGGTAGGTTTATTCCTAGGTATTTTATTCTTTTTGTTGCATTTTTGTTGCAGTTGTAAATGGGAGTGTTTCCATAATTTCTCTTTCAGATTTTTCATCATTAGTGTATAGGAATGCAAGAGATTTCTGTGCATTAATTTTGTGTCCTGCTACTTTACCAAATTCATTGATTAGCTCTAGTAGTTTTCTGGTAGCATCTTTAGGATTCTCTATGTGTAGTATCATGTCATCTGCAAACAGTGACAGCTTTACTTCTTTTCCGATTTGGATTCCTTTATTTCTTTTTCTTTGATTGCTGTGGCTAAAACTTCTGAAACTATGTTGAATAATAGTTGTGAGAGTGGGCAACCTTGTCTTTTTCCTGATCTTAGAGGAAATGGTTTCAGTTTTTCACCATTGAGAATGATGTTGGCTGTGGATTTGTCATATATGGCCTTTATTACGTTGAGGTAGGTTCCCTCTATGCCCACTTTCTGGAGAGTTTTTATCATAAATAGGTGTTGAATTTTTTCGAAAGCTTTTTCTGCATCTATTGAGATGCAGAAAAGTTAGGTTGTTTGAGATTTTTCTTGTTTCTTGAGGTATGATTGTATTGCTATAAACTTCCCTCTTAGAACTGCTTTTGCTGCGTCCCATAGGTTTTGGGTCATCGTGTTTTCATTGTCATTTGTTTCTAGGTATTTTTTTGATTTCCTCTTTGATTTCTTCAGTGATCTCTTGGTTATTTAGTAGCATATTGTTTAGCCTCCATGTGTTTGTATTTTTTACAATTTTTTTTTTACTGTAATTGATATCTAGTCTCATAGCATTGTGGTCGGAAAAGATACTTGATATGATTTCAATTTTCTTAAATTTACTGAGTCTTGATTTGCGACCTGAGGTATGATCTGTCCTGGAGAATGTTCCATGTGCACTTGAGAAGAAAGTGTATTCTGTTGTTTCTGGATGGAATGTCCTATAAATATCAATTAAGCCCATCTGGTCTAATATGTCATTTAAAGCTTGTGTTTCCTTATTTATTTCATTTTGGATGATCTGTCCATTGGTGAAAGTGGGGTGTTAAAGTCCCCTACTATTATTGTTTTACTGTTGGTTTCCCCTTTTATGGCTGTTAGCATTTGCCTTATGTGTTGAGGTGCTCCTATGTTGGGTGCATAAATATTTACGATTGTTATATCTTTTTCTTGGATTGTTTCCTTGATCATTATGTAGTGTCCTTGTCTCTTGTAATAGTCTTTATTTTAAAGTCTATTTTGTCTGATATGAGTATTGCTATTCCAGCTTTCTTTTGATTTACATTTGCATGGAACATCTTTTTCCATCCCCTAACTTTCAGTCTGTATGTGTCCCTAGGTCTGAAGTGAGTCTCTTGTAGGCAGAATATATACGGGTTTTGTTTTTGTATCCATTGAGCCAGTCTGTGTCTTTTGGTTGGAGCATTTAATCCATTTACTTTTAAGGTAATTATCGACATGTATGTTCCTATTACCATTTTCTTAATTGTTTTGCATGTGTTTTTTGTAAGTCTTTTCCTTCTCTTGTGTTTCCTGCCTAGAGAAATTCCTTTAGCATTTGTTGTAAAGCTGGTTTGGTGGTGCTGAATTCTCTTAACTTTTGCTTGTCTGCAAAGTTTTTAATTTCTTCATCAAATCTGAATGAGATCCTTGCTGGGTAGAGTAATCTTGGTTGTATGTTTTTTCTTATCATCACTTTAAATATGTCTTGTCTTTCCCTTCTGGCTTGCAGAGTTTCTGCTGAAAGATCAGCTGTTAACCTTATAGGGATTCCCTTGTATGTTTTTTGTTGCTTTTCCCTTGCTGCTTTTAATATTTTTTCTTTGTATTTAATTTTTGGTAGTTTGATTAATATGTGCCTTGGCATGTTTTTCCTTTGATTTATCCTGTATGGGACTCTGTGCTTCCTGGACTTGATTGACTATTTCCTTTCCCATGTTATGGAAGTTTTCAACTATAATCTCTTCAAATATTTTCTCAGACCCTTTCTTTTTCTCTTCTTCTTCTGGGACCCCTATAATTCAAATGTTGGTGTGTTTAATGTTGTCCCAGAGTTCTCTGAGACTCTCCTGAGTTCTTTTCATTCTTTTTTCTTTATTCTGCTCTGCGGCAGTTATTTCCACTATTCTATCTTCCAGGTCACTTATCTGTTCTTCTGCCTCAGTTATTCTGTTATTGATTCCTTCTAGAGTATTTTTAATTTCATTTATTGTGTTGTTCATCATTGTTTGTTTGCTCTTTAGTTCTTCTGTGTCCTTATTGAACGTTTCTTCTGTTTCTCCATTCTATTTCTGAGATTTTGGATCATCTTTACTATCATTACTCTGAATTCTTTATCAGGTAGACTGCCTATTTCCTCTTCATTTCTTTGGTCTGGTGGGGTTTTACCTTGCTCCTTCATCTGCTACATATTTCTCTGTCTTCTCATTTTGTTTAACTTATGGTGTTTGTGGTCTCCTTTTCACAGGCTGCAGGTTCGTAGTTCCCGTTATTTTTGGTGTCTGCCCCCAGTGGGTGAGGTTGGTTCAGTGGCTGTGTAGGCTCCCTGGTGGAGGGGACTGGTGCCTGTGTTCTGCTGGGTGAGGCTGGATCTTGTCCTTCTGGTGGGCAGGGCCGTGTCTAGTGGTGTTTTTTGGGGTGTCTGTGAACTTATTATGACTTTAGACAGCCTCTCTGCTAATGAGTGGGGTTGTGTTGCTGTCTTGCTAGTTGTTTGGCATGGGGCATCCAGCACTGGAGCTTGCTGGCTGTTGTATGGAGCTGGGTGTTAGTGTTGAGATGGAGATCTCTGAGAGCTCTTACTGATTGATGTTATGTGGAGCCTGGAGGTCTCTGGTGGTCCAGTGTCCTGGACTTGGCTCTCCCACCTCGGAGGCTCAGGCCTAACACCTGGCCAGAGCACCAAGACCCTGCCAGCCGCATGGCTCAGAAGAAAAGGAAGGAAAAAAAACAACAGAAAAAAATGAACAGATAGAACCCCAAATCAAATGGTAAAAGCAAAACTATACAGACAAAATCACAAAAAGAAACACACACACACACTGATAAAAAGAAAACAAACAAAAACAAACAGACAGAACCCTTGGACAAATGGTAAAAGCAAACCTAAACCGACAATAATCACAGAAAGTAACATATATACACACACTCACAAAAAGAGAAAAAAGGAAAAAAAATTTTTTTAAATAAAAAGGAAGAGAGTAACCAAACTAATAAACAAATCCACCAATGATAACAAGCACTAAAAACTAAGATAAACCTAAACCCAAAAACAAATCAGACGCAGAAAGCAAACCCCATGTCTACAGTTGCTCCGAAGTCCACTGCCTCAATTTTGGGAACATTCATTGTCTATTCCTGTATTCCAAACACGCAGGGTTTATCATGTTGATTGTGGGGATTTAATCCACTGCTTCTGAGGCTGCACAGAGAAATTTCCCTTTCTCTTCTTTGTACAGCTCCTGGGGTTCAGCTTTGGTTTTGGCCCCACCTCTGTGTGTAAGCCCCTCTCAAGCATCTGTTCCCTGCCCAGACAGGAGGGGGTTAAAGCAGCAGCTGATTAGGGCTTTCTTGCTCACTCAGGCCAGGGAGAGGGAGGGGTACAGTAGTCATAATTGGAATGCGGGCCAAGCATGTGGCGGGAGAGGCCAGTGTGACATTGCAACAGCCTCAGGTGTGCTGTGTGTTCTCCCAGGGAAGTTTTCCCTGGATCATGGGACCCTGGCAGTGGCATGCTACACAGCCTCCCAGGGAGGGTGTGAGTAGTGACCTGCCCTTGCACGTAGGATTCTTGGTGACAGCAGCGGCAGCGTTAGTGGTACATGCCCATCTCTGGGGTCCAAACTGACAGTCGTGGCTCATGCCCATCTCTGGAGCTCGCTTAGGCAGTGCTCTGCTGTCTCTGGGCACACGGAGCAGGAATCCCCTCTCCTTGCGCACCCCGAAACAATGGTCTCTTGCCTCTTAGGCAGGTTCAGACTCTCCCAGACTCCCTCCCGGCTAGCTATGGGGCACTAGCCCCCTTCAGGCTGACTTCACGCAGCCAACCCCAGTCCTCTCCCTGGCATCTGACCTCCGAAGCCTGAGCCTTAGCTCGCAGCCCCCACCCGCCTCGGCGGGTGAGCAGACAAGCCTCTCAGGCTGGTAAGTGCTGGTTGGCACCGATCCTTTGTGCAGGAATCTCTCCGCTTTGCCCTCCGCACCCCTGTCGCTGCACTCTCCTTCATGGCTCTGAAGCTTCCCCCCTGGTCACCCCCTGTCCCCGGCAGTGAAGGGGCTTCCTAGTGTGTGGAAACTTTTCCTCCTTAACATCTCCCTCCCAGAGGTGCAGGTCCCGTCCCTATTCTTTTGTCTCTGTTTTTTCTTTTTTCTTTTGCCCTACCCAGGTACGTGGGGATTTTCTTGCCTTTTGGGAGGTCTGAGGTCTTCTGCCAGCGTTCAGTAGGTGTTCTGTAGTCATTGTTCCACATGTAGATGTATTTTTGATGTATTTGTGGGGAGGAAGGTGATCTCCCCGTCTTACTCCTCCACTATCTTGAAGGTCCCTGCACTTGTTTGTTGATGGGTTATCATGGCAGTGGGAAGCACAGAAAAAGTTAATTATCAGCACAGACTAAAATGGAACAATTTGGACTTTGGTTTAAAATTAATTAAAATTCTGTTTCTAGTGTTAAAAAAAGAAAAAGAAAACTGAATTTTTTTTCAGAATTATTATTATTTTTAACATCTTTATTGGAGTATAATTGCTTTACAATGGTGTGTTAGTTTCTGCTTTATAACAAAGTGAATCAGTTACACATATACATATGTTCCCATATCTCTTGCCTCTTGCGTCTCCCTCCCTCCCACCCTCCCTATCCCACTGCTCTAGGTGGTCACAAACCACCTAGCTGATCTCCCTGTGCTATGTAGCTGCTTCCCACTAGCTATCTGTTTTACGTTTGGTAGTGTATATATGTCCATTTATCTATTAGTTCTATCTACCTAGTTGTTTCCCAATTATATATATATTTTTTAATTAGCTAGCAGGTAGGTAGTAGAGCACATGGTGGGACATACACAGGGTATTATGGCCTAAACTGCAAACTCGTTAAAATATGCATACACATATACATATATACGTGCATACACACACACACACACACACACACACACACACACACACACACACACACACACACACACACACACACACACATATATATTAGGTTGGCCAGAAAGTTCATTTGGGTTTTTCATAACATGTTACAGAAAAACCCGAGCGAACTTTTTGGCCAACCCAATGTATGTATTTTATATGTAAGCATAGGAAAATAACTGCCAGAATTTTGTAGTGACTTAAGGGTAAATTTTGTTAACCAGTCTCAGAGGCCATGAATTTGTGGGTGACATTATCTAATGGGTTTTTAAAGGGAAGTAGTAAGTATAGGAGCCCAGCACTATACCTCGAGGTTGGCAGCAATGAAGATTACCGTGCCCTTTATTTCAGTGAAACTGGCTAAGGCAGTTTATTGGACTAAAGGGATTCTTGATCTAACGTGACACTTCTTTCTTTTTTGATTGTTGGTATATTTGTTAGTATACATCTATTTAAGCACCTATCTAACCCTGAGGAAGAAAATACTTTCATTTTTATGAAGAGTAACCATAGTAGCCATGTTTTTGCTGTTGTCATTACTTTTAGGCCACAGTACATTCATGACATGGATAAGATAAATGGCCTTTATACAACTTTCCACTAAAATTATGTGGCCAGTAAGACAGAATTGTGAATGTAATCTGTTTGTTATTTCCCATTGTGACACATACTCTAATGTAGAATAATTTCTCATCCTACTTTCCAGAAGGAAAGAAGCAGAAAAAATTGTCATTTATTTATTGGATAAATATTGATTGAACATTCACTGTGTGTCAGAACTGTTGTAGACACTGGGTGTATAGTGGAGAGCTAAATAACATGGTCTTTGCCTTCATGGAGTCATAGAGTAGAAGCTGCAACTGAAATGCACTAATAATAATGCTTTTTATGTTGACACCTACTTTTGCATATTGCAGTGTTTTTCAACCCTGGCTACATAAACAAATCACACACCTAACCTTGTAAAGAGTCAGAGGTCCAGACTTTTAACTTTGGAGATTCAGATTTCAGTATGTTTGGACTAAAGCCTGTGCACAGGGATATTTTTTAAAACTCCACAGATGATTCTTATGTATAGCTGGTATTGAAAAATCCTAGTGTATCAACTTGTAGTTCTTATACTACGTATATTGTCCCATTTGACCTCTGGATAGCAACCATTTCTGTTAAGTAGAGTAGGTATTACTAGCCTGTTACCACAGTTTTATAAATTAAGAAACTAAAAGCTACAAGATCATGTACCTCATAAATAGCTGAGATAGATGCAGAAACCAGGTCCTGTGACTCTTCAGAGAGAAGTCTATTCTTTTATTAATTAAAACAATTACAGAAAAGTCAATTGATTTTTTTTGTGTGTGTTAAGGGTGAAGAAAAAGATGCATTACTACACTTTTTTGAAATTGTGACTGATTCTCTCTTCTGGCTATTGGGAGGACATGTTCAACTCATCCAGAATGGTAAGAAAAAAGATTTTTTAATTGATAGTCATTGTAGAGTCACCTGCTAACAGTTTGATTGTTTTTTTTCTAAAAATAAATACCTCATTAACTACAGATAACCACAGTTAAATGAAACCACACTGAAATAACCCCACACACAAAAAGTAAAAGCACATTTGGATGTTCCAGCTTTAAATAGACAACATCAACAATGTGGATATTACATTAAGTGGAAAATTGCTAAAATATAACTTTCTCCTTAGTTTTTTCTATTTAGCAAATCTAAGATAAGGATTAATGATCTTAACAGTTTAGTCTAGGGAAAATCTTTTTTTTTTCCCCCAAAGATTACAGTTATATTTTAGACTTAGTATGATAGACATCCCTATGTACAGAGTATAGATATAATTTAACTCACAGCCTAACTATTGATGTAAGAGTAAGCTTTTATATAGTGATATTTTACTAAACTTGAAAGTTACTATATAGGATTTCTGTACTTACATTGAGCAATACAAATACATGTTAGTTTTATATTATGTTTCCTTAAGACTAAGAAAGTAAACTAATAATAATCATGACAACATTCTAACCTTCTTGAAAGATTTAATCTAAGAAAAATGTAATTATATAGGAATAATGTAAGAACATTGATATTTTTTAGAACGTTAAAATTGAACTGAATATTAATATTTTATTTTTTACTCTCAGAATTATGTATGTGCATAATTTAAAGAGTCGGATGGTTCCGTAAGAATTGTTTAAAAAATACACACAATCCCTCACACCTCACTCCAGTTCCCATTTTCTAAAGGCAACTACTTTCGATTAGTATAACTAATACTTTTGGTAGTTATATCCACATAGAGCTAAGTAACATGCTTGAATACTTCTTTTAAAAATAAGCATTATCTATTCATTTCCCATTATAGAACAAATATTAGTATAAACTTCCCAACTTAAAGAACTATTTTACCAAAAATATAAAGTACTTAGCCACACTATAGTGAGATATTAAAGACCTAGTTAATGAGAGACAGAGAGAGAATACTTGAAAAATTTTTAAATATGCCATATTCCTTTTCAAAAATTATAACAAAAGTGACAGTACTCCTCAGATCAATCTGTAGATTTAAAACACCAATAAAGTAGGTATTAAAACTAAGTTAAACAATTGGATACAAAATTAGGATGTCCAGTAACCTTTTCTCTCAAAAGAACCACCTCCTTGGAGAAATGGCTGACTATATATAGGTATGAGGTAGAAAATATGCAAGATAAGCCAGAAGTATCTTGAATAACTAGATAGGAAGGAGGCAATCAAAGTCTGTTAGGATTCTGTGAAAAGGACTCAGGAGCCAACATAAGGAGGCTTCTACTAGCTAAAAATGGGAAATTTGAACAGTAATAAGGGTAATAACTACAGTGGATTAAAACTCGTCAAATATAGTGAGATTATTAACTTTAACCTTTTATTATGGAAAGTAGAATAGTATAATGAACCCCTATGTACTCATCACTGAGCCTCAACAATTATCAACATTTTGCTAATCGTTTTTTTATATATTCCCATACCATTATTAATAAAAGTTACCATTAGAGTCTGCTAGGGGACCAGTTCATTTTGAAAACTGGTAAATGGAGAGTCCGGCATTTATACTGCCTTTTCTTACATACTGATGAGGAGAAACTTTTCTTTATAAACATATCCCAACTAATAAGTGAAAAGGGTATGATAGAATAGTGCCATTTTGCAACCTTTAGTGAATTATCCATCACTGTCAACACCTCAAAAGGAGAGACAACCAGATAATAAGTGCCTCATCATAACCTCACATATGACATGGATATGCCAGAAATTCAAACATGAATCATTTTGATTCTGGAGCTCCAACTACCAATTTGTAGAAGGTCAGAGAAACATTAAATTATACCCCAGGAATGCAGTTAGCAAAGCTAGACTGTGGGAAACTCATAGGACAATTGACATAGTTTCGTCAATAAATAAATTGCAGGGGGGAAAAAGGGTAAAGTAGAAACCCATAGGTTAAAAGAAATTTGAAAGATAACCAGTTCCAATGTGTGACTCTTAATTGGATCTTGATTCAAATAAACTTTTAAAAATTCACACAAAGGGCTTCCCTGGTGGTGCAGTGGTTGAGAGTCCGCCTGCCGATGCAGGGGACATGGGCTCGTGCCCCGGTCCAGGAAGATCCCACATACCGCGGAGCGGCTGGGCCCGTGAACCATGGCCGCTGAGCCTGCGTGTCAGGAGCCTGTGCTCCGCAACAGGAGAGGCCACAACAGTGAGAGGCCCACATACGGCAAAAAAAAAAAAATTCACACAAAAAGTGGAAATGGGAGGACTGACTGGATATTTGATAAAATCAGGGAATCGTGATTATTTAGGTTAGATAATGGCTATGTTTTATTTTTTAATAATTCATATGTTTGGGGAATATGTATTGAAATACTTGTGGATAAAATGATTTGATGTCTTAGATTTGCTTTCAAATAAAATGGGAGGCAGGAAGTAGATGGGATAGGTGAAACAAGATTGTTGGTGAGTTGATCACTGTTAAAGTTGAGTGACTGGTACATGCAGGGTCATTATACTGTTCTCTCTACTCTTACATATGTTTGAAACTTTAATTGTAAAAAGTTAATTAAAGAAAGAAATGGGCAGAAGTATCAGTTTTAGTTTGGGGGACCAAATAGTTATCTGACTGCACTTGAAAAACATAGTAGAGGCTCCAAAAATAGGTTATATAATAATATAAGACAAATAGTATAAAAAATAAAGTAGAATAACTTTAATAAATTATCATAATTTTTCCAATATAGAAAAAAGGTATATACACACTAGATACTATATGATTTCAGTGAATTCAAAGTTAATTAAAGAGTTGTTAATGAAACATCTTTAAGTAGACAAAAATGGAAAAATACACTTATCCCAGCTACAGAGGAGAATTTTTTTGCTATTAAAGAATAGAAAATTAGAAGCCATAAAAATATTTAATAGTAGTGGTATTGTGTTTTGAAGTTGTTAAACATTAAAAAAGAATGGTATCTGGTGAGATATTGAAATACTGGATTATATAAATAGAAATGAAGAACAGTAGTTAGTATGTGAAAGAAATCAAATACGTTCCCTCAGGAAACTGAAAGAGGAAAAGAGGAAAGTTGTTTTGTAGAAGCTAGGGTAGTGTTCACAGAGCTGCCTTGCCAACATACCTGATCCCACTTTAATTAAAATTCTGAGAGGCTTCCCTGGTGGTGCAGTGGTTAAGAATCCACCTGCCAATGCAGGGGACATGGGTTCAAGCCCTGTTCCGGGAATATCCCACGTGCCACGGAGCAACTAAACCTGTGTGCCACAACTACTGAGCCTGCACTCTACAGCCCGTGTGCCACAACTACTGAAGCCTGCACACCTAGAGCCCATGCTCCACAACAAGAGAAGCCACTGCAATGAGAAGCCTGAACACCGCAATGAAGAGTAGCCCCCGCTCACCGCAACTAGAGAAAGCCCGTGCACAGCAACAAAGACCCAACACAGCCAAAAATAAATAAATTTATTTTTTAAAAAAATTCTGATCAGTTAGTGAAGAAAGGACTATAAACTGACATTTACTGGGAACCTACGCTGTTCTAGGACATTTTACAGTAGTCTGTGAAAGAGCTGTTATTTTTAGCTTTATAGAGGCAGAAATAGATGTTCTGAGAGGTTAAGCGACTTGCGTAAGCATCCAGTGCCGTCTTCATAACTGGCTGCTCAGAACCTAAAAATTATAAACCAATACAAACAAATACTCTTCTGGGTAATTCATGATTTATTATTATTTAAGATAAGATATTAGCAAACATGATAAACATGATACATTATATAACAATTAAATTTTTAAGGACATGAGCTGCTGATTACGGTCATCTGTGCCATTGCTATTCCTTCACATTCTCTTTTTTTCACAGAAAATTTGGTTTTCTTCACTGAACTCACTGCTAGAAAAGGAGATTCAGTTTTAGGATTTTATATTTTACTTTTAATTTAAGGGGAGATAACAGTAGATTCTTAGCTTAGTATTTCTTTATTTTTCTTTTAATTTATTTTTGGCTGCATTGGGTCTTCATGCTTTCTCTAATTGCAGCTAGCGGGGGCTACTACTCTTCGTTGCAGTGCATGGGCTTCTCATTGCGGTGGCTTTCTTGTTGCGGAGCACGGGCTCTAGGTGCATAGGCTTCAGTATTTGTGGCACGCGAGCTCAGTAGTTGTGGCTCGTGGGCTCTAGAGTGCAGGCTCAGTAGTTGTGGCTCATGGGCTTAGTTGCTCTGTGGCATGTGGGATCTTCCCAGACCAGTGATGGAACCTGTGTCCCTTACATTGGCGGGCACATTCTTAACCACTGCGCCACCAGGGAAGTCCCATCTTAGCTTAGTATTTCTTTATTTGTAACTGTCCATAAAAATGGGATAGCTATCTATTATAGTTATTGAAACTATTCTAGAAAATCTTTACTGCAAAGTATATAAAGGCAGGAAGCTTAACAAATGATTATGCTTTGGCTTGGTTTTGAAAGGGCAAGTAAATACTAATTGTATCATCATAGAATCTTAATCTTATTTTCTCTTCCTTTAGTACTGCGAAGTGATCATTTCTTGCACTTACTACAAACTGACAATGTTCAGGTAGGATCTACGGTCATGACCATGCTACAGAACATACTACAGATCAACAGGTAACTTGGCCTTACAAAATATGTAGAATTTTTTTATTTGTGATCAGAAGCATTACCAATTTTATTCCAATTTTCCTAAAATCTTCGATTGCATATGACTTGTACATGGCATTTAAAAAGCTCTATTATTACCATTGTATTTCAGAAAAAAATGGATGTAAAATACTGTAAAAGACTGGAAATTTGTTATCAAATTTGTATCTTATCTTAGAGCTTAAGAAGATTTTAATCCAAATCGCAGGCTTAGAGAAGAAAAATTACCGTGATATCTGAAGGAAAATATTGGGATCACAATAAAAAATATTTAATCATATATTTATTTAGCAAACTGCAAGCTTAGTATTTGCCAGGTGCTATAGAAGGGCATAAAAGAAGTAATAGGCAATTTTCCCAGGTTAAAATAGAAAGGCAGAGTAAACACTATTGAAATCATTGATTCTTTCAGCTCAATATGGATTTGTTAAGCATCTACTATACGTGCCAAGTATTTGTCTGTCATTGGGTTTACAAAATTGATTACGATATGAACCTTGTCTTCAAATAGCTTACAGTATAGTGGAAGAGACTAACACATAAGGACAATTATATTACAGTGTAATAAGTTACCATGTTTAAGGGTACACAAGTATCAGAGGAGCTCCTAAACCAAACTGAGGGGGGGCTACTTCCTGGAGAAGGTTAACACCTGAGATGAAACTCTACGGATAAGAAATTAACCAGGGAGGAAGAAGAGAAAACAGTATTTCTAGGCAGAGGTAACAATATAAGCAAGTGCACACAGGTAAGAAACAACATGCAGAGGGTGAAAAGTAGGCTAGAGTTTATAAGACAGGATACCATAGAAGAGAGAGCTACACAAAGAGAGAACCCCAGAGATCTGCAGAGTCCCCTACAAGTTTTCAGTAGAGTACTGATCAGCACATGCGTTTGAGGAAACTATCCAATGTCGTGGAAAACAGTAATCCAGAAGGATTAAAAGGAGCAGTACCAGAAACACAGAGCCAAGAATACTGACTGATTCCAGCAGCCAAACTGGAAAACTACGTGAAAAATGGAGCACTGAGAGTACTCAGGATGGTTTCATCCTAGTAGTGAGGGATAATAGCACTAGACTGAGCACCATTCTGGATCATCCAAACAAAATGAAAGCAAGATCTGAAAGGATCAAATTGTTTCCAAGCAACTTAACCACATCTGGTTATTGAAACTGCCTACATCTTAAAATTTTCTTTATTTGTAAAGTAATACAAAGGCAGGAAGTTTAGCAGAAATGGTCATACTTTGATTTGGCTTTAAAAGGATGAG
The DNA here is from genome assembly GCF_059928025.1 of Delphinapterus leucas. Taxonomy (NCBI): domain Eukaryota; kingdom Metazoa; phylum Chordata; class Mammalia; order Artiodactyla; family Monodontidae; genus Delphinapterus; species Delphinapterus leucas. Next base: position 67,579,384 of record NC_143132.1, on the reverse strand, counting down.
AAAATCAAACTTGTGCCATGATAGAATCTCTGCTTTGCTCTTTTTTTTTCCCCCTCTTCCTTTAGTAATACAAAGTAATCATTTCTGCAAACTGATGATGTTCAGATAGGATCTACAATCATAACTATGTATAAAATTCTAGGAAATGTAAATTAATTTATAGTGACAGAAAGCAGATCAGTGGTTGCCTGGGTATAAGGTGCCAGGGAAGGTAAGAAGGGAGGGACTACAGTGAAACAAAAGGAAGCTTTGATGGGTGATGGGTATGTTCATTATCTTGATTGTGATGGGGAAATGTCAGAACTTACCAAATTGTACATTTAAATGTGTGCAGTTTGTTGTATATCAATTATACTTTAATGAAGCTGGTCAAAATAAAAAATCATGAAGTCTTCATGAGCATTTTGATACAGAGTAAAATAAAGGATGCATTCAGGTATGACACCAAGTTTTCTATAATGGATAATAGACAGTGGTATAGCCAAAACAAATTCAATATTGGTTATGTCCAACATAGGTAGATATTTTCAGCAGACAGAGAAATAAGAGTCCGTGCAAAGACTTGTACACAAATGTTTATAGCAGCTTTATCTGTAATACCCAAAGACAAGACAACTTAAATGTCCACTGACAAGTGAATGTGACTTCTGGAAGAGATCTGGACTAGAACTGTGGACTTATGAGTTAGCCTAAAAACGATAGTTAAAAACATGAGAGAAGATGAGCTCAGTGGAAAATATGAATAGACTGAGAAAAGAAATGGGCTGAAAATGGAATCCTGGGGAGTAACCTTTAAGGGGTATATTGGGGAAGGGGAGCCCACAAAGAAGACTGAGAAAGAATGGTCAAAAATCTGTAAGTAGAGGATGGAAGAGGATCAGAAGAACATTTTATCACAGAAGCTGAATGGTAGAGAATATCAGGCATAACCTTTACGGTTACTTTTTCTACTGGATAAAAGTCATTTATATTGTTGTTGAGTAAGAATCTCTTTGCATTGTTCTCAGATAATAATCATTGCCATTATTTGCTTTCTACAAGCCAACATCTACTTTTACAGAATTGCAAAATATCCTAATCAGTAGTAAATGGATAATCAAAGGTACACACCCCTAGAAAATCACATACTCCTTGGTGGGGTGAGTAAAAGAACACCCAGTAATCCCTTTTGACTATTTCAACGTTTCAGGTAATTTTTCATGACATCAGTAATGCAACGTGAGGTTGTTAGTGTAATAAAGGAATACTAAAAGAAAAAGTTCCTTCTATATTAAGTACATGATAATTGAATTCCTATAACATGTTTGTCTTCGTACATCATTAAGCAGTGAACCATGTACTTAATGTCCTGTGATCTTCCTCTTATTATTGCCTTGAAGCTTTTGAACCATCTATTTACTATTTTGCACATTTATCTTTCCTCCAGTATTTGATTGCAAGTTTCTTTGTCAACTTTGTATTCCTTACTTTACCTAGCATGGTGCCTTACAGTAAGAATTCAATTAATTGATTTAATGTGATGTATTTTTGGAACTAAGCTATCTGCTTAAACTATTGGTTATCTTCATGGATCAGGCCATAGGCATTAACTTGCTGCACCTGTAATGTTTAATTTTTTGTGATACTTATGTGTCGTTTAGTAACGGTACTTTTTTTTTTTATTTTGTTCTATTAGTGGTGATTTACTCAGAATAGAAGTGAAAACCCTGCATTCAATTTTAGATGAAGTTGTTTTCAAACTTTTATCAACTCCTAGTCCAGTCATAAGAAGTACTGCTACAAGGCTCCTACTGTTGATGGCTAAATCCCATCAGGAAATTTTGATTTTACTGAGACTAAGTGCCTGCTACAAAGGTAGTACATATATTCTTTCTGTTCTTGAAAGTCTCAAAAAGAACATTTTTATTGATGGTTTATGGAAAACAAAATACCTGTGTTTTTAAAAAGTCAATAATTGAAATGTGCAGATAAACTCTGTCACAGCAGATAACAGTTCAGGGAAAAAACCTTTATGTAATCCAGCTATCTTCATGTCTCAACAGGTGGCATATGGTACCTTATTGACAAGGTTACAATGAATATTTGCTCCCTCTCTGACAGAAAGGCTGTGTATTGATTATACCATATAGTGTAGTAAAATAATGACCAAAAAAAGATCAGTGATCTTACCTAACTTTACTGAGAAAATAGAGCTGTGCTTCAGAGATTGACAGCCCTTTTGATCTTTACATCAATTAATAATTACTCTTCAACTCCTATACTGCCTTTCCTCAAAGACAAACAAAAAATTTCCCTCACCTCCAAAATCAAACATATATGTGAATAAAATGTCAGAAAACTTGAGAAGGAAAGGACTCAGTGTTTTACCATTACCATGGAATAATCTTTCATTTAATTGAGCATTTACTATGTGTCAGATGACTATTCCTCATACTTTATGTGTATTAAAATATTTAATCTTCATAACAACCCTGTGAGATGTTTACTCTTATCCTCATTATATAGCAGTGGAAACAGAGGCATGGAAAAAATGTAGGTGTTTACCCAGAATTACTCAGGTAGTTTTTTTTTTTTTTCAACTGTTAATCAAAGTTATATGTTAGCTTTGTTTTATTTCTTTGCTAGCCAGAGCCATGAATCCATTACAATATATTTTCTTATTTGGTATGGTCAAGAAGTAGGTTTCTAATTGATTAAATATACTTACTAATACAGGGTTATATTATATATAAAATTTCAAGAATTAGAATATAATGTGATGCATTTAATACCAAAACTATTACAATGGCCTTTAATCATTCTTGATGATTTGGAAGGCACTTTAGTGACTTATCTTGCATGAGTCATTACTGTGAACATTGTAATTATTTTATGTATTATAGAAATAGGGAGAGAAGTGCCAGTAATAAAACTGTCTAGATGGTATTGTGCCAGATACACATTTTTTATTTCTGTAATTAGATTTCTTCTATAGAAATGTGAATGTCCAACAGTTCATTCTAAAGGAATTTTATCTTAAGCTGTCTCCCTTTCTTTTCTCAACAGTAGAACTTATTCAGTTTCCTCAAGATATTTTACAATTATTAACACTGCTGAGAACTTGAGTCTTGAAGAAAGTATGACATGGAAAGACCTGTCTAGTGGCTTCCCCAGTTGTACGCTGCAAGGCCATTTTCCCTTGCTGATGTATCTTGTGTACATACATTATAATACATCATTCCTCCTTACGCTGGAAATAGTACTTACTTTGTAACTTATATTACTACTCAGTTTTAATTTGGAATGAAAGTGCAGTATTTTAATATTATAGCACTTCTCCTATAATAAATGCTCAGGAACCTATTGATTTACCCCAAATTACATACATTACTATATATTTTTATGTAATAATAACTCCATTTAATTAGTAGTAACTAATAACCTGCTTAAGTGCTTCCACAGGACAGGCATTTACTCAGTATGTATTCATTATCTTTTTTTAAATGTTTTTGTTTAAGGTATTTATGTTCAAAAAAAAAACACAACTATATGTCTCTACCCTTTGACTTATCGCAGTGATTCCATTCTCCCTTTTTTTTTTTAATTAAAGAGGTTGACTAGATAGATTTTGCATCAGATCTCACGAGTAAGCACATAAGAACTCCAGGACAGTGGAAAATCCTAAAGACCTCAATCTAGAAGTTTTTGAGAAAAGGAAAAAGAAAAATCATGTGATTAATCTTGTTATTGTTTTCATTTGTTTCTAAACTAGACTTTTTAACCTCAAATTAATTCTGATTAGATAACAAAATCATATTTTATTATTAATAGTTGTGCCTTTGTTATTGCATTTCAGGACTCAGAAGTCTACTAAATAAACAAGAGCCTGGGACAGAGTTTAGTCAAGAACTTAGACAGCTCATTGGTCTTTTAAGCCCTAAGGTCTATCAGGAAGTAGAAGAGCAGGTATTAAATTATAAAAATAATTTGCATGATATTTACTAACATTTCAGTAAACATTTTAGTTTCAAAATATTGGATAGTGGTAGTCTCTTGAATCTTTTATTTGCTCTCTCTCCCCCTTCCTTTACTTATTTTCCCCTAACATCCAGAGCAGCCATAGTTTGATGGGAGAAGGAGTTGTTTATGGTCTAAATTTTTAACCCCAGAGCCTTTTTTTTTTAAACCTATACAAAGAGTCCCTCATACCCTTGAATCTTTGAATAAATGAAGCCAGGCATAGGAAGTGAAGCAAAGAAGTTAAAACATTAAATAAGCAAAACTATGAAATCCTTGTAATGGGAATGGAAGTGAGATTAATCAGGGACAATTTGAAGCTAACTAGACTGTATCTTGAATACATTCTAGATAATGCCTAACTGAGCTTCCTTTGGGAGATCAGGTTTAATATTCTTAGGGCTTCCCTGTCCTGGGCCTATGCAGATGTTGCCTCCTGCTCAGCTTATTAAAAATGGAGATTAATACTTGCCCAGGCCTGATATTTTAAGAAGTAAACTTCTAAAAAAGACTTTCCTAGAGATGTCTCTAAATTAATTCTGGCCTTTAATTTCAGAAACTGCATCAAGCAGCTTGCTTGATTCAAGCTTATTGGAAGGGTTTCCAGACTAGAAAGAGATTAAAGAAGCTTCCATCTGCTGTGATTACTTTGCAGAGGAGTTTCAGGTAAAAAATTTGGGTGAAAGGAATTATGATCTGAGAGGGCTAGATATATCTTATTAGAGTATAGCTGAATGAAAACTTAGAGTTTGGGGTGTTGTTTTTTTTTCTTTTTCAATATTCTAATCCGTTTCTTTCATTCTTGCTTCATACATTTCTGAGTACCAGCACTTCATTAACCAGATGTACTTTCAAAAGCAAAAGACATAATGTAAGACAGGAATGTGATGTAACAAATACACAATCCTGTTCACTTAATGAGACTTTCTTGTGGGCCAGGCCTACAGAGGGAGCCAGTAATGGTCAATTATCTCATTAAACCCTTAAAACTAAAAGTTGCCATAATTGTTCATATGTAATTATGGTAAAAATGTGTATGAGTGCAAAAAGGTTTAAGTATGTTAACCTGATTTTCCTCAGTAAATATGGCATGGATACATATGGTCATTGAGATATGACATAGTTTGTCATTTGTTGCTATTTCAAGTAAACTAAAAATGAAATACTGAAGACATGGCCCAGTTTTTACATGACTAATCCATCCAGATTCTTAGAGGTGACAAAAAGAACACACACACACCACACACAAATGAGTTAGCTCTTAGGTCATTGTTGATAAATTAGAGCCATCTCAGAGGTGATTTCATGTAACCTAATTTAAAGCTAAATTTTAGTTCACTAAAGTGTAACTTGCATATTCCAAAAGTCAATGTTTTTTTTAAGAAAACTGAAACTATTCTTTTAATAACTGCAGCTGTGTTTCTCAGTTACAAATGTGTTTTAAAATAGTGAACTAAAATTTAGCTTTAAGTTAGGCTGCATGAGAAATCACCTCCGAGATGGCTCCACTTTATCATAAATGACCTTAGGAGCTAAGTCATTTGTGTCTGTGTGTTTTCTTTCCATTGCCTCTAAGAATCTGGATGGGTTAGTGGAAGGTATCGAAGCCACTCTGGCTGTGTCCCTTAGTGGACATGCTTTTCATTGATAAAAGTTTCCTTCAGAGAAGACTTAAAAGATAAGTTATTAATATCATTGGGCATGAGTTTTGTTGGTAACCAAAAAATCGTTAATTTTTTAAGCATGCTTCAAGTGCCTAATATATGCCAGAGGCTGTGCTAGGTATTGGGAGAGTTAAACAGACTTGAGTTTGTATCCGTCCTCAGCAACTTATGGGCTGAATGATCTTGGACAAGTTGCCCCACCTCTCTCGCCTCAAATTTCCCATCTATAAGATGGGGATAATTGTCTGTGTACCTCACAAGGTTAAAATAATAGAAAGGTTTTTTTAGCATGTTACTGGGCACTTAGAGGAAAATGCATATGGCACACTTTTTGCCCTTGAAGATTTACAAATCTAGTTAGACAGGCAGATCTGTTAAGTAAATAGTACTCATTAGAAGCAAGTATAATCCATTCCAGCATTGCTCAGAGTTTGTCTATCCTACTAGCTATTTCTTTAAAAATATTTAAAAAGTTATTTCTTTGGTTAAATAAGTTTGGGAAATGATGAATATTTTGAGAGTCACACCGTATATTCTTCTAGTCAAGAGTCTGAGATGTTCTTGGTATAGCCTTACCTTTGTAGTGAACTCAGAGTAGCTATCCCTTACGGATCTTCCTGCTACCATTCTCAGCTATGTATCTTACATTTAAAGGTGCCCCTATGCCATGGATTCAGACCTTTAATGTTTAGTCTTACAGTAGTTGCCAAATTTGCCAGTTTACTTTTCTTTGCAATATTAAAATCTTTACTTAAAAGCATCCTAGGATTAAAGATTTTGTCCACTTAGAGGGGTATCTGTGGAATGTAATTAAGATTCCACTATTTTAAAATAGAAATTCCATTGCTTTATGTAACAACACCAGACCAGTTATAAATATATCCATTATAAGACATCAGCCATGAAGCCAAAATTATTTAAATCTCACATTATAATGAGTTTTTAGTTTTTTAATCTCCAGTTTGCTCCAGGCTTCAGCACCTTTCCTCTTCTATTAGTTGCAGCAACAGTTTATGCAAATTTCTTTTACTTCCTTTGTAGCTGGGCTTTCTGCCAAGGTTATTTCTGTCTCTTTGTGGTCAGGTTATTATCTCAGAGTAGTTTCCCTCCCATGTTTTTTGGGGGGAGGGACTGCCCACCACTCACAGTTATGGACCTAGATTCATCAGAGCTTCGGATTCAACAAGAGGTACTCTTTTATAGTCACACCCTTGCTAAAGCACTTTCTTGGGGGTTTCTTCTTTATTTAATCACTTTTCATGGTCAGAAACTTTGTTTTCTGTTAAGTACCCTTTTCCTCAGCAAGGTTTACTGAAGCAGCTAACAGCTGCCTCACAAGCAGGAAAGCTCACAATTTACCTTCCTCTATCATGGTGCTGATACTTAGGTATTTTAATTTTATTTGTTTGACTTTGTAGGGGAAGAAAACAGTTTTTACCTCTATACATTTTAGGTTCGTTGGTTGGGGCCCTGAAAATTATACTGACAAAAACAAAAACAGATTAACAAGAGAAAAACAGTTTCTTAACATGTGTAGCACACGTCACATGGAAGAAACCTGACATGATGCATAACTCAAAGGGGTGGTTAGAATTTGGTCTTATATAGCTCTCGCCCTCTGAGATGGCCCACACTCTGTGGAGTGTGTTTCTCCCAGGGCCGTTCTCGCCTTTTGAGACAGACCACATTTTGTCTATGGAACATGTATTTCTCTAAATAAATCCACTTCTTACCTTAAAAAAAATTGGGGCCTATATAGATGTTAACAAAGAATAATTTATAGAGAAGTGACAGGTGAAAAGAAAAGGATTTTAGGCTTCTGAGGGCAACAAACTGTGGGAAGGTAAGTATATTGGGGAAGGTAAATATATTGGGGAACTTATGGAAGATATGGGTTATTTGTGCAGTTCCATCTCTATGGCCATAAAACTTCCTTGGGAGGGGAAATTTATGGCAGTCCTCATTTCTCAGCTGTTTCTGCTTTTATTCAGTTAAGAGATCCTCTGGGAAGGCTTCTTTCTGTGTTTCCTGATTCTCATTTGCCTCCACCTCAAAAAGATCTTTATGCCAGAGTGGCATATTCCACTACCCTTCAACTTCCCCCTTGAAACCGAGCTTAAGGGCATAACTCTATCTCCTCTTTGTCTGCCTTAGGGACAGTGATTGCTTCTTTGAAATTTTTATTTTTTCATAGTTTATAGAATTCTGTCCAGTGAATGAACCAATATTTATTTATATAACTCACTATTGTAGGACATATGGTTTGTTTTCAACTTGTTACTGTTGTAATGCTATGGAGAACATCCTTTAACATAAGTCTTTACATACGTATTGGATTTTTCCTTATGAAAATAATTAGAAATGGAATTAATTGGTTAACATTTTTAAGGCTTTTGATACATATTTTAAGTATTTCTTCAGAAATATTTTGATGCATGTATCCAAAATATTTCTTCAGAAAGGTTGTAGAGCAGCACATGAAAACTTATTTCATCATACTCTAACTACACTAGGAATTATCTTTGAAATTTTTTTTGCTGTCTGTATTTATATGATTACTAGTGAGGTTAAGCCGTTTTTCATAAATACTTCTTGAGTGGACATATAATTATGAAAATTGTGTGTACTTAATGTTTCCATCACAGATCTAAGCGAACAAAGATGTTACTGAAGCTAAGTAGACAGAAGGAAGAAGAGGACTGCAGATTACAACTGCAACTTCAAAGGCAGAGAGCCATGAGACTTTCCCGAGAATTACGGCTGAGTATGCTTGAAATAGTTCATCCAGGTGTGTGGCAGTATCAATTTTATAAGTGTAATTAAGACTGATTAGGATATCTTTTAATAAACCAAATTTCCCAGCTACCTGATGATTTATTTTTTTAAATGTGGACCTTTTCCCTGTTTCTCCTTTTTCAGATAAATCTTATTAAATCTCTTGAGTCAAAAAAAGTAACTATTTTTTTTTGATTAAGGCCTATTAGTTTATGATGAGCAATCTCTCCAGTAATTTTTCTTTTCTTTCAGATAAATTAGTGAAACAAAATTTTATGCTTAAAGATATCTGTCTTTGACATAAAGAAAGAACCCCCTTGAACTTAAGTAAGGTGTTAGAATATTGCTACATTCTGCCCTCAGAACTCAGTACAAACCTTGTGACACCTCTTGCCACTTTCGACACACTAAGCTGAAATTAATATTAAAGTGTAGTCTGGGAGATCTGAGTCATTTCAAGATTCCTTTTTAGTTCTACTCCTTCCCCCTTCTACTACTCATTCCCAGTATCCTTCACTAGCCTCATATTTCTCTTTCTTTCCCTTAAATACAGATGTTTCCCAGGGTTCCATCCTTACCCCATTATTTTCATGTTGCTCTTCCTGAGGTATCCCATCCATAACTGCAGCTTCAACTACCAACTTGAGTGCTTAGCACTCTGGAATCTTGTCTGCATCCTCACCCTCTCTCCTAAGCTCTAGACCAGCCCTGCCCAGTAGAACTTTATACAAAATGAAGTGTTCTATATCTTTACAGTACCAATGGCTAGAGGTAGCTGTTGGCTTGAAATGTGGCTAGTGCACTTGAGGATCTAAAATTTTATTTTACTTTCTTTAAATTTATGTAACCAGTTGTGGCTAGTGCCTACTACATTGGACAACACAGCCCTGTAGCCAGCTGCCTATTGGTTAGCTTTACTTAGATATCCACAAGCATCCTCAAAACTAGTCATTATCTTCCCTCACTGATTTCCTCTTCCTGTATTCCTCATCTCTCAGGTAATTGCACCAACAGTCTACTCAGTGTCCCATCTATGAGACATCCTAGAATTTTTTCCCTCCCTCCACATCTAGTTCACCACTAAATCCTATCAATTTTTGGTACTGTCTCTCAAATATATCCCTTTTTATTTTTACCTTCCACCTTATTCTGTCACTTAGCTACTGTGAACCCTAGACTGTATGCTAACTCCCAGAAAGTAAAAAGAAAGTCATCTGTAGAACTGAGTGACTAAAGAGAAATTTAGAACCACGCAGAGTAGGTAACATATATACACAATGTGCTTTTCCCTTTTGGTAGTACTGAATGACTTTCTAACTATTTACTTGTGATTCTTTTTTCTAAATGTTCTTGCTATCTTGGATTTTTAGCCCTTTTCTCATTCCTCTGAGACAAAAAAAACGATATGAGTCTTTTCCAAAGAAGATGCATAATCTGAGAAAGCTTTTGGAGCGCTTTGTTTCTAAAATCTTATAACCATTGTAAAATAATAGAATTGGGAAAATCAATATTGAAAAAAACAAAAGGACTGCAAGATTGTTGGTACTTTCATTGTCCTGATTATAAAACTTGAGAAAGCATAGAAGTGAGTATGTTGTAATAGTGTTTGTTATCTTTTTAGGTCAGGTGGAAAAACATAATCGGGAAATAGAAGAGAAATCAGCATTGATTATCCAGAAACATTGGAGAGGGTACAGGGAAAGGAAGAATTTTCGCCAACAGAGGCCATCTCTTGTGGAGTATAAAGCAGCTGTCACACTTCAAAGAGCAGTGAGTCTGAGTTAGTAAAAAGAGTACTGGATTAGGAGGCAAAGACATGGGTTCAAATCTGACTTTCCTGTTTATCTGCTGTAAAGTCTTGGTCAAGTCACTTAGCTTTTCTGAGCCTTAGTTTCTTAAAATGAGAACATCCTTATCACTGGCCAAAATGATTTAGACATTCAGTCCTTAGTATTTCCATAGACCCTTGTACATCATTTACCAAAATGCAGTGTTATTTGTTAATTTTTTCTTTCTTACTTGAGCAATGAGAATCTCAAGGGTAAGGAACGAAGTCTTATTTATTGTCAGCTTCCTGCATGTGCTTGACATATGAATGACTGTCTGCCCTATCTTTTTCACTCAGTTGTTATGTGGATCAGATGATAATAATTTATGGGAAAGTATTTTGTCAGTTGTAAAGTCCTGCGTAGGAGCAGCTTATCATATTAGATGTTTTTTAATGCACAGATAATACATTAGGTATAATTAGATCATTATAATTCTTGAATTATAGAATGGTGTTCTTAAATCATGATCTTCCTGGGATTTATCTGGAGCATAGTAATATTTTATTGCCTTGGAAAAGCATAGTACAAGGCTGTCTATTTCACTTAATGACCAGTTTTCCTAATATCTAGTTATTATACATAGTTAACGTTCATATTAGGATTTCAGATCATGTAGCATTTAGTTTTATTGTTATTGTTATTGTTAAACTTATTTATTGTTTATTGTTATTGTTAAACTTTAGGTCAATTTATTGACCTAAATCCCTTTTTGTTAAACTTTGTTTGTTTGTTAATCCCTATTGTTAAATCCCTTATTGTTAAACTTTAGGTCAATTTCAGTTTTTCACAGTGATAGATTTTGAACAGTCTCCTTATTGATTTCTCTGATTAAGCTTTTACAAAGATTTTTTTAAACCACTTAAAAAACAGAGTAAATACTAGGGAAATAGGAAGAGATGTCTGCTGCCTCCATCTTTCTCAGGCTCTTTTGGGGATTTTAGGCCATGTGTGCAACAAACAGTCCTGCACCATCACTGAATCACACCCACATCTGCTGTTTACCCTCTGCTAAGCAATGCCATCTAAGGATTAACCCATGGACCTATGGATATCAGTGCCTTGGGTCCTTTCTAATACCTTTACCTCGTGGCTACCGACTTTTTTTTGGCTGGGCTCCATGGCAGCATGCAGGATCTTAGTTCCCCCACCAGGAATGGAATCTGTGTCCCCTGCAGTGGTGCAGTGGAAGCACGGAGTCTTAATTACATGTGGAAATGCTAATATTTTACATATATTGAGTTATGCTTATGTAACTCAGTACATGCAAAATATTAATTTCACCTGTTTTTACCTTTTTATTCTGCCTCCCAGAAAATTAAAAATTACATATTTGACTCATTTTATATTTCTATTAGCACTGCAGATGACCTTGATAACAAAGAAAAGGAAATAATTATCAATTTCACAGAAGGAAGTTGGAATATCATTTCATTGAACTTATCCCTCAGGAGGAACTGGTTATTAGTGTCCTTGGCAGACAAAGGCCAGAACTGTTGTTTACCTTCTGTCCCTCACTTTGCTAAAAGAGAGGCATTGTTTTTCAGATAGATAAAAATCAAGAAAACCTTATGTACACCTGCTAATTTCAAATTACACATCCTTACGTAAACAAGTTGGAGTTCTATGTAGTGGTATAGTATTAGAATTAAATTTGAAGAATTAGCTGTCTTTTCCTTTTTAATGTTCCAGGATTTTCTTTTCTTGCTTTTTCATCTGTTAAGCTCAGAAGGAGCCCCCAAGCACACTGGAGTACCGGGTACCCATGGGGCCAGGCGGGGCCGGTGCCGTCGATCATTTAGCAGGACCCCACCCTCCCCGGCCAGCTTTAGACTCCCAGGGGAGTCTCCAAGGGAGATGGCCAGGGATGCTTAAATGGTCCTCTGCAATTTGGTGCAAGTGGCAAATGACTTTTCTTTCTGCAGAGCACTGCAATCTGCTAAGCCTCAGCATGCTCGCATTTTAGCCTTTATATGGCATCCTGCAAGGTTACCCTCAGTGCTTAGCTGGGAGCAGTCAGAAGGGGTTGGAGCATGGGTCCGCAGAAGCATTGGCTGACCTTAGTTTAAAAATCTGGATCCATTTTTACTGTTTGATGAATTTAAAGGCGGTAGACCAGGTGGATTTCCTGATCACCCACACTGAGGTTTTGAAACAGTGTATTACCTCCTGGAAGGGGGTTATCATGGCCAGCGAAGAGTTCTGTGGACATGCTGGTCAGTTGAACACAGGAGACCTGCAGTGGATGACCATGGGCTGGGGCATTGTGCAGAGATGCCTTGCTCGGAGGAGTCAGTCCATGGCCTACAGCTGTGGGTTAATTTGAGGAGCTCACAGAAGATGGTGGAGCCTCGGTACCAGGAAGTAAAAAGCAGCAAAATCCCTAAACCCGTAAGGATGGTGTTACTGTTGCTGTCATTTCTGGAGAAGCCCTGGGAATCAAGTCCAAGATTTACACTTACACACCAACTTTATATTTGGACTTAAGATTGGACCAAGGAGCAAAGCATTCCCAGCCTATTCCTAAAGGGTGATCAAGCTTCATTTATACCATATCTGGAAACGTGCATATTGGACCTAACACCCAACAAAAGATAGAACCTCATCACACAGCTGTGCTGGGGGAAGGTGACAGTGTCCAGGTGGAGAACAAGGATCCTGAGAGAAGCCACTTTGTCCTAATTCCTGGGGAGCCATTAAGAGAACCAGTTGTTGGGCTTCCCTGGTGGTGCAGTGGTTGAGAGTCTGCCTGCCGATGCAGGGGACATGGGTTCGTGCCCTGGTCTGGAAAGATCCCACATGCCGCGGAGCGGCTGCACCCATGAGCCATGGCCGCTGAGCCTGCGCGTCCGGAGCCTGTTGCTCTGCAAGGGGAGAGGCCACAACAGTGAGAGGCCCGCGTTCCACAAAAAAAAAAAAAGAAAAAGAAAGAAAGAGAACCAGTTGTTGGGACTCCCCTGGTAGCGAGTGGTTAAGAATCCACCTGCCAAGGCAGGGGACATGGGTTCGATCCGTGGTCCGGGAAGATCCCACATGCCGTGCAGCAACAAAGCCCTTGCGCCACAGCTACTGAGCCTGTGCTGTAGAGCCTGTGAGCCACAACTCCTGAAGCCCGCGTGTCTAGAGCCCGTGCTTTGCAACAAGAGAAGCCACCGCAATGAGAAGCCTGTGCACAACTAGAGAAAGCCCGTGCACAGCAATGAAGAAGACCCAGCGCAACCAAAAATAAATTAATTAAATAAATAAATTTTAAAAGAGAGAGAGAAACAGTTCAACATGGAGAAGTGTGCTGACCCCTAAAGAATCCAAAATGTGATTCTTTCTTGACTTGAAATTTTTGTAATCTTTTGTTATTGTCAATGAGGTGCTACTAGTTTTCAAAAATGACTTAGACCCCTCATGTAAGGACACAGCCTCATATACTGCAGACACCAAAACTATGACAAGATTTGCCAATTTTTTTTTATCAGATCAGTTCAGTTCTTGACATCAGCCAATGCTATTTAACTGACAACTACAGTAAATCTTTTTTTTTTTGGCGGTACATGGGCCTCTCACTGTTGTGGCCTCTCCCATTGTGGGACGCGCAGGCTCAGCGGCCATGGCTCAAGGTCCCAGCCGCTCCACGGCATTTGGGATCCTCCCAGACCGGGGCATGAACCTGTGTCCCCTGCATCAGCAGGCAGACTCTCAACCACTGTGCCACCAGGGAAGCCCCAGTAAATCCTTAAAGTTCTCATCACAAGAAAAAAAAAAATTCTCTAACTACGTATGGTGACAGATGTTAACTAGACTTTTTGTGACAATCATTTCCCAATATATACAAATATCGAATCATTATGTTGGACACCTGAAACTAATATAATATTGTATGTCAATTATACCTCAATTAAAAAAATAAAGAAGGTAAAAAGAACTAAAACTACAAAAATGGTCATGATAGAACCAAACCTAAGAATGTTTTTAATAAAGAGATTGCCATTGCTGATGACAGCCTGCAATGGATGAGTGAGGTCTAATTGCATATGTTTATCTGAAGTTTGGTCTTTATAATCATACACAATCCTAAAAACCTGTTTTACCATCCTCGAGGATCTGATGCTGGGAAAATAACCGTTTGCTATTCAGATATGCCTGAGTTTGTTTCAAATTAAGAACTACAGAAATATGCACCATTTTAGTGGTAGAAGAAAATATTCTCGTCACCCAGAACTTTCTGAATGTCTCTTTTTACTCTAGGTTCATTTTTGATGCACACAAATGAAGAGATTTCTCAGGCCATTCTTGATTTCAGAAATGTGAAAAATGGCTTTGAAAGAGCCAAAACCTGGAAATCAAAGACTGGAAACTAGTGACAAGCACAAGGGCAGGTCTGGCTGCCTTCTAGAATTTTCCATTTGTGGCATCCACCAGTTCAGTGCATCCAGTTTCCAAAGCTGACTTTGCCAATGCTTCTAAAGAATTCCACACTAAAGTGATAAACATGGTTTTTATAGCAATGTATGTGAGATATTTCCTGGCACAAGCAAATAAACCTAATTGTTCCTTCTTAAAAAAAAAAAAAAAAGAAGCAGCAGCAGCTCAGAAAGAAGGTGATGTTTGCTGGCGTCTGCTCTCTAGAGCCAGAATGATAGCTAATTCTTGCTACTTGATTATAGCTAAACAGTATCAAATATACATATCTATTAAAGACCAACAACAAAAGTACTTACTGAAACAAACCAGTTGAAAAAATAAACATTGGGAGATAAATACAATTTCAGAGAGTTCTAAAATGACAAAGAATGAGGAAAAGAGACAGAGATGTCAAGGTGGACTTTTCTGATCTAAGGGCAAAAATTCCTCTGTTCTGGAAACTTTACTCTGAGTTCCCAGAGTAGCATCATAAGCCTGGCTTCATACTAAAAGCAGGAAGTAGAGGAAAGATAGAAGGAGAAGCAAGGAAGAAAAATCAAGAAAAGGGAAGAATAGAAGAAAAGGAGAAAATCTCTCAATAGGAGAATGTAAGCGCAGTTGAAGGCTCAAGTACTATAGTAAAAACAAGGGTATTAAGGAAATCTTTATACTGAATGTGAAAACCTCCAAGCCCTTTTTTCTTCTCAGGTCTCAGTGCTGTCAGCCAGGCTTGTATCCTGTAAACAGTAGGTTGAAAACATTTTCTTTAGGAAATCTGAACAGCCCAAGGGAATAGTTATACATGTACTCACAATGAGGTACTCCAATGAAACAGCCCAGTTCAGTAGCCCTATAAAGAAGTACAGAATAGATAAACCCTACCCATCTGCTCAGCATTTCTAAACAGCTTTTTAGTGCCCACTCTTAAATATCAGCTGAAAGTATCACTGGACGTCTGCAGGAAGCTAAGGCCAAAACAAATAGAATAAAACTACTTGGTGGAAATAGAGATATTGCAGGGATAAGAAAACTTTTTAAATGTATTATTTTCTCCGAGAGCTAAAAGAAAATAATACATGAAACAAAAACCAAGACGCTGGATAACAGGGAACAAATGGAATAAAATTTGATAGAAAAAAAAAAGACATAATAAAAGGGCTAGAAAAAAAGGTTTGGGAAATCTAGAGAGCAGGGCAAAAAGAAACCAGAACCAGTCTAGGAGGTCAAACATTTGAAACAAAGAAAAAAAAAAACTGGAGGAGAAGAAATCAAATAATTTAAGATTTCTCAGAATTGAATATCATGTGGTTTAGATTAAAAAGACTGAATGTCCAATACAATGACAAAAATACACTCACATCTATTTCACATTATTGTGAAATACACTGGGGCGAAAAGTACTCCTCAACAGCATTATTGGAAGCTAAAAGATATTGGAGTAAGGCTGTCAAATGTTTGAGGGAAAATGATTTCCAACTAGAATTCTACATCCAACTAAACCATCAGTTAAAGGTAAAGATACACTAAAGACATTTTTATGCATCACAAAGTCTCTGAAACAAAGGAATAACCCAAGAAAGGACAACATGGAATCCAGGAAACACAAAGGAAAGATGAAAAGAGTCACCAAGATGATGGGGAATGGGAGATCTCGGGATGACAGCTATGCACCAAGCATAGGGAATAATCTATCCAGATTGGAACAAGTCAGAAAGCTCCAGAATATGTGTATCTAAGGAAATTAATTTGATAGATTGCCTGATGTGTTTTAATGTATGAACAGTTAGGGCAGAAATTGTGATAATCAGTGATAAATATATAGAAAAATAAGCACAGGAAAATAATAGAGTTATTAATTCCAGTGAAAATAAAAATATGCAAGGAAGAAAAAGTAATCATCACTACATGGTTGAAAAATGAATAGCCTTTATGTAGTCATAATAATGTAACACTGAACATTAACTAAAATTATGATTTAATAATATTGGATATTTGGAGATATGGAAAGTATGTGTGAAAGAGAGCTAAGTCCTTATCTTTCATACAAGAAAGTCAATAGATAATACCTATCACTGAAAAAAATCACAAAAATGTAGATGGAGATAAACATCAGAAGAAAAACCTGAAAGAACTAAAGTTGCTGTCTTTGGGGGAGAGGTTTTTAACAATTCTTCTAAAACTGACACTTTAAACAATAGTTATATCAACAAACTTTTTGGAAAGCATCAAATAGTAAAATATTTTAGGTTTTGCAGGTCATACAGTTTCTTGGAACTATTCGACTCTACAGTTGTAGCCCAAAGGAAGCTGTGGATAGTATGTAAACAAATGAGCATGACTCTTGTTTCAATAAACATTTGTAGACACTGAATTTTGAATTTCACATAATTTTCACATGTCATGAATTAATTCTTT
This sequence comes from Delphinapterus leucas, assembly GCF_059928025.1. Classification (NCBI taxonomy): domain Eukaryota; kingdom Metazoa; phylum Chordata; class Mammalia; order Artiodactyla; family Monodontidae; genus Delphinapterus; species Delphinapterus leucas. The sequence continues at coordinate 67,562,313 of NC_143132.1, read as the reverse complement.
TCCTTTTGAACTTGGTAATCATATAAAATGTAAAAAACCATTTTTCAGCTGTTCAAAAACAGGCAGCAGGCTGGATTGACCTGTGGGCCATAATTTGCCAACCATTGCCTTAAGCAATGTGAACATATAACTTTGATGAAAATAAAAACTACAAAGAAGGGAGAAGAGTGAAAAAAAATTGGGCAGAATAATTTCAGATGTGTCTCCACATCTTGCCTGTTAAAAGATTTCTTACCAGGAATTCATTCTGAAGGACAGGAGAAAGCACATTCATTTACCAAGCTTTTTCTTGTATACCTTCTCCTTGATCTTTACAATCCTTTGGCTAAGTACAATTGGGATCCCTGTTTTCTGTAGACATAGAACCTATCCTATAGAGATTGAATGACTTGCCCCAAATCAAACAGTTTTATAAGGGACTAGAATTAAGACTAGAACCCAAAGCTGATTTCCCTTTTTTTTTTCTTTATTGCCTTCTGTACAAATAATACATGAATATATCCTTGTAAAATATTAAAACACTACAGAAGAATATAACGATAAAGTTATTGTCCTCTGTCACCCCAGTCACAATCCTATCTTTCTCCCCATACATAAAAGGGTTAACAGCTGTTGTCACTATCATATGTTTTTGTAGGAAGGAAATAGTTCTGTTAGGGAAGAAAAAAAATCACAAATCTTTTTTTTTTGTCCCAGACTCTTAAATTCCTAGCAAAGTGCCGTAAGAAAAAGAAACTATTTGCTCCTTGGCAAGGACTCAGAGAACTCACTGATGCACGCAGAGTTGAACTGAAGCAACAAGTGGATGACTATATCAGAAGACATCCAGTATGTAGGCTTTTGTGCCATGGTACCAGTGTTACATTATTGCAGTGGGTGATATTCACCAACAAATAAGTGTCTCAGCTGTATATGTACATTTATTTTTGGCATAAGGTAATGCAGTTGCTTTACCGTAGTCAATGGATTTGGCGTCTTCTTATAATTATGTGGACCATATAAGTAAAGTCAATAGTAAAGGAGACTTCACTTCAAATTAGTGGTTTTGCGTACTGCATCAGCAAGACTTCTTCACATCCTCACCAACATTTATTATTTTCACATCTTAATGAATGTGAAATGGTATTGTGATTTGGATTTGCATTCTCTAATAATTAGTGATTTTGAACATCTTTTCATATGTTTATTGGCTATTTGTATATCTTTTTTGGAGAAATTTCAGTTCAAGTCCTTTGCTCATTTTTTAATCAGGTCATTTGTTTTTGTGTTGTTGAGTTTTAGAAGTTCTCTGTATATTCTGGATATTAATCCCTTATCAGATGTATGATTTACAAACATTTTTTTCCATTCTGTGGGCTGCCTTTTTACTGTTGATAGTGTCCTTTGATACACAAAACTTTTTCATTTTGATGAAGTACAGTTTGTCTGGTTTTTTGTTGTCTGTGCCTTCAGTGTCATATTTAAGAAATCATTGCCAAATCTAATATCATGAAGCTTTTCCTCTGTCTTTTCTTCTAAGGGTTTTATAGTTTTAGTCCTTATGTTTAGGTCTTTGATCTCTATTTTTTTTTAATGCACTGTGTGTGATTGTGATGCATTCTCCTGTTAAAAAAAGAAGTGCTGCTTTAGCCATACTCTAGTACACCTGTTACTCTGTGGCTGAAAAGTAAGGTGCTAGCTGGAACAGGGCTGTATCCAAGATCCATGAACTGGAATATTTGAGAAAGCTGGGGTGTCAGAAGCTCTGTCAGCTTCAATGTTGAGATTATTTCATCCTTGTCCAAACTAATTAGGTAAGTTCCTTTTAAAGTAGCTGACTAGACAAAAGAATATGGTCCTTTGAATGATTTTGTCCCTTGTTCTGTGAAATTAGAAGCCGTTATAACATTATGGCTTAGATAAGTTTGGGAGTGGGGATAGGACTAGAAGTTAGGTAGTCTTACCAGGTGGGGCTAGAACAAAAGGATTGGTCTTGTTACTCCTCTTCCAGGCCAGTATCTTTACCAAACCATTTGTAATTTTCACTATGATTTCTCAATCTTATCTCTTCTCCCAGAATACCATACTATGTGAGGAAGTGAGGTATAGGAGCATACCAAAAAGAATCTGGCCCACCTGCATTTTCATTTAAAGCTGCTTTTAAGAGGCTATTTAATGCTTGCTCAAGAGTACAAGGTAGATATCAACCATAACATTCAATTGATGAGAGACAGCTAAGCATTCTAGAACCTCTACTAAGTGGTTAAGTGAAACATACTTTGATATATGTGTCCTTCATGTGACACTTTTTTTGTCCTTTGTTCCCAGGGCTCTGAGGTATCAGATGTGATCAGCAGGGAGCTCCATTCCCAAGCACAAGAACGACTGCAACACTACTTCATGGGCAGGGCTCTAGAAGAGAGAGCCCAACAGCACAGGGAGGCACTGATGGCTCGGATCAGCACCAACATCGAACAGTTGATGAGTATGTGCTCATTCCATTTTTGCTTCCTAAAAGGAACAGCCTATGTAAGATTTTGTGACATCTAGATCTTCAGAAGGAAAACACCATTTAGTGGTCTATTAACCCATCTCCTATCCTCAGAAATTTCTCCTTCTAGATCATATCACCACACAATGATTTCAAATGATGCAGACCCCATAACCTTCTTGACTGCTTCCCTCAGCCTTGTGATCATTGATATGTGTCAACTCAGAAAAGTTATTAATTATAAAGATGCTGAGCCCTACTAGCCAGATTCTGTTATATAGTATGAAAAGCTTTTTGAACATATTTTAAAAGTAGATGATGAGAGTGGTTATGGTGGCACTTTAATGAAGTGTTTTCACAAAAATTAATTCATCTGCTTCTCACAACCACTGGTGCATTTAATGAGAGATCCCATCCACGAAGCCAGTGTCTCAGATGGCCTCTGAAACACTTTTAGTATTTGTGGAGCAAAAAGGGCCAGGGTCCTCTCTTTAGTGCCATTACTTGCAAATTTTGTGTTTTTGAATGGATAGGTGGCTGGAACTGAGCCTCTCATCTGTAAGGATTCTGCTATTATATTAAAAGTTCCTGCTCTTTTAAATAAACCATCTAAAAAAATCTACCTCTTTCTTTTATTCTTTCCCTTTAAACACAGAAGCATGGGCTACAACTTGTGAATAGTCACATGCCATCTACAGCTGACAATAATAATAGACTCAGAGTTGGAACCTTGTTTTTGCCTGCTATTGCAGAGTTCCAACACTGTAGTTTCCAAGTTCCTGTTTGTTTGGTACAGAACTCTTCCACTCACCTTTTTATTTTCTGTTTACTACAGAAGCACCAAGTCTGAAGGAGGCAGAAGGAAAAGAACCTGAGCTCTTCCTAAGCAGATCCAGGCCTGTGGCAGCCAAGGCCAAGCAGGCCCATCTTACCACCCTGAAGCATATACAAGCACCCTGGTGGAAGAAGCTTGGGGAAGAGGCAAGAGATGAGATTGATGTCCCAAAGGATGAACTTAGTATAGAATTAGGAACTTTATTCATTGGTGGAACCAAACCCCCTTAAGGGAGTTACCTGGAGGAATGACAAATTATATTTCTAGAGATTATATGGGTTCTGCCTCTGACATGCTAGTAGACTAGCATTATCCTAACTCATGGTTTTCCAGAGGTTCCTCTCCAAACAAGACTTGAAGGCAGTAAGCAGAGTTATCTTCTACCTTGATTTCAGTTCTTTTTCTTTATCCATACTTCCATCCTTGGCCACACATAAAAATTGGTATGACTTTTATTATGGAACTAAACTCAGCATTGTATTCTATTGCATATATGAAATGTGATATTTCTATTTTTGTTTCTGCTGTTTTCCAACTAAAGGTGTTTTCTAAATATTTTCAACAACTGTTCTGAAAAACTTGTCAGGGTTACTTCAGCTTTTCACACTTATTGATTTTTCTATTAATATAGGAAATGTGCTCTTGGCATTTATTATGGTGAGGAAAAGAAGTGGTCATTTGAAAGACATTTGACTATTTTCGACCAAACAGTGTTTGAACTCAATTTGTATCTTGTTATTTCTAAGAGGAACTACATTAAAAAGTCCTCCTAGGATTCAGTGCAAGAAAAATTTCTCCTGATAAAATTGCATTCTTTGTATTAAACTAAGAGAACTATATAACACACTATTTGCATTTTGATTTGTCTCTTAGGAATCTCAGAGCTAAAACAATGCTTACTTTCTGTTACGATTCTCAATACCTACATGATTATTTGGTTCCAATCTAATAATTTCTGATTTTCCTGTTTATCTTTAACTGTGGTTTAATACCAGAAGCCACCTCTATGTTTGTGCTAATATGGAATTTAAGTTAAAATCAATTAAATCATTGACTCTATATCATAAGGAACCCGGAGTGTGCTTTTTCTATAAATGAGTAGGAAAACCAGTATTTCTGGATAAGAAGACCAAATACTATAATGTTGTTCATCCCACCAAAGTTAGTTTAGTAAAATTCTAGTCAAGATTCTAATGTAATTGTTATTCATAATTGAAAATGAATAAAATTCATTTGTAAGAATAAGGAGATGAGAGTTCTGATTTCACTTAGAATGTAAAAATCTCCATGAGAATGTTTCTTCCATCTTAACAAAAAAAATGCCAGGTAATCTATAAAAATCATTTTTCTTGAGCCTATCAGATAGTTGAGACCTCAAGATAACCAAGTAAATTGATGGGACTCAGTATCTGTGAAATAAACCATTTCATCTCTTTTTTTTTTTTTTTTTGACTGCATTGGGTCTTCGTTGCTCCACGTGGGCTTTCTCTAGTTGCGGCGAGCGGGGGGCTACTGTTAGTTGCGGTGCATGGGCTTCTTATTTCAGTGGCTTCTCTTGTTGCCGAGCATGGGCTCTAGGCATGCAGGCTTCAGTAGTTGTGGCATGCGGGCTCAGCAGTTGTGGCACACGGGCTTTGTTGCTCCACCGTATGTGGGATCTTCCAGTACCAGGGCTCGAACCCATGTCCCTTTCATTGGCAGGCGGATTGTTAACCACTGCACCACCAGGGAAGTCCCCCATTTCATCTTTAGTAGAGCACAAGAGTCAAAGGTGGCTGGATAGGAAGAAATCAACTAAAATGTTAACAAATTCTTAGGAGTCCTAGGTGGTGCAGTGGATAAGGCTGCACTTCCAGTGCAGGGGTCCTGGGTTCGATCCCTGGTCAGGGAACTTTATCCCACGTGCATGCCGCAACTAAGAGCTTGCATGCCACAACTAAGGAGCCCACGTGCTGCAACTAAGGAGCTGGCTAGCCAGAACTAAGGAGCCCGCCTGCCGCAACTGAGACCTGGTGCAACCAAATAAATAAATACATGTTTTAAAAGCAAAACAAAAAAAATTCTTAAAGGCCAAGTGTGGGTAGCATGTCAGTTTAGAATATCTAGGGACTTCCAAAGGAGAAGTTAGACCTTTACCAAACACAAACAAGAAAGTTTGGGAGCAGGGCAGGAGACCTGCAGAGATGCCTTTAGTGGCACAGGCAAACATGAAGTGATAGGCTGCTATTGGGTGACATGCCCAAAGACTCACCTGCTTTCCCAAACCCTTCTCTTAAAAGTCTTAAGCTGCTAGAGCAGGGGCAGCAAGCCCTCTTACCTCCAAGGCTCAGAGAAAATTCCATTGCGCTTAAGGAAGGAACAGAAACAAAACCTAGCTGTCTGTGTGGGGGCGGTGGGGGGGGCGGCGTGTGGGGTAGCGAACAGTCTAGCCCCAGATACAAGTAGAGATCCAGTGTTGCTGAGGGCAGGATAGAAATAAAAACCCTCTCTCCTGGGAGGGAGGCAGGAAATGATTTTGGGCCCAGAAATCCTACACCAATACAAAGCAGATGTCTGCTAATGCTAATGATTGCTACTGAACTTTAATGATTAAATATTGAAGACTTTATTCATCTTATAACAAAGTTTGTACCCTTTAACCAGCATCTCCCCATTTCCCCCACCTAGCCCCTGGGAACTACCATTCTACCTTATGTTTCTGAGTTTGACCTTTTTTTTTTTTTTTTTTTTTTTTAAGATTCCACATAACAAGTGATGTCATATAGTTTTTCTCTGTCTGGCTTATTTCACTTAGCACAATATCCTCCAGGCTCATCCTTGTCACAAATGCAGGATTTCCTTTCTTCTCATGACCAAATAGTATTATATATTTATATTTTCTGACATCTTCTGTGTCTATTCATCCATTAACACTTAGATTGTTTTCATATGTTGAAGATTGTGAATAATGCTGCAATGATGTCTCTGAGATACTGATTTCATTTCCTGCATTACCCTGAAGGGGGCTTGCTGGATTACATGGTAGTTCTATTTTTGGTGTTTTTTTTTTTTTTTTTTAGGAACCTCTATACTCTTCCATCATGGCTGTACCAATTTACACTCCAACCAACAGTGTACAAGGGTTTCCTTTTCTCCAATTCTTGCCAACACTTGTTATCTCTTGTTTTTTTTTTAATAAAAGACATCTTAACAGGTGTGAGGTGATATCTCATTGTGGTTTTGATTTGCATTTCCCTGATGATTAGTGATGCTGAGTACCTTTTCATGTACTTTTTGGCTGTGTGTGATATAATATTATCCACTGGAGTTAATGCAAACTCCAAAGTTGAGGTCATAGTCCCCAACAAAATTCCCTCATAAGTTTAGATATACCCAGACTGCCCACACTTCTGACCAACTTACCACAAATTTGGGGGTTCCCGCAAACCTATCAGGTTTGATAATTCTCTAGGATAAACCAGAGAACTCAGGTAACATTATACTTATGACTAGTTTTGCTGTAATGATACAAATAAGGTTTAGCCAAGTAAAGAACACTTAGGGCAAGGTCTTGGAGGATCCCAAACATGGAGCTTCCATGCCTTCTCCCCATGGAATCAGGATGCATCACCGTCTTGGCACACTGATGTGCTCACCAACCAGGAAGTTCAAATGACCCTTAATGTAAAGAGTTTTTACTGGAGTTTCATTACATAGGCATGATTAATTGTACCACTGGCCATGTGACAGAAAGCAATCTCCAGCCCCTGACACCTCTCCAGTGGTCAGAAGGTCAGGCTGATATCATGTGGCTCGAAGCCTCAAAACTCTAATCCCTTTGAGCCCACCACAAAGATTAAAGACACTTCTATCACTCAGGAAATTCCAAGGGTTTAGAAGCCCCATCCCAGGAACTCGAGGCAAAGAACAAATTCTTTACTGTACAACAACCCCACATTAACTGTCTGATATAAAGAGAGATGTACCCATATCTGGGCATAAGCAGTATCTACCTTAGTCTTTTCTGTTCTATACATGTATGACATTTAGTCAAAAATTGAGACACACTAAAAAGCTGGGAAAAAAAAAACTTTTGTCAAGAGATAAACCCAGATTCAGAGATGACTCAGATATTGGAACTCACAAAAAAATACCTTAATAACTGTGATTAATAAAAGACAAAATGTAAAAGTAAACAACGTACAAAAACAAATGGGGAATTTCACAGAGATGGAAGCTTTTAAAATAGATTAGTAGAAATGCTAGCAAAAGCACAATATCAGATGTTAAGTTTATTAGCAGTTCTTTGACAGGCTCATTAGCAGACTAGAATTGAATAAAGAATAGGTAACTTTGCCAATACATCAATAGAAATTTTCCAAACAGAAACACCAAGAGAAAAGAAAAAAATGAGGGGTGGGGAAGTAAGGAGAATAGAGCCTCCAAGAGCTAGGAGACAATATCAAACAATATGACATGCAAGTAATTGAAGTCCCAGAAGTAGAAGAAAGAGAAATTAGGTAGAAATAGATGAAGTAAAAATGGCCAAGGATTTTTGAAAAATTAATGAAACAGATTCAAGAATCCCAGAGAACCTCAAGCAGGATAAAAAACAATTATGTTACAAATGTAAAAACACACCTAAATACATCATAGTCACATTGCTTCAAATCAAAGATAAATAGAAAATCATGAGAGCAGAGAAAAAGGAAAATTTTATACCAAGGAACAAATAGGAGTTTCAATAGACTTCTCATCAGAAACTATACAAGCCTGAAGACAATGGAAATGACATCTTTAGAATGCTAATAGAAAAAACTATCAACCCAGAATTCCATATACAGCAATAATATCTTTCAAAAAATTAAGGCAAAATAAAGATTTTTTCCAGAAAAACAAAGCTGATCATAAAGGAAAAGCTAAGATTTTTTAAAAGAAGGAACAGGATACAAGATAGAAATTAGATCTACACAAAGAAAAGAAGTGAGGGAAATTGTAAAAATTAAGTAAATATAAAAGATTTTTTCTTATTTTTAATCAATTTAGAAGTTAATTTACTGTCAAAGATAGAGAATCTCAAAAGCAGCAAAAGAGAAGTGACTTGTCACATACAAGGGATCCTCAATAAAATATCAGATTTGTTATCAGAAACGTTGGAGGCCAGAAAGCAGTGGGCCAATATATTCAATGTGCTAAGAGAAAAAACCTGTCAAACAAGAATCCCAGGCTTCCCTGGTGGCACAGTGGTTGAGAGTCCGCCTGCCGATGCAGGGGACACGGGTTCGTGTCCCGGTCCAGGAAGATCCCACATGCCGCGGAGTGGCTGGGTACGTGAGCCATGGCTGCTGAGCCTGCGCGTCCGGAGCCTGTGCTTCAAGAGTGTGAGAGAAATTAAGACATTCACGGATTAACAAAAGCTGAGGAAGTTGATTATCACTACACCTGCCTGGCAAGAAATGTTTAAGAGTCCTGCAGGGTGCAATGAAAGGATATTAGACAGTCAAAGCTGGTATGAAGAAATAAATATCTCGATTAAGGAATCTGGGTGATGGCAGGCATCTGATTGAAGACAACAGCATCTGAGAAAATAGAAACCCTACCATTTGGATGATTCAGTGAACATACCATGGATTCATGGCTGTGGTTTTTCCATAGACTCTTAATCATTTCCTATTTAGGACTGTTGTGAAATAATTCATATAAGTAATGGGGATATGTAAAGTCTCAAAGGATGACAGAAAAGCTCTACATTTAAAATAAGATATGGGAAAAAAAGCATTTATAGGACTCACTCTCATAGGTCACATCTACATTTAAAATAAAAGCAACCATATGGAAATATTAGGCCAGTTTGTTTTTAAATGTCTATTTCTGACTTTGAATGTATTTACTTGAGTTTGTACATGTCTCAAAGAAATGAGGAAAATATGATGTTCTCAAAGGCCTACTTCTTTCTTTGCCAAAGTGTCGAGAACATTCATGGTAACAAAACTATATCTACATAGCCACTCTAACACACTCATATGAATTAAAGGGCTTAAAAGTTATACTTCCAAAAAAACATATTCCCTATTTCTTAATAAAATTTTAAACATTCTACTTTACTTCTTCAATGGGTTTTTTGAAGAGAGGCTCTACAGTTTCTTGGTCAGCAAATAGAGGAACTGAAGAGCTTGTGTTCTGTAGGCAAACGTTAACTGATAAATACCTAATGTCTGTAAGACTAAAAAATGTTTGGAGAGTTGTACATCTGCATGTTGTAGTTGGGTTAATGAGTTTCAAATTATATAACATAAGCAATATAATTTTTTAAAAATTAAAGTCAACCTTTTCCCTTAAGGAGTCTACAGTATAAAACAATGATTTTCAATGTGTGCTTATGGATCCCTGTAGGGGGTTGTCCTGAGACCCCTTCACTTACTGAAGAGTCAAAACTATTTTCATCATAATACTAAGATGTTATTTGCCTTTTACACTGTGTCAATATTTGCAATGATAGTACAAAAGCAATGGTGTTGAAACTGCTGGCACAAATCAAGGCAGAGGCACCCGACTGTTAGCAGTAACCATTGCATTCTTCATAGCCAGGCATTCACAGTATTGAAAACAAAAGATGACCTTCACTTAAGAATGTTCTTGATAAAGGAGTAAAAATTAATTTTATTAAACTTCAACTTTATATATTAATATGAACTCACATTTGAATACATACCAATATTACTTAGTTAAAAGGTATTATTAAAAATAAAATTACAAAAAAATAAAAAAATAAAATTACATAAACTGACAGTTCAATAAATCGTATTTGAAAGTATTGTATCTCCTGTATCCCTATATGGGAAATACCGTGTGTGTGTGTGTGTGTGTGTGTTTCTCAACATTTCTGCACATTCAGTGATGATATATTAGTAGTTTGAAGTCAGACATGGTGGGTGTGCCTATACCACAGAAATCAGTAAATGGTACATGTCTAAAATTTTACCCTTGAAGAAACATTTACCCCAGTTGTTAAACATTTACCAGCACATCACTGGATATAATCTACCTAAACAAAAGTTCAGTGGGATCTGTGATGGTTAATTTTATGTGTCAACTTGACTAGGCTAAGGGATGCCAAGACAGATGGTAAAACATTATTTCTGGGTGTGTCTGTGTTTCTGGAAGAGATTAGCATTTGAATCAATAGACTGAGTAAAGAAAATCTGCCCTCACCAATGTGGGCATGCATCATCCAATCTGTTGAGGGCCCAAATAGAACAAAAATGGTGAAAGAAGAGTGAATTCTTATTGTCTCTTTCTGAGCTAGGATGTCAGATATAGTAGCTTCTGGTTTTCAGGCCCTTCAGACTCTGGGACTTACACCAGCAGTCCCCCCGTTCTCAAGCCTTTGGCCTGAGACTGGGAGTTACACCACTGACTCCCCTAGTATTCAGGCCTTTGGACTGGGACTAAATTATACCACTGGCTTTCCTGGTTCTCCAGTTTGCAGAAGGCAGATTGTGGGACTTATCCGCCTTAACCAGTGAGCCAATTTCTATACTAAATCTCTTCTTATATATAACTATATATCTATAAAAAGATGTATTCGTTCTGTTTTTTCCAGAGAATGCTAATACAGAGTCATCATTAATTTAAGTATATTAGGTGGTCCTGAAACCCAAAAGTTTAAGAACTCCTGATCTAAGATAATCCTGCAGCATTAGTCTTTAACAGTTTGTTCCTTACCTAGTCTATCTGAGAATGTAAGGATATGCTATTCATAGACCCTTCATCAAATCATCCCACCTTGCCTCTTTTCAGGAACCTAACTATACTACTCCTACTCCTAATCCTACTCCTACTCTTTCTCCTACAACTGCTGCTGTTGCGTTTAACTGCAACTATTGCAATAAATAGCTGACATTTATTGTGTGATAAGTGCCTGACTCTACTAAGTATTTTATGATCATTATTTCATTTATTTCTTACAAGAACCCTACAAGATAGGAACATTTATAATTTTCATTCTATAGATGTGAAAACTGAAGCTGTGAGACATTGACTAACTTGCCCAAGTTTAAATCCAGGTCTATACAACTCTAAAATGAACTACTTATTCATTTCAATTAATCATCTATTCATTCACTCACTCTTATTGTACTTGAGATTTATGTAGGTATTTAATTCGTTGCGTGAAAATGGCCCATCTGCTTTATGGAACATCTCTTGAGGGCTGGGATGGTGCCCTATAATTTTTTTTAGTCCCTCAACTATTATTTATGCACTTTGAGGTGCTCAAATAATAACTGTTGAAGACTGAGTTCTCAGTGTTTGACAAAGTGTCTATTACATCAGAGATTTTAAACTCTAAGATACTATTCATTCAATGAATACCTATAAGCATCTATGATGTAAAAGATGCTGTGCTAGATGCAGAAGGCACATACAGTCTCTGCTAATGAAGCTTATGTTCCAATAGAAGAGATAAACATTAAACAAGTAAATGATTTAAACTGTGATGACTATTATTTTGCAGGAAATGATGTGTATATGAGAGTCATTAACTTAGTCTGGGAGATGACCAGAAGAAGCCCCTCAAAGAAATGAACTAAAGAATGAACTGAGTGAATTACAGAAAGTTAGATGAAATGAAATGGCAGAGGATTATGTCCCAGATGAAGGAACAAGATAAAACCCCAGAAAAACAACTAAATGAAGTGGAGATAGGCAACCGTCCAGAAAAAGAGTTCAGAATAATGATAGTGAAGATGATCCAGGGTCTCAGAAAAAGAATGGAGGCAAAGACTGAGAAGATGCAAGAAATGTTTAACAAAGATCTAGAAGAACTAAAGAACAAACAGAGATTAACAATACAATCACTGAAATGAAAAATACACGATAAGGAATCAACAGCAGAATAAATAAGGCAGAAGAATGGATAAGTGACCTGGAAGACAGAATAGTGGAAATCACTGCCGTGGAATAGAATAAAGAAAAAAGAATGAAAAGAAATGAAGACAGCCTAAGAGACCTCTGGGACAACATTAAATAAACCAACATTCACATTATAGGGGTCCCAGAAGGAGAAGAGAGAGAGAAAGGACTTGAGAAAATATTTGAAGAGATGATAGCTGAAAACTTCCCTAGCATGGGAAAGGAAACAGTCAACCAAGTTCAGGAAGGGCAGAGAGTCCCAGGCAGGATAAACCCAAGGAGGAACACACTGAGACACATAGTAAAAAAATTGACAAAAATTGAAGACAAAAAAATATTAAAAGCAACAAGGGAAATATGACAAATAACATACAAGGGAATCCCCATAAGATTATCAGCTGATTTCTCAGCAGAAACTCTGCAAGCCAGAAGGGAGTGGCAAGGAAATATTTAAAGTGATGAAACAGAAGAACCTACAACCAAGAATACTCTACCCAGCAAGTCTCTCATTCAGATTTGATGGAGAAATCAAAAGCTTTACAGACAAGCAAAAGCTAAGAGAATTCAGCACCACCAGACCAGCTTTGCAACAAATGCTAAAGGAACTCCTCTAGGTGGGAAAGAGACTAGCAACTAAAAAAACACCTTGTACATATATACACTGTTATAGCAAAACCTCATGGGAACAGTAAGCCCCAAAACTACAACAGATACACACATGAAAAAGACAAGGCAACCCAAACACAACACTACAGATGTTCATCAGACTACAAGAGAAGAGAACAAAAGAGGAAGGGAAGAAAAAAGACCTACAAAAACAAACACAAAACAATTAAGAAAATGGCCATAGGAATACATATATCGATAATTACCTTAAATGTAAATGGATTGAATGCACCAACCAAAAGACACAGACTGGCTGAGTGGATACAAAAGCAAGACCCGTGTATATGCTGTCTAACACAGACCCACCTCAGACCTAGGAACACATACAGGCTGAAAGTGAGGGGATGGAAGAAGGTATTCCACACAAATGGAAATCAAAAGAAAGCTGGAGTAGCAATACTCATATAAGACAAAATAGACTTTAAAATAAAGACTGTTATAAAAAACAAAGAAGGATGCTACATAATGATCAAGGGATCAATCCAAGAAGAAGACATAACAATTATAAATATATATGCACCCAACATAGGAGCACCTCAATACATAAGGCAGATACTAACAGCCTAAAGGGAGAAACTGACAGTAACACAATAATAGTGGGGCACTTTAAGAAGCCATTTTTATCAATGGAAAGATCATCAGACAGAAAATCAATAAGGAAACACAGGCCTTAGGTGACACATTAGACCAGATGGACTTAATTGATAGAACATTCCATCCCAAAGCAGCAGAATACATAATCTTCTTAAGTGCACATGGAACATTCTCCAGGATTGACCATATGCCGGGCCACAAGACAAACCTTAAATTTAAGAAAACTGAAATCATATCAAGCATTTCTTCTGATCACAACACTATGAGATTACAAATAAACTACAAGAAAAAAAAACTATAAAAAACACAAACACGTGGAGGCTAAACAATATACTACTAAACAACCAATGGATCACTGAAGAAATTAAAAAATACCTAGAGACAAATGAAAATGAAAGCACAATGATCCAAAACTTATGGGATGCAGCAAAAGCAGTTCTAAGAGGGATGTTTATAGCAATAAAATCTTACCTCAGGAAACAAGAAAAATCTCAAATAAACAACCTAAGCTTACACCTAAAGAAACTAGGGAAAGAAGAACAAACCCCAAAGTTAGTAGAAGGAAAGAAATCATAAAGATCAGAGCAGAAATAAATGAAATAGAGACAAAGAAAACAATAGCAAAGATCAATGAAACTAAAAGCTGGTTCTTTGAAAAGAAAAACAAAATTCATAAACATTTAGCCAGAATCATCAAGAAAAAAAGGGCAAGGACTCAAATCAATAAAATTAGAAATGAAAAAGGAGAAGTTACAACTGACACCACAGAAATACAAAGGATCATAAAAGACTACTACAAGCAACTATATGCCAATAAAATGACAACCTGGAAGAAATGGACAAATTCTTAGAAAGGTACAGTCTCCCAAGACTGAAGCTGGAAAAAATAGAAAATATGAACAGACTAATCTCAAGTACTGAAATTGAAACTGTGATTAAAATACCCCCAACAAACAAAAGTCCAGGACCTGATGGCTTCAGAGGCAAATTCTATCAAACATTTAGAGAAGAGCTAACACCTATCCTTCTCACACTCCTCCAAAATATAGCAGAGGGAGAAACACTCCCAAACTCATTCTATGAGGCCACCATCACCCTGAAACCAAAACCAGACAAAGATACCACAAAAAAAGAAAATTACAGGCCAATACCACTGATGAACACAGACACAAAAATTCTCAACAAAATACTAGCAAACAGAATCCAACAATACATTTAAAGAATCATACACTATGATAAAGTGGGATTTATCCCAGGGATCAAAGGATTTTTCAATATCCACAAATCAATCAGTGTGATACCCCACATCAACAAATTGAAGAATAAAAACCATATGATCATCTCAACAGATGCAGAAAAGCTTTTGACAAAATCCAGCACCGATTTATGATAAAAACTCTCCAGTAAGTGGACATAGAGGGGAATATACCTAAACATAATAAAGGACATATACAACAAACCTACAGCTAACATCATACTCAATGGTGAAAAGCTGAAAGCATTTCCTCTAAGATCAGGAAGAAGACAAGCATGTCCACTCTTGCCACTTTTTTTTTTTTTTTTGCGGTATGCAGGCCTCTCACTGTTGTGGCCTCTCCCATTGCGGAGCACAGGCTCCGGACACGCAGGCCCAGCGGCCATGGCTCACGGGCCCAGCTACTCCGCGGCATGTGGGATCTTCCCGGACCGGGGCACCAACCCGTGTCCCCTGCATCAGCAGGCGGACTCTCAACCACTGCGCCGCCAGGGAAGCCCAATTGCCACTTTTATTCAACATAGTTTTGGAAGTCCTAGCTATGGCAATCAGAGAAGAAAAATTAAAAAAAGGAATCCAAACTGGAAAAGGAGATGTTAAACTGTCACTGTTTGCAGATGACATGATACTATACATAGAAAATCCTAAAGATGCTACCAGAAAACTACTAGAGCTCATCAATGAATTTGGTAACATTGCAGGTTACAAAATTAATAAACAGAAATCTGTTGCATTTCTATACACTAACAATGAAAGATCAGAAAGAGAAATTCAAGAAACAATCCCATTTAGCATCGCATTGAAAAGAGTAAAATACGTAGGAATAAACCTACCTACAGAGACAAAAGACCTGTACTCTGAAAACTATAAGACACTGATGAAAGAAATCAAAGAAGACACAAACAGATGGAAAAATATACCACGTTCTTGGATTGGAAGAATCAATATTATCAAAATAAGTATACTACCCAAGGCAATCTACAGGTTCAATGCAATTCCTATCAAATTACCAATGGCATTTTTCACAGAAGTAGAACAAAAAATCATAAAATTTGTATGGAGACACAAAAGACCCTGAATAGCCAAAGCAACCTGGAGAGAGAAAAACAGAGCTGGAGGAACCAGACTCCCTGGCCTCAGACTATACTACAAAGCTATAGTCGTCAAAACAGTATGGTACTGGCACAAAAATAGAAACATAGATCAATGGAACAGGATAGAAAGCCCAGAAATAAACCCACACACCTATGGTCAATTAATCTATGACAATGGAGGCAAGACTACACAATGGTGGAAAGACAGTCTCTTAAACAAATGGAGCTGGGAAAACTGGACAGCTACACTAAAAAAATGAAATTAGATAATTTTTAACACTATGCACAAAAATAATCTCAAAATGGATTAAAGACCTAAATTTGAGACCAGACACTATAAAACTCCTAGAGGAAAACATAGGCAGAACACTCTCTGACATAAATCGCAGCAATATTTTTTTCAATTTGTCCCCCAGAATAATGGAAATAAAAACAAAAATAAACAAGTGGGACATAATTAAACTCAAAAGCTTTTGCACAGCAAAGGAAACCATAAACAAAATGACAAGACAACCCACAGAGTGGGAGAAAATACTTGCAAATGATGTGACTGCCAAGGGATTAGACTCCAAAATTTACAGAGAGTTCATGAGGCTTAATATCCTCAAAACAAACAACCCAATCAAAAAATGGGCAGAAGACCTAAATAGACATTTCTCCAAAGAAGACATACAGATTGCCAAGAGGCACATGAAAAGACGTTCAACATCACTAATTATTAGAGAAATGCAATAACTATGAGATAACACCTCACACCAGTCAAAATGGCTATCATCAAAAAATCCACAAACAGTAAATGCTGGAGAGGGTTTGGAGAGAAGGGACACCTCCTACACTGCTGGTGGGAATATAAATTGGTACAGCTGCTTTGGAGAACAGTATGGAGAACAGTTCATTAAAAAACTAAAAACAGAGCTACCATATGACCCTGCAATCCCACTCCTGGGCACATATCCAGAGAAAAACATGGTCCGAAAGGATACATGCACCCCAATGTTCATTGCAGCACTGTTTACAATAGCCAAGACATGGAAGCAACCTAAATGTCCACTGACAGAGGAATGGATAAAGAGGATGTGGTACATATATACAATGGAATATTACTCAGCCATTAAAAAGAATGAAATAATGCCATCTGCAGCAACATGGATGGAACTAGAGATTGTCATACTGTGTGAAGTAAGTCAGATAGAGAAAGAGAAATATCATATGATATCCCTTATATGTGGAACCTAAAAAGGTATGATACAAGTGAACTTATTTGGAAAATAGAAACAGACTCACTGACCTATAGAACAACTTACAGTTACTGAGGGGAAGGGTGGGGGGAAGGGATAGTTAGGGAGTTTGGGATCAACATGTACACACTGCTATATTTAAAATGGATAACCAACAAGGACCTACTGTATAGCACAGGGAACTCTGCTCAATGTTATGTGGCAGCCTGGATGGCAGGGGAGTTTGGGGGAGAATGTATACATGTATATGTATGGCTGAGTTGCTTCGCTGTGTACCTGAAACTATCACAATATTGTTAATTGGCTATACTCCAATATAAAATTAAAAAATTTTTAAATATAGGAAATAAAATATAAAGTGGATAGAATTTTATGATTAAAAAAAAAGAATGAATTGGGCAGCTCAAGGAGTAGAAGGGGAGTGTTCCATGAAGAGGGAATGAAAAAACAGTATATCTATTCAACCAATGTATTATGAAGAAGGCACTTGGTAACTATTTGTTGCGTGAAGATTTGGCTAGCACACATGGAAAAGCAGTCTTGCCTTCCCATTAAGAGACCCAAGCAATTTTAAGTGCTTTGAATTCTCATGTCATACACTCAAAAAAATATCTAATAGGCAGAGTAGAAAGATTAAAAAATAGATCAAGTTAAAGTAATAAATATGGAATGAATAAATTGGCTTCATAGGATGCCCATATGACATAGAGAAGACAAGAGAGTTGAGGGACTTTCTTGGTGATCCAGTGGTTAAGACACCATCCTTCCATTGCAGGGGGCCCGGGCTCAATTCCTGGTCAGGGAACTAGATCCCTCATGCCACAAGTAAAAGATCCTGAATGCTGCAACTAAAGATCTCGCACACCACAACGAAGATCCTGCGTGCTGCAACTAAGACCTGGCGTAGCCAAATAAATAAATAAATATTACAGAAAAAAGAGAAAGCGAGTTGAGGCAAGGTCCTAGATGGCTGTCGCTAGAATGTGCAACCCTCAGCACCACACAGGCATAAAGAAGTCATGTATCTTAATGGAAAAGAGTCTCCAAGGGAGCAGAGACTCAACACCTGTGTCCCTACAGGAGTCCTAAAAGGTGTCTTATTACTGGGTCTATATACTATGCAGACAAATCTTTCACTCATATTAATCAGCCTGTATTTCTTGTGCCTGTCAGCCTAATTAAAATGTGTGTAAGCCAAGGAAATTAGAAGGTTGGTAATCTTGAGGGCTGAGAGGAATGAAGCAGGAGAAAAAGGCTAGGGCTGCACTTCCTTCAGAGATCAGAAGAGAGACTGTTAACTGCTGGTTATACAAAACCTATTAATATCTTAGTTTTGACTCTAGGTTGAATACACCTTCCTAAACAGCATGTGCAGAACTCTAAAGTAATAAATGCAGAAAATCTCTTAATTGTTAAAGAAATCTTCTAATAAAGATCAAGGCGAGTTCATTGAGCAGGACACACCTAGGACAATTTAGAGATGTTTAGGAGGTCTACAGACTTTCTCACAGTATCTGCTCTACATGCAAATTTATTAGTTATACCAGCAGTAGTGGGGTAACTTTGTTAATCTTTTTGATATTCTAAACTAGGAATATTGATGAGGGTAGGCTTTAGTGATACAGTCCTTGAAAGTACCTATGAAGCATATCAGAGATGACAATTTGATATGTAACTTGAGTCCTAGTGACCTCTTTGTGCTAGTATATTAATCATTAAATATAGTTGTATCCTGAGGGACTTTTATAGTACTTGGGAGTTCTCCAAAAAAGGGGCCTACCACATCCCCTAAGATACATGATAAGAACATTCTTCAAATTGATGGGCTAGAGAAGTCTCCATCACAAAGCCTGCTTAAAAGGCCCGAGATTTATTCTTAGATCCCAGATAAAAAATAAGCCACATAAAGTGCCTGACACATGGTCTGTGCTTAGTAAGTATTTGTTGAATCAATGCTGAATAAGAGCTGTATGGTTACATCTCCTAGGAATTTTCTTCTCTTTGATTTCAGGTTCCTCATGCCCTTGGCTCTAGGTGCCTCAGGATGAGAAAGTCACCACTGCTCCCCATATGACTTCCTCATATATTGTAAATGCTCAGTAACAATTCATATAGAAAGAGTAACTGAGTTCTTGTGGCATAAATGTTGCTTCTCCTCTACAAACTACTGTGGCTTCATCCCCTATAGAGAATAATCCCACTTGTTTCAGCCATTCCCACCCTTTGCCCACCAGGGCTTCCAAGATTTTCTGCCTGGCTCCACATGTTCCATGAAGTATCCAGAGCCTGCTGATTCTGTGGGGGAAGACTCTTGAAGTTAGAAGAGGGCTCAATCAATTCTCCTGGAGCCTGGATTATT
Organism: Delphinapterus leucas; assembly: GCF_059928025.1. Taxonomy (NCBI): domain Eukaryota; kingdom Metazoa; phylum Chordata; class Mammalia; order Artiodactyla; family Monodontidae; genus Delphinapterus; species Delphinapterus leucas. The sequence goes on along the minus strand of NC_143132.1, from coordinate 67,542,910 downwards.
CCAGGCCTTTGAGTCAAACAGTTATAGCATCTCTAGCCCCTGAAGACACAGGGGGAGTTTTAACAGTGGTTTCTTCTTCAGCTGTCAGAGGAGCAGATCCTAGCAAGAGCTGGGAGACAACTCTTGCCATCTTCCAGGCAAGAATGCCTGGCCTCTTCAGCTCTCCTGTTCTCCCATGTGCCAGGGTTCCTGCTTAGCCCTGCCCACCTTTGGGCAAAACCGCTGCTGCTTCAGGATGTCCAGCAAGAGCTGAAAGACAGGTACCAGGGCCTTAATATCAAGATAAGAGCATAAATCAGCAAGTTTCTGTATCCCTCAGGCATCTCTGATGCCTCTGAGAAGCTGAATCAGGACATCTACTCATTCCACACTTATAGCCTTCTCAAGAAACAACCTGCCATCCTTGGTCCCCATCCCAAAGTTCATCCAGCAGGAGGCAAGGAGACACCTGCAGCTCCACAGACAGAAGAGACCCCAAATCCTAATCTCTTCCATCGTCAAAGATAGACTATCTACAGGGACCCATGGAGAGCAAAAACTGGAGCTGGGCTGGAAAAAAATACATCAAGGGCTGCTGTACATTTCAAGTTTTAAGGAGTGCAGGAAGCTGGAAGTCATCAGGCCTGGTCTCAGTTTTCCTAAAGTCAGCTCAGTCTCTCCATGGGTCTAGTGCTTAATCAGGAGTGCTGACATTCCCAGGAGGAAAGTCAGGAGAACAAAAGTCCCAATTCCTGTAGAGAGCTTCCTCTGGCATCTGTTTCTAGGAGTTAATTGGTATGAAGGATGACTACCAACTGCGACATGGAGACAAATGGCCTGAAATCTACCCCATGTCATATTGGCCTCCTTGGGACACCAGAACAAAGCCCAAACAATTCACACAGCGGCAGTCCCTCTGTCCTCAATGTAGGTGGGACACCAGTCCCGTCTACTGTGGCTGCATTCTGTAGGCAGGCCCTAGTCAGGAAATGGGCACCAAAGTATGCACAGGCATCTCTGCACTTCCAGAGGAGACACCCATGACTTACTACTTATGAGGGCTAGGGATTTCAGAACAGTCTTTTCTTAGGCTTTGAGTATTGGGTATTTGGTACACTCTGGATCCTTCTGGGATTTTTGCTGACCTAGGGGAATATAGATAAAGACCCAGACCTCTGTGGACAAGTACACACAGATACTTTCATACAAAATCCAGATCTCATAATTTAGACTTCTTTACCACTAGGGAATCCTGATTAGTGAGGATTTTATTTAATGACTGTATTTAAATATAACTCACAGAGACCAGCTACATGAAAGGTCTGCACATCATCAGGGAGCAATTTCAGCTGTTGATGCAGTCAGCTGGGTGCCTCAACCCTAAACAGCTGCAGTTGATATACAGCAACATTCCCTTGCTCACTGACCGCAAATAAAATCTCTTGGAGAGCCTGCAGAATAAGCCCTGCAAGCCCTGGCTCATGTTGGGCCCTGGAAGGGCTGCCCTTTACATTCCAAGTTTTAAGAAGTACAAGAGAATGAAGCAAAAGCCAGCATGCCTGGTCTCAGTTTTTCTAAAATTGCAGTCCCCTGCACCCACTATACTCCATCTCTGCTTGCATCTTTCCTAAGCATTTTGCCATCTACCATATTACAGTTGACCCTTGAACAACATGGGAATTAGGAGCACTGACCCTCTGTAGTCGTAAACCCCAGAATAAATTAGGGAGTTGGTTCTCCCTATACATGTTTCTTCCTTACAGGTGGTTCTGTTCACGGGTTCAACCAGGCCAGATAGTGTAGTATTTATTACTGAAAAAAAAATCAGTGTATAAGTGGACCCGTGCAATTCACACTTGTGTGGTTCAAGGGCCAACTGTTTATTTTCTCTCTCCTCACTAAACTATTATGTTCAAAAGGGCAGGAACTTTTGTTTCTTGGTCTCAGCTATATCTCCAGGTCTACGAACAGTACACGGTGATTACAGGGGACTACAGTTTTAGATGGGTAGCCAGCAAAGGCCTTACTGATGTTCGAACCTCAAAGCGTTATGTAAGCACTAGGGTGAGGATGCATATAGTGGGCTGAGTGCCTGGTACACAGTAAGCTACTTTCCCCCCTTTCCTTAGTCACTGACTCCCATTCCAGGACCCAAGCCCTCAACCCTCAACCTCTGTTTAAGGGCCAGTTCAAGCCCCACTTCCTAAAACGCATTTCCTAGTGTTCACCATTCTCTCTCTCATTCACGTCCTTAGAAACATCTCTGATCCTTTCATACAAACGCCAGATTCTTGTCCGAGTTCCATCAGTAAGTTGCTGTTTGTCTTTGGGCAAGTCACTTTAAACTGGTTCTCATTTTTCATCAGTAAAATGAAAAAGTCATATTAGACCACCTACCTTCTGGCTCTAATATTTTATGACTCTAAGAGCAAAACCCACATCCCCACTCCCTTCACAGCTCATTCAACAATCCTAACGGCAGCTGGTTTCCCGGGGTGCAGTGTCTCAGCAAAAGCCCAAGCCCTAAGCTGGTTCAGGCACCGCCAATCCCGCGGAAGAATTAGAAGAAATCGGCCGTCCCATCAACACCTGACCTTACCAGAACGCCCGCCCTCCCGGCATTTCCGGCTCTTCCCTAGATTTTCTTCCGGAACCCTTGCTCCCGTCTGACTCCGCCCCTCCACCACTCTTCAGAGTCCATTGGCTGTTTCTTTGAGGAAGCGGAGCACATCCCGACGTTGATTGGTCTCTGTCATTGTTGATGGGTTAGTTACAAACAAGGCGTGCCTGGTCTCCCTGGTAACGCCCGGCTGCTAAGTCCTGATTGGTCCATAGCCTAATCCCCTTTTCCGTCCCAACTGCCAGTGGTTGAGTCCCTTGGCGGGGCGCTGCAGCGGTAGGTGTCGCGTACGGGATTCCCGAGCTGACGTGGCTTAAATTTGGGAGGGGGGCAGCTGGAGCCTCCGGCGACAGCCTCTTCCAGGTGAGTGGGGGACGCTCCCCAACTCTTCGCCTCCTTGAGCCTTGTAACGGTCACCCCCGCCACAGGACCCGCGGGGCTGCCAAAGCAGCCACACTCGGATTCCCTCCCCGTCCTGATTCAGTCCCGGATCCGGCCGTTCAGTCCGCTTCCCTTCACCTACCAGGCCTAGTTCTAATCGTCCACCCGCCAGCTGGCCCCACCGGATGGCTTCGGGGTCGCCCTGTGCGGCCTCTAGGCACATATGCACTCTTTACCCCATCCCCAGGACGTTTCTCCTCCGGGAGCGACGGAGAAAGGCGCTCCGGTCGGTCCTGTCAGGACGGCCTTGTTCCCTGAGCGGCCTGCTCAGGCTGACCTGTGTACTCAACAGCTGACGTCGGAGAGAACCTGCCAGGCCCCTGCGCTCAGGCCCTAAACAAACTTAGTGTCGGGAAGGGGAGGCGGGACCCAGACAAACCAAAATTCTTGAGGGCAGAGATCGCAGAAACATTGGCGACAGTAACTCAAACGAGGGCCTGACGAATGATCCTGCTAATGAGTTGCTGGAGAGATTCGGAGAGAGGGAAGATCCTTGCGATCCCATCAGCACTAAAGTCCCAGGAATCAGAGGTGGTCAGGCAGTTAGAGGAAAGGGAACCCTTAATAGAGTTCTGGAGGAGAAAGGACTTGATTTGGTGGTGTGGAGGATGTTTATTCTGCGTAACAGGAGTGGTGCGTAGGAGTGTGAAGCAGAGGATGAGCCCCTCGACAAATGAGGAATATATTTGTCTGACTTACTCAAAGAGTTCCAGTTGGTCTGTGCGGAGAGGACAGTTTAAGAGTGGGGCAGAGATATTTAAAAATCACTGGATAAGTACTTTCACTTTTGGAAGTAGTTGGAAGCTTTCTGAGTTTTAAAGACTCTCACAGTTCTGTGCAAGATGGCAGTGGAGAACTCTCCGCAGAAAGGCTGGAGGCCTTTTCAGAAGAATGAAGTAATTAAATTTGGATGGTCAGAATAATTGTGAATGGTCAAAAAATTGCAGACGTTGTACACTGACTGTTTCACAGCTTTTACTTTTCATCCTTTGACCATGGAATGGCCATTTAATGCTTTCCTCTTCACTGCATTAAATTTGTTGGACTACATCAGTAGTTTCCAAACATTTTTAATTGCTTGCCCTATCAATAAAACTTTTTTTTGAGCAACCATCCTCTAAATACTGTATATTTAATTATAAATTATGAATAACACTGTAAATATATTACTTATAAAATATACAAAAACATACATATTTAAAAGGATGAAAACAAATTCTTGCCCATTTTCTGGGACACTCCCACCCCAATCTGGAGATCACATAAAGATGTTTCCTTATTTTTTGAGAAAGGTGTTTGCATCTCTGAGGACTTCCAGATTGGGGGAATCCTTTTTATTTTAATTTATTATTATTATTATTATTGAGGACCTCTATTCCTCTGAGATGCAGCCTCTTCTAAAAATAATCATCTTTAGGATATAACTCTCTTTTCCCTCTGCTTGAATATTAAAGTCTCTCTTTTTTTCCCCGTTACATTAGTGGATTAATTAAAAGGATGTTGATTTTATTCTTGTTTATAAAAAATCATTCATAAACTTCTCTAGCTTAACTACTATTAGAAATAAATTATTTGGGACACATCTCATCACTGATCATTACCTACTAGTATGTTGTTAGGAACCACTATATGAAAGGATGTTAAGCTCTACAATGCTCCATTTTTAATTAAGCTAATTTAAAATCAGCAGTATGTGCTTTTGGTAAAAGTAAATTCAATACAAAAGGATATAATATAAAAACAAAAATCTCTTTCTCCTCTATGTACTGATCCTTTTCCCCATTCCCTATTTCCCAGAAGTAAGCACTGTAAATAATTTGTTTATTCTTAAGAAAATTTCTGATCATATTCAAGCACATGTATAATATATATCCCTCTCCTTTTCTCTCTCACACAAGTTGAATCATAATATACCTGCTATTCTACACCTTTTTTTTTCCACTTTATACTATAAGGTATTTTTTCCATATCCATAAGTATAAACTATCCCATTCTTTTAAAAGGCTGTACAGCATTCCCCTGTAGAAATATCAAAATGTATTTAGCCTGTCCCCTACTGATGGACATTGATATTGTTTTCAGTCATTAGTCATCACAAACACTGCTGTAGGGACTTCCCCGGCAGTCCAGTGGTTAAGACTCTGTGCTTCGACTGCAGGGGGCACAGGTTTGACCCCTGGTCCAGGAACTAAGATCCTGCATGCTGCGAGGCCAAAAATTTTTAAAAGTAAAAATAAACTCTCTTAAAAACAAACAAACAAAAACCACTGCTGTAGTGAATATCCATGTGCAAATATCCTTTGTTCCCTTGAATGAGCCTATCTATGGTATAAACAATACGGAATTCTTTAGAGCCCTACTACTGTGAGTCATTTCATTTTAGTCTAGTGGTTATATAACTGTAAGTATATACAAGTATACGAGTGCCCTCATGCCTCCAGCACTATTTTCAGCCCCAGTGAAGAATGTTGGGTGATGAGGTTGCTCAGAAAATAGGTTATCTTCTGAATCTCTACCAGTAAAGAAGCTTTGTCGAGCTCTGTGACTGGGAAGATTACTTAACTTCCCTATGCCTTACACACTTTAATACTAGGGATATTGATAGAACTCCTCCTTGGAGTTGTTTTAAAAATAAAATGAGTAAAATGATGAGGATAAATAAGTTATTATATGTAAAGCAATTGGAGTAGTATTTAGTACATAGTACTGTGTATATAAGTTATAGCTACTGTTTACTGCTAAATTTGTTTAATAAAAACAAGTTTTTTGTGTTATGAAAACTAGTTTTCCATTTTCTAATTGTAAAATTATATCATAGTATTGCATATGCTTTTCCCAGCTATATAGCACCATTTCCTATCAGCTTCTCAAACTGGTTGAGGATCACTTAGAATTAAGGAAAACTGAGGCTCAGCTAAACATGCATTGAGTGAGTTTGAGGATTGATATGGAAATACAACCATTTTCTGTGTTGTTGTTTCTGTGGGAAAATGTGATTTAAATTCCAAAGCAAGTGGTGCATATGCATGTAGTCATAGGCATGTGCTCACTGTCTTCAGTTACTTTATTTTCCCATGCATTTTGTACTAGGTTCCCTGTGGTTGGGGCATGCCTTATATTTCTTTTTATATTTTTGTGGTTCTTAGCATAATGCTCCACACCAAGTAGATATTTTGAAAATAATTAGCAGTGAATACTGAGAAAATAAGACTCATGGAATTCTAAATGCCACCTCAACACACAAGTGTTGAGATCCTGTGGCAGAATTTATAGAAGGTGTGGCCAGCATTGACTCTGAGGGATTGTTTTATTTGCCTAAATGTTTTATTGAACCCTGACCTTGGCATGAAGCTCTTTATTTTATTCTTTTCCCAAATTGCTATTCATGATTCTGGTGCTTTATAAAACAACAGCAAGAGCATTGCTTGTCCAGTAGTCACAGATATTCCTTACATTAATTTATTACTATATGTTTTCCCCTTTACTAATTTTTATATGTGCATTTGCCCATTTCTATCCTACAGTGAGCCTTTCAGAGGCAGAGATCCATCTTTCTTCGTTTAGCTTAAGCATGGCTACTTAGTGGCTCTCTTGCCCTCAGGTTCCCAACCTCTGAGCTACCTAAAGACCCTAACTGTGCCTGAGGTGCCCATCCTTTTACACTTCCATGTTATTCCTTTAATGTCAACAGCTATAGAAATCACTCTTGCATCATGGAGTTATAAGGCAAAGTCCAAATACAAAAGACAAGATAAATCCTTGTACTTACCTAGTTTTCATGATACTTAGTTCAGATGATGACCAGTTTATTATTATTATGAACTTGTGAATTTAAACATTTTTGGTGGATTTAAATATCTGTTGCAATTTAATTCATAATCTTATTAGAAATTCAGTTGTTCCTTTGGCCTGTGGGAACTTCTTCAGTTTGTCTCCTGGATCCTTTTGACATGACTCTATGTTAGTCTTTGATAGCTTGCTTGCTATTTTGTATGAAAAAATGTTTCAGGCTCATTTTGTACCATTTCCTGCTTCAGAATTGAAATCAGCCATTTCTCTAAGAAGCCCTCCTATTAAAAAAAAAATTTTTTTTAACGGGGAATAGTATTTCAAGACTAGAAATACTTATTGCTTCTCAGTTTGTCATAGTTTTTTTCAATGCACAGAGCTAGGAAAATATATATACTAAGGTAAAATACCTTATAAGTTCATACTGGTACTTTTGATTCAAATTCAAGATTAGTTTTTATTTTGGGGCTCTTAATTTCTTTTGTATTATATGTCTATCTCCTTTTTTCATAATGACTATATGATAGAATTACTATGCCCATAATTACTCATTTAATTCCACAGGGCACATATAATAGTCAAGGAATAATAATACTGATAATGAACACTGCCAATTTTGGTTGTTAAAATTTTTATAAGTTTTATTTTTGTATATGCTATTTACATTTTCCCCATTTTTTAAAAATTGGAGCCCTATGTGTTGTCAGAGCATATAATCATTAAATACTATGCTGTCTCCATCCCAGTCTTAGTTCTATGAGTAACATATTTAGTGCTCACACCAGTCCTTATGATGATGTTTCTTTAGTCATTTTGGTTATCTCAAGCTTCTTCTCTAATAGATGCCTTAGGAAAGGCTCCTGGGAAAATTTTTCATTAATTTTCTTGCAAGTTTGTAACATTCTGTCTGTGCTCTTTATATCTGAAGGTCATATTTTCTGAAAATAAAATCCTTAGCTCACATTTTCTTTCCTTAAATATCTCAAGTCTGTAACTCCATTTTTTTTTCTGGCAAAAACATTGCTGTTGAAAAGTCTGACCATAGTCTTTTTTTTTTTTGCTTGTAAGTCACATTTCAGCCTAAACCTCAAAGAATTCTTTTAAGTCCATTAATTTTACTAGAATGTCTTGTTGGTCATTCTGGGTTGATATTCTCAGGTATCTGGTGGCCTCTTTCAATATGTAACTTCAGATCTTTTAAAATTTCAGATAAGTGCTCTTGGCTTTTGTTTTTTGCATTTGTTCTGTACCTTTGCTTTGGTTTTCTTTTTCGGGGATCCTATTATCCTCATTGCTTATCTGCAATATTTATCACTTTCTCTTGATTCCTTCTTTACTATTTATTTCTTTGAATTTTTTAAGAGAAACAAAGCATTAGGAACAATATTAAATTTACTATAGAAGATATGCAAAGATAGTTCAGAATTCAGTATATCTCTCAGCCAGTATTCTCTAATGTTAGCATGTTACAGTAGAAAAGTGCATTTGTCAAAACTAAGAAATCAACACTGATGCATTACTATTAACTAAACTCCATACTTTGGATTTTACTCATTTCTCCATTGATGTCCTTTTTCTGTTCCACAGTATTACCGTAAGATATCACATTTAGTTTAATCTTTTTATTTTTAAAATTGAGATAATTGTGGATTCACATGCAATTCTAATAAATAATACAGAGAGAAACCTTGTATGTGTTGTTCAGTTTCCTTCAGTGGTAACATTTTAGAAAACTATTGTATAATGTCACAACCAGGATGCTGATAATACATTCCCCAATTTTATTTGTATACATGTATGTTAAGTTCTATAAAATTTTATCACCTATGTGTAGGTTCCTGTATCCACCACCATAATTAAGATATTGAACAGTTCTAACACCACAAGGATACCTTGTGTTGCCGTTTTATAATTATAACCACCTCCTACCCTCTCACCTTCAGCTTCTCCCTAAGCACTGGTAACCATTCATCTGTCCTCCATTTCTAAAATTTTGTCATTTCAAAATATTCTGTAAATGTGGAATTATATAGCATGTAACCTTTTGGAACTGGCTTTTTCTTTTTCATTCAGCATAATTTCCTGGAGATTCATTCATCTAAATTGTTAGGTGTATCAGTAGCTTGTTCTTGTTTATTGCTATGTAGTATGCCATGGTATGTATGTACAGGCATACCTTGGAGATATTGTGGGTTCAGTTCCAGACCACTGCAATAAAGCTAATATCACAATAAAGTGAGTCACACAAATTTTTTGGTTTCCCAGTGCATATAAAAATTACATTTACACTATACTGTAGTCTTTTAAGTGTGAAATAGCATTATGTCTAAAAAATATACATACCTTAATTAAAAAGTGCTTTATCATGAAAAATGCTACCATCTGAGCCTTCAGCAAGTTGTAATCTTTTTGCTGGTAGATACAGGATCTTGCCTTGATGTTCATGGCTGCTGACTGATCAGGGTGGTAGTTGCTGAAAGTTGGAATGGTTGTGGCAGTTTTTAAAAATAAGACAACATTGAAGTTTGCTGCATCGATTAACTCTTCCTTTCATGAACAAATTCTCTGTAACATGCAGTGCTGTTTGATAGCATTTTACCCACAGTAGAATTTCTTTGAAAATTGGAGTTGATCCTCTCAAACCTGCCGCTACTCTGTTAACTAAGTTTATGTAATATTCTAAATGCTTTGCTGTCATTTCAACAGTCTTTGTAGCATCTTCACCAGGAGTAGATTCCATCTCAAGAAACCACTTTCTTTGTTCATCTAGAAGGAGTAACTCCTCATCCTTTAAAGATTTATCCTTAGATTGCAGCAATTCAGTCACATCTTCAGCCTCTACTTTTAATTCTAGTTCTCTTGCTGTTTCCACCACATCTGCAGTTACTTCTTCCACCAAAGTCTTGAACCTCTCAGAGGTCATCAGTGAGGGTTGGGCTTGACTTCTCCCAAACTCCTGTTAATGTTAATATTTTTACCTTTTTTAGTGAAGCATGAATGTTCTTAGCAGAATCTAGAATGGTCAGTCCTTTCCAGAAGGTTTTCAGTTTACTTTGCCCAAATCCATCAGAGGAATCTATGACAGCTATAGCCTTAGGGAATGTATTTCTTAAATAATAAGACTTGAGAGTTGAAATTACTCCTGGGTAATTTCAAAAAGAATTTGGGTTGCAGAATGGATGTTTTGTTAGCAGGCATGAAAACAACATTAATTTCATTATACATTTCCATGAGAGCTCTTGGATAACCAGGTGCATTGTTAATGAGCAGCAATAATTTGAAAGGAACCTTTTTTTCTGAGCAGTAGGTCTCAACAGTGGGCTTAAATATTCAGTAAACCATGTTGTAAACAGACGTGCTGTTATCCAGGCTTTGTTTTTCCATTTATAGAGCACAGGCAGAGTAGATTTAACATCATTCTTAAGAGCCCTAGGATTTTCGGGATGGTAAATGAGCATTGGCTTCAACTTAGCCTCCAGCTGCATTAACCCCTAACAAGAGAGTCAGACTGTCCTTTGAGCTTTGAAGCCAGGCATTAACTTCTCGCTAGCTATGAAAATCCTAGATGGCATCTTCTTCCAATAGGAGGCTGTTTTGTCTACGCTGAGAATCTGTTGTTTAGTGTAGCCACCTTCACTAATTATCTTAGCTAGATCTTCTAGATAACTTGCTACAGCTTCTACATCAGCACTTGCTGTTTCACCTTGTTTCAACCTCATGAACCAACCTCTGCTAACTTCAAACTTTTCTTCTGCAGATTCCTCACCTCTCTCAGCCTTCACAGAATTGAAGGGAGTTAGGGCCTTGCTCTGGGTTAGGGTTTGGCTTAAGGGAATGTTGTAGCTGATTTGATCTTCTATCTTTCTCCACATCAGCAATAAGGCTCTTTTGCTTTATTATCATTGTGAGTTCGCTGGAGTAGCACTTTTAATTTCCTTCAAGAAATTTTCCTTTGCAATGACAACATGGCTGTTTAGCGCAAGAGGCCTTTCGTCCTCTCTCGGCTTTTGACCTCCCTTCCTCACTAAGCTTAATCACTCCTAGCTTTTGATTTAAAGTGAGAGACGTGTGACTCCTCCTTTCACTTGAACACTTAGAGGCCATTGTAGGATTATTAATTGGCCTAATTTCCATACTGTTTTGTCTCGGGGAATAGGGAAACCCAAGGAGAGGGAGAGGCGGGAACGGCTGGTGGGTGGAGCAGTTAGGACACATACAGCATTTATTGATTAAGTTCACCACCTGATAAGGCTGTGGTTCATGGTGCCCCACAACAATTACAATAGTAACATCAAAGATCACAGACCACCATAAATATAAGAATAGTGAAAAGGCTTGAAATAGTGCGAGAGTTAACAAAATGTGACACAGAGAGATATGAAGTGAGCAAGTGCTATAGGAAAAATGGTACCAGTAGACTCTGGCTCAACACAGAGTTGCCACAAACCTTCAATTTGTAAAAAATGCAATCAATATCTGCAAAGTACAATAAAGCAAAGCTCGAGCTATGTACGAGCAAAGTACGAGCTATGCCTGTACCATAGTTTATTTAACCATTTACTTGTTGAAGGACATCCTTGCTGATTCCAGTTTGGGGTGCTTAAAACTAAAGCTGCTAAGAACATTCATGTATAGGTTCATGGGTGAATTTAAGTTTTCATTGCTCTGAGATAAATGCCTAGGAGTAAAATTACTGGGTCACAAAGTAGTTACATGTCTAATTTATGGCGAATTTCTTTTTGATTTTTAAAATTATCCTTCCTTTCAACTTTCTTTTTTTTTAAGGCAACTTTGTTGTGATTATTCATATACTTATTCCCTTTAGTTTCATCTTTATTTCCAAAATATTTTTTTAATTTTAAATTATTTCTTGTGTTTCTGCTTCATTTCTGGGTTTTTCTATTTTTGTTGGGGGATAATTGATAAATTTATTTGTTTTAATTCATATGAAGAAATCACATATATACCCGTGTGTGTGTGTTCACCAAAGTTTGCATCATAGAAAATGGTAAGAATATCAAAGTTTAATTTTTCTTTTGTAAAAGTAAATATGATACACATTTCTGTCATATACCTACCGTTTGTGCTCTGCTGTACTGTTAGGTGCTCTACATTCATTTAGCAATTAATACTTACCCGTTAATTTTTGTTAAGTAGGTGTCAATATTGGAAGTAGATATTAGTCATTTTTTTAAGCTTCTTTGAGGTGTAATTGACAAAAATGTATACATTTAAGGTGTTAGTGATGTATTGATATATGTATACATTGTTAAATGATTACCACAGTCAAGCTAATTAATATATTTATCATCTTATGTAGTTACCTTTTTATTTTTTTTTGGAGGTGAGAATATTTAAAATCTACTCTCTTAGCAAACTGCCTGTAGTCACCATGCTGTACATTAGATTCCCAGACATTATTCATCTGGCATAATTGAAATTTTGTACCCTTTAACAAATATCTCCCCATTTCCCCTACCCTCTACTACCTGGCAATCACTATTCTACTCTCTGCTTCCTTGAGTTTGACTTTTTTAGATTCCATATATAGATGAGATCATGCAGTACTTGTCTTTCTGTACCTGGCTTATTTCACTCCGCATAATGTCGTCTAGGTTCATCTATGTTTTCACAAATGGCAGGATTTCCTTATTTTTTTAGGACTGAATAATATTCCATTGTGTGTATATACTGTATACATTTTCTTTATCCATTCATCTGTCAGTGGACACTTAGGTTGATTCTGTAATTTAGCTGTTGTGAATAATGCTGCAGTGAACACAGGAGTGCAGATATCTCCTCAAGATACTAATTTCATTTCCTTTAGGTATATACCCAGAAGTGGAATTGCTGGATCAGATGGTAGTTCTATTTTTAGTTTTTTGTAGAACCTCCATATGTTTTTCATAATGGCCATGCCAATTTACCTTCCCACCAACAGTGTTCAAGCATGCCTTTTTCTCCACATCCTGGCCAACACTTGTTATCTTTCGTCTTTTTGATAATAGCCTTTCTAACAGGTGTGAGGTGATGTTGTGATTTTGATTTGCATTCTCTTGATGATTAGTGATGTTGAGCGTTTATCATATACCTGTTGACCATTTGTATGTCTTCTTTTGAGAAGTGTCTATCTAAATCCTTTGCCCATTTAAAAAATTGGGTTATTTGTTTTCTTGCTATTAAGTTGTTAGAGTTACTTATATATTTTGGATATGAATCCTTTATCAGGTGTGTGGTTTCCAAATATTTTCTTCCATTCCATAGTTTGTCTCTTCATTCTCTTCATTGTTTTCTTTGCTATGCAGAAGCTTTTTACTTTGATGGAATCTCATTTTTCTATTTTTACTTTTGTTGTCTGCACTTTTGGGATCATAGCCAAGAAATAATTGCCCACACGAATGTTGAGAAGCCTTTTTTCTGTGTTTCTTCTACTAGTTTTACAGTTCAGGTCTTATGTTCAAGTTTTTAACCAAGTTGGAGTTAATTTTTGTATGTAGTGTCAGATAAGGGTCCAATTTTATTCTTCTGCATGTGGATATCCAGTTTTCCCAATACCATTTATTGAATAGACTGTCCTTTACTCGTTGTCTATACTTGGCACCTTCTTTGATGATGAATTGATCTTCCTTGCTTTGGCCTTTCAGGGTCTTTTGTGGTTCTATATGATTTTAGGATTTTTTTTTCTATTTCTGTGAAAAAAGCCAGTGGAGTTTTGATAAGGATTGTGCTGACTCTGTACATTGCTTTGAGTGGTAGGTACATTTTAACAATATTAACTCTTCTAATCCATGAACACAGGATATCTTTGCATTTATTTATGTCTTCTTTAATCTCTTTCACCAATGTTTTGTAGTTTTCAGTGCACAGATCTTTCACCTCCTTCGTTAAATTTATTCCTAAGTACTTTATTATTATTTTTGGTGCTATTAAACATGGGGTTGTTTTCTTAATTTATTATTTTTTTGGCTAGCTCATTGTTAGTGTATAAAAACAATAACTTTTGTATACTGATTTTGTATCCTTTGACTTTACTGAGTTCATTTATTAGTTTTAACAGCCTTTTCGTGGATTCTTTAGAGTTTTCTCTATGTAAGATCATGTCTTCTGCAGAGACAATTTTACTTCTTTCTTTCTGATTTGGATGGCTTTTATTTATTTTTATTGCCTAATTACTCTCCCTAGGAATTCCAGTACTATACAGAGTAGAAGTGGTGAGAATAGGCATCCTTGTCTTGTTTCTGATCTTAGAGGAAAAGCTTTCAGCTTTTCACCATTGAGTATGATGTTAGCTGTGGTCTTGTCATATATAAACTTATTATGTTGAGGTACATCCCATCTGTATCTAATTTGTTCAGTTTTTATCATGAAAGAGTGTTGGATTTTGTCAAATGCTTTTCCTGCACCTATTCAGATGATTTTATGATATTTATCCATCATTTTGTTGATGTGGTGTATCACATTAATTGATTTGTGGATGTTGAACCAACCTTGTATCCAAGGAATAAATTCTACCTGATCATGGTGTATGGTCCTGCTAGTGTGAAGCTGAATTTGATCTGTTAGTATTTTGTTGAGAATTTTTGCATCTATGTTCATCAGGGACATAGGGCTGTAATTTTCTCTTCCTGTAGTGTCCTTGTATGGATTCATTATCAGGTAATGCTAGTCTTGTAAGATGAATTTGAAAGTGTTCCCTCCTCTTTGATTTTTGGGAAGAGTTTGAAAAGGATTGGCATTAATTCTTCTTTAAACATTTGGTAGAATTCACCAGTGAAGCCACCAGGTCCTGGACATTTCTTAGTTAAGAGGTTTTTGATTACCATTTCTTACTGTTATTGGTCTCTTCAGATTTTCTATTTCTTCATGAATGAGTCTTGGTAGGTTGTGTGTTTCTAGAAATTTATCCATTTCTTCAAGGTTATCCAATTTTTTGGCATATAATTGTATATTGTAGTCTCTTATGATCCTTTGTATTTCTGTGATATCCATCTTACTGTCTTTTATTTATTTATGTATTTATTTTTGGCTTCATTGGGTCTTTGTTGCTGTGTGCGGGCTTTCTCTAGTTGCGGCAAGTGGGGGCTACTCTTCATTGTGGTGCACGGGCTTCTCATTGTGGTGGTTTCTCTTGTTGTGGAGCATGGGCTCTAGGTGCTCAGGCTTCAGTAGTTGTGGCACATGGGCTTAGTTGCTTCACAGCATGTGGGTTCTTCCTGCATTGGCAGGTGGATTCTTAACCACTGTGCCACCAGGAGAGCCCCTGTCTTTTCTTTCACATATACTTTTATTTGAATTTTCTCCTTTCTTTCTTAGTTGATATACCTAACAGTTTGTCAATTTTATCTTTATAGAAAATCACTTAGTTTCATCAATCTTTTCTATTATTTTTATACTCTTCAGTTCATTTGTTTCTGCTCTGATCTTGGTTATTTCCTTCCTTCTGCTAACTTTCAGCTTAGTTTGTTCTTCTTTTTCTAGTTCCTTAAGGTGTAAAGTTACGTTGTTTATTCAAGATATTTATTTTTTTAAAGGTTGGGCATTTGTTGCTATAACATTCCCTCTTAGGGAACTTACCTAAACATAATAAATGCCATATATGACAAACCCACAGCCAACATCATTCTCAGTGGTGAAAAACTGAAACCACTTCCTCTAAGATCAGGAACAAGACAAGGTTGTCCACTCTCACGACTATTATTCAACATAATTTTGGAAGTTTTAGCCACAGCAATCAGAGAAGAAAAAGAAATAAAAGGAATCCAAATTGGAAAAGAAGAAGTAAAGCTGTCACTGTTTGCAGATGACATGATACTATACATAGAGAATCCTAAAGATGCTACCAGAAAACTACTAGAGCTAATCAATGAATTTGGTAAAGTAGCAGGATACAAAATTAATGCACAGAAATCTCTGGCATTCCTATATACTAATGGTGAAAAATCTGAAAGTGAAATCAAGAAAACACTCCCATTTACCATTGCAACGAAAAGAATAAAATATCTAGGAATAAACCTACCTAAGGAGACAAAAGACCTGTATGCAGAAAATTATAAGACACTGATGAAAGAAATTAAAGATGATACAAATAGATGGAGAGATATACCATGTTCTTGGATTGGAAGAATCAACATTGTGAAAATGACTCTACTACCCAAAGCAATCTATAGATTCAATGCAATCCCTTTCAAACTACCACTGGCATTTTTCACAGAACTAGAACAAAAAATTTCACAATTTGTATGGAAACACAAAAGACCCTGAATAGCCAAAGCAATCTTGAGAACGAAAAACAGAGCTGGAGGAATCAGGCTCCCTGACTTCAGACTATACTACAAAGCTACAGTAATCAAGACAGTATGGCACCGACACAAAACCAGAAAGATAGATCAGTGGAACAGGATAGAAAGCCCAGAGATAAACTCACGCACATATGGTCACCTTATCTTTGATAAAGGTGGCAGGAATGTCCAGTGGACAAAGGACAGCCTCTTCAATAAGTGGTGCTGGGAAAACTGGACAGGTACATGTAAAAATATGAGATTAGATCACTCTCTAACACCATACACAAAAATAGGCTCAAAATGGATTAAAGACCTAAATGTAAGGCCAGAAACTATCAAACTCTTAGAGGAAAACATAGGCAGAGCACTCTATGACATGAATCACAGCAAGATCCTTTCTGACCCATCTCCTAGAGAAATGGAAATAAAAACAAAAATAAACAAATGGGACCTAATGAAACTTCAAAGCTTTTGCACAGCAAAGGAAACCATAAACAAGACCAAAAGACAACCCTCAGAATGGGAGAAAATATTTGCAAATGAAGCAACTGACAGAGGATTAATCTCCAAAATTTACAAGCAGCTCATGCAGCTCAATAACAAACAAACAAACAACCCAATCCAAAAATGGGCAGAAGACCTTAATAGACATTTCTCCAAAGAAGATATACAGACTGCCAACAAACACATGAAAGAATGCTCAACATCATTAATCATTAGAGAAATGCAAATCAAAACTACAATGAGATATCATCTCACACCAGTCAGAATGGCCATCATCAGAAAATCTAGAAACAATAAATGCTGGAGAGGGTGTGGATAAAAGGGAACACTCTTGCACTGCTGGTGGGAATGTGAATTGGTTCAGCCACTATGGAGAACAGTATGGAGGTTCCTTAAAAAACTACAAATAGAACTACCATATGACCCAGCAATCCCACTCCTGGGCATATACCCTGAGAAAACCAAAATTCAAAAGGAGTCATGTACCAAAATGTTCATTGCAGCTCTATTTACAATAGCCCGGAGATGGAAACAACCTAAGTGCCCATCATCGGATGAATGGTTAAAGAAGATGTGGCACATATATACAATGGAATATTACTCAGCCATAAAAAGAAACAAAATTGAGCTATTTGTAATGAGGTGGATAGACCTAGAGTCTGTCATACAGAGTGAAGTAAGTCAGAAAGAAAAAGACAAATACCGTATGCTAACACATATATATGGAATTTAAGAAAAAAAAATGTCATGAAGAACCTAGGGGTAAGACAGGAATAAAGACACAGACCTACTGGAGAACGGACTTGAGGATATGGGGAGGGGTAAGGGTGAGCTGTGACAGGGCGAGAGAGAGGCATGGACATATATACACTACCAAATGTAAGGTAGATAGCTAGTGGGAAGCAGCCGCATGGCACAGGGATATCGGCTCGGTGCTTTGTGACCGCCTGGAGGGGTGGGATAGGGAGGGTGGGAGGGAGGGAGACGCAAGAGGGAAGAGATATGGGAACATATTTATATGTATAACTGATTCACTTTGTTATAAAGCAGAAACTAACACACCATTGTAAAGCAATTATACCCCAATAAAGATGTTAAAAAAAAAAATCAAGACAGTATGGTACTAGCACAGAAACAGAAATATAGATCAATGCAACAGGACAGAAAGCCCAGAGATAAATCCATGCACATATGGTCACCTTATCTTTGATAAAGGAGGAAAGGCTATACAATGGAGAAAAGACAGCCTCTTCAATAAGTGGTGCTGGGAAAACTGGACAGCTACATGTAAAAGAATGAAATTAGAACACTCCCTAACACCATACACAGAAATAAACACAAATTGGATTAAAGACCTAAATGTAAGGCCAGACAGAGGAAAACATAGGAAGAACACTCTTTGACATAAATCACAGCAAGATCCTTTTTCACCCACCTCCTAGAGAAATGGAAATGAAAACAAAAATAAATGGGACCTAATGAAACTTAAAAGCTTTTGCACAACAAAGGAAACCATAAGCAAGATGAAAAGACAACCCTCAGAATGGAGAAAATATTTGCAAAAGAAGCAACTGACAAAGGATTAATCTCCAAAATTTACAAATAGCTCATGCAGCTCAATATCAAAAAAACAAACAACCCAATCCAAAACTGGGCAGAAGACCTAAATAGACATTTCTCCAAAGAAGGTGTACAGGTTGCCAACAAACACATGAAAGGATGCTCAACATCACTGATCATTAGAGAAATGCAAATCAAAACTACAGTGAGGTATCACGTCACACCAGTCAGAATGACCATCATTTAAAAATCTACAAACAATAAATGCTGGAGAGGGTGTGGAGCAAAGGGAACCCTCTTGCACTGCTGGTAGGAATGTAAATTGATACAGCCACTATGGAGAACAGTATGGAGGTTCCTTAAAAAACTAAAAGTAGAACTACCATACAACCCAGCAATCCCACTACTGGGCATATACCCTGAGAAAACCATAATTCAAAAAGAGTCATATACCACAATGTTCATTGCAGCTGTTTACAAGAGCCAAGACATGGAAGCAACCTAAGTGTCCATTGACAGATGAATGGATAAAGAAGATGTGGCACATATATACAATGGGATAATACTCAGCCATAAAAAGAAATGAAATTGAGTTATTTGTAGTGAGATGGATGGACCTAGAGTCTGTCATACAGAATGAAGTAAGTCAGAAAGAGAAAAACAAATTCTGTATGCTAACACATATGTATGGAATCTAAAAAAAAAAAAAAAAAGGTTCTGAAGAACCTAGGGGCAGGACAGGAATAAAGACGCAGACATAGAAAATGGAGTTGAGGACACGGGGAGGGGGTAGGGTTAGCTGGGATGAAGTGAGAGAGTGGCATGGACATACATACACTACCAAACGTAAAATAGACAGCTAGTGGAAAGCAGCCACATAGCACAGGGAGATCAGCTTGGGGCTTTGTGACCACCTAGAGCGGTGGGATGGGGAGGATGGGAGGGAGACGCAAGAGGGAAGAGATATGGTGTTATATGTATATGTATAGCTGATTCACTTTGTTTTAAAGCAGAAAATATCACACCATTGTAAAGCAATTATACTCCAGTAAAGATGTTAAAATAATAATAATTAAAAAAAAACAAAAAAACTTCCCTCTTAGACCTACATCCCATAAGTTTTGATATGTCATGTTTTCATTTTCATCTGTCTCAAGATAGTTTTTGATTTCCCTTTTGATTTCTTCTTTGACCTGTTGTTTTTTCGGAGTGTGTTAATTTTCACGTTTGTGAATTTTCCATTTTTCCTCTTGTTATTGATTTCTAGTTTCATGCCATTGTGTTAAGAAATGATACTCATTGTGATTTCAGTCTTCTTAAGATTGTTAAGACTTGTTTTGTGGTCCAACATATGATCTATCCTAAAGAATGTTACATATGCACTCAAAAAAAGTGCATGTTCTACTGCTGTTGGATGGAATGCTCTATATATGTTTGTTAGGTCTTTTCTGTATAACGTGTTGTTCAAGTCCAGTGTTTCCTTATTGCTTTTGTGTCTGGATGATCTATCCATTGTTGAAAGTGGGATATTGAAGTCTCCTACTGTTATTGTATTGCTACCTGTTTCTCCCTTCAATTCTGTTAAAATTTGCTAAATATAATTAGGTGCTTTAATTTTGGGTGCATATATATTTACAAGTGTTATATCCTGTTATAGACTTAAAAGTTCATATCCTGTTATGTAATAATTGATCTCCCCTGTCATTATATAAACACCTTCTCTGTCTCTTGGTCAGTTTTTTACTTGAAGTCTTTTTTGTCTGTTATAAGTACAGCTACCCCTGCTTTCTTTTGGTTACTATTTTCATGGCATATCTTTTTCTATCCCTTCACTTTCAGCCTGTGTGTTATCCTTAGAGATCAAGTGAGTCTCTTGTGGACAGCATATAGTTGGATCTTGTTTTTTTAATCCATTCAGCCACGATGTCTTTTGATTGGAAAATTTAATCCATTTACTTTTAAAGTAATTATTGAAAGGTAAGGACTTAATTTTCAAATTTTTCTCAGAAAATTCTCCTCAGTGGAGGCCCTATTCTGAAAAAGATCCCTGGCTCATCGGTTGGAGAATTAATGTGGCCTGCGCTGCCTTAGCCACTTCAGACCTTGCAGGTTTCTTGTACTTAACTGTTGTTGGAGTGGGGAAGCATTTCCCTTTTCCAGCTACTGTTCTTGAATTGGCTGGACACATTTTCCAGTGAATACCCACTGGATTTTTTGTGGTTCTCTTGGTATTAGGTCTGTTGTGCTCTTACAGTTTCTATAGGGGAGATAAAAATTTGCCTCTGTCCTCTAAGGGTTTTTGGCTAAGTCTGAGAATTAAATTGATATAGGAAAGATTAACAGGAGAAAAGCATACAAATTTATTTAATATCAGCTTCATGTGGCATGGGAGCCCTTATAAGGAAATGAAGACCCAAAGAAGCAGTTAGAATCTAACATCTGTACAATGAGTTGGTCAAACAGTAGTAAATTGTGAAAATGAGACAACAGAAGGAGGTCATTAATCATAGAGCAGTGACTTGGGAGATAAGTGTTAGTTTATAAGGCTTGTTTTTACAGATTTCTTTTGGCTTCAGCTCCCATCCCTGGAGACAACAATATTACTTTTCTTCCTGGTAGATAGACAACATCTTCCATATGGGTGTTTTATCTCTTCCTTTCAGGGAGAAAAATGGGAGATCAGCACACCCTGCTTGTACCTGCTGTTTTTCAAGTGCTTTAGCCCAAAATAGTCCTTCTGCCAAGTGACATATTTTGGAGTGAGTGGCACATTCTGCTACCCTTTGCTTCCCTTTATTCCTCCTGCATGGACAACAGTGATACACAGATCTTGTGGCTTTTGGTGTTTTTTCTATATCCATGTTTATTTTGGAGTTTGTGGGAAACTTTGCCTCATTTTATTTGTTTGCTTGTTCGTTTTGGTAAAGGCTGTCCATGGGTTTTTAATTTTGTTATCTAATTGCTTTGTCTGTTTTTATGTGGGAATTTAGGAAGATCCAAAAGCTATGCTATCTGCTATTACCATTTTCTCAGAGTCCTATCGGTTTTTTTTTTTTTTCTTTCCTTTTGCTTATTCCCAACAGGGTCTGAAAAATTTGAAGATAAAGTGCTTCTGCTGGATATGTTAGGTTCTATTATGACTATTTGATTAGTACGCACTTCTGTGCCTAAAAAAGACTCTTTAGTTATAGTGTTCATTTCCTTCTTTAATGATTACTATAGAAAATTGAATGTCTAGAGCTAAAAAGAAAGTTTAGAGTCTGTGTCCTGGTGAGTTTTGTTTGTTTTTTAGCTGACTGTAGTTGTGAGTCTCATAACCTGATGAGTGACTGATTATTATGTCGCTATGCACTTATATATGACTTTGTGTTTCCCTTTCAGTAATTATATATGTAATTATATATGGTCCTGTGTTGCCCTCCTAGTGGTTCTCTCTTCCTTTCCTGTTTCACACGTCTTTTCCAAATGCTATATGCTGCTTATCTAAGTAACCTGTTATAGAAACAAAGGTCTTGCCATTTCTTAATTAATGACCATGGCTGCCCTAAACACTGTTACTGAGTGGAAGAAAACTATAGCAGAGACTAATTTTATTCAAGTGCTTATTTTGTGCAATAGCTTTTACATTTCTTCCTGCTGAGGATTTTAAAAGCCGAATAATATTTTGTCACTCAGCATAATTGCTTATAATAATGCTATGATAGTCCAGTTTATTTTGATTTTTCCTATCAAAACATTAATATTCTCACTTTTAAGGAGTTTATGGACTAGCAAGTGACACTGATCTGAATGAATGATTAAATAAATAATGAAGGAAAAAGGAAGAGAGAGAGAAATGGTATGTGCGCTTGCATGTGTGTGAGTGTGTGTGTGTGTGTGTGTGTGTGTATTCAGGTGAGTTGAGTGAGTTTTGGTGGCTTGTTATCTTTCAAGGAATTGGCCTATTTCATCTGTGTTGATGAATTTATGGGTATAGAGTTATTTGTAGTGTTCCTTTATTACTTTTTAATGTATGGTAGGTCAGTAGTGATGTCTCTCTCCTGTTTCATATCTGATATTGACAACTTGTGTCTTCTCTCTTTTTGTTTGTCAGTCTGACCGAGCTTTATGTATTTTATTCATGTTTTCAAAGAATCAACTTTTAGTTTTGCTGATTTTCTTTATTTTTCTATTTTCAATTTTATTAATTTCTGCTCTGATATTAATTTTCTTTTTTCTGCTTAAATTTGTTTTAATTTGCTCTTCTTTTTCAAATTTCCTACAGAAGAAGCATAGGTTACTGATTTTAGTCATTCTTCCTTTTTTTCTAATGTATGCATTTAATGCTATATGTTTTGAACAAGGATTACATTTAAATTTTAGTGAAACCACATGGTTTACTGAGAAAGCTTCCTGAAAGAACAGGTTCATGAGGCACATAAAAAAGAAAAATTTTGGGCTTCCCTGGTGGCGCAGTGGTTGAGAGTCCGCCTGCCGATGCAGGGGACATGGGTTCGTGCCCCGGCCTGGGAAGATCCCACATGCCCCGCGGCTGGGCCCGTGAGCCATGGCCACTGAGGCTGCGCGTCCGGAGCCTGTGCTCCGCAACGGGAGAGGCCACAACAGTGAGAGGCCCGCGTACCACAAAAAAAAAAAAAAAGAAAAATTTTGCTGAACTGTGGGGTGTATATGACAGATTAGAAGTGAATAATAGTCTGGCAGGGGAAGGAATAGTTAGAACTCCATGTTTGCCAATGAACTTATGATGAAAGAAAAGGCATTAAAGATAACCTGTAAGGTGTATTATTTTCCACTAAACAATTATGTATTTGTATTTCATTTTTAAAACATTAGTGATGGTGATTAAAATCTCTGTGTAGTTGTCACTGAAAAGAACAGTGTTTGACTACAGTGTACATATTGAAATGGCTTTTTAAAGACATCATCCTGATGTAGTCTGTGTCTAATATATATCACATGCACAGTTTTCTTACTTAACTTATAAATGATAGTTACCATCATAGGAGAAGCATGTATCTGACTGATTCTTAGGTTTTCTTTTCTTGCAGAAATGCTGAGCCGATTGTCAGGATTAGCAAATGTTGTTTTGCATGAATTATCAGGAGATGAAACTGATGAGAATATGAGGGCTTCCTTAGAACCTGTGAGTAGCTCTGTTCTGAATTAAACTAATGAGAAATATGTTCCGTGTTCTTCTGAGGACGAGAATTTAAGGTAGAAGGGTGTGAGCAGCCTTCCTTGTGCTAGGTGGAAGAGAAGATTAAGAAAAATATTGAGACTTTGTAAATTATCCTTTTCCTGTAAGTTTGTAGCCTGTGAGACACAGTGATGGGAATCAAGTCCTGGATGAGATTAGAAAGATTGTCCTCATTTGTCCCCCTGGGGCTTACTTAGTGCTAGATTATTTTAACTCCTCGGATATGTATTCCTGTTTCATAGGAAAGGTTTGAAACAACAAATGGTGGAACTGGAGCACCTTTTGGGTTTCAGACCATCTGTTTGCTATTGTAAATTCATCTATCACTTCTCTGATAGTCTGTATTGTATTTTTTGAAGGTCACATAGGACTCAAAAAAAGTCCTTTCACTTTCTTGAAAGACAAGCAGTATTCCCTGGTGATTTAAGAGAATTTTATTCAACTACTCTTTTAATTTTAAATTTTGAGTTCTTCCACTAAATGTTTTGTGATCTTTGCTTCCCTTTATTTTTCTCTTTGGTAAAATTAGTATGATAAGACTGTAAATGAGATAATGTTTGTAAAATAGTTAACATTTACAAAATACTTAATATATATTGCAATGGCTATGATAATAATTATTGGTTAATAATAATATTGGGTAATAACTAATATTGGGTAGTTATTATTGGAAAGATTTCTTTTTAAAATTTAAAAATTTTTAAATTTTTATTTCCTCTGCCAGGTAAGTATGAGCGTGTCCTTGTCCATCCCTGCACAGCCTTAGACGCCTTACAGTGTACACACATGCTCACTTTGCTCCCCCTCCCTACCCATTCCCCCTCCTCCACCCTCCACCATCCTCCACACGCCCTCCTTTTCCACAACTCTCAGCCCCTCCAAACAACTCTTATAATAATATCCAACCAACATCTCTGGAGGACTTCCACAGCCCAGGGCATTCAGTCCCCGGGAATTTTACCACTAGGCTACAAGATTTACATAAGCCAAGACCCATTCTTGACAACTAAGGCTCCTCCTTTCCTCCAACCCATACCCTGCCCCTGGGTTCTCATCTCCTCGGAAAGATTTCTTAAGTAAGGATATGAGTTGGACAAGACATAAGATAAAGTTAGAATGAAGGACCTCCTGTTTGGAAGCTGATACCTTTTCCCTTGTAAATTGGCAACTTTTTGTCTAAATACCAGGAATTACCCCAAGAATCTGACATGGAATTTAATGATAGAACACAAGAGGATGTTCTGGAGCGCCTGGCTTATGCAGAGCAGTTGGTGCAGGAACTAAAAGAAATCATTGGACAGAAGGATGCTCAACTACAGCAGAAGGATGAAATTCTACAGGTACCATTGTCCTTTCTTGCCAAGCACTTGATAAAAGACATAACAGTCACTTTGATTTTTTTCTTCACTTAGATTATTAGAGAATCTGATTTCCCTACTAGTCCAAGATGATGCCTACTGAGAATAACTTGTTATATGCTGGATAAGTGATGAATAAGCATTTGTGTATTTACCATCATTGTTCTCTGACAGGAAGAAAGAAAAGCTGCTGATAACAAAATTAAAAAACTAAAACTTCATGCTAAGGCCAAATTAACTTCTTTGAATAAACACATAGAAGAGATGAAGGCACAAGGAGGGACTGTTCTGTCCACAGAACCTCAGTCAGAGGAGCAACTCTCCAAGGTATGGTGACTGGGTATAATACACATTTTCTGAGTAGAAAAAGGCTCTCATTATAGCAGGTCTTCACTAATCACAAAAATTTATGAAGCTAAAGTAATACAGCACTAAATGCAGTCCTTTTTTTTTTTTTTTCTTGCGGTACGCGGGCCTCTCACTGTTGTGGCCTCTCCCATTGTGGAGCACAGGCTCCAGATGTGCAGACTCAGCGGCCATGGCTCACGGGCCTAGCCGCTCCACGGCATGTGGGATCTTCCCAGACCAGGGCACGAACCCGTGTCCCCTGCATCGGCAGGCGGACTCTCAACCACTGCACCACCAGGGAAGCCCAGTGCAGTCCTTTTTTAAAAAAAAAATTTTTATTTATTTATTTGGCTGTGCTGGGTCTTAGTTGCAGCACATGGGATCTTCGTTGTGGCATGTGGGATCTTTTATTTGCGGCATGCAGGATCTTTAGTTGTGGCATGCAAACTCTTAGTTGTGACATGTGGGATCTAGTTCCCTGACCAGGGATCGAACCCAGGCCCCCTCCATTGTGAGCTCAGTGTCTTAGCCACTGGACCACCAGGGAAGTCCCCAATACTGTCCTTTCTTTTTGAGCTTGCAGTCTAGCTGGGCTGTGGGCCAAACACAGAATAAAAGGCCAACAGAACATATGGAAATTAAATATTAGTTGTGACCTAGACTTTCAGGGAGTTAAAAAGGCTAATAGGAAGAAAAAAAAATTAAATTGAGGCATTTAAGTAGGAGAGGCACATAGCTTTTGGAGGAGTTTTATCTTTAGTTAGAAGATTAAACTAGGTGAACTCTAAGGTTTCTCCCACCTCTGAAATTCTTTAGTTCAGTGACTTGATACAGAATATTCTTTGTCTTTATGGCCACATAATAGTATATTAAAGTTTCATGCATTGTGGGCTTAATCAGCTAGATTACTTTGGGCTCCTCTAAGTGATGCTTTGTAGGTTTATGCCTGCCACCAACAAAAACGTTCAAGGTTGGGGATGGAGAGAGGAGTGAGGAAAGTGCCTATGCCTTTTGAGGAATAGAGCATTGTCCTAATACTTGTTATTATTACCTTTCCTCTATGGTTAAACCCCAGATATTCACATTCAGCCAGCTAGTTAGAGAACAAGAAACTTCAGTTGTTTGGAGAGTTTGGTATAGAATACAGAGAGGCCAGCACATCACAGTACACATTACCAGTTGGCTTAGATGTAACTCTACCTAAGAAACCTTTTAATTTTTTCTTAGATTTCATCCTGTTTTAGTTTTTGACCCACTAGTATTCTTATTCACAATGATTTTAGTTCTTGGGAAATGAGATTTTAATCAATTCCCTAGGCACAACCTTTGGGGTCACTAGTTAGCTCACTAGTACTGTGGTTTGTCTTTCCTTCCTGGGTGTAATGCTCAGAAGATATTACTTTTCCTTAATTGATAGCCTTATTTAACTTCTCAAAGCTTATTTTAGAAGCTTCTCTTACTCTTCTCAACTAATGTATTCATTTTGATTCTTCTTTTCTTACTTTTTGTTTTTTTCCTCTCATTATTCTTTCTTCCCCCTGGCTGTGGTAGCACCAACCTGTCTCTCCCCATGTGGCTTTGTTTCTTTTAACTTTTCCCTCTGCTATGTTGTTAGATTTTGAAATCATCCATTTTATACTCTGCCTTCTTTTTTTTTTTAAAGCTCTGAGACCTTAAACAAATTATCATCTTGTAGCTTCATTTCCTTCCTCTGTTTTAAATAAAAGGGTTGGATTAAATGATTTCTAAGTTCCAGCAATCAGTCACAGCAGCTCTTTAACTATTGTATACCCATGACAGAGCTTGATAGTCTCTGGAAAGCGTAGTTGAAGAAATGATGGCAATCCTCAGATACTTGACTGTTATGTGGAAGAAAGTGTAAAATTATTCTGTGTGGCTCCAATAAGCAGGCTAGGTTCATTTTGGGGGCTAGGGGCTGGTGGTGACTTCAGATGGGAGGTAGAATCTGGTTCAGTCGAAGGAAGAGATTTTGGGAAAAAATAGATTATTGAAATATTTGAATTCCTCCCCCCTTCCTGCCACTGTCTCTTTTATGATGCTTTGCCCCTCACTTAGCAGCTGTGTTTTCCTGAATTCTGTCCTCTTGTTCTTCAAGGCAGTGAGACTGAGTTTTCTGTTATGTTTTAGTCCTGTATGTCACTGACTGGTTTTGTCCTCAGACTAAAAACTATAAAAATGGGAAACATGGTGCCATTTCTTCCAAGTATTGACTCCCCTCTGGTATCTTCCTGCTTTTGGTTGCTCTCCAGCATTTTCAGATAGCTGTTTTTCTATATTGTCCAGTTTATAGTGGTTATCTGAGGGAGGGTGGTTTTAATAGGAACTACTTGGCCATACTGAAACTGGAAAACTCTAAGATTCCTTCCTTGTTGTTAGGTCAGGTGTTATTTTTTGCTTCCATCAGTTGGATAACACTATAATCAAATGGCTGTATAGGGCAAATTAGATTCTTTTATTTAAATGACTTTATCTCCTGTGTTTTCAGCATGACAAGAGTTCTACAGAAGAAGAGATGGAAGTAGAAAAGATAAAACATGAACTCCAGGAGAAGGAGGAACTAATTAGCAGTTTGCAAGCCCAGCTTAGCCAGGCACAGGCAGAGCAAACTACACAGGTAGGGGTATAAGTCACCTCATAATCATTCAGTTAACAAATCACTAAAGCCCAATGGATTGTTATATGACTAATAACATTAGTTCTATAATATTTGTCTATGAATCTATCAATTTCCTTCCTTCCTTCTTCCTTTTCCTTCTCTTCCCTCCCTTCCTTCCTTCCCCACTAAGTCTAGTAATTTTACTAGACTGTGCATTGGTGTTTGTCATCCATGGTTAGTATTTGTAGATACCCAGTATGCTTTTTCAATATTTGGTTTTGCACATTTTTATTTCACAAGAGTTTTCTTGAATTATATAGCTGTAGTATTTAGTCTGTTTTCTTCTTTGGGGACTTCTATTATCCATATGTTCTATCTTTGATTATCTTCCATTTTGTCACTTTTGGTTCCTTTTTACCTCTTCATTTTCAAAAGTTTCTTCTTTTTTTTTCTTATTTAAGGCATTCTATGTTTATTTACTTTTGTGTTCCTTCTTGTTTTGTGTTCTTTTCTGAAATGAATTTTCAGAATTCATTTTGATTCAGAAGAATCAAAGTTTTCCTGAATTCTGTCACCTCATTTCTGAGTTTTTCTGATTCTCATTTTTTAATTTTATTCTTTCATGTCTTGTATAATTTTCTTAATTTTTTTAACACCTGTTGAAATAAATTGCAATTTTGATTTTTTAAAAATTAATTACTTTTATTGGAGTATAGTTGCTTTACAATGTAGTGTTAGTTTCTACAGCAAAGTGAATACAGTCGGTTCTCATTAGTTAGCTATTTTATACATATTTTATACATAGTACATAGTACATAGTACATATTTTATACATAGTACATATTTTATACATAGTAGTGTATATATGTCAATCCCAATCTCACAATCCATCCCATCCCCACTTCCCCCTTTGGTATCCATACTCGATTTGTTTTTTGAGCATGCCTATCGTATGCTTTTCTCACCTGCTCCTTAGTTTTCTTTTTTATAATAATAACTTTGGATGGGATTTGACCTTGATCATTTTATGTTTCTTATTTTTGTGTGAAATTAATTTTCCTAAACTTTTAGAAGGAGGCTTGATTCAGGAAAACTTTTTTTATTTAACAGACTTTTTTCTTTTGTTGTTTTTGTGTTGTGTTCAAAGATAAGGCAGGTGGATTTCTGAGATTTCCTGGCTTTCTTCTTCCTGCCCTTCACTCTGGTCTATACCAAATTGGCTCAGTAGTAATATAATATGGGTCATGTGTATAATTTAAAATTTTTTAGCAGCTACATTACAAAAGGTAAAGAAGAAACAGGTAAACTTAATTTTAACAATATATTTCATTTAGTTCAATTTATTAAAAATATACTTTTAACATTAATATAAAATTATTTTTGTGTAAATTTATAATCTTTTTTCTGCACTAAGTCTGAAATTTGGTGTGTATTTTATATTATATATCAATTTGGATGCTAAATTTTCATTGGAAATACTTCATCTGTGTTTAGATTTCATAAAATTTCCAGTTGAGAAAATAGATTCATATACTCAAGTTGTTCCATACATATATAGAAACTTTCTAATAACTGAACTGAGTGCTGAAACATCATTTTCCTTTAATATTTGCATCCACGTTTAGAAACTGGTTAATTATTTAGAATCGTTAATTTGACTTTGAAAAACATATCGGCTTTAAAGCTACATCTGTGAGAAATGAAAGCACATGTCCACATAAAGACTTGTATATGCATGTTCATAGCAGCTTTACTTGTGAAACCAAAAACTAGAAACAACATGTCTATCAACAGGAGAATATTTAAACACACAATGGAATACTACTTAGAAATAAAAAGGAATGAACTATGCATCGGTAGTACACCTTTATTTTAAACTTAAGTGTGTCTATACTTATTTTTGAACTAGAAAAATAATTCAATAAAAATAAGTATTTATATTTTAATTACCAATTATGATTTACATAGGTATCAACTGTTATTCATGCTCTCTGCATAAAGTATTCTAATAAACACATCACATAGGTGTGTAGGAAAAAAATTATTTAAATGGAATCAATCCATTGCCACTGGCTAGATAGCTGGTATGTTTATTGTTAACACTAGGAGCAACATGCACACTTATTACTTGCACAACAATTCAGCAGTATATTATGTGATGCCACAAGTAAAGTGAAATATAATCATACCAAAACACAATTGTATTTAATGGAAAAATAATTTATACTTAAGTTAATTAAAATTAACTAATATTAATAAATTTCTCATTTACATTAAGCATATTTCAAGCCCTTGATAGCCACATGAATTGATATATGAATATATCATAGTTGATAATGAATATCATAGCACGTGTATAGCCCTTTGTCTTCTATTTCTGTTATCCCTATTCTGTTTAATTTCTATTTCACACCTAGAAGTCTTTTCTTGGTGCAGTCGGTGTCTTGGAAGGCCGCCCTGATGAGTTAGTTTTGAGACTTCAGCTGGGCCAGATTGTTCTAGCACTTTTGTCCTTTTTTCTGTGGACCCCTTGCATTCAGCCAGTATTGGAGAATGGGAAAGACCTGCCAATTTAAGCTGTTGTTCTAAGATTGGCCAACTGTGCTTTCCAATAAGAATTTACTGGCTATTTGGAGGTTTTCCTGTTCTCAAGGCCATCAGATGTTGCTCTGTCGCTGCCTTCTTCCTGTTGTACAGACTCTAATACCAGAGTCTTTTGGTGGCTTGTCTCTGCCTACTTGTATTTTGGGGTTTGTAGTACTACCTTCCTAATTTATTGTAAATATTGTCCATGGGTTTTTGATTTTATTATCTAGTTGTACTGTCTGGTTCTATGTGAGGATTCAGAGAAATTGAACAACTGCTGCTATTGTTTCTGTTTTCCTCTGACAAATAATTTTGATAATTAAAAAAAAAAAAAAAACACAGTACATCAATTCCCTTC
Organism: Delphinapterus leucas; assembly: GCF_059928025.1. Classification (NCBI taxonomy): domain Eukaryota; kingdom Metazoa; phylum Chordata; class Mammalia; order Artiodactyla; family Monodontidae; genus Delphinapterus; species Delphinapterus leucas. The sequence continues at coordinate 67,512,272 of NC_143132.1, read as the reverse complement.
AGTGTTAAGCAGAAATTAGAAGGATATTGGTAGGTATTTAGGGCAAATGAGAAAGGGAGGTCCAAGAATTAAGAGTGCCAATTCTTTTGCTTAAATATTTTTTTCTTCTATGTCTTCAGTTTGCTAAGAGTTCAACAGAGATGGAAGAATTTTTAATGATGAAGAAACAGCTCCAAGAGAAGGAGGAACTCATTAGCACTTTGCAAACCCAGCTCAGCCAGACACAGGCAGAGCAAGCTGCTCAGGTAGGGTGGAAGGTACCTCAGAATCATTAGAATAAAGAACCATGAAAGTTTAAGATTATTACATGACAAGTCACTTCAGACAGTCTATTTTTAAAACTTTAGTAGATGAAAGTATAGTAGCTAGAATATTACAGTAGAAATTAGAAGGGTGTGATAGTAGAAGAAATTAGAAGTGTTATTTACCTTGATGAATACACCATAGCTTAATTTATGGCTGTTTCTTAGTTCTACAGGCCCAGAAACTTGGTTTTAATAGCACACAGAGATTCTGTCTTTTAGGAAGGAATGAGCTTATGCTAAGTTCAAAAGAGACTGTTAGATAAACCAAAAGAAATACAAGTGATTAGGTCCATTATTTCTTTATAGTAAAATCTTAATGATAAGTTATAGTCAGAAGATTACTTAGTGATTATGTAATGAGAAAGTGGTATAGGTTATCTGATTCAATGTTAAAGGCACCAGTATGTGCCTTTCTTCTTCATAGTTATTTCTGCTTACCAGGACCAGACCGTTTGGACTGGCATCCTCAACTTTTTCTCTGTATTTTTCTAAATTTCCAGTTTGACCACCCACTCGTATTTTTCCTTTGGGAATGCTTTTGACTTAAGAAACATTTTTTTTTTCTTTTTTCCCTCAAGTGCCTTTGTATAATAGCTAATCTTATCCATTGGGTGTTTGGTGTTTACTTTATTGATAACTTGTAGTATTAGTGGTGCTCTCTGTCTATGGATAACCTACTGCTGTGTATACATTTAAAACTGGATATCCTAAAATCCTTAGTTTTACCTATTAGCTTTTATTGTGTCCTTTTTTGTACACTTTATACAATGTAGGATGGAGAAATACAAAATATTTTTACCGAGTGGCTTAAAACATGGCAAGCCAAGATACACATACGCACACACATGCACACACACACACACACTATGATGGATCCGTTAATACCTTTATGTGAATTAACAAATCCATCAGAATACAAGCCATTCAGAATGTGCATCGCAAGCAACAATACAAACTGAAAGTATTTTGAGAGGTGAAAGGGGTTACTTGCATGTGACAACCCAGGAAGGTTACATGGAAAACTCAGGATTTAGGTAAAACTATGATGGATAGATAATATAGTTTCAACAAGGTGGGGAAAGGTATTCCAATTGTAGGGAATGCTGTAAGCAAAGTCTCAGGAAAAAGAATATGGTACATTTATGGGAAAGGTTGTGTAGATGTGTTTGGCTCATGAAGGACTCCAATGCGTATACATTTGAAACACAGGATTTCAAATTCATAGTGATTTCAGAATTCAGATAATCAAAGATATTATGAAGATTTTTTTTCTCCTACCTAGAAGGAGAGCAAAGGTTGGTTCAAGGTGTCACAAATTGAAAAATCAACAATAGTTGAAGGACCTGTGCAAAATGGACACGCGAAGAGCTGTTTGGCATGCTTAACCACAGATCTTAAGGAAATGAATAAGCAGGTGTGCACGCGCACACACACACACACACACAAAACCTATGAACAAAACAAAAACACTGCTACCAAGCAACTCACAACCAGTCAATTTATTTCCATTTCATTTTGTTCAGAGCCAGTTACAAATGAGGGTGATCTAGAAGCCTGAAAGTAATGACAGTTGAAAATAGCTGTCTGGGGAGGTGGTGTGGATTTGGATGGAAATATACCGAGTTCTTTGGTAGAAGCAATTCTTTGAAAATGAGATCTGAAAGAAAGATTTGTATTTCCAGTTGTAGAGAATCTTGAGTAAAAGATACATTAGCTTGAAGCTTATATTTATAAACTGAAAGTTTTTGAGCATGATTGTGATATTCAAAGAATTGTCTAGGGCTTAACAGGAATCTAACTTTGTATCTTTAATATTCTAATCTCCTTAGATCTTTTAAAAATATACCTCTTGTATATTTAAACACTTCTATTAACCATGCAAATACAGTTTTTATTCAAAATTTATGTTTAGGCTGACTTCTGAATTTGATGGTAGGCTTTCTCTCTCATTCCGAAGTTAGCATCAAAGCCTATCTCTCTTCCAAAATTCTCATCCTTGGCATTCAAAATTTAATCTGAAAACCTTATTGTCTATCAATTCTCAGTGTCTGTGTTTGGAGAATAGTCTGTAAGTTTTGTTTGTGCGATATTCTGGGAGTGTAACTTGTATAGTTTCTCTGGTGTGTGTCTTCAGTTGAGTTCCATGCAGCAGGTGGTCCGAGAGAAAGATGCCCGCTTTGAGACACAAGTTCGTCTTCATGAAGATGAGCTTCTTCAGTTAGTAACCCAGGCAGATGTGGAAACAGAGATGCAACAGGTGTGTTGCTAAAACCTAGTAGAATGATTGTAGTTTTGGTTAACATTTAATTAAGTTATCACAGCCACTTTTCCACCCTTACCCACTGCTCTTCACTTGGTCTGGGTTTGCTCATTAATTGCCTTCTTTTCGGTGTTCTTCTCTTCTGTTGCATATTGCTTATTTATTTTCCCTTACCTTGCCTCTTACCCCTCTAATCAGGTTGTCACTACTCAAAAGCTGAGTTTAATTGGCAAATGTATGTGTTAGTCAGAAATTGGTTTCTCTTCAGTTTGCTGATTGTAGCTACCTTTGTGCATTGAAAACCTGATCCAAAGCTTCAAAAACAATGAAGTCAGTTTTACACTTTAGAAAATTTAAAGATAAAAAGCAGTGATTTTGAAGCCATAAGGTCTTTTATTAACTCATTCATTATTTTTAATTCATTGAATAATTTTTGAAAATTGGCTTCATTGTTTTTAAGTTTGTCATCGACTAACTCAAAAGTATCTGTTTCTGTTTAGTATGTAGTGCAGTGTGGTACCCAAAGGCCCTCCAGTGGTATTTCATAGCTGATTCATTTAACTGTTTTTGAGCTTCTTCCAAATTCTAGGCAATCCTTCTGAATATACCACTAAATAAAGTTAATTTATATAGCACTTTTTAAAGTAGTATATTAATATATACATGTATTGTTGACTTATTCATTCAACAAATGTTTACCAAGTGACTGTCCCATGCATGAAACTAGAAGAGAAATGGTTCTTGCCTATAGAGAATATTCTCTTTGGTGAGTGGGATATACGTGTACCTATGTTATTTAGGTACAGGACATGACTATATAATTTTAAAAGTGGATATGTGTAATAAATATCTAATTATTAAAAAGGTTCCCTAATTCAGGGACTTCCTTGTGTCAGTTTGGTTGTTGTTGGTGCTCTGAAGAAGACATTTTTGGAGATTCTTTGTTGCTGCTGGATAGGAAGCATGGCATGCTGGTGTCCGACCCTTTAATCTGTCATCCTCAACATCTAAAAATCTTAAGTACACAAGTCTACCTGACATTTTGAAAGGTAAGCAGATAATGATGCTCATGTGTTAGCACATTATGTCTAAACGTTTTCTTCTCAGAAATTGAGGGTGCTGCAGAGGAAGCTTGAGGAGCATGAAGAAGCCTTGTTGGGCCGTGCTCAGGTTGTGGACCTGCTGCAACAGGAGCTGACTGCTGCTGAACAGAGAAACCAGGTACTGCCTTCTCTACTACCTGCCTTGGGAGTATTCATTTCCACTTTAGTTTGCCAGGCAGCAGGTATAAAATCCTGTTAGAAGCCTTCAGAGAATTGATGCCATTTATTCATTCTTTCAACAAATTCCCTGTGCTTAAGTGGTGGTGATACTATGATGAGCAAAATATATACAGTTCCTTCCCTCATGAGGCTTACATTTCACATCTTTTATTGTTGCTCTTTTCCTTTGTGATTTTAAGTCTAGGGTCCTAGTTTCTTTAGAATGTCATATTTTCATCTAAGGAGTTTCTTTTCTGTCAGCTTACCCCTTCTCTGTCTTCAATGGTTCTTGTGCTTTATGTACTGTCCCTTCTTTGTTTGTTTTGTTGTTTAACTTTATGTTGGTTTGAAATAATCCCACCATGCAATATTCCCTTAAATTTAAAGGTGATTAAGGATGCTGATGTTCTAAAATCTTAAACTCAGGTATCCTATTCCCTGACTGTAGCCCATCCTGTCATTCCCTTTCTTAGGCTGTCCTGACTTTCATTCTCATTAAGATTCCTTGATCCTTTCATGTGTTGCTCTGGTATGTTGGTTCTTTCTTGGCCTCGCTCCTTTCCTTATTTGGTATAGATCTGCGACTGCGATTTGGACTACTCCTTTACCAGCCCTTGGATTCCCTGTGTCCCTGCCCCTTCGCATCCAGGGAGCCAAATCCTAATGTGGAATCGGTGCTATGGTCCACATTCTCTGCTTGTTCATCTGGGTCCCGCATGCTGCTGGAGAAAGTCATATACTTTCTTCTTAATTTTCAACTCTCCTTGAGAACGACTGTCTTTCTTGCATAGAAACATGTTCCCATATCTCCAGTTCTAACAGAACCCATACCCTGACCCTGAGTCCCCTTTCTGGCTGTCATTGAATAGTCAGGTTCAAATCCCAGTTGTGCTACTTACTAGATAGGTACTGTGGAGATAGTTACATATGTGTGACTTTATGGTAAGTTTCCATTCTCTGCTCCTTTTAGTACCTTATAAGTATCTCTCTCATGGCCTCTAATATTTTGTATTATAATGATCTGTTTAAGTGTGACTCTCTCACTAAACTCTGAGTTCCTTGAGGGCAGGGACTGGATCCATTTATTCAGTATTTATTGAGCACCACATACTCAGTATGCCATATATTATGCTAGATGCTGGAGAACAGTGATGATAAAACAGACACAGTCCCTTTCCTTATTGAACTAATTTTGTATTGGGAGACACATAAGTGAAAAGCTAATGAAACAAATAAATATATATATGAATAGAAACTGTCAAAAGTATCAAGAAGCAAAAACAGAGGGTCTTATGGAATTGTAGGTTTGGTCCTGAGTGTCTAGGCCTGGGCTTCACCTAGAAGAGGCTCTTCACTATGCTTATTGAAATGAAAGAATGAATTTATGGTTCATGAGGCTTTGTCTTTTTTTCTTAGATTTTCTCCCAGCAGTTACAGCAGATAGAAGCTGAGCAGAGTACTTTAAGGAACACTATAGAAACAGAAAGACAGGAGTCCAAGATTCTGATGGAAAAGATGGAACTTGAAGTGGCAGAGAGAAAGCTATCTTTCCATAACCTGCAGGAAGAAATGCATCATCTTCTAGAACAGCTTGAACAGGCAGGTCAAGCCCAGGCTGAACTGCAGTCCCGGTACAGTGCTTTGGAGCAGAAGCACAAAACAGAAATGGCAGAGAAGACCTCTCACATTTTGAGTCTTCAAAAGACTGAACAAGAGCTGCACTCTGCCTGTGATGCCCTAAAGGATCAAAATTCAAAGCTTCTCCAAGATAAGAGTGAACAGGCAGCTCATTCAGCTCAGGTCATTCAGCAGCTGGAAGGTCAGTATTTGATTGCGTTTGAAGCCCATTTGTCTAGCCCATTTGTCTAGCATCCCTTTAAAATTTCAGGGATCTCTTAGTGGCATCATTTGCTTAAACCAATTGAATGAATAGAATGATTAAGAAAGGTGTCTCTTCTGAACTCTTTGTTGCATTTCTCCCATCTCTGACTGAAGTTATAATCTGGCTTAATAAAATTATTATTATAGTACTAAAAACTATTGATAGTAATGTGTCAGACATTAAAAAGAACGCTATGTGAAACATAACTGTGGTCTGAAGGGTTCACTGACTGAAATGAGTAGGATTTGAATTAATTTGCGGAAAGCTCAGGCCAGATCTAGCTGCAAAGGTAGGGAGACTGAATTGCGTGGAGTCATCTTTACTTCTTAAGATGGATCTGAATGCTTTTCTTATAGGTGAAAATTTCTTTTTAAAGAAAACTTTTTTAAAAATGTGTTATTATTAAAGTAATACATGCCTCTGATTTAGTTTAATTCTAAAAGATTGGCATACAGGAAAGATTTTAGAAAGCATTAAATTGAACATCTGTATTGAAGAGAGCTGAACATTAATCAGAAAGCCTTAAGGGACATTACATGGGAACAGTGTGTTACATGAGCATGCTGTTCTCTTAATTGAACCATGTTCATGTTTAAAACATCTCAGTAGGATTTATAATGCTTACGTGGAGAGTGAAGAAAATAAAATAAAAAACGCTAAGGGCATTTTCAAGGGGGAAAGGAAAAATGACTTTAAAAAAAAATACCTAGACCTGTTTTATTTTACCTTTGAAGGAGGTTTACTGAGATGTCCTTTGGTCCTTGAGAGCATTTAAACAATTTATAAAAATGATGGTATTGGCATCGTAATTTTAATTAAGATAACGGAACTAGAATAAACAGCATATGGTGTATCCCTAGAAGATAACTCACTAAGTTTCAGGCTTGAGGCAAAGATCATTTCAATTTTATTTTCTTTTCCTTAGATCAACTCCAGGAAAAATCCGAAGAAATCAACCAATTTCTAAATAAAGCAACATTGCTAAAACATGAAATAGCATCTCAGACTTCTTTGCCAGATGTTTCTAACGAAGGCACACAGGTAATTAAATGTGTACTTCTTATGAATATGATCTATTTGTCTTTGCTGTATCTATACTTGGGTGTTCTAATAGAATTTATTCCAGAAAGCAGTATAAGCCTTCTCTCTTTTCTGCCTACACAATGCTTTTTTGGAGCCAATTCTATTTGAAAGGAAACATGAAAGACAGTAGTGTCCCAACAATGAATAATGAGAAAAAAGTAGACAATGAGCAGCATAACCTCAAGAGCCTTTCTAACCTCTACAGCCTTTCTGTATTGGAGATGAGTCATTAATTTTAATCTTATAATCAGCTTTCCCAGTTGAGAAATCAATTTTGTTTTTGGTAGACTGAGATTTGATCAGGTTTAAAGTATACAATTCAGTCTAACCAAACTTAAAAGTCTATTGTAGAAATCATAATGCCCACATTAATCAGTTAACAGTAAAAAGTTTAATTTCCTGTTGATTGGCCAGTATATTCTCTCTGCCTTCTGTAAAAGTCTCCGGGGAGCTAGATTTTAATCACCAGAAGGCTGCTTATTGAGCTTGAATATCAGAACAAGGAGAGTTAGTTTGATGATCTTAATTAACTAGTGTCAAGCTGGGATAACTGGATTAATTCATCTCCATTATAAGATTATACCCTTCCAAACTGACAGATATAAGGGTCAGCAGAGTCCCATAGTTCCTGGGCAGTACTGTGCACTGACAAAAATTTTTCCTTCCTGGTTTTTGGCATCTAGGCTTTCCAATCTCTTCTATTCTCCCATTCTCAACTTTTTCCTCCCGTGTTTTGTTAAGACATTTTTCAGCAACTCTAAAAAATTCAGATTCCATATATATGTTTTAGCATACAGAATTTTTCTCTTTCTGACTTACTTCATTCTGTATGACAGACTCTAGGTCCATCCACCTCACTACAAATAATTCAATTTTGTTTCTTTTTATGGCTGAATAATATTCCATTGTATATATGTGCCACATCTTCTTTATCCATTCATCTGTCAGTGGGCACTTAGGTTGCTTCCATGTCCTGGCTCTTGTAAATAGAGCTGCAATGAACATTGTGGTACATGACTCTTTTTGAATTATGGTTTTCTCAGGGTATATGCCCAGTAGTGGGATTGCTGGGTCGTATGGTAGTTCTATTTTTAGTTTTTTAAGGAACCTCCATACTGTTCTCCATAGTGGCTGTATCAATTTACATTCCCACCAGCAGTGCAAGAGGGTTCCCTTTTCTCCACACCCTCTCCAGCATTTATTGTTTGTAGATTTTTTTGATGATGGCCATTCTGACCAGTGTGAGGTGATACCTCATTGTAGTTTTGATTTGCATTTCTCTAATGATCAGTGATGTTGAGCATCCTTTCATGTGTTTGTTGGCAATCTGTATATCTTCTTTGGAGAAATGTCTATTTAGGTCTTCTGCCCATTTTTGGATTGGGTTGTTTGTTTTTTTGATATTGAGCTGCATGAGCTGCTTGTAAATTTTGGAAATTAATCCTTTGTCAGTTGCTTCATTTGCAAATATTTTCTCCCATTCTGAGGGTTGTCTTTCCATCTTTATGGTTTCCTTTGCTGTGCTTTTAAGTTTCATTAGGTCCCATTTGTTTATTTTTGTTTTTATTTCCATTTCTCTAGGAGGTGGGTCAAAAAAGATCTTGCTGTGATTTATGTCATAGGGTGTTGGACCTATGTTTTCCTCTAAGAGTTTTATAGTGTCTGGCCTTACATTTATGTGTTTAATCCATTTTGAGTTTATTTATGTGTATGGTGTTAGGGAGTGTTCTAATTTCATTCTTTTACATGCAGCTGTCCAGTTTTCCCAGCACCACTTATTGAAGAGGCTGTCTTTTCTCCATTGTATATTCTTGCCTCCTTTATCAAAAATTAGGTGACCATATGTGCGTGGGTTTATCTCTAGGCTTTCTATCCTGTTCCATTGATCTATATTTCTGTTTTTGTGCCAGGACCATACTGTCTTGATTACTGTAGCTTTGTAGTATAGTCTGAAGTCCGGGGGCCTGACTCCTCCAGCTCCTAAAAAAAAAAAATGGTTCTGAAGAATGTAGGGGCAGGACAGGAAGAGAATAGACTTGAGGACATGGGAAGGGGGAAGGGTAAGCTGGGAAGAAGTGAGAGAGTGGCATGGACATATATACACTACCAAATGTAAAATAGATAGCTAGTGGGAAGCAGCCTCATAGCACAGGGAGATCATCTCGGTGCTTTGTGATCACCTAGAAGGGTGGGATGGGGAGGGTTGGGGGGAGACGCAAGAGGGAGGAGATATGGGCATATATGTATATGTATAGTTGATTCACTTTGTTAAAAAGCAGAAACTAACACACTATTGTAAAGCAATTATACTCCAATAAAGATGTCAAAAAAAACAAAAAATAAATAAAAATAAAAACAAAAATTCAAAGAATTTTATGGTGAACACCTGCATACTCACCATTTAGATTCTATTAATATTTACTATATTTGCTTTATCATATATCTATCCATTTATCCATCTACCAATTCATCTTAATTTTTTGTACATTTCACAGTAAGTTGTAGACATCAGTACATTTTTCTCTAAATATTTCGGCATGCATATCATTGACTAGATTTTGATATTTGTTTATAGTTCTTTTTCTTTTGAAGTGAGATTTACAAAACATGAAATGTACAGGTATTAAGTGTACCATTCATTGAGTGTTGTCAAATGCGTTACCCAAATCCCTATCAAGATATATCACCCTACAAAGTACCCTTTTGCAGTCAACCGCATTACTCCCCTCCAGAGATGAACCAATGTTCTATATTTTTACCGTAGATTAATTTTGCATGTTTTATAGCCTATACATGTAATCGTACAGTTGTGTTATTTTGTAGAAAACTTCTTTCACTCAGCATATTTTGAGATTCATTTATATTATCATATGTATCATAATTTATTCTTTTATATTGCTGAGAAGTATTCCATTTTATGAATATACTGTATTTTCCTTTTGCATGACTGTGCTATAATTTCCTTTTGATGGATAACTGGTCTTTTTATGCTTTGGGTATTATGAATTAAGCTGCTATGGACATTCTTGTACAAGTATTTGTGTGGACATATGTTTTCATTTGTCTTCATTAAATGCTAGTTGAGGAATTTCTGGGCCATAGAGTAAGAATATATTTAGCTTTATAGGGAAATGCTGGATCTTCTTCCAAAGTGATTATATTGTTTATACTCTCACCTAAAATATATGAGAGTTCTAGTTGCTCTGCATCTTCTCTAAGATTTGGTATTACCAATTTTTAAAATTTTAGCCATTTTAATGGGTATGTAGTGGTAGGTCAGTGTGGTTTCAATTTGCATCTCCCCAATGACAAATGACGTTGAACATGTTTACTTGAGATTCTTGGACATTTGTATATCTTCTTTTGGTGAAGTATCTGTTCATGTCATTTCCTCATTTTAAAAATTGAGTTTTTTGCCTATTTATCAAGTTGTAGTAATTCTTTATACATCCTGAATGCCAGTTTATTATCAGGCATGTTTGGTAAATATTTTCTCCCATGCTGTGTCTTGCTTCTTTTTCTTTTTTAATTTTTTTAAATTGAAAATCACATATTGAATTTTTTTTATTAAAAGTAGAATTTCTTTTTTAATATTTATTTATTTGGTTCCACCGGGTCTTAGTTGCAGCAGGTGGGCTCCTTAGTTGCAGCTCGTGGACTCCTTAGTTGCAGCTCACCGGCTCCTTAGTTGTGGCATGCGAACTCTTATTTGCAGCATTCATTTGGGATCTAGTTCCCTGACCAGGGATCGAACCTGGACCCCCTGCATTGGGAGCGTGGAGTCTTATCCACTGCAGCACAAGGGAAGTCCCCGTGGCTTGCTTCTTATCCATTTTCTTCATGATGTTCTTTAATTAGCAGACATTTAAAATTTTGATAAAGTCTATTATTTATCATATTTATCATTTTTTTTCTGGTTATAATTTTCTTTGTCCTGTGTGTGAAACCTTTGCGTAACCCCAAGTCATGAAGATATTCTCTTATGTTTTCTTCCACAAGCTATATAGTTTTAGCTTTCACAGTTAAGTCTCTGAACCTCAATAAATTTTTGTGTGTGGTGTAAGATAAGGGTCAAGTTTTATTTTTTTCCCTATATGGATATCCAATTGTCTCTGCACCATTTCTTGAAAAGACTTTACTTTCCTCATCGGATTGCTTTGGTACCTTTGTTGAAAACAAATGATTAATAGGTCTATTTATGAGCTTTCTAGTCTATGAGCTTTCCAGTCTGGTCTAGCCAATTCTTAGGCCTGTATCATAATTTTTTTCGGGCAAGGCTTTATTGGGGCAACAGAGGGAAGTGAGAACAAGTAACAGGGTCCCTTGCTGGCTGGCTCCCTGAGGGGAGGCGAGCTTGTTCCTTATATGGGGTCAGGGTAGGGGTGTGTCCAGGGGTCTTGCTGGAGGGGTGGCTTAGGTGGTTTGCCCACCCCTAAGGTGGTGTTGTAGCATATGCTCAGTACCCTGCTTTTGCTCCCAATACCCTGTTTTTGCTCCAAGCTCTTCAAAAGTGGCAGTTGGGTGTTTTTGGTCTCTTTGTATCTTTTGGGTCCAGAATTTGCCCCAACTGCACATGCACGCAGTTATTTTTAGTCCCATATAGTTTCTTTGTATTTTGTTGCTGGAGGAGATGTTTGTCCAGGTGCAAGCACTGCAGCACTGCAGCAAAGGGTCCTAGGTCCCAGCCTATCTCATCCCCTGCTGAGAGACTCTACACCCTTATTCTTAAGGGGTAAGGGACCGAAGGTCTCTTCTTCTGAAACTTCTTCCTGTATAAGGGGACAGGGGCCACAGACCCTAGCCCCTAGAGGTGTAGAAGTCTCTTGCTGACTGTCCCAAGGACCTGGGCCACTTTCTGCTGGAATGGGCTGAATTCCTTGAGCCATCATGAGCCTTACTTCAAATTGTCAGAGCCCAGAAGACACAAACTCAATCAAAAGGTTAAACAAACAAGGGCTGTAAAGGAGAAAAACAACAATAGCCATTAAAGGGCCTAGGAAGGGAAGGAACCAGGTTACTTTGGGAGGGCTTCCTTAACTGTTGACCTGACAGGGGAGGCAATGTGGTCCCTGCCAAGAAGCCATTCTGTTTGGGTGTATATTTTTGTTAATCTCGGGGTTAAAGTTCAACATGTTTCTCTATTTTTAGAATGGAAGGTCTGGGTTGGTCCCAGCTCTCCTTTTTGGACCGAAAAGTCTTAGTCACAGGTTTACAACAATAGGGAAGACAACAGAGTACTAGACAAAATATAGTCTAAATCAGTATGACTGAAAAGAAAAGGGTTATGAGAAAACAAAAACCTCCTGCCAGAAAGCTTTTTATTTTTTTTGCGGTACGCGGGCCTCTCACTGTTGTGGCCTCTCCCGTGGCAGAGCACAGGCTCCGGACGCGCAGGCTCAGAGGCCATGGCTCACGGGCCTAGCTGCTCCGCAGCATGTGGATCTTCCCAGACCAGGGCACGAACCCGTGTCCCCTGCATCGGCAGGCAGACTCTCAACCACTGCGCCACCAGGGAAGCCCCAGAAAGCTTTTTTTACCTTGTGGTATCCAAGAGAACAAACTGGAGAACCAGTTTTCAGTTTCCCTGCCCATATTGAATAGTGAGGATTGGTGGTTAATTGTCTGCTGAAATTAGGTGGTTTGTTGTCAGATATTCTCAAAGTTGGTTTCTACCCGGTACGGGCATCAGGGCTGTTTTCTTTGCCTCCCGATGTGCCCTGTTCCCTTAGGTAATTTGAGAATTTTCCTTTTGATGCCCACAGCAGTGAATGACTTCTACTAGTGTTGATTTTTGAGCACTTCTATGAGTTGTAATATCTCAGCCCCATATGTTACAGTGGAATTTTTTGCATTTAAAAGTCCTCTTTCTTTCCAGATTAGCTGCATGGGCATGTAAAACAAGGAAGGCATATATATATATATATATATATATGTATATGTATATATATATATATATATATATTTAAAATTTATTCATTTTATTTATTTTTGGCTGAATTGGGTCTTCATTGCTGCTCACAGGCTTTCTCTAGTTGCGGAGAGCGGGGGCTACTCTTCGTTACAGTGCGCAGGCTTCTCATTGTGGTGGCTTCTCTTGTTGTGGAGCACAGGCTCTAGGCGCGCGGGCTTCAGTAGTTGTGGCATGTGGGCTCAGTAGTTGTGGCTCGCGGGATCTAGAGCGCAAGCTCAATAGTTGTGGTGCACGGGCTTAGTTGCTTTGCGGCATGTGGGATCTTCCCGGACCAGGGCTTGAACCCATGTCCCCTGCACTGGCAGGCGGATTCTTAACCACTGCGCCACCAGGGAAGCCCGGAAGGCATATTTTGAGTCTGTATATATATTTATAATTTTCCTTACCCCAATGTTAAGACTCAGGTTAGGGCTATTAGCTCAGCCCTCTGGGCTGAAGTGTTAGGTGGCAAAGGTTTTGCTTATATAGCACTATAAGTGCTCACAGTAGCATACCCTGCCCTCCTGACTCCATCTTTAATGAAACTACTGCCATCAGTAAACCATTCTTCCTCAGGGTTTTCTATGGCCTGGTCTGTTAGATCAGGCCTACAGGCATAAACCTAGTCAGGGGTTTCAAGGCAGGAATGTGTTAGTTCTGGGCCTTCAGCCAGGATTAGAGTAGCCAGATTGAGGGTGTGGCAAGTTTTGAGGGTTAGTTCTGGGGAGTCAAGGAGTAAAGCCTGCTACTTAGTAAGGCAGCCTCCAGTTAGCTAATGGTGGTCTTTAATTTCCAGAATCTTTTGTACTTGATGAGGGGTCTGGACTTCCAGCGGCTGTCCAAAGGTAAGCTTGTTAGCTTCTTCCACTAATAAAGCAGTGGCAGCTACCGCCTGGAAGCAGCCATGTCAACCTTGGGCCATGGAATCTAGTTGTTTGGAAAAATAGCCTATAGGTTGAGGAACTTCTCCTAGCTTTTGTACAAGGACTCCCATAGCTGTCCCCTGTTTTTCAGCTATGTACAAGATAAATGGCTTTTTTAAATTGGGGAGACCCAGAGCAGAAGCTTTGGTGAGGGTCTGTTTGATCTTATTAAGAGCCTTTCTTGTTCCCCAGTCCAAAGTAATGGCTCTGTATCTGGGCCTTTAGTGGCTTCATATAGAGGCTTAGCCATTAGTCTGAATTCTGGAATCCAAATTCCGCAAAATCCTGTCATGCCTAAGAAAGTACGAGGATTTTTTTTTTGGTCTTTGGGGCGCTTAGTTCTAATATAGCTTCTTTTCTATATAGAGATAGCTGTCTGCTTCCAGGGTTTATAATATATCCCAGATATTTAACTTGTTACTTTGAGATTTGTGCTTTTTTCTGAAAGATCCTGTAACCCTGGGTCCCAAGGAAATTAAGGACTTAAATGGTATTCTGATCTGAGGCCTCCATGGTGGGAACTACATATTAATATGTCATCCACATACTGTAGACTGGCCCCTTCTTTTAGGTGTATCTCCCTTAGTTTTTTTTTTTTTTTTAATAAATTTATTTATTTATTTATATTTTTGGCTGCGTTGGGTCTTCGTTGCTATGCGCATGCTTTCTCTAGTTGTGGCGAGCTGGAACGACTCTTTGTTGCTGTGCGTGGGCTTCTCATTGTGGTGGCTTCTCTTGTTGTGGAGCACGGGCTCTAGGTGCACAGGCTTCAGTAGTTGTGGCACATGGGCTCAGTAGTTGTGGCTTGCGGGCCCTAGAGTACAGGCTTAGTAGTTGTGGCGCACAGGCTTAGTTGCTCCATGGCATGTGGCGTCTTCCCTGACCAGGCCTTGAACCCATGTCCTGTGCATTGGCAGGCAGATTCTTAACCACTGTGCCACCAGGAAGGTCCCTCCCTTAGTTCTTTTCTTAGGGCCTGGGTGAACAAGTGTGGGCTGTCCTGAAACCCCTGAAGCAATACTGTCCAGGTATATTATTGCATTTGACCTGAGTGGGGGTTAGTCTACTAAAAGGCAAACAGATACTGAGATGAGAGATGAACTGGGATGCAAAAGAAGGCATCCCTGAGGTCAAGCACTCCAGGAATCTGGACTAATATAAGGATTGGCCACAAGGGGATGCATAGGGACCACTGCATCATTTACTCCTCTAAGGTCTTGTACTATTCGATAGTCCCTATTTGGCTTAACAACTGGCAGAATAGGGGTACTGTATGGAGACTGACAGAGCACTAAGAGGCCACGTCTTAAAAATTTATGGATGAGGGGTTGCAAACCTTTTTTTGCTTCCAACTTTATGGGGTACTGTCTCTTGTTAGAATAAGCGACTTCTGGCTTAAGGCTAATTTTTACAGGTTGAACATTTATAGCCTTCCCAGGGATTCCTTTGTCCCAAACTGCAGGGTTTACTGTGTGTAGAATATGGCTGGGAATAGGCCCTTGTTCTTCCAGTTGATTTGTCTTAGTCAGAATCAAGATAGGGGGCTGCTTCGGGCCTCCTAACTGTAATATGGCTCCAAGGGAGCCCAGAAGGTCTCTCCCCAGTAATGGGATAGGACACTCAGGCCCAACTTAAAAGGCACATGAGATCAAACACTGTTCAAATAGGCAAGTGAGAGGCCCAGTGAAGTAATGGGTGTGAGGCTTTCCATCAACACCATCACAGTACAGCTTTTGGAGGAAGGAGGCCCAGTGTGAGAGATCAGGACAGAGTAAGTGGCTCCATTATCACTTAAAAAATTGATTTTCTTACCTGCTATGTCAAGGACCACCCGGGCCTCCTTGATGGAGATAGATGTCTCATTGCAGGGAGCCACCAGAATCCCCAGGCCTGCTCAGTCGTCCAGCATGGCCATCTCAGGAGAGGGAGCCCCCCAAACGTGGTGACACTGAAACAAGAGATTCAGGTGGCTACTTGTCACCCACAGGGAAGCTGCATTCAGTGTCCTGGAGGTGCCCAGATCCTCTCCCTGGAAGAGGACAACTGCCCCACACTGAGCACTGTAAATCTGATACTGACCAGGGTTATTGGCCTTCCCCAATCAATAGAAATTGATTAGAAGCCAGACAAGAAATTCAGGCAAGGCTTTATTGGGGCCCCTGCTACAGCAGGGCGGAGTGAGAACAAGTGATAAGTTCCTTTGCTTGCTGCTCCTGCCTGTATCACATTGTTTTCATTACTGTAGTTTGTAATTAGTCTTGAAGTCAGGTAGTATAAGTCCTCTGACTTTGTTGTTCTTTTCAAGATTGCCTTGATTATTCTAGGTTCTTTGCATTTCCACAGAAATTATACAATCAACTATCTCAAATTCTATTTGAAAAAAAGAAGAAGCTGGATGGGATTTTGAATTGGCATTGTGTTGAATCTATAGATCACTTTAGGGAGAATTGACATCTTAATACTACTGAACTTTTCAATCCATGAGTATAGTATCTCTCTTCACTTATTAAGATCGTCTTTAATTTCTTTCAGCAATGGTTTGTAGTTTTGGTTGGAGGAGTTGTGCACATTTTAAAATTTATTCTGAAATAGTTCATGTTTTTTAATGTTGTTGTAGGTGGAATTTATTCTAATTTCACCTTTCCAACTGTTTGCACTTTTATGTAAGTATATAATTGAATTTTGCTTATGTGAACTTGCTATTTATTTTATTAATTCTAGTCTCATTCTGTAGATTCTTTAGGATTTTCTACATAAACAATCAGGTCATCTGCAAATAAAGGCAAGTTTTACTTACTCCTTGCTAATCTTTATGCCTTTATTTCTTTTTCATGCAATGGCTAGGACCTTCATAACACTGTTTAATAGAAGTGGTAAGACTGGGCCTTCTTGCATTTTGCCTGATCTTAGGGGAAAGTATTTCATATTTTACCATTAGCTGTGGTACTAGTTTCAAGTTTTCATTAATCTTTTTTATCAGATTGAGGACTTTACCGTCTATTCTTAATTTGGTAAGAATTCGTATTAAATTTTGCCAAATGCCTTATCTGCATTTATTGAAATGATCATATGGGTTTTCTTCTGTTCATATGGTACATTACTTTAATTTTTGACTATTAAACCAACCTTGTTTTGTTAGGATAAACCGAACTTGGTCATAAAGTACTATCCTTTATATATATTACTGAATTTGATTTACTACTATTTTGGGAAGCATTTTTGTATCTGTACTTATGAAGGATATTGGTCTTTGTTTTGGTCATGAAGATTTTCCTTTGTTTTGTAGTACTTTGTCAGATTTTGGTATTAGGGTTATTATGGCATAAAAAAAATGAGTTGGGGAGTGTTCCCTTTTATTTGAGAGTTTGTGTAAAATTGGTATTATTTCTCAAGAATTTGAAAGAATTCACCAGTGAAACTATCTGGTTCTGGAGTTGATAATGAATTGAATTTCTTTTACAGATATAAGACTAATAAGATTTTCTTTTTCATCTTGTGCCAGTTGGATTTTAGTTTTGTTTTGTTCTGTCCGTTTCATTGAAGATGTCAAATTTTTGTTATAACGTTGGTTATAGTATTCCCTTTTTTATCCTTTTAATGCTTGTACGCTCTGTAGTGATACCCATCCCTACCCCAATCCCTATTGTTTTTTTTTAATTAAGATATAATTGACATATAACATTATGTAAGTTTAAGGTGTACAACTTGTTGATTTGATACATGTATATATTGCAATAGGGTTACCACCATAACATTAGCTAACACCTCCATCATGACACATAATTACAATTTCTTTTTTGTGGTGAGAACATTTAAGATCTAGTCTCTTAGCAACTTTGAACTATATAATACATTATTATTAACTATAATCACAATGTTGGGTGTTAGATCTTCAGAACTTTTTCATCTTCGATCTGCAAGTTTCTACTGTTTGGCCGACATCTCCCCACTTTGTGCTTCATTTTCTTCATGAGACTTTAAACTAGAAATTATTTGACTTTTAAAAAAAATCTTTTCAAAGAACCAACTTTTGGCCTTGTCAATTTTCTCTAATGCTGGTCTGTTTTCACTTTTATTGATTTTTGTTCTTTGGTATTTCTTTCTATTTATTTGGGTTTACTTTGCTCTTCTGTTTCTAACTTCTTAAGGTGTAACTTTATATCAAACACTTCAGATCTTCTTTTCTCATTTAAACATTTAAAGTTACACAATTCCCTCTTAAGCACATGGTTTGATGTGTTGTTATCATTCAGTTTTTGAAGAGTTTTCTAATTCTCCTTATGATTTCTTCTTTGATCATGGATTATTTAGAAGTGTGTTATTTAATATCCAGATATTTGGTTTTATTTCTAGATATTATTATTGATTTCTAATTAATTTCATTATGATCAGGTAATATGTTCTATATGATTTCAGTGCTTTGAAATTTATAGAAACTTGTTTTATGACATAGCATATGGGGTGTCTTGGTGAATGTAGCTTGTGCACTTGTAAAAAATGTATATTCTGTAGTTACTGGCTGTAACATTTTATAAATATCACTTAAATCATAGTATTATTCAAATTATATTTGACTGATTTTTGTCTAGTTGTTGAAACTTGACTGATTTTTTTTAGCATTTGACAAAATTTAATATCTATTCATAATAATAAGTTCTTAACAAATTAGACATAGACAAATGTAGCTTAATGTAATAAAGGCCATATACAACAAGCCCACAGCTAACATCATACTCAATGGTGAAAGGCTGAAAGCTTTTCCTCTAAGATCAGGAACTAGACAAAGGTGCCCACTCTCATCACTCCTATTCAACATAATAATGGAAGTCCTTGCAAGATCTGGAATAGCCAAGCAGTCCTGAGAAAGAACAAAGAGGGAGGCATAAAATTCTGGATTTCTTTTCTTTTCAATTCTGTGTTCCAGAGGTTTGGAGAGGAATGAATGATGAGGATGGCTCTTTTCTCCCTGAAGTCTGGAGCCTTCTGTAGGAGAATCAAAGACTGGAGTTGACTTAAAAGCTGAGAGTTGGAATTATCTGGAGGCTTTTTCAACTCAATTCTGGCGCCAGGAGTAGGATGACTTGAGTTTGCTGACATAATCACATGCCCTTCTCTTGTGGCTTGGCTGGTGTTTTGATTGCTATTTCTTCATTGGGATGATTTAGTTGTTCTTCTAAACAGAAAGTTATGAGATTCCTCGAATTCTAGAGATCAGAAATCAAAATTGGTTTCACTGGCCAAAAGTCATGATGTCAGCTGAGCTGCAGGGAAGGAGGCTTTAGGGAAGAATTCATTTCCTCATTTTTTCCAGTGAGTAGAGCTGTATTACTTACACCCTTGGTTCCTGGTTGTTCTTCCATCTTTAAAACCAGAAGCCTAACATCTCGTCTTAGTCATCAGGTTGCCTTCCAACTCTTGAAACTAGACTGATTTTTTTTAAAGAGTTTATTTATTTATTTATTTGTTTATTTATTTATTTGTTTTTGGCTGCGTTGGGTTTTCGTTGCTCTGCTCAGGCTTTCTCTAGTTGTGGCAAGTGGGGACTACACTTTGTTGTGGTGCCCAGGCTTCTCATTGCAGTGGCTTCTCTTGTTGCAGAGTACAGGCTCTAGGCATGCAAGCTTCAATAGTTGTGGCACACGGGCTCAAGAGCACAGTCTCAGTAGTTGTGGTGCACAGGCTTAGTTGCTCCATGGCATGTGGAATCTTCTCGGATCAGGGATCGAACCCGTGTCCCCTGCATTGGCAGGCGGACTCAACCACTGCACCACCAGGGAAATCCTGCATACTTTTTTTTTTTTTTTTTTGCGGTATGCGGGCCTCTCACTGTTGTGGCCTCTCCCGTTGCGGAGCACAGGCTCTGGACACACAGGCTCAGCGGTCATGGCTCATGGGCCTAGCCGCTCCATGGCATGTGGGATCTTCCCGGACTGGGGCACGAACACGTGTCCTCTGCATCAGCAGGCGGACTCTCAACCACTGCGCCACCAGGGAAGCCCCCTGCATACTTATAAAGTGTACAACTTGATAAGTTTTGACATGCATGAAGCCATCACCGTTATCAAGAAAATGAACATATTCATCACCCCCCCAAAGTTTCTCATGCCCCCTTTTAATTTTTCTCTCACATCTCCCACTACCCAGGCAACCACTTATCTTCTTTCTGTCATTATAGATTAGTTTGTATTTTTAATAAATTATATGTGCTCTTTTTCTTTCCTGGTTCTCTCACTCAGCATACTTATTTTGATATTCATCCTATTGTATGCAGCAAGAATTCATTCCTTTGTATTGTTGAGGATATTGTACCTACCACAATTTGTTTATCCATTTACTTGTTGATGGACAAACTTGGATTGTTGACAATTTTTGGCTATTACAAATAAAGCTTCTATGAATATTCTTTTACAAATCTTTGTTTGGACCTGTGCTTTCTTTACTCTCAGTAAATACCTAGAAGTGAAGTGTCTGGATCATATGGGAGGTTTTAAGACCTTGGCAGTTTTCCAAAGTGGTGTTACCATTTTCTATTCCCAGCAGAAGTGTATGAGAGTTCCAGGGGTAAACCTCACTTGGTAGTGATATATTATCCTTATACTTTCTTGAATTCACTTGCTAAAAATTCTGTTTGTTTCATAACTATTTGGCTGTTTAGGTTATCTATTTCTTCTTGAGTGAGCTTTGGTGTTTTATATCTTTTAGGGGATTTGTCCATATAAAGTGTCAGATTTATAGGCAAATTTATATAAAGTTATTCATAATAGTCTATAATTATTGTTTTAATATGTATAGAATCTGTAGTGATGTTACCTCTCCCATTTCTGATATTGGTAATTTGTGTTTTCTTTCTTACACAGGTTAGACTGTCCAGAGGTTTATTAACTTTACTGATCTAAAAACCAGCTTTGAGTTCATTGATTCTGCCTTGTTTTCTGTTTTCTATTTTATTGATTTCTACTTTGATCTTTATTATTTCCTTTCTTCTGTTTACTTTGGATTTGATATCCTCATTTCTTAGCTTCTTAAGGTGAAAGCTGAGGCCATTAGTTTGAGACCTTTCTTATTTCTAATATAGACATTTTGCATTATAAATTCCCCCCAAAAAATCTACTTTAGCAGTATCTCACAAGTTCTGTTGTATTTTCATTTTCATTCAGTTCACAATACTAATTTCCCTTTTAATTTCTTCTTTGCCCCCAGGTTACTTAGTTTCCAAATATTTGGGACTCATATGTCTAGAGGTCTTTCTGTTACTGATTTTTATTTTAATTCCATTGTGGTCAGAGCACATACTTTATATGACTTGGCTCTTTAAGAATTGATTGAGACTTGTTTTATGGCCCAGAATGTTGTCTGTTTTGGTAAATGTTCTATATGTACTTGAAAATAATATGTAGTCTGCTGTTGTTTGCTGGAATGTTCTATAAATGCCAATCATGTAAAGTTGATTGATAGTCTTATTCAAGTGTACTATGTCCTTGCTGCTTTTCTGCCTCTCAATTATTGAAATCCCATATTATAGTTGTGGATTTATTTACAGTTCTATCAGTTTTTACACCATGTATTTTCAAGCTGTGTTATTGGGGGCTTAGACATTTAGGATGTTTATGTCTTCTTGATTAAGTGACCCATTGATATTATGAAATGACCTTCCTTATCCCTGGTGACATTCTTTGCTGTGAGATGTACTTCTTTCTGATATTAATATAGCTATTCCACTTTTCTTTTGAGTAGTGTTAGCATGGTGTATCTTTTTTCACTCTTTAACTTATTTTTGTCTTTATATTTAAAGCTTATATGCAGCATAGAGTTTGAGCCTACTTCTTATCCAATATGTCAATCTATGCCTTTTACTTGGAGTGTTCAGACCATTTCCATTAATGTTGTCGTTGATATAGTTTTAAGTCTCTCACCTTGTTATTTGTTTTCCATTTTTCCAACTGTTGTCTTTTACTTTTTTACTTTTCCTTCCTTTTAAAAAATTGGTTGAGTATTTTTTATGACTCTGTTTTTCTCCCTTTTCAGCGTATTAGCTATAATTCTTTATTTTATGATAGTGACTGCGTTAGGGATTATAGTCTGCATTTTTATCACAGTTACCTACATATAATATTGTGCTTCTTCAAGTATAGAATAAAAGCCTTACAATTATATACTTCTATTTCTTCACTCTTGGGATTTATATTATTATTATTTTACTTATGCATATATTATAAACAAAAAGTACAAAAATATAACATGTTATAAACAAAAATTTTTATTTTTGTTTAGTCATTTATCTTTTAGAAGATTCAAATAATAAGAAAATAAATCTTAACTACCATTGCAGTTACCATTTCTGGTACTTTTCTTTAGGATAGATCAAGAGTTGGCTGTCTTTTTCCATAAAGGGTCAAATGGTAAATATTTTAAGCTTTTAGGCCATAAATAAAACTTTATTTACAAAAACAGGTGGAAGGCTCCAAATTTTGCCAAACTCTGGTGTAGTTTCGTATTTCCATCTGGTTTTGTTTTCCTTCTGCCTAAAGGACTTCTTTTAATGTGGGTGTACTGTCATGAGCACGCAGGTCTGCTGGTGATGGGTTCTTATAGCTCTTGTATGTTCGAAGACATTTTTATCTCTCCATTGTTTTTAAAAGATATTGTTAAAAGCTGACTAGAGAAGCTACATCGATAGGTTTTTTTTTTCTCTTTCAGTACTTTAAGGCTATTACTCTACTATCTTTTTTCTTGCATTTTGTTTTTGACAAGAAATCTGTCATCCTTGTCTTTTTTTTGTTTTTCCTGGTTGCTTTTAGGATTTTATCACTGGTTTTGAGCACTTGGGTTATGATGTGCCTTTGCATAGTTTTCTTCATGTTTCTTTTGCTTGGACTTTGAATCTCTATGTTTATAGTCTTCATCAGTTTGGAAAATTTTCTGCTGTTAATTAGTCAAATATTTTTTTTGACCCTCTCCCTTCCTTTGGAGACTCCAATTACACATATATTAGATTACTTGAAGTTTTTCCAGAACTCATAATGCACTTTTAGTTTTTTGGATTCTGAAAATTTTCTTTCGTGTGCAGCAGACTTGGAATTTCTCTCTTTGTAATCCAGACTTCAGTCTTAAATTCAAAAGCCAATGAATTGCAAATTTGTGTGAAAGATTTTCTCTTTCTGTCTTCAGATGAAAAGTATTACTTTAAAGGTTACCTAGGCAGATAAGTAGATGCTATTTTAAAAGTATTTTCATGGCTGGAGAACTTTTAGAAGAAAAAAATGCCAGAGGCTGTCTGAACATTAGTATGAGAGTTTTGTACTGGAGAATCATTAATTTGTTGTCTTTCTACAATTTAGGCAGTCACTGAGGAGAGTATTGCCTTTTTGCAGAAGAGAGTGGTAGAACTAGAGAATGAAAAGGGAGCCTTGCTCTTTCATTCTGTAGAGCTGGAGGAGCTGAAAGCTGAGAATGGTACGTATAAATGAAAACCATAATTCTCTGACTTCTTAACCCACAAGTGCCTCTACTTTTATCACTATATATGTATAACATGTAGATTCTCTGATTCTATGATAATAAAGGTCTTAGACAGCATGGCTGGTAATTATTGAAGTTAGGATTAATACACATTAAACGATTTAAGCACAATACCAGTGTTTACATAAGTATAACATTTTGCAGTATGGGCTATAGATGCTGCAGGAGATCTGTATTATATTCATTTTGGAGTGGCCAAGGAATCTTCTCAGAAGTACGGCTTGAATAAGACCTTAATAAGACAATGAATTTTTAAGTAGCCAAAATAAAGAGAGAAAAGACTTTCCCAGTAATAAATTTGTGGGGTGAGATAATAGAGATCAGTATAAATAAAGGTTCAGAGGTAGAAACCATTTTGGCTTTTGCTCATAGTATATACTGCTTAGAACCTTATCCCTTTTCTTTAGCTTGGCTAATTCATACTCATGTTTCAGGCCTCAACTAGGCCATTATCTTTTTCAGGAAGTCGATCCTAATTTCCCAAAGTTGGGTTAAATGCATTTTTGTGCTTCCAAATTGCATTCTTTTAACATTGTATTAAGATCATCTGTTTATAATTTTATGTCTTATATTATAAGCTCTTTAGAGATAAAGTATAAGCTCTTCAAAGGCAGGGGCCCTTTTTTTTTTCGTCTTTTGCTTTACCAGGAACTAGAATAGTACCTGGCAAATGAGTGGCTGCTGAATAAAGTTTTGTTTGATTGAACTAAATTTAGCACTTTATTCTATTGGACTGTGTGTGAAGAGTTAGTAAGAATGAAGATAATACCTCCTTCCATTTGTCACCTGCTTCATAAGGACCTTATGGTTTTAATAACTTCTAGTCAATAACGTTTTACTTATCTATTTTATCCTGGAGTAACTGACTACCATGCTTTATCTTTAAGAGTGAGAATGAATACCAAATAAAGTTTGTACCATTTCCTAAGGTCTATAGCCAATATTTCCAACTTAACCATCTTACAGTTCCACTTAGCTATAAACTAGGGATCGTATATCTTTATTAGACTAGTCCCACCATTGCTGATAAAGAAAGAACGCCACAAATTCAGTTCATTATTCAACCCACTGAAAATACTTCTTTGAGATCTTATCCGTGATGCTTATTTTGTAGTTGTGCAAGCAGTCCCGGTCACTTTCATGTAGCTCACTGTGGTTTAGAGGTTATGTGAGTTCCATTCTCTTTGTTCTTTCCTGCAGGGGTCACTGGACTTGTTTTCTGTATTAGTTTTTGGGTCTGGTCTCATAGGTTACCTTTGCTTTATGAGTCATGTTCTATTAAACTCACCTTTTGTGCTTTCATTTCTGCCACTGTGCTCCTTCCTCAAATAATCTTGTGAAATGTCTGAACATATTATATACAGTCTTGAATTCATTTGTTTCATAAATGTTCATTCATTCATTCAGCAAATATCTATGGTGCCTTTCCTATGTACCAGGCACTAATTTAGTTGCTAAGCATATTGCTGTGAACATATTAGAGGACAAGACAGGCTATAAACATGTATATACATAAGAAAATTTCAGGGAGTGATAAGTATTAGGATCAAAATAGAACAGGCTACTGCACATGTGCCTGGGGGAAGAAGAAAGTAGCCTCAGAGTGGTTAGGGTGAGCCTCTCTGAGCACTTGATACCTGAATGATGAAAAGGGGACAGCCATGCAAAAAGAGGCTGAGCAAATTGAATCCCAAGCAGAGAAGAGCAGTGCAAACACCCTGAGGTATGAATAAATTTGATCTGTTTGCAGACAGAAAGAAGGCCAGTGTTCTTGGGATTAGAGTGAGCAAAAAAGGGGTAGTACAAGCAGAGGAATTTGTAGAATAAGTGGGGTCAAATCATGTAGGTCACGTTAAGACATTTGGATGTAGTGTAAAAAATATGCTTCTTTTGTTTGTTTCTTTAGTATATTTGTCTTAACTTCTCAGAAAGAGTATAAACTTCTTGGGGGCTTATTAATACTCAATATTTTTATCCTCCAAGGTACTACTACTGTTTTTAAATACACACTTTGTAAACATGGGGTGGAACTCAGAAGACTGAATTCTGATCCCAGCTCTATGAACTAGCTGTAGGTCATGGCATTTCTTTGTTTCCTCATATGGTCATTGAGGAGATTGGATAGCTCCCTTCTAGTGCTAAAATTTGACATCCTTATGAAAATATGTGAAAGAATGTTGAAGACATTATAAGTGCTATATTAATACATTATAATATGGATACAGAGGGTTATAGATAAATTAAGTTAAATTTATTGCCCTAGAAGTCCCAAATTATGCCACAGAAATAGCTGCTTTTTGTCATATGCTCTGGCATTTTTATTCCCTTTAAAGCCTTCCACTATTTATTATACTTCACTCAGGTTAATAATTAATACCTAGTACCATTCTATCTTATATCTCATCTTCTCATCTTCTTTTGCAACTTCTTTAATAAAATAAACGTTTTATCTCCCCCAAACTATTGTATCTGTTCTTTCCTCTTGGTTATTTCATGCATCTCAAATAGCCACATACACAATCATACCTCTGTTTTTTTCAAACACTCTACATTTATCTTCTAAGGATATTTATTTTGTGACTTTCAGAAAAACTGTCCTCTCAGATTACTCTCCTAGAGGCTCAGAAGAGAACTGGAGAGGCAGATAGAGAAGTCAGTGAGGTAAGTGATGCATTCTTTTTTTTTTTAATGATTTATTTTATTTATTTTGGCTGTGTTGTGTCTTCGTAGCTGTGTGTGGACTTTGTCTAGTTGCGGTGAGTGGGGGCTACTCTTCGTTGTGGTGTGCGGGCTTCTCATTGGGGTGGCTTGTCTTGTTGTGGAGCACAGGCTCTAGGTGCCCAGGCATAGTAGTTGTGGCTCGCGGGCTCTAGGGTGCAGGCTCAGTAGTTGTGGCTCGTGGGCTCTAGGGCGCAGGCTCAGTAGCTGTGGTGCACCGGCTTAGTTGCTTCGTGACATGTGGAATCTTCCCAGACCGGGGCTCGAACCCATGTCTCCTGCATTGGCAGGCGGACTCTTAACCACTGCGCCACCAGGGAAGACCGATGCATTCTTAAAATAATCAGAATATGAGCTCAATCAAAGGGAGGTAATTTCAAACCTAAGCTTTTCTGCAATTTTCTAATGTTGATAGAGAATTACATTACCTGGAAAGTGAGGTTTAAGAGTTGTAATGGTTATTATTTATCTTTTACTCTCACTTGTTTCTAAATATTTGGAATTTTTTTGTTTGTTCAGAACCAACGCAAGTACAGTAGCACTTGCTTGGGATTTGATAACCCACTTTTCATGCTAGGTTATCATTTATTTCAGCTTCTTTGCCCATCTCAGATAAGTTTCTCAGTGAAGAGATTAGATAAAGTCTCTAGTCTCTCCCCAGATCCCCTTCCCCAGTTGGCACAGTTTCACTTAGGATTATATTAAAAAGGGTATCGTCAGAGAATGGTGCTTTTTATAACCTAAAAATTACTGTAAGAAATGTATGGTTGCTCAATATTCTGCTGATTTAAGATTACTGTTAGCTGTACTGTGTTTAATTGTCCTTCCAATCAGCAAGTCAGTGATAGACTCATAAATGGCTTTGGGGAATAATGTAACTTCCTTTTTTTAAAAAAATTATTTATTTATTTATTTTTGGCTGTGTTGCATCTTCGTTGCTGCACGTGGGCTTTCTCTAGTTGTGGCGAGTGGGGGCTACTTTTCGTTGTGGTACATGGGCTTCTCATTGCGGTGGCTTCTCTTATTGTGGAGCACGGGTTCTAGGCGCACAAGCTTCAGTAGTTGCAGCACGTGGGCTCAGTAGTTGAGGCTCGCTGGCTCTGGAGCGCAGGCTCAGTAGTTGTGGCTCATAGGCTTAGTTTTTCTGTGGCATATGGGATCTTCCCAGACCAGGGATTGGACCCATGTCCCCAAACTCATTTAATAAAATACTAAATTTGCCATGAGATTCACTGGTTTTGTTTCCCAAGAAAACAATTATAGAATAATTTATGTGGATTGAGCAGTCTAACACAGTAATCCTTGTAATAGTAACTTGGTTAATATTTTGTAAAACAGGTCTATAATGTCTTCCCAATCCCCAACAGAACTCCTTTTTGATTATTTTGTCCTGGCAATTTATCTCAATCAACTTGTTTGATATTTGTCTGTTAATGGCTGTCTTATCTAATACTTCCCATTTCAATAGATAGTTTAGGAAAAGGAATCCCTAACTTCCTCCTTGGCATGGGATGAAACAAAAATTTAATTCATTTCCTGCTTCCCTTTTTATTTTTAAGCAGTTCTTAGGAGAAATAAGTAGTTTTAATCTGAAGGAAAAGTTTCCCAAGTGAGGAATATTTAGAAAATGAGTCTCAGGTTTCCTTAAGTCTTATGAATATGACATGACCTCAGTGCAGCATTGACAGGATGCCCTCAGAGGTCCAAGTTGGGAAAACTGATTTTAAAAGTATTTAGCAGTGTTATGTTAGGAAGGTTTGGACAGAAAAGTTTTAGGTTTTGGAAAATGCACAAAATACCAGTTTTTACTTAGGCTCCTTTCTCCCTCCCTCCCTCCCTCCCTTTCTTTCTTTCTAATAAATTTATTTATTTATTATTTATTTATATTGGAGATTTATTTATTTTGGCTGCACTGGGTCTTCGTTGCAGCACGCAGGCTTCTCTAGTTGCAGTGCACAGGCTCTAGAGTGCACAGGCTCAGTAGTTGTGGCGTGAGGGCTTAGTTGCAGTATGTGGGATCTTAGTTCCCTGACCAGGGATTGAACCTGGGCCCCCTGCATTGGGAGTGCGGAGTCTTAACCACTGGACCACCAGGGAAGTCCCTACTTAGGCTCTTTTCTATAAAACATTTGATTGAGGCTTTTTCTTTCTTTTTTTAAAAACAGATGAGCATGGTTGATATTGCCAGGCTCAACAAGAGCAGCTCTTCTGCTGAGGAAAGTGGACAGGATGTCCTGGAGAACACATTTTCTCAGAAGCATAAAGAACTATCCACTTTATTGTTGGAAATGAAAGAAGCCCAAGAGGAGATTGCATTCCTTAAGTTGCAGCTTCAAGGCAAAAGGGCAGACAGTGACCCTGAGGTCCCTGACCAAAAAGAAATGAAACAGACAGAGAGTGAAGGAATACCTCCAGTTAAAATGACAGTATTGCTTGAAGATACAGGGCAACATTTTCCCCCCATGCCAAATGAAGAGAGCGGTCTTCCAACAACCGAGAAAGAAGAACAGATGAGCACTAAATACCAACACAGAACATCTGAGGAAATATCTTTAAGTGACACTGGAATGGAATTAAAATCAGCAAAGCAGGATGATGATGATAAATCCCCTTCTGTGGTATCAGGTATTTGTCAGTATCACCAGGATGAATTGGAAAGGCTAAAAGGTCAAATTTTGGAGCTTGAGCTAAACCTTCATAAAGCAGAAGAGATCTATGAGAAAAATTTAGATGAGAAAGCTAAGGAAATAGGCAGCCTAACCCAGCTGATTGAAGAGTTTAAGAAAAATGCTGAAAACACCAATAGTGCATTCACTGCTTTGTCTGAAGAAAGAGACCAGCTTCTTTCTCAGGTGAAGGAACTTAGTGTGGTAACGGAACTGAGGGCTCAGGTACAGCAACTGGAAGTGAACCTTGCAGAAGCAGAAAGGCAAAAAAGACTTGACTATGAAAGCCAGACTGCTCATCACAACTTGCTCACTGAACAGATCCACAGTCTCAGCATAGAAGCCAAAACTAAAGATGTAAAGATTGAAGTTTTACAGAACGAACTTGATGATGTGCAGGTTCAGTTTTCCGAGCAGAGTACAGTGATCAAAAGCCTGCAGAGCCAGCTGCAGAAGAAGGAAAGTGAAGTGCTCGAGGGGGCAGACCGTGAGAGGGATATCTCAAATAAGGTGGAAGAACTTTTACAGGCTCTTTCACAGAAGGAACTTGAAATAGCAAAAATGGACCAACTCTTACTAGAGAAAAAGAAAGATGTGGAAATCCTCCAACAAACCATCAAGGAGAAGGATCAGCAAGTGACGGAAATCAGCTTTAGTATGATGGAGAAAATGGTTCAGCTTAATGAAGAGAAGTTTTCTCTTGGGGTTGAAATTAAGACCCTTAAAGAACAGCTGAATTTATTATCCAGAGCTGAAGAGGCCAAAAAAGAGCAGGTGGAAGAAGATAAAGAAACTGTTTCTGGCATTAAACAGAATTATGATGAGCTGAACCCAGTAGGGCTAATAAGTAAAGAAGAACTTCAGTATGAATTAGACCTTGTAAAGAAAGAAAGTGAGCAGAGAAAAAGAAAGCTCCAGGCTGCTCTTATTAACAGAAAGGAACTTCTACAGAGAGTCAGTAGATTAGAAGAGGAATTGGCCAAAGTGAAAGATGAACCCAGGAAGGACACCCCACTCAGTGAGAGTGAGAGGAGGGAAATGGAGGAAGATAAAGAAAGCAAAAAAGACTCAGAAAAATGTATGACTTCTAAGTGCCAAGAAATAGAAATGGTAATATCTTTAAAACAGGTAATATCTGAGAAGGAAGTGGAACTAGAGCACATAAGGAAGGATTTGGAAGAAAAGGCAGCAGCTGAAGAACAGTTACAGGCTGTGGTCAAACAGATGAATCAGAATTTGCAAGAGAAGACAAACCAAATAGATCTGCTCCAAGCAGAAATCATTGAAAACCAAACAGTTATCCAAAAGTTAACCACAGGTAACAAGGATGCAGGTGATGGAGAGTCAGCAGCACCTGTAAAAGTAGCAGCGGCCATCAGTCCACTTGGTGCAGGTAGTGGAGAACACTGGAAACCAGAACTGGAAGAAAAAATAGTGGACCTTGAAAAAGAAAAGGAGCAACTTCAAAAGAAGCTACAGGAAGTATTAACCTCTCGCAAGGTGATTCTAAAAAAGGCACAGGAGAAAGAAAGACATCTTCGGGAGGAGCTCAAGCAACAGAAAGATGACTATAATCGCTTGCGAGAACAGTTTGATGAGCAAAGCAAGGAAAATGAGAACATTGGGGACCAACTAAGGCAACTACAGATTCAAGTAAAGGAATCTTCGGACAGAAAACTCCCAGGCAGTAGCCAGCAGGTTCCAGGTTCTCCCACTCAAGGTTTAGAAGAACCTTTATTCAAAGCCACAGAGCAGCAACCTGCTCAACCTGCTTCAGAGTCTGACTTGTGCCCAGACTGGCCTTCTCATCCTGGAGATACAAATGGTTTGCAGGGCAATACTGCTATTGCCCAGATTAAGACACAGCTGAAAGAAATAGAGACTGAGAAAGAAGAGTTAGAGTTGAAGGTTAGCTCTACAATAAGTGAGCTGACTAAAAAATCAGAAGAGGTATTTCAGTTACAAGAGCAGATAAATAAACAGAATTTAGAAATCCGAAGTCTGAAGGCAGCGTCCCATGAAGCTGAAGCCCACACAGAAAGCCTGAGGCAACAACTGGAAAGCAGTCAACTAGAAATCACTGGATTAGAACATTTAAGAGAATTACAGCCTGAACTAGATGAACTGCAAAAACTCATAAGCAAAAAAGAAGAAGAAGTTAGATACCTTTCTGGACAGCTTAGTGAGAAGGAAACAGCCCTTACTAAAGTACAGACAGAGATAACAGAACAGGAGGATTTAGTGAAGGCTCTGCATACAGAACTGGAAATGCAAGCCAAAGAACATGATGAGAAGATAAAGCAGTTACAGGTGGAGCTTTGTGAAATGAAGCAGAAAGCAGAAGAGATTGGAGAAGAAAGTAAAGCAAAGCAACAAATACAGAGGAAACTGCAAGCTGCCCTTATTTCCCGAAAAGAAGTACTAAAAGAAAACAAACGTCTCCAAGAGGAGTTGTCTTTGGCCAGAGATAACATTGAACATCTCACCCAGTCTCTGGCAGATGTGGAAAACCAAGTTTCTGCTCAAAATAAAGAGAAAGATATATTCTTAGGCAAGTTAGCTCTTTTTCAGGAAGAAAGAGACAAACTCATTGCAGAAATGGACATATCTTTAATGGAAAATCAAAGTCTCAGTGGTTCTTGTGAAAGTCTGAAATTAGTTCTGGAGGGTCTTACTGAAGACAAGGAAAACTTAGTGAAAGAAATTGAATCTTTGAAATGTTCTAAGATTGCAGAAAGCACAGAGTGGCAAGAGAAACACAAAGAGTTACAAAAGGAATATGAAATTCTTCTGCAGTCCTATGAGAATGTTAGTAATGAGGCAGAAAGGATTCAGCATGTGGTAGAAACTGTGAGGCAAGAGAAGCAAGAACTATACGGCAAGTTAAGAAGCACAGAAGGAAACAAGAAAGAAACAGAAAAGCAGTTGCAGGAAGCTAAACAGGAAATGGAGGAGATGAAAGAAAAGATGAGAAAGTTTGCTAAATCTAAACAGCAGAAAATCCTAGAGTTGGAAGAAGAGAATGAGAGGCTTAGAGCAGAGGTACACCCTGCAGGAGGTACATCTAAAGATAGTATGGAAGCACTTCTTTCTTCCAATTCTGACATGAAGGAGGAACTAGAAAGGGTCCAAACAGAGTATAAAACCCTTTCTAAGGAGTTTGAGGCTTTAGTGATGGAGAAGGACTCTTTAAGTGAAGAGGTTCAGGATTTAAAGCATCAGATAGAAGGTAATGTATCCAAACAAGCTAGCCTGGAGGCCACTGAGAAACATGATAACCGGATGGTTGTCACTGAAGAGGCAACCCAGTCTGCTCCAGGTGAGGCCCATGAGCAAAGCTCGTCAAGTATGAACCCAAGGTCTGAAAATTCAGAATCCATTCATTCAGAGAACAGTGCCAAGCCTGATATAAGTGAGAATGTCAGCTTACATGATGAAATTAATAATTACCTACAGCAGATGGATCAGCTCAAAGAAAGAATCACTGAATTAGAGGAGGACAAGCAGAAAGACAAGGAATTTAGCCAGACTTTAGAAAATGAGAGAGCTGCTTTATTGAGTCAAATATCAGCTAAGGATGCTGAACTAAGAATGCTTCAGGAAGAAGTAACCAAAATAAACTCATTAAATCAGCAAATCCAAGAAGAACTTGCCAAAGTTACCAAGCTAAAGGAGACAGCAGAGGAAGAGAAAGATGATTTGGAAGAGAGGCTTATGAATCAATTAGCAGAACTTAATGGAAGCATTGGGAATTATTATCAGGATGTTACAGATGCCCAAATCAAAAATGAACTACTAGAATCTGAAATGCAGAACCTTAAAAAGTGTGTGAGTGAATTGGAAGAAGAAAAGCAGCAGTTAGTCAAGGAGAAAACTAAGGTGGAATCAGAAATACGAAAGGAATATATGGAGAAAATACAAGGTGCTCAGAAAGGGCCTGGCAATAAAAGTCATGCAAAGGAACTTCAGGAGCTGTTAAAAGAAAAACAGCAAGAAGTAAAGCAGCTGCAGAAGGATTGCATTAGGTACCAAGAGAAAATCAGTGCTCTGGAGAGAACTGTTAAGGCCTTAGAATTTGTTCAGACTGAGTCCCAAAAAGATTTGGAAATAACCAAAGAAAATCTGGCTCAAGCCAATGAACATCGCAAGAAGGCAGAAACAGAATTAGCCAGCTTCAAAGTACTGCTAGATGACACTCAAAGTGAAGCAGCAAGGGTCCTAGCAGACAATTTCAAGTTGAAAAAGGAGCTTCAGTCAAATAAAGAATCAGTTAAAAGCCAAATGAAACAAAAGGATGAAGATCTTGAGCGAAGACTGGAGCAGGTAGAGGAGAAACACCTGAAAGAGAAGAAGAATATGCAAGAGAAACTGGATGCTTTGCATAGAGAAAAAGTCCACTTAGAAGAGACATTTGGAGAGATTCAGGTTACTTTGAACAAGAAAGACAAGGAAGTTAAGCAACTTCAGGAAAACTTGGATAGTACTGTGGCCCAGCTTGCAGCTTTCACTAAGAGCATGTCTTCCCTCCAGGATGATCGGGACAGGGTGATAGATGAAGCCAAGAAATGGGAGAGGAAGTTCAGTGTTGCTATTCAAACCAAAGAAGAAGAAATTAGACTTAAAGAAGAGAATTTCAGTGTTCTAAAGGATCAGCTTAGGCAGATGTCCATCCACATGGAGGAATTGAAGATCAACATTTCCAGGTAAATGAATGATGACTTTTTTTGCTCTTCCAAAGGTAATTGAAGGCAAAGGAAGTCTCTATTTAAACTATTTCTATTCCCTTTAATATTATGGGACTGATTTTGGTTTAAATTCTCCCTGAAGATGTATTCCCTCTCACTTCTGTCTCTCTCGCTCTCTTGCAAATGACTTACAAATGACTTCCTGCTACAATTTGTATTAACATGAAAAATTTACGTCTGCTTCTCTACCCATCTTTCTATTGAGAGATCTCTTAGATTTCTTCCTTTCTTCTCATTTCCATTATCCTTGTCTGAATTTTTACCATAGTACATATTGTACTCTCAAATTACTGCCTTAGCCTCTGAAACGATCTCCTCTTTTCTCTTCCTCGTATTCCACATAAATTCATACTGCATATGCCTGCTAGAGTTACTTTCTTCAACTCCAATTTTATATCACTTTTCAAGCTCAGGAAGTAACAGTGTCCCCCACACTTTGTACTCTCATTTTTAGTAGGATCCTTCTGCTCTGAGACAGGTCTCCTCATTGCCTCTCATACCAAGATGATTCCATTAAGGGGCCAGACAACAGCTTGTCTAGAGCAAAGAACAAAATTGGGGGCACTTTTTAGAGTGTCCAAGGTCATGTCACTAAATTAGCAACATACTTTGGAGTTTATTTTTATACGAATTCTTAGGTGCAATATACCTTTAATACAGAACATTCAGTAGAGCTAATACCTCTTTATTAAAAAGATGAACACCTTCAATTATGAATATTTATTCACTTGTAGATCTGAGTACATGTTTTAGTATGTGTTCCTTAGGCATCAAGTACTTTTCCCTTGAAATCTGTAATTAATGACCTTCTCTCTTTTTCTAGGCTTGAACATGACAAGCAGATTTGGGAGTCCAAAGCTCAGACAGAAGTCCAGCTTCAGCAGAAGATCTGTGATACTCTACAGGGAGAAAACAAAGAACTTTTTTCCCAGCTAGAAGAGACTCAACATCTATACCGTAGTTCTCAGGATGAATTAGCTAAGTTGGGATCAGAAATGAAGATTCTCAGAGACCAGTCAACTGATTTATATAACTCTTTAGAAAAATATAAGGAAAATAAAGAAAATTTGGAAGGGATCATAAAGCAACAAGAGGCTGATATCCAAAATTGTAAGTTCAGTTATGAACAGCTAGAGACAGATCTTCAGGCCTCCAGACAACTGACCAGTAGGCTGCATGAAGAAATAAACATGAAAGAGCAGAAGATTATAAGCCTGCTTTCTGCCAAGGAACAGGCAGTCCAAGTAGTTGCTGAACTGCATCAGCAGCATGACAAAGAAATTAAAGAATTGGAAAATCTGCTGTCCCAGGAGGAAGAGGAGAATACTGTTTTAGAAGAAGAGAACAAAAAAGCTGTTGACAAAACCAATCAGCTTATGGAAACACTGAAAAACATGAAAAAGGAGAACATGCAACAGAAGGCTCAGTTGAATTCCTTTGTTAAATCCATGTCTTCTCTCCAGGATGACCGAGACCGTATAGTAGGTGACTACCAACAGCTGGAAGAGCGACATCTCTCTGTGATCTTGGAAAAAGACCAACTCATCCAGGATGCTGCTACTGAGAATAATAAGCTGAAGGAAGAAATTCGATGCTTGAGAAGTCATATGGATGATCTCAATTCTGAGAATGCCAAGCTCAATGCAGAACTGATCCAATATAGAGAAGACCTGAACCAAGTGATATCAAGGAAGGACTGTCAGCAAAAGCAGCTCCTTGAAGCTCAACTTCAGCAGACTAAGGAGGTGAAAAGTGAGTATGCTAAATTAGAAGAAAAGCTCAAGGAGTCTGAGGAAGCAAAGGAGGAGCTGCAGAGGTTCTCTCTTGCCCTACAGGAGGAGAAACGAGGTTTATCTAAAGAGATTGAGAACTTAAAAATATCTCTATCCCAACTAAATAAACAATTGACAGCCTTGCAAGAAGAAGGTACTTTAGGAATATTCCAGGCCCAATTAAAAGCAAAAGAAGGAGAGGTAGAGAAGTTAAATACTACCCTTTCTTTGTCTCAGAAGAGAATTACAGAACTGGAAGAGGAATTGGTTCATGTTCAGAAGGAAGCTGCCAAAAAGGTAGGTGAAATTGAAGATAAACTGAAGAAAGAATTAAAGCATCTTCATCATGATGCAGGGATAATGCGAAATGAAACTGAAACAGCAGAAGAGAGGGTGGCGGAGCTAGCAAGAGATCTGGTAGAGATGGAACAGAAGTTACTCATGGTCACCAAAGAAAATAAAGGTCTCACAGCACAAATCCAGTCTTTTGGAAGGTCAATGAGTTCCCTACAAGATAGTAGAGATCATGCCAATGAGGAAGTTGAGGAACTGAAAAAGAAATATGAGGCCAGTCTGAAGGAGTTGGCACAGCTGAGAGAAGAGCAGGGCCTCTTAAGCAAAGAGAGAGATGTTCTTGTTTCTAAAGCTGCATTTCCAGTTAACTCCACTGAGGATAACAGCTTGCCCCACCTTGAGAAACTTAACCAACAGATTCTATCCAAAGATGACCAACTGCTTCACTTGTCCTCACAACTAGAAGACTCTTACAACCAAGTGCAGTCCTTTTCCAAGGCTGTGGCCAGTCTACAGAATGAGAGAGATCGCCTGTTGAGTGAACTGGAGAAATTCCGCAAGTCAGAGGAAGGGAAGCAGAGGTCTGCAGCCCCACCTTCAACCAGCCCAGATGAAGTACAGAGTTTAAAAAAAGCTATGTCATCACTTCAAAATGACCGAGACCGACTAGTGAGTATCTAGGTTTCTCTTTCCAATCTTCTTTTGAGAGTTTTTGAAACTTTCTTTAAATTGATTTTCATTTTTATAGAAAATGATAAAAAGTTTATTCATATTATCTGGGCATTCTAGGACGATTCAAACCTCTTAGCCTGGATTTAATACCCTATAGTTTGTTTTTGCCTCTCTTTCCAGCATCCTCTTTTACTGCTTCTCTACTCATCCTCTTCATTTCAGCCAAACTGATTTACTCACCCACAAACTGATCTACTTACCCACGTTACTATCCTCTGAACCAAAATGTCCTCTCCATTTTCCTTTTTTGGGCACATATTTCCTACTCTTTAAAGGTTGCCCCAGAGCTCAAATCCTCTGGGTACATTTTCAGATCGCTTGATTGTCTATTACCTTCTGTCTGTACTTCCCTAGTGCTTCTCTTTTCCTTTGTCCCATATTGCCTTGATATATATGGGTGTGTGTGTATGTGTGTGTGTGTTTAATTTCTATACCCTTATTTTTTATTTCCCCAATTAAATTGTAAACTCTTGGTAAATGTGTCATGTCTTATACTTGTTCATATTTCCCATGGTTTTTAGCAGAAGGGTATTTAATCATATGGTAGATAATCAAAAATTGATGTATATTCTCTATATGTGTTGTTACTGAAAACACTTTTCTCTATTTTGTGAAATTGTCGTGTAGGGAAATTATAGGAACTTTTGAGACTGAGGCTTTTATATCTGCCATGAACAAGTCATAAAGCCTAGGCAGGGTTATAAATCACATGAAGGCCTGACAGTCTGACTCAGTGATATTGCATACAGGCTCTGCTATAGCCGCTGAGGCCCTTCTGCATACTTACTGAATGTATTGTTAATTGTCCATCAAATCTTCTTTTCCACATATCTTGTTCTCAGTCTGTCTCATGAGCATTGAAGTTTCTAGTCTCTTAGCCACTGGCTGCATGTACAATAACTTATTTCAATCACTATCAGTTTAAACATTTAGCCTAGGCCAGCGGTTTGTCACCTCTGCCTACACTATGCTTCCTTTCCCTCAGGACCACCCAAGAGATGAGCTAGGTCTGAACGGAGCTTAGGTGACTTTGGTTTTCTTTATGTAATTAGTCAAAGGGAAGTTTCGCAAATAAAGTCCGAGGGTCTCAGTGGCAAGGAGTTAACCCAGGGGATTCTACGATTCTACTAGGGCATGACAAACAACTCTGAAAACATTCTGGAGTTTTCATATGTGTTCAAACTTCCTTAGGATTTTCCCTTCCTAAAAGCTGTAGAGCAAATCTCTAGAGGTCCCTTTTTGTTTGTCTATACTTATTTCAGTCTGAAAATGATTTGAGGTAGCATATAAAGATATGAACAGTTTTTCAAGGTAATATAAGGTGAGGAACTGGGAAGGAAAAGAAAATTAGGGTCTGAGAGAAAAAGATTAAACCAGAAGTAAGTTTAGTTTAGGAGTAAACTTATCCCAAAGGGATATCACAATATCCTATTAGAAAGATGGACCACTAATTTTGCTCTGAGGTCTGGCAGCCATCAGAAGTACGGAATTTTAAAACCTTGTGTATGAATTGCAGTGTCCATATTTTAGGGAAAAGGAAGAAAGTAAAACTACTTGGAACAGATAAGAATAGTTATTCTTTAAGTATTGAGGCCTGCAAGAAATTTCTTCTGTGTTTCCATAAGGAGGTCACTATGAAGTTATGAAACATTCTTTACTTCTCTACAGTAAATATAATAATTGTTTTATAGGGTTTTTATTTAGCTGTCCCTTGATGTAAGTGCATAGCAAAAGAATTTTGAGTAATTCACTGAAGTTACCTCTGCAAGTGGCTAAAATGCAGTTCCAGACACCCAGCTTTCTGATGATCTGCTCTATTCCAAAGGTAACATTTAGAGTATCTGGACTAGAGGAGTGAGTGGATTGCATAAAGAATATATGTTTGCTTTAAAACAAAACAAAAATATGTTTTTATTTTAGTTTTGGGTTAAAAGATAAAGCTATACACATATATTTGATGAGTCACTAAATTCTACAATGTTTGATAAGAAAAACAAACAGTAGCATTCCCAACCCTGTTTCTCCTTCTTCTGAGGCAATCTGCTTTCAACCCTTTTAATTTGTTATTTTGGTGTTTCCTCAGTAGCTAAATATCATGTTTATAGTGCATCTTGGCTTTTCATTCTTTGCATTAGCTGTTGACTTTCTTATATGCTAACAGGGTTTAGTTCTCTTTACTCCCTCTGTTTTTTGTTTTTTGTTTTTTTTTTTTTTTGCGGTGTGCGGGCCTCTCACTGTTGTGGCCTCTCCCATTGCGGAGCACAGGCTCCGGACGCGCAGGCTCAGCGGCCTTGGCTCACGGGCCTAACCGCTCCGCGGCATGTGGGATCTTCCCGGACCGGGGCACGAACCCGTGTCTCCTGCATCGGCAGGCAGACTCTTAACCACTGCGCCACCAGGCAAACCCACTCCCTCTGTTTTCACAGTATAGACGTACATTTTCAATGTACAACCCCTTCCCCATTGTCCTGATGTAATTTAATTTTAATTTTGATTAAATCAATATTCAATGTCTACATTTTTATGACTACAAATGCTATTAGACCTGAGACATGTGTTACTGTTAGTTTCCTCGACACCTTTGTTTTTCCTGGAGTGAATAACTGTGTTTTTGTTGTTGTTGCTTACTTAGTTTT
Source organism: Delphinapterus leucas (assembly GCF_059928025.1). Classification (NCBI taxonomy): domain Eukaryota; kingdom Metazoa; phylum Chordata; class Mammalia; order Artiodactyla; family Monodontidae; genus Delphinapterus; species Delphinapterus leucas. Next base: position 67,473,525 of record NC_143132.1, on the reverse strand, counting down.
CTTTGTACTTATCAATGTAATTAATGCCAGACTTACTGCCATTTAATCCACATTTTTCAAGATGTTTATTCCTATCTATTTAGTCTTCAGGAAGAAAATTCTCTTGGAATCTCTTTTTTGCTCTTAAATAAATCAGTTGCCCTGTACTCCTAGGACACAGTTTTCATCTTAGAATATCTCCCTCCATTTCTCTCCTGTGTTAGAGTTCCTGTTTCTTGTATTCCGTGTTTTCCTCATCTTGGTTTTGTGCCATGATTTTGTTGGAATAAATCATTCAGCAGCTCTCTATGTAAAGATACAGGGGAGGTAAATTTATTGAAAATGTCTTATCTCTTACACCTGATTGATAGTTTGGCTGAGTATAGAATTCTAGGCTGAAAATAATTTCCCTTCAAAATTGTGAAGACATTGGTCTGTTCCCTTTTAGCTTACATTGTGGTTCAGGAGTCTAAAGATATTCTGATCCTTGATCCTTTGTATGTGAGATAGTTCTGTCTCTGTCTCTCTCCCTCTCTCCCTCATCTCTTATCTCTTTCTCTGTCTCTGGAAATACAGCTGGACCTTGAACAACATGGCTTTAAAATGCATGGGTTCACTTATACGTAGATTTTTTTCAGTAGTAAGTACTACAGTACTACAGGATCAGTGGGTGGTTGGCTCTGGATGCAGAACAGCGGATATATTCAGTGGAAGAACCGCATATATGAAGGGCCAACAATAGTATATATGGATTTTTGACTTCACGGTGGGTGGGTACCCCCACTCCTTCCTTGTTCAAGGGTCAACTGTAAATAGAATCTTTTAGTCTTGTGTGTTCTGACATTTCATGATAATGTATTTTGGTGTGCGTCTATTTTTATCATTCTGTCTAGTCCTTTGAATCTAAGAAGTCATGATCATCAATTTTGGGCTATTCTTTTGAATTCTATTTTACCATTTTCCCCCATCCTTTTTCTCTATTGCCTATTTTTCCCTGGAAATCCTGTTGTTTAGGTGTAGGGCCTTCTGGATTGGCTCTATAATTTTCTTACCTTTTTTATTTTTTTTGCTTTACTTTGGGAAGATTTTCTCACGTTCATCATATGAAGCCTATATTGAAGTTTTCATTTTTGCTATCATGTTCCTGATTTCTAAAGATTTTTTTTTTTTTTTTGTCTCATGGATATATATTCTTAATTTATCTCTCCAAGAAGATTGGGGGTAGTTTTATTCTTTGAAATTTTTTCATAATAAGTTTTTCTTTATAATTTTAAAATTTCTACTATAATGTTTCTAATTTCCAATATTCTCTTAAGTCTTTGAGTACATGACATTCTTTCTTCTGCTGATGTCTTCTGAATTACTTTTCTTCTGGTTTCTTTTTATCCCTGCTTAATGTTAGCTGTTCTTCAGGTGAGAGTTAATCCTTGGTTTATTCTTCATGTTTGTGGGCAGAGTCTAAAATGTTTGTGGGTGGGACTTAACCAGCTGTGAGTTTCAGTGCATGGTGATCTTGCTGAGATTTTTGAGGGTAGTCCCCATGTTGATATTTTTAGTTCCTCTTGGGTTGGTCAGATTTTCTAGAGAAGACTTCTCAATTTCCCTTATGGACGGTAAAGGCCTGTGTGCCAGCACTCTTCAAGCTAAGAAGGGGAAAGGCTTCAAGCATTCAGAAAGCATACATTCACTTGATCACCCTTGTTTTGGAGCAGTACCCTTACCTTCTACTGTACCTAGTGTTGCATAGTCCAGAGACACTCTTTTAACTTTTTCTAGAGAATAAAATTCTAGTTGTCTGTCAGAGTAACAAAAAGTGTGGAACTGGGACGGTATTTAGGGATATAGTTGTTCTCAAGCAGTTTTCATCGAATCCTCCTTATTTCAGCTATCACCTCCTCCTCCCTACCCCCATCACCATCTTTTCCAGAGGTACTTGGTGCTGTTAATTCCTGAGCCTTTTGAAGAGTCTGCAGAGTAAATTCTATTGGTTCTTGGCTTTTCCTACTGCCAGCTTAAGACTTGCCTTTCCCAGATCTATTAAGTCAGTTACCATTTATGCATCTCCTTTTCAGCTTCTAAAATTAATTTTGTTGCTGCTGACTCCTCTCTTGTTCTTCTTGTTTTTTATGCTTATAAAATGATGCCTTTATTGTAGCTTTAGTGATGTTTCCAGAGAGGGTGAAAGAGATGTGTGTTCAAGGCCTCTCTCTTTGCCCAGATGTCCTGACATTATTTCTTACTACCAAGCTTTTAAAGAATATTGGGGATAAAGAGTTAGAAGATATATCTGGAATGTAGATAGGGAGTTTTGCTAATTAAAGGCAAGTTCATCATCATCATCACCACCACTAACTTTTATGTGTGGAGTGCACTAATTTTCTCGTTGAATTCTCATAATCTTTATGAGGAGTACTATAATTACATTCATTTTATAGGTGAAGGAAATTAAGGCTTAGAAGGTGTGTGGAACATGCATAGCATCACACACTATGTGGGCAGGATAGCTGACTCCAAATTCTAACTGCTCTTAACACTTGGCCTGGGCATCAATGCCTTCTTTATAATCAACATCAGCTAAGCTAGAACTAAGATTGATATTCATGTAAGAAAGTTTAGAAGCCTAGCCAGGGCATATGGCTAAATAGAAAGCCAATCTATCTTTACACTTCTTGTTCTAGGGAGTTACCACCCACCAAGAAGCTGTTAAGTCCTTTAAGTCTATCCTATCTCCGAGTTGTAGATCTAGTGTCAACTTAGAACCTCAGGGCCAGTGGGCTGGGGTTGAAGTTGCAGTAGTGGTCAGGCCCTACAGCCTTGATGGCTGCTCCATCAGGAGATTCCCACCAGCCTGGCTGCTTGTATTTCACCATTTTAGGGATTCATGCTGCCATTATGTCAGTGGACTGTTAGGTGCTGGTAGTCAGTTGTGATGTTGACTGACTTAGCAGGGAGGTGCTGCTGACTTCCAGCTGAATGAGTGAAATGTGATGAATCACCCTTTTACTTTCCTTTTGGTTAAAGCTGAAGGAATTGAAGAATCTGCAGCAGCAATACTTACAGATTAACCAAGAAATCACTGAGTTACGTCCACTGAAGGCTCAACTTCAGGAGTATCAAGATAAGACAAAAACATTTCAGATTATGCAAGAAGAGCTCAGGCAGGAAAACCTCTCCTGGCAGCATGAGCTGCATCAGCTCAGGTATGGTAATCCCTGCTATTTAACCCTTTTCTTTTAGTTTTTTTTAAATGAAATAATTATAGATTTATGGGAAATTGCAAAAATAGTACAAAGAGCTTTCATGTACCCTTCATCCAGTTTCCCATCACTATAGTACAATTTCAAAACTGGGAAATTGATATTGGTACAATTCAGAGATCTTATGCAGATTTCACACCAATTTGACATTCACTCAAGTATGTATATAGTTCTATGCAACTTTATAATATGTGTGGACTCATGTAACCACCACTACAACAAAGTATACAGCTGCCCTATCATCACAAATATGTCCTTTGTGCTACTAGTTTATAGTCACACTTTTCCCCTCCCTCCCATCCCCATATCCCTAACTTTTGGCAACCACTAATCTGTTCTCCATTTCTATAATTTTGTCTCATTCTGAGAATTTTTTAAAGTATGCAACCTTTTGAAATTAGCTTTACTCATGCATAATGCCCTTGACATCCATTAACATCACTGTGTGTATCAATACTTCATTCTTTTTATTGATGAGTAGTATTTCATGGTATGAATGTACTGCTTTAACCATTCACTCATTGAAGGACATGTGTTGTTTCTAATTTTTAGCTATTATAAATAAAGCTGCTATAAACATTTGTGTATTGGCTTTTATGTGGACAATAAGTTTTAATTTCTCTGAGATAATTGCCCAGGAGTGCAAATGCTAGGTCATATAATAAGTGGCGTTTAGTTTTTTAAGAAACTGCAAAACTGTATTCCAGAATGACTGTATCATTTTATACTCCTACCAGCAATATACGAGTGGTCCAGTTTTAATATCAAATGCTACATCCTTATCAGCATTTGATATTGTAACTAAATTTTAGTTTTTTACAGGCATGTAATGCTGTTCCACTGTGGTTTTAATTTGCATAATGGCTACTAATGTTGAACATTTTTTTACATGCTTATCTATAGGTCCTTTTTGATGAAATATTTGATCATGTGTTTTGTCTATTTTCTAAGTGGGTTGTTAATTTTTACTGTTGAGTTTTGAGAGTTCTTTATGTATTCCAGATACGGGTTTTTGTTTTTTTCGTTTGCTTTTTTTCTCTCTCTAGTTGTGGCGTGCAGGCTCCAGGGCATGTGGCCTCTGTAGTTTGCGGCACACAGGCTCTCTAGTTGAGGTGCGCGAGCTCAGTGGTTGTGGTGGGCAGGCTTAGTTGCCCCACGGCATGTGGGATCTTAGTTCCCTGACCAGGGATCAAACCCGCACCTCCTGCTTTGGTAGGTGGATTCGTTACTGCTGGACCACCAGAGAAGTCCCCAGACACAGGTTTTTTTGTCAGATACATGGCTTGCAAATATTTTCTTCCAGTCTGCAGTTTATTTTTTTCATCCTTCCATTGAGAAGGTCTTTTTAATTTTGATGAAATCAATTTATTGATTACTTTTCTCTTTATTCAAATTCAGTAATTTTTATTGTCTGTCTTCAAGTTCACTGATAATTTTTCTTTTTCCTTCATCACTTCCAATCTGCTATTGAGTCCATTGAGTTAGCTTTTTATTTTGGCTATTGTATTTTTCCATTCTAAAATTTCCATTCAGGTCTTCTTTATATCTTGCTGAGGCTTTCTCTGTTTTTATTTATTTCCAGTGTGTTAGTAGTTGCTTGTTGAAGCATTTCTATGATGGCCACTTTAAAATACTTCTATAATTCCATATATATAGTTCCAACATCTCTGTCATCTCGGGTGTTGTAGTCTATTGATTTTCTTTTCTCAATCAAGTTGTGATTTCCCTGGTTTTTAGTATGATGAGTGATTTTCAGTTGTAACCTGGACGTTTTGGAGTCCTATAAGTTTTAAGACCCAATCTTACTTAAATCTTTGGTAGGCTTCCACTGACACCATGCCAGCAGGGGAAGGGGAACACTGCCACTTTACTGCTAGAGGAGGGTGAAGTCCAGTGGGCTCCTTACTCAGCCTTCATTGATAACCCCTAGTGGGAGGCAGTGCCCTGATACTGCCAGAGGAAGTCCAGGCTCCCCACTTAGTACTCCACTGAGACTGCAGTTAGCAGGGAGCAGTGCCTCATTACTGTTAGGTGAGAGTAGAAGTCTAAGCTCCACACATGGCTTCCATTGATACCACTCAGGGGTGTGGAGGGCAGCACTTTATTGTCACTGGGCAGTGGTGAAAGTCCAGGCTCCCCACTTAATCTCCACTGACACTGCAGGAGGGTGATTGAGGAGGGGCACCTGTTACCACTGGTTAGTGCCCACAGTTCAAACTTCCCTCTGGCCTCTTCTGTTACTACCTCTGCAGGAACAGGGGGGAACATTTTAGTCTGTTATGGGTGGAGGTGGATGTCCAGGCTCCACATGTTGTCTCCAATGACACCGTAGCGAGGGTGAGAGTGAGGGTGGTTAGAGAGAGGCACCTCTTTACCAGAGTGGTGGACAGCCCAGTGTACACACTTGGCCTCTTCTTTTTTTTTTTTAATATTTATTTATTTGGCTGCACTGGCTCTTAGTTGCAGCATGAGGGATCTTTATTGCCGCACGTGGAATCTTTAGTTGCAGCATGCAGGATACTTAGTTGCAGCATGCGGGATCTTTTAGTTGTAGCATGCGAGCTCTTAGTTGCAGCATGTGGGATCTAGTTCCCTGACCAGGGATCGAACCCAGGCCCCCTGCATTGGGAGCGCAGAGTCTTAACCACTGGCCCACCAGGGAAGTCCCCACTTGGCCTCTTCTGACACCACCTAGCATGGAGGGTGAGGTGCACCTAGTTACCTCCAGGCAAGAATGACACTAATCTGTTCACTAGGAGCTTGTTAATGGCGGTAGGGAGATACTGTAGTCTTTCCATGGTGTTCTGCTGCAGTTGGGTGGCTATTGTCATTAATGTTTCTGTCTTGCTAGTCCTCCCCTTCCTGGGCCTTTGGCAAAAGACAGCAAACTTTTCTTGGCACTCATTCGTGTTCTAAGTTGTTGGATCCTCCCTCACCCAGTTTGGGATATGTAGAATTCAAAAAGGAAAACCAGTGAAGTCACCACCATGTCATTCCTTAAGTCCTAGAGTCCTGAGCTTCTCTACCTTCTTCTCCATCTTTTCCAGTCATCTTATGTTTGGTTTTATATATAATTTCCAAGGTTTTTTTGTCTATACTTAGTGGGTGGAATAAGGAAAAATGCATCTACTCCATCTTGTCTGGATCTAGAAATCCAAGCCCTTTTCCTTTAAAGATGACTAACAGCGCTATATGTTCTACTAGAGGGAAAAAAATTATGATAGGAACTCAAATTTTGGATGGTTTTTTAATTCATTGTTTCAGATTTGATCTGAAAAGTAAAGGTAAAGAATAAGTGCTTAACAGTGTATAAAAACAGGTCCTGTTGTTGCAGCCTCATTGTTGGGACTTTATTACTGTTTAGTGTAAGATGGTGGTACATGCCACCTTAGTAAAATCAAACCCAAAGCTTTCAGAGTTTGATACTAAAAGGGGAATCTCCATGTTGGAAAGTGCTGCTGATCAAGCAGCACCTGCTTTGTCTCACCTGCTGCTACAGGACAAACATAGGCAAGTGAATACAGAGAATATGAGGTGGAATCTAGAGTCCCATCCAGGTTACATTATCTACCATGATGACAGATATCAATATAGTAAAATTATTATTGTAACATCCCTAAGAGAGCTCTTAATGTGTAGATAGAAGAGATTTGTTCCTTCACAGATCCTAGATGCCATGCAGTTTACTAACGTGATATTTCAAAATAAACCTTAAGCAAGGTTTATAGAGCAAAATTCTTTTTAGAATTTGGTCATTTAAATTTTATGGAGTGAAATTACATCCAAAAGATTTTCATATTCAACATCTTTACAGACTTTTTTATAAGTGAAAATATATTAAACTTATTCCATGGAGTTGGCAACTTCCCCAGATAATACAAGAACACATTTTTTTAATCAAAGGATGATTGCAGAGAAGGTAAAAAAACTGAATTTTTGCTCTCTGGGAATACAAATTGCTTCTGTTTCTTCTTTCTGGAATTGAACCCTAGAAGAAAGATGCTCCATTTTAACCTCATCCTTTTTTCCGCCAGGGAATAGCTGCCCTAGCTTATTCTGTTAGAATCTCAATTCACCATCAAGAGATCATCTTCCCTCAGATGCACATTAATGTTGACCACTGAATTTAGGGCCCCCCAAAGGTGATTGGGAGCACATGGGAACATCACCTTGACATCTCCCATATTATCTCCAGATCACCTGGAACTAAAAAATATATTGTGTCCAGTTGCTAGTGTAAATGGAAGAAGGGCTGCAAGGCTCTAAAGGGTTATTTTCTGCAGCCACTTGTTCCTCTTTAAACTTCCTCACAGGGCATTCTGAAAGGATACTTTCCTTATAAAGTTGACCCTTAAGGGAAGAGAAAAAGAGGGAGAAAGAAAATGATTTCTGGCCTATTGATTTTTTTCCTCCCTCATTTTCTCCCTTTCCACCTTTCTCTTAGCCTTTCTCTCTTTACCTTCCACATTTGAGAAGTTTTGAAGAAAAGAAAAATTGTATATCAAGTGGATGTGAGTAAATTATGAGAAGGAAAGGAAGACATTTAACGTCACTTTTAGAAGAAGAAAATGAGGACACAGATTTGATTCACTGACTCTAGGACCAGTTTCTTTAGCCAAATATCTTTAAGACTCCCTGTTTTTTGCTCTTGAAATACTTGGGAGAAATGAGGTTTTCAAACATGAAAAAGCTGGAACATCTCATTCAGGCTTCTATGGCACTGGGTTTGGCTTATGAGAAGAGCCTGGATTTATACAGTAACATTTCTCTTCCACTTGTAGCTACTGATTTGCTTATTCTGCTCTGGTTCCTGTGCTCTCTTACTTAAGGGGTAAGTGAGGTATAGCCTGTTTATGGCTGTGTTCTCTTAAGTAATCAGGTTTGTTCCTTAGTGCCTCTTCTCCATTGAGGGTCTCTCCACACCATAACTACTTGTCCATCTTTCTAAACAAAATGGCGGCTTAAAGCTTTCTGGAAGAATTGTGATCTTTCTTGTACATTCTCAGTCTTACACTCCTCCTTTCTTATTCTCTCTCATTTTTCACAGACAAATATTGGAGAAAGTGTTTTAGAAAATTTCTGTGCCTTTTCCATATAGTGGCCTTGTAATAAAAATTTATTTTAGTTTCTAAGTTTTAGCTCTGCCTTTTTAAAAAAATCTGACTGTAATCCAAGTCACCTCTTGACATAGCAGGATTATTTCATAATTGGTGTATGTCCTTTAGAAAAAGAAAGGACCATTTTACCTTACTTCTAGAGAGAAACAAAAAAGTCAGATGCAATTCAAATAAAATCTTATATTATTAGGAAAAATTAGAGACATGGGTACTATTCAAAGTAAACAGATGCTGCAGAAATTTGATTACAATCCTAATGGTTTTTTTCAATCATAGTGTAGAAAGAAGTAGAACTAAAGAATATGGCAGAGAGGCAGTTTTTGATAGAACTATGGAAAATTAGCTGGGGTCAAATAGAAGCTTCCCTCTTGGTCAAATTCAGGGGATAAATAAATATCAGCAGTTTATATTTGTTGAGTGATTGTGATATGCCAGGCTCTGTGTTTGGTACATGACATAAAGTATCTCATTTAATCCTCACAATAATCCTAAGGAATAGATCATTTATTTCCATTTTACCAGTGAGGCTCAGAGAGGTTGTTACTTTTACCCAGAATCTCATGCCTAGTGTATGATAGAGCCAGCATTTGAACCCAGATCCTTCAGACTCTACAGTTGCATTCTCATAACCCTGATAGTATACTGCATCATGGCATCGCCTTTCTGAAGAATTACAGTGGTTTCCCATTGCTTAGAGTAAGTTTTATTTAGCATGGTGTTCAGTGCCCCACAGGGTCTGACTTCTTTCCTCTCCACCCTCATTTCCTGCCCTATCCACTCTACACACTACTACAACAATTCCAAAACTCACTATATATATTCATTCTTGTGCCTTTTGTTCTGTTTGCTCCCTGAACCTGGAATGCTTTTCCCATTATGGAAACCTGCCTGACTCATTGTTCAGGATTCAGACCAAATGCCTGCTTTTCTTCCCCAATCCTGCCAGTTGCAATTCTTTTTTAAGTTCTGCTCCATCATCTTACTGCATAGTTCTGTTTATAACATAAATTTCTCTCTGGTTATGTATTTTCTTTACTACGTCTCTACAGCCCATAATACTGTTTTAAATATGCAATTATTCATCTTTGTCTCACAAGTATATTTTTGCCTGTGACTATTTCATGTGTTTTCTAGGATGGAGAAGAGTTCCTGGGAAATTCATGAGAGGAGGATGAAGGAGCAGTACCTTATGGCTATTGCAGATAAAGATCAGCAGCTCAGCCATCTGCAGAATCTTATGAGGGAACTGAGATCTTCTTCCTCCCCGACTGAGACCCACAAAGTGCAGTATCAAAGACAGGTGAGTGATTTCAGCGCTGATTGCTACTCAGAGGTAACCACTACCCAGGAAACATCAGCTTCTGCAAGCTAAGTGCCCATCTGCCACTATTAGGCAAACCATCTGATGACTTCCTATGAGGTGGGCAGGGTTTCTGGAAGGAAGGATTTAAGCATGAACAATGTTAAGAGAGAATTTCATCAGTGTTTGTATCCTGGCAGGCATCCCCAGAGACACCAGCTTCCCTAGATGGATCACAAAACCTAGTTTATGAGACAGAATGTCTTAGGACTCAGCTCAATGACAGCTTAAAGGAAATTCACCAAAAGGAGTTAAGAATTCAGCAACTGAACAGCAAGGTAGGTGTTTCCTGCTAGGCTGGAGTTCAATTTCTTGTTTCCATGACTAGAATCAAGAAGGTAAGTAGAATCTGGTTAAGCCTGGCTCTAGCTATATTAGGGGACAGAAGCTTTACCTTTCTCAGAGCCTGGGTTGCTTACCCCAAAGCACTGCACACAGGGCCATTTCCTTTTCCTCACCCTTGGAGAGTCCTTGGGAGCGATTTGGAGAAACCCATTAAGTAAGAATAAAAAAACCAACTCCTTAAGGGAGCCTTCCTCCCCAACATCATCTCCCCATCTGTATCACTTGTTAGTAATATTGAGTTAACTCCCCACAAATCCTCCAGCAGGTTTCTCTGTGTTTCCCAATAGTGTGTAACAGGGAAGTCTCAGGAAAGAGGATTTTCATGTGTGATTAGATAACAGGGACAGAGGTGAGAGATCTGCTCTTCATTTCACTCCATTTGTAAGCTTCCTCATTGTGTATTTAATGTTCTGGAATTAAAGAAGCCAGCTTGCTTTTCCCCAAACCCCAGCCTTGCCACTCTAGACAGTCTAGGGAAGCATGCTGAAGTAGAGGACCTCTTTCTATAGGGAAGAGCTGCTTTGCCATATGGTTCCTAGAGCAAAAGCCAAGGTAAGATAAAAAAAGATTATTCTTGGTGCCTTCACATCTCTGTCTTCTCCCCTCATCCATTCTCTGGCTTCGCTTCTTCCTTCATCTGCTTCCCTTCCACCACCCTCTTATGAATTATTATACTCCTGTTGCTCTCTGACTAGTCAAAGTATTCTCTAGTGGCACCTCCTCTAGTTCTGCCTTCTTCAGAGGAAGCCAGCTAGGTAGTGTATGTTAGCACTGGAAGGGATTTAAGTAATCATTGAGACTCTGGAATCCAAAAATTAGCTTTGAGGAGGGCTATAAATATCCAAAAAATATATGCAAAATGGTGTGTGTGTGTGTGTGTGTGTGTGTGTGTGTAAATTTCTCATCACAAGAACTCGGGCATTCACCAAGGGATCTGTGATCCAAAAATGGTAAAGATCAGTAGGCTGTATCACAGATGAGGAAACTAAGGCCCAGAGGTATTAAGTAATTTGCCTGATGTGTTAGGAGGAGGTCAGTCTGAGGTAAATATGATAATGTACATGGAAAAGCACAGTGCCTGGTGTGCTTACAACAACTTACTAAATGTTGTTAAATTCAACTAATTGACACTGAAGTATCAGAGACTGATAACACTATTAATTTTGGCAGAGAAATTTGCATTTTTTTAAGTAGGTTTGTTGATCAAAATGAATTGGTAAAATTGCAGACCCTTTTTGGGGAGGTTGTCTGGGAGTTTTTAGGGGGGCAGTGGGGAGACTCCAGAGCAGATCCTACCCAGTTCCTCTTCTAGCCTAGTCAGTTGTTTCCAGAAAGTTCTGCCCTTCATAGCTCTGTAACACCTCCTCTTTCTAGAAACTATTCAATAGACCCCATCTCAACCTTTGTTATATTTGCCCTCCTGAACATTAGACTGTGAATCACTCTGGGCATTTGTCTTTTCCGGACAGTACTTTAAACTGCAATTCAGGGCTATTAGTAGATGATGAGGTCATTTTCGTGGACAGCAACTGAAACATTTTTCATGTAAATGTTTTACTGAAGTAAAACACCGAAAAGCACACAAATCACAAGTGCATCATGGTATATTTTCTGAAAGTGAAGACACCTGTATAAGCAGCACCCAGATCAAAAATCAGAACATACCAGAACCCCAGGAGTCCCTTGTGTCTTCTATTCACTACCACCACCTTAGAACTATGTATAAATGGATCATATCTTCTCTTTTGTTTGCTTCATTTATTTTGTGAGATTCATCCATGTTGTTATGTGTACTGTGATTTTTCTGTGTTCATGCTGTGTAGTATTTATTACATTGCAGGCATATAACAATTTCTCTATTCTGCTGTTAAAGAACTTTTGGGGTTTTCAGTTTTGAGCTATTACAAATAGTGCATATAGTTTTTTTTTTATAAAACAAGTAAAAGAGATTGAAACTATATTATGTAATATATAATAAAGAATATAATTTGTTTTGAGAAACTTTAGTTTCAGTTACTTATATTTAAATACTGTGTTCTGGGTCATTATCAAACTTATGTTTTCTTTAACAGCTTTATTGAGATATACTTCACATACCACTTAAAGTACGAGAAACACTGCATTAGATCACTTTCATTCTGGGTGAGAAAGAGTTCTTCCTTTAGAAATCAGCTGTAAGGAGGCATCTCCATCCCTAGGGTTGGTCGTTCACTTATTCATCATTCATCAAAAACAAATAACTGTTATCTGCCTTCTATGAGCCTGGCCATACATTAGGTATTGAGGATACACAGTGACCCCTCATGGAGCTAATTGGTGATATTAAAGCCTCACTCTAAATGGGTCCCAGCTAGCTAGGAGGACTGCTTCTTAGGTCCTAGCATGGGATGGTAGTAGATGGGCTGTCAGCATAGAATGTCTCCTCTCCAAGCCACTGCCCTAATTCTTTCCATGGATGCTCAGATTTTATATGTATCTCTGCCAGCATTGTTGGATATTTGTATGTAATGCAAACTTAAAACATGAAACTTAAAACTTAAAAACATGAGGGGAATGATTATTGGTATCCTGTAGTCTCTATTCCCTCCTATTCTGTTTTTTCAAGTATAGATATGATGAAATACAGTAGCTTAAGAGTTAGAGCAGAGGTCAGCAAACTTTTTCTTAAAGACTCGGTAAATATTTTGGGTTTGTAGGCCATACCATTTATGTTACAACTACTCAGCTCTGCAGTTGTAGCACGGAAGCAACCACAGATGACACATAAACAAATGGGGTGGTTATGTTCCAATAAAACCTTATTTACAAAGAAAAGGCAGGGACTTCCCTGGTGGTGCAGTGGTTAAGAATCCGCCTGCCAGTGCAGGGGACACGGGTTCGATCCCTGGTCTGGGAAGATCCCACATGCTGCAGCGCAACTAAGCCCATGCACCACAACTGCTGAGCCTGTGCTCTAGAGCCTGCGAGCCACAACTACTGAGCCCAAATGCCATGACTACTGAAGCCTGCATGCCCTACTGAGCCCTCACGCTGCAACTACTAAGCCCACGCTCCACAACTATGGAAGCCTGTGCACCTAGAGCCCATGCTCCTCAACAAGAGAAGCCACCACAATGGGAAGCCCTTGCAGTGCGACGAAGAGTAGCTCCTACTCGTCATAACTAGTGAAAGCCCATGCACAGCAATGAAGACCCAACACAGCCAAAAAAAAAAAAAAGCAGTAGGCCCTGGCTCATAGTTTGCCAACCCCTAAACTACAGGGATCTACGTCTATCCTAGACAGAACAGTGCAGACATTACAAAAGGTGGTTTGTATGAGGGTGGCTTAAAAGCAGTTAGACTTCTTAAGTTATGGGAATTTTTGCTTCCAGTGAGTTTTACTGGTCTACCCTTTCTCCTCTAGATCTTCCAAGAAAAATGTGTTGGATTTTTTCAACACTGAGTGATTTGGAAGGGGGGTTGTTTTTTCATTTATTTGTTTGGTTTTTCTTGGTATGGTTTGGGCTGCTTACTGTGGCCAGGAAAGTTGACTTTCTTCTATATTAGGAGAGGACCATATTACTCCCTGTCTCAGAACCCAGTAGTTGTCATTGTACCCAGCCACCTTTGTTTTCCAATTAGTATTGTTTCTTAAACATTTATATTCTTTCCTTTATTAACTGTTCCCACCCCTGAAAAACCCTACAACCTACTTAAGTTCCCTTGCTGAATTCTCAGATGGGACACCATCAAAAAGCAGATAGAGCTCCAGACTTGGAGTCAAGAACCATACTTGAGTCCTGGCCTGCCATCTTTTAGCCACATAACATTGGACAAGTCACCACTCATCTCTTTTTTGTCATTTGTAAGTGAAGATAGTAGTTCTTCCTCTAACTCTCTCAAATAAGATAATACTTTTGAAAGTGCTTTGTAAACTGAAAATTGCTCTTTAGAGGTAAGGTTATTTGTTGTGTTTTTCATTCTGGCTATGCAAATATTTTTGTTATACCACATGGATTTCTTGTTCTAATTTTCCATATGCATTAAATGTCCTTCCCAGTCAGAGTATCTCTAGAAAACTGTTTATCCTTTCTCCTGTAAATGTTGATTCAACTTTTTTACACAAACATTAACCCAGACTACTTACAAAAGAGAATACTTGAGAAAAGATTGAATGTGCAGCCAGGTACACCAATTTCCTTTCACATAATGTACGTTATCCAACAAAAAGGTACTTCAGAGAGACATCTCTGTGGTTGTTAATGTATCTGGATGTTAATCATAACTAAAGCTTAAAATTTGACAGCCTGCAAGTGAGGAATTAGAATTATAGTTCCAGGAAAACCGAATTCAAGTCATTGGGTGGAAGCTACAATGGGTAAATTTTTTATTCAATATGAAAAAGAAAAATATCTGTTTTTGACGTAAAAAATGGCTTGGGCTGCTGGACACATTCAAGGGAAGACAGAATTACTACCTGTTACTCATGCAGTAGAGGAGAGCCCTGACTTGAGTGACTGAAATGCTTCCCCCTGTGAGAGTTGATGCTCCCAATATAGTTTCTTACATACATAGGCATAGTAGGATTTATTCTGTTTCTCCCTCTTACCACCTGTCATCATTTTTACTTTCTCGGTAGCTTGTAACTCTCTACAGCATTGAAGAATCTGCCCAGGAATATTATTGTATGAATTTTTAGGTGATAGCTCTGTCTCCAGCCATATTGAGCTCTGAGGATTATAGTCATTTATTAGTAATCTCAACTTGGACCCAAGCTATTGCCTTTCTCCTTTTACAGGCCTTGGTTAGCCTATCCTGTTAGACTGCTTTTGGGTTTCTGCCTCCTAGTTATTCAGTTAATGTACTAGGCACCATAAATAAAGTTTTTACCACTCTTCCAGAATTGTTTTCCTTTCTCAGTTGAAAAATTCTGAGTTTTCTCATGTTGGAGGAACACAGTGCTATTTTTGCTATTATTGAAAGAAAGGTCTTGCATAAAAAAATTTGATCCTTAAGACTCAGGACAGTTTACCTACACACTGCTCGTAGTGAAACTAGTGAAACAGTCCTATGGGCTGGTGCTCATCCTCTCTCCTATTTCAGTTCTCTCAACTGCTGGAAGAGAAAAATACTCTTTCCATTCAGCTCTGTGACACCAGTCAGAGTCTCCGTGAGAACCAGCAGCACTACAGCGACCTTTTCAATCATTGTGCGGTTCTGGAGAAGCAGGTTCAAGAGCTGCAAGCGGTGAGTGAGAAGGTGAGAGGCCGGGAAGAGTGTTGGGAAATTGAGTGCAGATGATAAAGCGTAAAGCACAGCATCGAAGAGGTTGATGTCTTCAGGCTGAGGATTCATTAGGTGTGATGGAGACAGTGAGAGGAGAGGAGGGGAGGAATAAGGTCCAGGAAAAATTAAAGAGTGAACGGTAGGGGCTTCCCTGGTGGCACAGTGGTTAAGAATGCGCCTGCCAATGCAGAGGACACGGGTTCGAGCCCTGGTCCGGGAAGATCCCACATACCGCGGAACACCTAAGCCCGTGCACCACAGCTACTGAGCCTGTGCTCTGGAGCCCGCAAGCCCCAACCACTGAAGCCTGTGCGCCTAGACCCCGTGCTCCGCAACAAGGGCAGCCACCACAATGAGAAGCCCGTGCACTGCAACGAAGAGTAGCCCCTGCTCGCCACAACTGGAGAAAGCCCGCGTGCAGCAACAAAGACCCAACGCAGCCAAAAATAAATAAATTAATTAATTAATTAATTAGTTTTTAAAAGGAGTGAATGGATTAGAAGGAAAAAGATGAGAGAGGTGGTGAGAGAAATCAAAAAGTGAGTGGGAAACAGTGATGACTGAGGCTTTTGGAAGGCTTTTTGCTTTAAGTAATAAGACAGCTGTAGGAAGATTTGGACCTGAGAAACAAAATAGGCAGAGCTGTTGACGGCAGTGGAGAGGAGAGGTCGTTGAAGTTGGAGGAGACTGAGAGTTAGGGTGGAGGTGAATAGGACATGGACATGGAAGGGGTTGGGGAGGAGTTGTTGAATAAGGGAAGGAGCAGAGTAGCTTCTGGAATGTACATGAACCTCCACTAGAAGAAAGCAGATTTCAGTGATAAGCCTTTAAACTTTTAAGAGGAGAGATTCAAGAATGAGAATGAGAATCTGAAGGAAAATCTAATAAAGAGTTTTATGTAGGAGATTAATCTGTTAGAACAAAAGATTCTCACTTCTAAACCTGTACTTAAAGAGAGTGATAACGGAGGTATTCCTCTCCACATTTCTCTTTCTCTCCAATGCCTAAGTGAGTTCTCAGTTTGCCTAAGCACAGTTTCTTAACCGCTTTCATCACTGAATTACTAAACTTATTCTTCTTCTAGGGACCACTGAATATAGATGTTGCTCCAGGAGCTCCCCAGGAAAAGAATGGAGCTCACAGGAAGGGTGATCCTGAAGAACTGAGGGAGCCACAGCTAAGGTTGGGGAGGAGTTCTCAACCCCGGAGCGTGTGTTATGTCTGCAGAAATTGGGTGGTCGTCGAGTTAGAACAGGAGTCCATTGTATGGATTTACTATGCCTTCTTATCTTACTGGTCTCACAGAATTAATGTGAGGATTAAAGGTGACAATTCTAATAACAAATTGTGTGTGAATAGTTTATACAGCAACCCCCCCTGCCCCACACACACCTTACTAATGTTATGGTGTTCAAATGAAAGCTATTCAGTCCCTAAAATCTCTTAAAGCATTTCCTACAGCTTTAAGAGATTTTCCTACATCTCTTGACAGGTATGCTTTTAAAATATTCTTTGTGTTTGTACAGTTTTCTATAAATTTTCATGCTTTATAACCTTATGAAGACTTCGGATCCCTTGTGTCAGCAACTATGTCCTGCATCTAGTGATGCTGTTGTTCTCCTTTTGTCCTGAAGCTTTTCTGAAGCCCAGCAGCAGCTGTGCAACACTAAACAGGAGATGAATGAATTGAGGAAGCTGCTGGAAGAAGAACGAGAACAAAAAGTGGCTGCCGAGGCTGCCCTCTCCATGGCCGAGGAGCAGATCAGGCGGTAAAGGGCTGAGGGACACAGCCTCTGTTCACTTCTGACCCTTTCTGATCATACTCATGTGCATTTCAGTGGCCAGACTTGGGAATAATTAGGATCTAATTCTCATCCTGAGATGGGTGCTGTAGTGAGGGTAGGATCAAGGCAAGGCACGTTAATCCAAGCTCAGCCCCTCCGCAATTCCCTCTTTGGCCCTGATGCAGAATGGAAATTGAGGCAGCTAATCAAGCGCTGCCTCCCAGGCCTGGCGCTGCCGTTGTCATGTTAGCACCTCATACGCACTCTGCAGTGCTTGTGGAACTCAGCAGACTTGCCATTTAAAAGCAGCTCACCAATACTTATAAACATCTCCTCCTTCCTCAGCCTAGCCTGCAGAAGGTGACAGACTGACCTACACGGTACCAGACCATTCTGTCCGCATCAAGGCTGCCCCTGAAAAGCTTATCTTACGGAGGAACAGACACAGAAAGGGTCCTGTGCAGCCAGCCTGGCTCTCATGAGGAGAACAGGCAGGATGGAGCTAGGCTGGGCATGTTCAGTTTCTCTTTCCAGGCTCACAAATCAGATTAAAGTGTTCCTTCTCTCCTGGAGAAAAGTGTGGGCCCTGCCAAGAAAGTCCAGGAGTTTTAGGCTAATGGACATACCTTCACATGGAGGAAACATCAGGAGTAGAGTTCCATCCTCCCCACCACGATTAAAAAGTGCATCCCTCTAGGCAAATGCTTGAACAAGTGTGCGCTATGTTTACTCACAGCCCCTTGATACATTTCTCATTTTTGTGAGAAACCATTGAGTGGATAAAGGCAGCTTCTTCGCTAAATGGAGAAGTTCCAGTATTAAATAAATAAGCAAATCAGCAAAAAATGAAGCAGAAAGCAGTAGAGGCTGCCAGTTCAGTTTAATTGTAAGAACCCCACAAAAATCTTTCTTGGATGCTTTTGCCTATTAGCTTTTAATAAATGGAAAAAAAAGTTAATGAGCTTCTCTGAGTCAGGTGTGGTGTAGCAGAGGTTTAGAGACACACCTGGGTTTTGAGTTCTAGCTCTACATCTCACTAGCTGTGCCACCGTGGAAAAGTACTTTTACCTCCTTAGGCCTTACTTTGAAGATAATAGCACCAACCTCAAACCTGAGGATTAGATGTATGTAAAGCACGTGATCCAGCATCTGATCCACAGTAGGCAGTCAATTCCTGGTAATTATTACCATCTCTACTGCTGCTGAAAGAAATCTGTCTGCCCTTACACTCCTTGCATGGGGGTGGGGCCGTGGGAGCGGCCCTTGCTGCAAGTCCCTTACCCTGCATCACATGACAAGAAGGCCATCAGCCTCTCATGCCGTGGACCAATGCCTCTTTTTTTTCTCAACACAGGTTGGAGCATGGCGAATGGGACTCTGCCCGGTCTCCTATCATTGGCTCCTGTGGCTCCCAGGAGCAGGCACTGTTAATAGATCTTACAAGCAACAGTTGTCGAAGGGTAAGAAGGGGGAAGGATAAAGAGAGGGTACTGTACTCTCAGACAGGGCTGGCTGTGTTGAGTGCAAGGGGTCAAGGAGGAGGAATGTGGGCCTGAGACTGGAAGGGTATGGAAGGTTGGAAGAAACTAGTGGAAGCTGCCAAGTCGTTGGCCCCAAGGGGCTTTCTCTCAGGTTACCTCTTTTCTGCAGTGGTTGGAGAAGGGAAAGGGACAGATCTCTATAGGGAAAAACTCTCTGACTTTCAAATTTTCCTTTCAGACCCGGAGTGGTGCTGGATGGAAGCGGGTCCTGCGTTCGCTCTGTCATTCCCGGACACGGGTGCCACTGCTGGCAGCCATCTACTTTCTGATGGTTCATGTCCTACTTGTTCTATGTTTCACAGGCCATCTATAAACCTAGTTCTCACCTTTTGGATCACTCCCCTCAGAACTTGGAATTCCCTCACCTCTAGCATCAAAACCATCAATTCCAATGGAACAATCTTCCCACTTACAGGTCCTCTCTCCAACTCTCCACAGAAAGTGCCTGCAAAAAGAGGTGGATATGAGCACAGGTTAGAGCTGCAGGGACCAGTGAGTCTGCTTTCTTCTACTGTCCAGGACCTGACACTTCTGCAAAATCTGAGGAGGCCCCACAGTTGGTTATTGAGCCCAATATTTGTTCAGATTTTGCAGGGCCCTGATCTTTTATGGTCCTATGAAAGATGCTGAGGAATGTCTTTCAGCCAGGAGGACGGTTCCAATAAACCTAATAATCAGAAGTCCAATATCATTTTGATTGATACTTTCTTTGTCTCATGTACCTTATATTTTCTCCTGCTTCAGAGGGAAGGTGAACCTGCCATAAACAATGGCAGGGGGAATGTTCTGGGGAACGTTATCTCATAGGATATCTAATTAGGTCTCTGGCAAAAGAGAGCCAGAATAGAAGAACTCCCCAGGGGTTTTAGCTGTTGGATCACAGGGGAGGACGGCGTTGCTTTCCCTGGCTGTTCAGGCATAATTGGAGTGAGAGTCATGGTCCTGGACTATAAGGTGAGGATCCCACTGCTTATCCCTTCATCACATGTGTACTAAGGTATTAAGTGGCCTGTGCCTTTCCTTTCACTGAAAGGCAAGAGGAACTGGCTGTGGACAGTGGGATTCAATTCTTGTCATTTGTGTGTTATCTGAATAAGCCTCGAATGTGGACCCTAAGACAGTACACTAGGAACCAGTCCTAGGTGAGGCACTGACTCCCAGCCAGGGAGGTCTGACTGCTGTGACAACCACTCCTAGCCGCTTGAAGTACGAAGCTGCTTTGCTGTTGGTGACAGTTATTCCAGTTTCTCATTGCGTCGTCATCTGCCTTCTGCGGTAACAGCTGAGGAAAATGGAGGGAGATTATAGAGAAGACAAAATATTTAAATCCAAGCCTGAGAATGACAGCCGGGTTTGAATTCCATTTGTGCCTATTCCCCAGCTCTCCTTTCTCCAACCCTTACCCGTTGGTTATTTTCTCATTTTGCACATGTTCTCTGCCTGCTCTCACCACCCAGAGAGGAGAGAAAACTGGTGGACGGACTGATCCGCTCTAATCCTTTGTTCTGTGGTGGCCAAATCATGGTCACAGCAACCCAGGAACTTTCCTGAACAACTGTAAAATAATAAAATTATTTTCAGAATGAAATACTGTGGTGGCTTGTAAATGCATGTATACACAGGTGCTTACATATATGTGTGTGCATGCTGAGGAGAGGAAGGTACATAGAGGAAGTAGGGATGGAGTAGCCAGGAATTACCATAGGAGTAGAAAGCTCTGCATATCCAGGCTTCATTCTCACTGGCCAGCGTCTGGCTGCTTGCGTCCTTCTAGCCTTAGCTGCTAGACCCCAGGGTGGTGAAGCAGAGTGAGGAAATTCCATCCTAATACTGAACCAAACAAGCTGGGCCTTAGGGCATGAGATTCATGCAGGTTTTTGCCTGGGCCTGGGAGAACTGTCTGGTGCATATTGAAAACATTTTGTCCCTAGGGATCCCTCTGGGTAGGAGTGCGGGAAGGGAAGTCTCATAGGGGAAAAGCAGGATGGGCATTATGATGTGTTTATATCAAGTCACTGCTTGAGAAATGCTAGCTCACTTTCTCAAGGTACAATAAGTAAATTGAACCATGTCTATCTGGCTTTAAGGCCCATGCTTGCTATTGTCTCACTGCCTCTCATCAAGAGTGAACTTGGGGGACTTCCCTGGCAGTCCAGCTGTTGAGACTTGTGCTCCCAATGCAGGGGGCACGGGTTCGATCCCTGGTCAGGGAACTAAGATCCCACATGCCACACGGTGCGGCCAAAAAAAACCACAAAAGAGTGAACTTGGAACATTTGCTAAGGAGAGGTGCACTTGATTGTTTGTTTGTTTGTTTTTGCGGTACGTGGGCCTCTCACTGTTGTGGCCCCTCCCATTGCAGAGCACAGGCTCCGGACGCGCAGGCTCAGCGGCCATGGCTCACAGACCCAGCCGCTCCGCGGCATGTGGGATCTTCCCGGACCGGGGCATGAACTTGTGTCCCCTGCACTGGCAGGTGGACTCTCAACCACTGTGCCACCAGGGAAGCCCTTGATTGTTTTTTAATTTTATTTTATTGAAGTGTAGTTGATTTACAATGTTGTGTTAATTTCTACTGTACAGCTAAGTGATTCAGTTATACATATTTTTCATATTCTTTTCCATTGTGGTTTATCACGGGATATTGAATATAGTTCTCTGCTATACAGTAGGAACTTTTCGTTTATCCATTCTTTATATAATAGTTTGTATCTTCTAATCCCAAACTCCCCTCTCCCCCCCACCCCCTTGGCAGCCACAAGTCTGACCTTTATGTCTGTGAGTCTGTCTCTGTTTCGTAGATAAGTTCATTTGTGTCATATTTTAGATTCCACATATAAGTGATATCATATGGTATTTGCCTTTCTCTTTCTCACTTACTTCACTTAGTATGATAATCTCTATGTCCATCCATGTTGCTGCAAATGGCATTACTTCATTCTTTTTTATGGCTGAGTAGTATTCGATTGTATGTATGTACCACGTCTTGTTATCCAAGATGGGCTTTCTTGTCATCTATGATTAAATTCTATGATTTCTCTAAACATCTGTATCTGGATGGTGTGTCACAATATCTGGTCTGATCATTTCTATTTTTGACCCAAAATTAGGACTCAAAATGTTCTAAAAGATTTTTTTTTCCTTCTACAAATTTACTCTTCCTTAAAATAATTTTGGTGCTGCCATAATAAATAGGTTATGAAGTAGGAGAAATAATCAGTTGATCTCCATGCTAGGCGTAGAATCCTTAGATTTGGAAGTGACTAAAGTCTTACGTTCCTAATGCAGAAATCCCCTCCTCTGTATCTTGGACAAATTTCATTCATTATCTGTTTGAATCCATTGGGGAGCCCACAACTGAGCAAATCAGGTCAGGACTCCATGTCAATCAAGATTAGGAGAGGCTTGGTCAGGTACAGTAACAAACACCCCCAAATTCTCAGTAGCTAAAACAGTAATTAGTTTTTAGGATTATATTTTAGTCAAAGACTCCAAGTCCCTCACACAATGGATGGAGCTCTACTTGTATTGTCATTCTTAGTTGGGGACCCTCTCACTCAGGGACCTAGGCTGCCAGAGGAGCCACTCTGGAGAGTTGCAGGTTGCCTTGTGTCTACTGCGAAAAAAATGCACAACCTAAAAGTTGAGAATTATGTTTTATTTGGCAGACAAAACTGAGGACTTAAACCCAGGATGCAGCCCTCTCAGATGCTCTGAGGGACTGCTCTGAACAGGTAAGGGAGGAGCCAGGAAATATAGGAGTTTTTGCAAAGACCAGATATCGGAACTTCAAAAGATTACTGTTAATGAAAGAAAAACAGATATCTCAAGTTAATTTTCTGTGTATGGGAGGAGGTAAGAGTCTGGGCTCATTGATATGCACCTTAGCTATCTAGGGCCAGTGTCCTGTTCTTTCCCATCCTGAGTCCCCTCAGGCATCACCCGTGGCTTGATAGCTGCAGCATCCTTTATTTACTGACAATGATAGGCAACATTTTTTTCATTCACACTTGGTAAGCAGTGGACACAGGAGCATAGCAAAGCTTGAGCTCGTCTTGAAGTCTCACTTCAAGTCTCATTTGATGTTTCACTTCTTACATTTCACTGGTCCAAACAAAGTCACCTGAGCAAGTCTGACTTCGAGACGGAAGGGAGGGGCAGCAAATCTTACAGAACAGTAATACAGAATACCACAAAGACCTTCCATCATCTGGTACCACTTAGTTTTTTCAGACTTCTTCCTACTACCTGGGACCAAATCTTTCTGAATTAGCTCACGCTCCTCACTGCCCCCTAAACAATCTCTGAACTTTCCTCCCTCCATGCCTTGCCTTTCCCCTATGAGTTATGCCCTTCCATCATTTGATTGATCAATGTTTATTTGAACATCTACTGTATGCAAACCCCAGTTTTTAGTACTGTGCGTAATGTGGAAGTGACTTTCTTTTTAAATCTTATCTTTCAAAACCACATAAAAATCATTTTTTCCATTAAACCTTTCTTGATTCCTTCAGCCCATACCAAATTCTCTAAATTTCTTCAATATAAACAGATACAATTGCCCACCTATTTGGGACACAAATAGTGTTGTACAGCATTCTTCTATGTGCTTTCTAGTTGAATGTTTTGCTCCCCTGACCAGATTATAGACTCTGAGAGTAAGAGCAGAACTTTTTTATGACCTCTGGAACCCTCAAAGCCTTGCAAAAGAGTAAGCACAGAGCATTTAATCCTTATTTATTTCAATGCCTCAGCAGAAGGAACTGACTCAAACTTCAGGAAGTAGCTGTGAAGACAGGGTAGCAGGAAATGACAGAAAACCTGAATACGGAACTGAAGCAGCAGCTCAGAGTTTCTTGCTCTGAAGTGGCAGCAGCTAGAGAGGAGCCGAGTGTCTACTTGAGGAGCCGAGAGCCTAGAGCAAACGCTTGCGCGGTTAAAGGTGGGTACTCCGGGCAGTGGGAAAGTTGGGGAGCATAGGACAAGAGTTGAAGTGAGAGGACTCTGCCTGGCTTTTCGTCCTTGCTGAGCCGTGAAGTCCCTGCTAGTAAGCTACTAACCTTTCATGGCCAGAAGGCCGGCCTGGGTGTGAGGTCTTGTGGATAACAAGCATCTGGGGATGGAAGCAGAAGGGAGATGATGGAGCCCAGGGAACGCGATCCAGCAGCCATCCAGGACCCCTGATTTCTGCCGACAATCTACAATCCTCTCTAAGGCCCGATGGTCCTAGGCACTGAGCTGGGAGGAGGACCACTGGAGATGAGACAGTCTCTGCCCCTGGAGAGCTTATGGTCTAGCAGAGAGACAAAACCCACAGGAGACATTGCAACAGATCAGGAAGTAGTGGTAGCTAAGGTACACCCGTGCTGAGAACCAAGTGCCAGATGAAGGTGTGGCGGTTCGATTAGGGCTAGTTTCTCTGATTGTAGGGTCACAGGATCCCAGAATGTCAGAAATGGAGGGGACTTGATGAATTAGCGAGGTTAACCTCTCCATTTATTTTCCCTTGGGAAAAACAGTATCAGAGAAGTTCAGTGATTTACCAAATTATTTAAGTTAATATTTGTAAATTGCCTAACCTGGTACATGGCAAATAAGTACATACCCTCTCTACTTTGACTCCCTAACCCATATTCCCACAGAGCTGGATGATCTGACTCTCTGTCCGTGTACTTTACTCAGGCAGCCTCAAGAAGAGGCCCTCGATTGTGCCTGATATCCTGGCCACCAGGCCTCACCGACTTATTCTCTGGTCTCCCTCCTCTAGATAGTACCTCTTGGCTTCCCTATTTCCGGCCAGTAGCTCAAGCATACTAAATTGTCTCAGTGTCAGAAACCCTTCCCTCTGTTTCAAAAATACTTGAGGATGGCAGGCTTATGGGAGAGTCAAGCTGAGACCTGGGAGGAACAGCAAGAAAGAGGACAGGACTATCGGTCCTCACTGCTTCCTTATTGCTCATGAATATTTCAGAAACTTCTCTTTTCCAGTTTTCTGTGTGAACTCCTTTTGTTGCAGAGCAGCCCAGGAGCCAGGACCATAGGTCTTTTCAACGTGCCCCCCACCATGCATTACTGTTGCCCCACAGGGGAAGGCAGAGCTGCTCTTGGCAGTGACTCATCCCACAGTCCAGCTGACTCGGTCCATACTTCCCCAGTGTCCTCTTTGCATCTTGTTAACCAATCTACCCCCAGATTTCCCTTGGACTGGTTTCCAAGGGGTTTTTCAAAGAGCTGGAGAAGGATGGAGTTTTCAAGTGGAAAGGAGAATTGGAGAGTCTGAGCACCTCTGGAGAGACTGGAGGGTCTTAGGAGTGGTTTTAAGATGGGCTTGTTTAAAAGACAGTAAACAGTGTGGGGAAGGAGTCTGAGCAAGGAAGGGTGGGCAGGGAGTTGCCAGCCAGCAAGTGGTACCAGGGTCAAGAAGTCTCAGCACCAGAACAGATGGGCATTGTCTGTTGTTTCCTCTCCACACCAAGATCCAGGATCCCACAGATGCAGAGCACCTGTGCAGCTCCTCATGCAGGACTGGCAGGGCCAGCAGAAACACTGGGGATGCCCTAGTGGAATAACAATTTGGCACCCCCTCAAAGCGGTGTTCTCTAAATATTTCTTTAACATTTATTTAGTTAATAAAAGTCAAATAATTCTTAATGTTCAAAACAAGGGGCTTATTACATGCTCTTTTTTGAACCAGTTATCTACTTTCAAAGTATAATTAAACTGTTTTTAAAAATTGAACAATAAATGAATTATTCTCAGCAAATAATGCTTCCCCATGCATTGTTCAGTTGAGGAATTTCAGCTGAGTGCCCCTACTGACACACAGCTTTGCAGTGGCCAGTATTAGAGTGGAGGTTGGAAAAATTCTCAGTGGCGTTTAGCAGGTTGTAGAGAGGAGTGTAGATGTTCACATTATGAAGAGCTGGACAAATATATATCTCAAGAACTATGAAAGAAGTTATATGTAGATACCTGAGTGAAATGTTGCTGTAATTCCAGGGATGTTCTAGCAATCCTCATTGATTACCTCTTCAAGCCACTAGCTGGCTGGCCTCTTGACACAAGTGAAGGATCTCAGCCATTTTGACACCCAGGTTATTTAGTATTACCTACATTCATGATGACTTCTGTCCAGACTAATGAGCCCAGGCCACATTAGTTTGTCTTAAATAAATCCACATCCCCCTTCCTCTAACTGAGAAAAAGTGCTTTCCTAAAACTTCCATCTGCTTTGCCTCAGATTCTATTTTCTTCTAAGAAAAAAATAGCATGAAACTTTGGCTGCTATATCATTGACTTCAGTGTTCTTGTTTTCCCTCTTCTTGATTTTTTCACCTAATCATTCCCATTTTCTGTCACCCTCAGATGTGGAAGTCTGTAGTAGGTCATGATGTATCTGTTTCCGTGGAGACCCAGGGTGATGATTGGGACACAGACCCTGACTTTGTGGTGAGTGTGGAAATAGCTTTCCTTGGACAATGAAGGGCAGTGGGCAGGCGTGTGGGCCACTCTGTAACCCTTGAGGGGGCTTAGAAAGTCTGGGACTGGGATAGCCCTCATGGTGGGACTGCCTGGCAGGACAGTTTGCTGTCATGAGTGGGGTCTGCATGATAGCCTGTGCTGAGGATGGAAGGAGACAGGTGCGGAGGAGTTTGACATTGTGATTGACAGGCTATGGCAGGCTATGCTGAGGGAACAGGTTAATTGGGTGTCCTTTGGCCTGTGAGCCAGGATTTGAGCTGAACATGTATGATTTGGGGGAATTCGGAAGTTGTAGGAGACCTAAAGAAGAAAGTTTGAGGGATGCAGAGTGGAAAGGGAGGTTTCAGAGCTCACCAGCTTAATTTTAACATGGGGGCCTGGGTGGGATAAGCACAGAGAGGAGTCTGAGTAAAGTCCCTGCGTGCCGGAAGCAGCTGATGCAGGGGACGTGGGGGTTATGTGTGTCAGCTGTGTGGCCTCTCTCAGCCTGGCACATTTCTTGCCATCACTT
The DNA here is from genome assembly GCF_059928025.1 of Delphinapterus leucas. Lineage (NCBI taxonomy): Eukaryota > Metazoa > Chordata > Mammalia > Artiodactyla > Monodontidae > Delphinapterus > Delphinapterus leucas. The sequence continues at coordinate 67,446,884 of NC_143132.1, read as the reverse complement.
ATCGCTGAGTGTTGTCTTTTGTAGAATGACATCTCTGAGAAGGAACAACGGTGGGGAGCCAAGACCATTGAGGGGTCTGGACGCACAGAGCACATCAAGTAGGTACCAAAAGGACTGGGAGGAGGGAAAGAGGTATGGGAAGAACCCAAAGAAACCTTGGAGACTCAGGAGAAGGCGAGGGGGGAAGGAAAGAGGGAAATTCCTGTCTGTGTGTCCTTGCTTTTCCTTCAGTCTGTCCCCATGTGTCCCTTTGGGTGTCATTGTGTATTTGTTTCATGTCTCTCCTCTTATCCCCCCAACCCTATTATCTGTCTTTTATTTCTAACCACTCTGATATTTCCCCAACTGTGCCTATTATTATAACTGTTTCTCTTCCGTCAGTAAGGCATGAGGAATTCAGAGAGGGAAGTGCTGAGCTTGTATCATTTACTATCTATCTATTCACATAAATGTAAATGTGTGTCTGGATTGTAGGGTGACTTCTGATGGGCCAAGGGGGATTCAGTAAAATGTCAAGGTAAAGAACTCAGAATAAATGCTGTAAAACAAGGACAATATCAGGTCCCATACCTGGTCTAATTGCCTTTTAAAATAAAAATTTGTGTTTGGCTACTTAATAGAAGTAGGAAGCCATGAATGGTAATATGAAGAAATATGATACTTGGAAAACCTGTTGATGTATAGGGATCTTAAAGATTATAACCCAATATTTTACCAGAAAAAAAAAAGCAAAACAAACAATAAACTCTGATACCATAACAGAGAAGGAAGTTACTCACAGACAAATCCAGGGGTTTCTGTGGGATATGTTGTGTATTAGGATTGAGAGATTCTCTCTTCTTTAATAATCCATGGATTATTCGGGATCATCTAACCAGGGCTGTTTGCTTTGGATAGTGTCAGAATGTCCAATAGACGCAATAAACAGTATAACAGAAGCAAAATTTAAAAGTAAATAAATAGGCAAATTTAATCTTTTTTAAGCTCCATTTTAACTCCCCTCCCCCACAAACAGCAGTGTTTTTACCTCATTTTCTTCTAGATTTTAAAAAGTGTCAGTGGATTATCACATTGCACAAGAAACACACTATGAAAACCTGGCACGTGTTTATACAATTTGATAATATTCAGTACTCCACAGTGTTGTTTAATCAGACATAAATGATTTAGTTCAAGTAACTGTAATGAACATCATATTTAAAGAAGGTAGGCAATTCTGGAAGCAGTTGGAAACCAAAAACATGGAATTGGGTCATGCAGGAAGCTTCTTTGATGCTCCTCTGTAGGCTCATCAATCCTACCCAAAGTAAGACGTCTTTCCTTTTCTGAGAAAAGGCCGCTCAGTCCTAGTATCCTGAGAACTGTTAAGATAAGCATACAAACTCTCCTTGTACCTTTCCCCTCCCAGTGCCTGTCTTATGCAGAGTAGGAGTAGAACATTTTAAAGAAGACTCCTAAATCCCTGCCATGATCTTATGGAAAGAGCTGGAGTTTGGATATCAGATAGATTCAGATTCAATTCACAGCTTTACCATTAATAGCAATGTGAGTTAGACATATAGCCTCTCTGAAACTCAGCTTATTTATTTATCAAATGAGGATAATAATAGCTACCTGGCAGGTGTATGGTTAGAATTCAATGAACTAGCATATAGCAAAATCTAGTGCAGTACTTAGCACCACTTAGCAGCTCAATAATGTTATTTCTCTTTCCTGTTAATATAGATTAGTTGAATCAGATTTTCTTCCTAAAAACCTAAAAATAAACATGTAAACAGATAGCGATCTTCATTCTTCCTAAGTGGCGTTTACCTGAACTGTTGTGTTACACAGTCCAGTATATATATTACTCTGACTGGTGACCCCTAGAGTTGTAAAATGTGGTGACCCTGGGTGTTTCCTTATTAGCCTAACTGAATCTATATCTGATAGAATAAGTGGTGGAGACATTTACACAAAAACCCACTCCCCTCCCATTTACCCAGGCTACTGAGGTATAAAAGCTCAGTCTCTGCTAGTAACTAACCAGGTGATCCTGGACAGGTCACTTCCCTCTCTGATTCCCAGTCTTGCCATTGGGATCAAAAAGACCTCTACAGGACCTTCCAATAGTAAGCCTCCAATACTCTGGGACTCTTTCTGGCTAGTGTGGGCTAGGACAACATTTAAGGTCAGATGGGAACCACTAAAGTCCTTGGAAAGGAGGGGAAGTTGAACAGGAGAACAGTAGCTGCAGAGCTCAGATGACTCAAAGCAGGAAAAGGAAGTGATTGTGGTTCTCATTAATCTCACTACCATCCTCTACACCATGATCTTTCTTTTTTAAGTCTGCCTAAAATATATTTAGTTTGGGGAATGGTTTGGTAATTTGGTGAATAGTTCAAATGATCCTATCCATCCTTCATCTATTGTGTAGAGAAGTCCTGGGCCAGGCAGCTCCAAGAAGCCTAGTGTTTCCAGGAGCTGCCAGGTTTTCAAGGGCTCTTGCATTTTCTCCGTCTTCTTCTCCCCACTTTTGCTCACTTGTGCCCATGTGCCTCTTTTTTTTTTTTTTTTTTTTTTTGGCGGTACGTGGGCCTCTCACTGTTGTGGCCTCTCCCGTTGCAGAGCACAGGCTCCAGACGCGCAGGCTCAGCGGCCATGGCTCACGGGCCTAGCCGCTCCGCAGCATGTGGGATCTTCCCGGACCGGGGCACGAACCCGTGTCCCCTGCACCACCAGGGAAGCCCCCATGTGCCTCTTTACAGTCGATATACCCCTCCCCACCCCTGGCTGGATGTAAACACTGATCTGCTTCTTGTCACTACAGATTAGTTTTGCCTATCCTAGAATTTCATGTACGTGGAATAATATAGAAGGTATTCTTTTGTGTCTGTCTTCTTTCACTAAGCATAATATTTTTGAGATCTATTCATGGTCTTGTGTATATCAGTCTTTTGTTCCTTTTTAATGTCAAGTAATTTTGCATTGTACAGATATACCAGAGTTTGGTTTATTAGCCTGTTGATGGACATTTGGGTTGTTGACAATTTGGGACTATTACAAATAAAGCTGTCATGAACATTTTGATCTAAGTCTTTTTGTTGACATATATTTTTACTTCTCTTGGGAAACACCTAAATGTAGTAGAATTCCTGAATCATATAAAAAGTGTGTTTTAACTTTTTAAGAGACCAGTAAACTGTTTTCTGAAAGAAACGTTTTTTTCACTCCTACAAATAATGTATGGGTTTCAATTGCTCCACATCTTTGTCTATACTTGTTATTGTTAATATTTTTAATTTTAACTATTTTTGTAAGTGTGTGGGGATTTCAATTTGTATTTTTCTGCTGACTAATTTTATTGAGCATCTTTTCTTGTGCCATTCATATATCTTCATTTATCTTCATTTTGAAGTGTCTATTCAAATCTCTTCCTCACTTTTAAAGTGGGGTCTTTGTATTCTTATTGAGTTTTAAGAGTTCTTTATATATTCTGGATAAAAGTCTTTTGTGACATATGTGTTTTACAAATATTTTCTTCCAGACTGTAACTTGCCTTTTCATTGTATTAATGGCTTCTATTGAAGACCAGAAGATATTAATTCTGATGAAGTCTAATTTTTCAAAATTTTTTATGGTTAGTGCTTTATGTGTCTAAGAAATTTTTGCCTACCTCAAACTGTGAAGATTTTTCCTATGTTTTGTTCTAAAAGATTTATAGTTTTAGCTTTTACATTTAAGTCTATGATCTATTTCAAATTTGCTTTTGCATACAGTGTGAGGCAAAGATTGAGGTTCATTTTATTTCCATAAGGATATCTCATTATTCCAACATCGTTAAAAGACTAATCTTTCCCCGCTGACTTACCTGGCATCTTTGACCATATACATGAGGGTCTATTTCTAGACTATTTTATTGATTTATATGTCTGCTCTGACCCACACTATAGTGCACTGGTTGTTGTAGCTTTATTGTACTGCACTTTTTATTGCAGTCATGAAATCAGGAAGTCCTTCTCCTTTGCTCTCCTTTGAAAAAAAAAACCACTTTTTACCATCCTAGGACTTTACATTTCCACATACATTTTATTTTATTTTATTTTTAACATCTTTATTGGAGTATAATTGCTTTACAATGGTGTGTTAGTTTCTGCTTTATAACAAAGTGAATCAGTTATACATATACATATGTTCCCATATCTCTTCCCTATTGCGTCTCCCTCTCTCCCACCCTCCCTATCCCACCCCTCCAGGCGATCACAAAGCACCGAGCTGATCTCCCTGTGCTATGCGGCTGCTTCCCACTATCTATCTACCTTACGTTTGGTAGTGTATCTATGTCCATGCTTCTCTCTCGCTTTGTTACAGCTTACCCTTCCCCTCCCCATATCTTCAAGTCCATTCTCTAGTAGGTCTGTGTCTTTATTCCTGTCTTACCCCTAGGTTCTTCATAACATTTTTTTTTTCTTAAATTCCATATATATGTGTTAGCATACGGTATTTGTCTTTCTCTTTCTGACTTACTTCACTCTGTATGACATACATTTTAGAATTAGCTAGTCAATTCCTGCAAAAATGCCTGTTGGTGTTTTTAATGGGATTGCACTGAATCTATAGATCATTTTAGAGAGAACTCACATCTTAATAGTCTTGAGTTTTCCAACCCATGAACATGGGATATGTCTCCATTTATTTAGGTCTTCTTTAATTTTTTCAGAAATGTCTGTGACTAGTATATAGAAATAAAATTGCTTTTAATAGTGATCTTGTCTCCTGGGACCTTGCTAAATGTACCTAATAGTTCTAGTAGCACATTTATATAGATTCTTTAGGATTTTCTACAACTGTGATCATACTGTTTGTGAATAAAATCTTACAGTCTGTCACTCACTTTTGTGTTTTTACTTTTGTAATAAAAACAAAAAAAGCTGTTCCTTCTCTTAGCTCATCTTTGAGGTCCTGGGTGTCACTTGGTTTCTATAAGCTGTATTGCTTCATCAATTCCAAGGTATTTTAAGCCTTAAAATAGACATCTGAGAGTTAATGTGTTAAAAGTTTCTTAGGTATGCCAATTAGGACATTGAATTACAATTTTTTTTCCTTTCTGTATTTCCACCTGATCACTATTTTCATACATTAATTATCTTTGTATTATCAGAGCCTAATGGTGCCTCACACTCAAAAAAGTTTAATATTTATTTAATAAAGGAATAATATAACTAACACATTTATAGTGCCTTAGCTATATTCTGATGAATTTGGTAAGAAGTTGGTCTTTGTTGGCCCCAACATTTTCATTCAAATTATATTATCTATTGTCATGATTCTCTGACTAACCTCATTGTCATCTATTAGGTGGATATTCCTGAATCTCATTTTCTAATCCCTTTTAAAAACTTGTTTCAACTATAATACAGTTATGATCCATGTAACAGTAATTGGATTTATTAAAACTTTGCTAATTTTTCCCATTTGAAAGTAATGTTTAGTCCCATTTTCTTCATTCTTCATCTGAACACTTTGGTTGGGAAATATTGGTCATTTACCTGTTCTTGGAACCAATAACTTTTCTGACACTGACAGTTCTAAAGTGTTGATGCTGTCGAAATAGCAACACAGGATCTCTGCCTTCACTGCTGCCAGAGGGTTTAGAGCAGGCACAGGAACAGAGGGTTCTTCCAGCTGTTAGCTTAATTTCATCTGGCTCAAAGCCAGTTTTCTAAAATTAACTTTGACTAAAGCTGAGAAGGCTTTTAAAAAAGACCTCTGTTGGGCTTATACTACAAGGCCACAAGATGGATCTATTCTTCCACGAAAGAGGAGACTTTCTGATGTGAGATGGCCATTCTACCTGTAAGCAATATATCTGGTTTTTCTGAGCTAGCGAAGTCCCAGGAACATCACTATATCTCAGTTCCTTAAACCTCCATTTCTTGCTGCAGGAAGTCAAATTTTTTATTTAGGGTTCTCTTGCCCAAATATTTCTAAGAATCCCCAGTGGTCCTTATATGTGTCCAAGTATCAGTCCTGATTGTCACTTATTGGTGCTGGTGTTGGTGCTGGTGCTGAGCTGTCACTTCTTATCCTCAGCCCAAACAAATACAGAGAGGTATTCTCTACCCACATGGTAGAGATGAAAGTGAAGTAAGAAAGAGAATGCCTCCTTTTGGTGTTATGTTCTCTTAAGGACAGAAGTGTTCCAAATCAAGGTTATTTGAGCCTTAAAGTTTTGCAACAATTAGTGATGAGAGTGAATTTTATTAGTGAGCCTTTTTTAGTTTTTAGTTCTCTCAGGAATTAGCAGATATATGGGCAGTGTGAAGGGCATTCATTTTTGACAAGAAGAGACACAGAATACTTAATGTATAGATAAATTTCCCAATGCTGCATTTTTCGTAATCATCGTTTTTAATGACTTCCTCATGTGCCATTGAAAAGTAATATTGCAATTTACTTAACTATTCCCCATTTTTTCCATATAAATTGTTTCTTGGTTCTTGCTATTAAATACAGTGTTTCAGTGAATATCATTAGACATTAAGCTTTGCCATATTTAAAACTATTTCCTTGGGGTAGACTTCTAGGACTAGAATGTGTGGGTAAAGGGTACATGAATATCTTTGTGCTTCTTGAGGTAGAGTACCGAACTGTTAAACAACAAATCCATTCAGAGAGGAAAATAAACTTTTCGGTTGCTAGAATATAGGTAACACCGTCCTCTAATATTTAGGAACCTGAGACTAAATATCAGAAGGTTATTTAGTGAGCAAAATAACAGACTAGAGGAAATACTATTGGCTTATGGAGAGTTTATATCAGGCTGTATATGCAGACCACACTAACCTCCTACTCCCAGACCCAGCACAGGTACACTTTGGGGGCTATTGCTAAAAATGAACAGAACACACTGCAAGATTTCAATTTTTCTGTGAAGGAGGGTTCGTTGACATCTCTGTGCTAGACGAGTCTCTGTGATGTGGTTACTTCCAGCATTCACCAGCTGAGGAACAAAGTGTCAGAGGAGCATGATGTTCTCAAGAAGAAGGAGATGGAATCAGGGCCCAAAGCATCCCACGGCTACGGAGGTCGGTTTGGGGTGGAAAGAGACCGAATGGACAAGGTGAGTTGAAAGGGGGATATTTGCTTTAAAAAAATAAATAAGTGAATTGATTCATTTGTTGGTTTTATGGTTTAAAACTTATTCAAAAGTAAAATATTCATTTGGGTTTTAAAAGAGAATGTCCACATATTATTTGTGTCATTTTCCCCCTGATTTCAACACATAAAATATAGATGACGGAAAATGGGAGCCAAGAATTTAGAAGGGCTGGCCTAGTGTACGTAGACCCAGCCACACTGTAACTCCTTGACTAAGGAGACACACATAGAGAAGGGGAAAATATGTTTTAAAATCACTTACTGCTTTTAAATGGATGTGTCTCTTACTGGTTTCTTTACTGTATATTTAGTGTTCTTTTTGTACATATTTTAGACATCACTTAATATGATTTGCACATAGATGTGAAAAATATTTATGTGAATTTATCTTAGATGTCCTCAAATATATTATTATTTTTCCTTTATCCATTAGATACTATGAAAGTATGATAAAAAGGAAGCCTGTATGTTGAATTGTATTTTTCCATTGACTTTCCTAACCTCAAAGATAAAGATATAGGACTTCCCTAGTGGTGCAGTGGTTAAGAATCCGCCTGCCAATGCAGGGGACACGGGTTCGATCCTGGTCGGGGAAGATCCCACATGCTGCGGAGCAACTAAGCCCATGGGCCACAACTACTGAGCCTGCGCTCTTGAGCCCAAGAGCCACAACTACTGAGCTCACGTGCCACAACTACTGAAGCCCGTGCACCTAGAGCCCATGCTCTGCAACAAGAGAAGCCACTGCAATGAGAAGCCGGCACACCACAACAAAGAGTAGCCCCCGTTTGACGCAACTAGAGAAAGCCAGAACGCAGCAACGAAGACCCAATGCAGCCAAAAATAAATAAATAAAAAATTATTTTAAAAAAAGATAGAGATATATTCGTATAAGAAAAAAGAGTTAATCTCCAAGGAGAAAAAGCGATTTAATGAAAGCTGTTAGTTCACCCTTCTGTCATTGTGTAAAGTGCAAAGTAGGCATTGTATTCTCCCACAGAATTCCTAGGAAAGAGTAAAATAGATAAGCAGTCATTCATTCCTGAATTCAGCAAACAAAGTTGACCTACACAGACCCAAAAACACTGCAAAATGAGCTCCCAGGAGCTCATATAGGGCAGTGTTTCACATCCATCTCTGTATTAATATTTACCCCAGCATGGAATCGGAAATTCAAGAGGGAGAAGAAACTTTTTAATTTCTTCTTAGTTGAGACTCTGCAAGGTATCACTATTTGGTTTGAAGTATTATTCAATTCCAAGATTATTAAAGCATCCATATCCAAATATTAAAAGAGACATACCTTTCAAAACCAAGTAGAAAATGGTAGATGGAGAAAAAAGTGGAGGGGAATAAAAAACAGTTAAATTATATGCCATCTTGGACTACTCACGGTGTTGTCTACCAGCCCCCTTTGGTATAAAGAGTCAATCACTGTTAATATTAGGGCCCAGGCTGCACTTCTGAACTTTGATGGTTGTGTAGGAACAAAGATCCAGAACAAAAGCACCTGGCTGTGTTAAATATACAATCCGGGCTATGGCATCTAGTCAGTCCCCTTAGGTGTCTCCCCAGTAACTACCCTCATTTCTATTTTGATGCACAAAGCCCGTGTTTCACCCTCTTTTTAAGCAGTGGTTTAAACACTTCCCTGTCTATGTAATCTCTATCTTTCTGGTTCCCAACCCATCCTATGGGAGTTTCCTAAATGATGGGTTCCTAGTGGTATTAAAGAAGAGTCAGGATGTGCAAGGTTCCAGAAAAAGTCATCTTGCTCTCCCATCACACGCTCCTTGGCACTCCGTCAGAGATTATCAGTGTGACCTAGAGTGGAATTTCTTGTATTCTTACATCCCATCCTATCTCTGATCATTTTATTTTTTCATGGTCATTTTTATCTTCTCACTCATTCCGGTCTTGATTTTTCTCAGAGTGCTGTGGGCCATGAGTATGTTGCTGAGGTGGAGAAGCACTCTTCCCAGACTGATGCTGCCAGAGGCTTTGGGGGCAAATACGGAGTGGAGAAGGACAGGGCAGACAAGGTAAGTGACAACTCTCTCCCTGTGCCACCCAACTCAGATCATGTGGGACTTACCAACAGTCACCTTGAATGTAGGTCTGTGCTTCTCCTGTGGAAAGATGGGGCAGTGGCCTCACGGAGGGTCCATCATAAGGATGGCTCCCACACCTCCCTCAGCAAGTTCTTTGGTGCCGCTGTTGGAGGCCACATGCTGACCTGAAAGGTGTTAATTTAAGAGACAAAGACTCCCAAACTCTGAATAAGGAACCCCTAAGCCATTGTTTTTATTGTTTTCCCCCCTGCATTTTATTTTATTTGTTTATTTTTTAAACATCTTTATTGGGGTATAATTGCTTTACAGTGGTGTGTTAGTTTCTGCTGTATAACAAAGTGAATCAGCTATACCATATATCCCCATATCCCCTCCCTCTTGCGTCTCCCTCCCACGCTCCCTATCCCACCCCTCTAGGTGGTCACAAAGCACCGAGCTGATCTCCCTGTGCTATGTTAAGCCATTGGTTTTATCATACCTGTACGCATGAAGGGAGAAGAGGAAATTCCAAAGCTCCTCCTTTGGTCTAATATGAAAGCCTTATAAATATTTATGCCTTTCAGGAAAACAGACATATCAGCTGAAATATTATTACAATGGTAGCAAATAATCAAGTAAAACAACTAATTAAGGTTACAATGTTTTTAGAAGGTGAAGGTTACTTTTCACAGGACTTAGTACTAACTCCTTGAAGTCCAGGTGTTTTAAAGACTCCTTTGTACAAAAAAGTAGTGATAGTTTTAAAGAGAGAAAGAGAAAAAAGACAGCATGATTACAGACGATAGAGTGGTCCGGAGAGTACGATTGATAACTCATTCATGTTCTCATTTTCACACCTTAGTAGATCAGATTCTTTGAGCTCATTCTTTATGGGGCTGAGTAGTGTCTCTGCCCTGCAGCAGCACACAGAGGGGACATTTCCTTCACAGCTAGCTGAGATTTTGTTTGTTTGTTTGTTCGTTTAACCTGCAGCTGTTAATAAGTAGGCCTGAATCCTTAAAGCTAAGTGTTAGAGTGTTATTTGAATTGTAGGGGTAAAGAAACCCAGAAAAGTTCAAAGCATACTATAAGGTAAAGTAAAAGCACAGAGGATAATTTTTAAAAGCAGTAATGGAATATGGAGCACATAATGGTCTCTAATCAGGGTGCAGTTTCTCTTCCTTCTTGGCTCCCCTACTGCCTTTGCCTAATCTTTCACTGTTCTTTCTTTCAATTCCTGCCTCACCAGCCATAAACCGAATCACCTTAACAATCAGTGTGTCTTGTAAATCAAGAAACAATACATACTAATAACTTTTTTTAAAATAAATTTATTTATTTTACTTATTTATTTTTGGCTGCATTGGGTCTTCGTTGCTGCCCACGGGCTTTCTCTAGTTGTGGCGAGTGGGGCCTACTCTTTGTTGTGGTGCGTGGGCTTCTCGTGCAGTGGCTTCTCTTGTTGCAGAGCATGGGCTCTAGGCGCGTGGGCTTCAGTAGCTGTGGCACGAGGGCTCAGTAGTTGTGGTTCTTGGGCCCTAGAGCACAGGCTCAGTAGTTGTGTCCCACGGGCTTAGTTGCTCCGCAGCATGTGGGATCTTCCCGGACCAGGGCTCAAACCAGTGTCCCCCGCATTGGCAGGCGGATTCTTAACCACTGCACCACCAGGGAAGTCCCATACTAATAACTTTTAAAACGCAAAATCTAGACTTGCTTAGGGACCTATTACTGAGCCATATGGGGACATAGCTAGGTTAGATATTTACCAATATATCCAGTCCCAAAGCAGCTAGGATCCAGATTCTCCTGGTTGCCTCTCATCCCACCAAAATCTACATCTCTGGGTTTCCACTGTTGTGTAAGGAAGGAGAAGAGGCACAGTATAATCAGTCAGTATAGGATGATATCTCTTACATGTGCACAGTGCTGCTTTATAGTTTAAAAGGCAGTTTTCTAGCTATTATCTCATTTTAGTTTCATGAGACTTAGGAAGAAAAACACTAATTTACTGAGTGCCCACACCTTATGTATCTTGCCCCATTTAGTCCTCACAATATCCCAAATAAGTTGGAATCATTTTACAGTTGAGGTTAATAAGGCAGGTATACCTATTTTCATTTCATATTTAAAGGGCCCAAGGGGGACTTCCCTGGCAGTCCAGTGGTTAAGACTCTACACTTCCACTGCAGGGGAGCACGGGTTCCATCCCTGGTCAGGAAACTAAGATCCCACATGCCTCCGTATGGCCAAAAGAAAAACAAAACTAAAAAAAGAGGCTGAGGCTTAGTAATATTAAAGGACATAGCTAAAGTTACACAACTACAAATAGGAAAGGTGGGGTTGGGGTTTGCATCTAGAGCTATCTGTGTCCAGGGCCTATGGCCATTGGTTTGTAGCACACTGCCTTTACACCAGCCTGTCAGGGTACTGTCTGTTTCTACATTGAACCCCCATACTCAGCTCTGAGCCCCTATAACTAACCCCTGGGCTGAGCTATAGGTGTAAGGGTAAGTGAGAGCGGGAGAAAATGTTCATCTCTGACTCTAATCAATTCTCTCTCCTTTTCTCTGTAGTCAGCTGTTGGCTTTGATTACAAAGGAGAAGTGGAAAAACACACATCTCAGAAAGGCAAGGACCCTGCATTTCAGCCTTAGCAACCTGACTGCCCAGACTTCAACTTCCAACAGCCATCATCGACTCCCTTTAGTTCCATGGCCCAGTTCCCTGCTATTTTATTTTATTTTTAAATCCAAGCATGTACTTGCTTCTTTTTTTCTCCTATATTGCTTTCTATGAGCTTGGTCAAGTTTTCTTTAGTCCCATTTCCCCTCTAATGGATCAAAAATAGGATATTATACTCCTTTATTTTAGGAAGTTATTCCTAAGTTTTAATGTGCATCTGCGGCTTAAGTTTTAAATTAATCACTATTTCTTCCTGAGTAACACAGGAAATGAAGAATAATTTAATTACATTTCTTCTACATTCTACAGTCTTTGTACCAACTGAACAATTGTTTAGTATATCGATTACATGTGTTTGTTTTTAAACCCCACAAAAATTAATCATTATTATTACTAGGTGAAGGCTTATTTAAATTGACCAACATATTTACCAGTTTACTAGCTCATCATTGTTTATAATATTTCATTGTTTCCTCCTTACTTCTTCTATTCCTTCTTGCTAGAGTATATCCTTTGATAATTCTTTCAGTGAGAGTCTATGAGAGAACTCCCAGGCTTTGTCTGAAAAAAAAATTTATTTTGCTCCATTCTTCATTGTTATTTTCCCTTCATCGTGTTGAAGATACTATTCCATCATCTGTGGCATTTCTCTTGGGTTAGTCTAATCATCATTCCTTTGTACATAACATGTCTTGTCTCTCTGTTTTTGTTTTGTCTCATGAAAATTTTTCTTTTTGTTTCTGATGTCCTGAAATATCATCAGGCTATATCTAGGTGTTGATCTATTTTTATTATTCTACATGAGACTTATTGCTCCTCTTCAACCTGAGAATTAACTTTCAATATGAAAAGTTCTTGGGCATTTTCTCTTTAGATAGTGTCTCTCCTCTCTTCTCTTTTATTCTTTCTTCTGGAACTCAGATGTATATTAGAACTTTTAATTCTCCATCTCTCTCTCTCTTTTAAAAAAGACTTTATGTTTTCAGAACTTTTTAGATTTAGGACAAAATTGAGAGGAAGTTACAGTCCTGCACCCATACATGCATAGCCTCCCCCATTATCAACATCACTGACCAGAATGGTGTGTGTGTGTGTGTGTGTGTGTGTGTGTGTGTATTTTTTTTTCTTTCTTTCTTTTTTCTTGCCAAGGATGATTCTACACTAACACATCAAAGTCAGCCAAAGTCCATAGTTTACTTTAGGGTCCGCTCTTGGTGTTGTGCTTTCTATGGGTTTGGACAAAAGTATACTGACATATATCCATCATTATACTGTCATACAAAGTATTTTCAGTGTCCTAAAAGTCCTCTTTGCTCTGCCTATTCATCTCCCTCATCCCTCAGCAACCACTGATTTTTTTTTGTCTCTATAGTTTTGCCATTTACAGAATATTATATGGTTGGAATCATATACCATGTAGCCTTTCCAGATTGGCTTCTTTCATTTAGTAATATGCATTTAAGTTTCCTCCATGTCTTTTCATAGCTTGATAACTCATTTTTTTTTTTGCTGAATATTATTCCTTTGTCTTGATGTACCCCAGTTTATTTATCCGCTCACCTACTGAAGAACATAGTGGTTGCTTCCAAGTTTGGGCGATTATGAATAAAGCTGCTATAAACATCTGTGTGCAGGTTTTTGTGTGGACCTACATTTTCAGCTCCTTTGGGTAAACACTAAGGAATGCAATTGCTGGATCCTATGGTAAGAGTATGTTAAGTTTTGTAAGAAACTGCCGAACTGTCACTCAGAGTGGCTGCACCATTTTGCATTCCCACCAACAATGTATGACAGTTCCTGTTGCTCCACATCCTCACCAGCATTTGGTGTTGTGAGTAGTCTGGATTTTGGCCATTCTAATTGGTGTGTAGTGTTATATTATTGTTTTAATTTGCATTTCCCTGATGATATATGATGTAGAGCATCTTTTCATATGCTTATTTGCTATCTGTATATCTTCTTTGGCAAGGCATCTATTAATATATTTGACCTATTTAAAAAGTTGGGTTGCTTGTTTTGTTATTGTTGAGTTTTAAGAATTCTTTGTATATTTAGGGTAACAGCCCTTTATGACATGTGTCTTTTGCAAAGATTTTCTCCCAGTGTAAGGCTTGTCTTCTCATTTGCTTAACATTGTCTTTCACAGAGCAAAAGTTTTTAAAATTTTAGTGAAATCCAGCTTATCAATTATTTCTGTCATGTGTTGTGTCTTTGGTGTTGTATCTAAAAAGGCATCACCATACCTAAGGTCATCTAGGTTTTCTCCTATATTATCTTCTAGGAGTTTTATAGTTTTGCATTTTACATTTAGGTCTATGATCCATTTTGATTTAATTTTTGTGAAAAGAGAATTTTTGTAATGCATGTGTCTAGATTCATTGTTTTTTTAATCTGTGGATGTCCACTTGTTCCAGCACCATTTGTTGAAAAGACTATCTTCTCTTCATCGTGTTACCTTTGCTCCTTTGGCAAGCATCAGTTAACTATAATTATGGAGGTCTATTTCTGGGCTCTCTGTTCTGTTCCACTGATTTATTTGTCTAGTGTTTCACCTCTACCACACTGTCTTCATTACTTTAGCTTCATAGTAAGTCTTAAAGTCTGGTAGTGTCAGTCTTCTAACTTTGTTCTCCTTCAATATTGTGTTGGCTATTCTGGGTCTTTTGCTTCTTCATATAAACTTTAGAAACTGTTGATCCAAAAAATAACTTGCTAGGGTTTTGATTGGGGTTGCACTGAGTCTATGGACCAAGTTGGGAAGAACTGACATCTTGACAACGTTGAGACTTCCTATCTATGAACATGGAATATCTCTCCATTTACTTAGTTTTCTTTGATTTTGTTCATCAGAATTTCATAGTTTTCCTCATATAGATCTTATACATATTTTAAGTTTATACCTAAGCATTTCTTTGTTGGGGTAGTAATGTAAATGATATTGTATTTTTAATTTCAAAATCCACTTATTTGTTGCTTGTATATAGGAAAGCAATTGACTGTTGTATATTAACCTTGTATCCTGCAACCTTGCCATAATTGCTTATTAGTTTCAAGAGTTTGTCAATTCTTTTGGATTTTCTACATAGACAGTCATGTCATCTGTGAACAAAGACAGTTGTGTATCTTCTTTTCTAGTCTACATACTTCTTTTCTTGCATTATTGCATTAGCAAAGACTTCAAGTACAATGTTGAAAAGGAGTGATGAGACAGGCCATAGTTGCCTTGTACCTGATCTTAGTGGGAAGGCTTTAAGTTTATCACCATTAAGTATGATACTAGCTGTAGAGTTTTTGTGGGTAGTCTTTATCAAGTTGAGAAATTTCCCCTCTATTTCTAGTTTACTGAGAATTTTTATTGTGAATTGTGTTGGATTTTGTCAAATGCTTTTTCTGCATCTATTGATATGATCATGTGATTTTTCTTTTTTTCTTGTTGATGTGATGGATTATGCTAATTTATTTTCAAATGTTGAACCAGCATTGCATACTTAGGATGAATCCCACTTGGTCATGGTAGATAATTATTTTTATACATTGTTGGATTCGATTTGTTAATATGTTGTTGAGGATTTTTGAATCTGTGTTCATGAGAAATACTGGTCTCTAGTTTTCTTTTATTGTAATGTCTTTGTCTGGTCTGGGTATTAGAGTAATGCTGACCTTATAGAACAGTTGTGAAGTATTCCCTGTGCTTTTATCATCTGAAAGAGTGTGCAGAGGACTGGTATAATTTCTTCCTTAAATATTTGGTGGAATTCACCAGTGAACCCATGTGGGCCTGGTGCTTCCTGTTTCGGAAGATTATTAATTATTGATTCAATTTCTTTAGTAGATATAGGCCTTTCAGGTCATCTGTTTCTTTTTGTGTAAGTTTTGGCAGTTGTGTCTTTTCAAGGAACTGGTCCATTTCATCTTGGTCATCAAATTTATGGGCATAAAGTTGTTCATAGTATTATTTTATTACCTTTTAATTTCCTTGGAATCTGTTGTAATGTAGCCTCTTTCATTTCTGATATTATAGTAATTTATGTTCTCTCTTTTTTTCTTTGTTAGCCTGACTAGAGGCTTATCTATTTTATTGATCTTTTCAAAGAACCAGCTTTAGGTTTCCTTGATTTTCTCTATAGGCTTCTTGTTTTTAATTCCATTGATTTTTTTGCTCCAATTCTTATTTAGTTTTTCTGCTTACTTTGTATTTAATTTGTTCTTCTTTTTCCAGTTTCCTAAGGTGGACACTTAAATTGTTGATTTTAGGTCTTTTTTCTTTTCTAATATATGCATTGCTTTTCCTTATGCACTGCTTTCACTGCATCCAAAAATTTTGATAAGTTGTGTTCTTGATGTCTCTTAATTTCTCTTGTCTATCTCCCTCTCTTCATCTCCCTGTGTTGTATTCTGGGTAATTCCCTTGGATCTTTGTTAAGTTCTGTAACTCTCCCTTCAGCTGTATTTAATTATCATTTAAGTTGTCCACTAAATTTTTAACTTTATTTCATGTATTTTCATTTGTGCAAGTTCCCTTTGATTCTATAGAAAATCTGCTGATTCCTTTTCCATAATGCCCTATTGCTTTCCTTATGTTTTTCACCCTTCTTTAACTCTTTAATTATTTTTAAAGTATTCATTTTATAATTTCTTTCACATTGTTATATTATTTGCAGTTCTTGAGGGTGCTAATTCTTCTGTTCAGTTAATCTGTTTTCCCCCATGGTTATCTATTTTTTTGATGGTTTGTAATTTTTGTTTGCAAATTTATTTCAGTGGGGGGAAAGGGATATTTGTTTTATGAGAGTTTTATGTGCCTTGGGTTGAGAAGTTTCCCATCAGAGAAACTATGCCTTTATTTCTGTCTGAGTTCTAGGGGTTTTAATAGTAATAGACCATGTTTTCTTTATGATTTTTGTTTTCTGTTATGAATTCAATTTCTTAAGTAGATACAGGTCTATTCAGTCTTCTGATTTTTTCTTAAGTCAGTTATGGTATAGCGTGCTTTTCAAGGAATTTTTCCATTTTTATCTATATTTTCAAATATATTGGCATAACTTCATTTATAGTATTCCCTTATTTTCTTTTTAACCTCTGTAAGATCTATAGTGATATGTTCACTTTCACTTCTGATATTGTTAATTTGTGTTTTTTCTCTTTTTAATTATTTTTGCTAGAGATTCATCAGTATTATTTTTTATTAATTTCAAAGAAGTATCTTTTGGCTTTGCTCATTTTCTCTATTATTTACTTGTTCTTCTCTATTATTTACTTGTTCTTAAAATTCTATTGAATTCTGCTCTTATCTTCATTATTTTTTCTTTCATTTTAATGTGGGTTTAGTTTGTTCTTTCTGTAGCTTCTTAAGGTAGAAACTTAGATAATTGATTTTAAACCTTTGTTTACTGTATGGGCTTTTAAAACTATATATTTCCCTCTAAACCCTGTTTTTGCTACATTCCACAGTCATGCATATTTTAATTTTCATTCAGTTCAAAACATTTTCTAATTTTCCTTTTCATTTCTTCTCTGACCCATGAGTTATTTAGAAGTGTGTTGCTTATTTTCCAGGTATTGGGGAAATTTTCTAATTTTATTGTTATTAACTTCTAATTTAATTCTTTTGTGATCAGAGGATATGTTATCTCATGTTCCAATCTTTTGAAATGTATTGAAACTTTTTATAAGGACAAGCATGTGGTCTATCTTGGTGAATGTTATATGTGCATGGAAAAAAATGTGTATTATGCAGTTTGGGGGTGCAATATTCTGTAAATGTCACTTAAGTCTTGATAATGTTATTTGGGCCTTCTATAATTTTAGATTCTTTTTGTCGAAATTTTCTATTAATAATGAGAAAAGAGTGTTAAAATTTTCAACTATGATCATAGATTTGTCTATTTTGCTTTCTGCTTTGCTTCATGAGTTTTGATTCTGATAATAGGTTTATACCAGCATATATATTCCTGATGAATGACAAGTTGCACTCTTATCATTGAGTTATGTCTCTCTTATCTTTTATAATGCATTTTGTCTTGGGGTCCATTTTGTCTCATATTCATGCCATCCTTCTGATGCTTACTGTTTCTGTGGTATATATTTTCCTACATCAGTATTCAATTAATTTCTCAGCTTAGAATTTCTGTATGATGTAAGTAGCATGAAACTGGATGTTTGTATCCCACACCTTCAGGTGTAGGCTTGGAGCTTCCAAGTCTCATAGGTAAAACTTCCTTCTCTAAATGCTAAAAAAAAACTACAGTTCCTCTCACTATTTCCCTGGACAGGTAAGTAGGCTTTTTCTAGAATTCTTTTATAGGAGTGGGCAGAACCTGCTCTCCAGCCACCTGTTCTTATAGGAAGTAGAACCCCAGACCCTAGATCCTAATCCCTAGGCACTAAATTTGGGACTTAAAACAGGTTGGGTTTTCTATGTCAGCTCATAATTACCATCATGTCAACTGTTTTGATTCATCTGTTTGTTTCTGGAGCCGGGAATTTTTTTCTTCTTTTCTTTTGAGATTCACTATTTAAAAAAGAAAAAAAAGAGAGATTGCTCTATTTTTCTGACGTTGCTAAGTGTTTATATAGGATTAGGGAAAGGCATATATTTCATATGCATCTCTCTTTTTTTCTGGAAGTCTCTCCTCTATACTCTCTATACTTTCTCCTTCCTTGAAGAAGGGAGAAAATTCAAATGATCTTCTCATCTTGAAATGGAAGTAAGGGAGGAGAGGAAAAGAGTGAACATTGTTTAAAGCTTACAGAAGTTGCTTAGAACAACATTTCTCTTTCATTTCCCAGTATTCAAGCCCCGCTCTCTTCCTGGGCCCCTATCACCCTGCACCCATCCCTCCTGACTCTTCTCTTCCACAGCACTTCCCCGTGGGCTGAGAGTGAGCTCTCACGACTGCTCCTTCCACCATAGATTACTCTCATGGCTTCGGTGGCCGTTATGGGATAGAGAAGGACAAACGGGACAAGGCAGCTCTGGGATATGACTACAAGGGAGAGACAGAGAAACACGAATCCCAAAGAGGTAAGTTGGGATTGGAGAGGAGGGAGGTCACAGGGTACATGGAGCCCTCCTTCTGCCCCTGAAGGCTGACATGGAGGACCCAGAATATGAGGGGCAGGTATGCAGGAAGTGGTGGGATGAAGAGTAAGTGTACATATATAGGGGTAGCTGGGAGGAGACCAACAGGGGTGGAGGGGAAAACAGCAAGCTATGGAGCAGGACAGAGGAGGGTGACCAAAGAAAAGGGATCACTGAGAAAGGGATGAAGATAGACAGGCCGGGTGATGGCAAGAGGGTGATTTGGCTGTGAGTCTTAGAGGTCCCTCTGCTTCACAGAGAGAAAGCCTTCTTCCCTGGGACACATAGGGGATGGCTGGGGGGCACTCTTCAATTTTTCCTGTTTCTTCCCTTATATTTTCCCCTTTTCTGTCACTTCTTTCTTTTTGTTTCTCTCTTCCCATCTCTCATCCCTCCATTCTCTCTCAAGTGTTTTTCTCCCCATCCTTTTTCATCTTTTCCCACCCATGCCTCTCTATCATCTGATTTTCACACTTTCTCATTGATCTTTCTCTTTTCCTCATTCCTGTCTTCTGGTCTTCCTTCTCACTGCTCCCACTCCCTCTTCCCATACATTTCTAGCATTTTAACTCCTCTTATGACTCTCAGATCTTTCCATCCTGCAGATTATGCCAAGGGCTTTGGTGGTCAGTATGGCATCCAAAAGGACCGAGTGGATAAGGTAAACCACCAGAACACCAGTGTCTTGAGAATGGTTCCCTGAAGTACATGGAGAAGAGTGAGAGGCAAAGCTGGAAAAAGGATGGGCAAAGCTAGGTGCCCTGTACTGTCCTCCTGGTGTCCTGCTCTCCCCATTGACTGCCCTTAGCATCTAAAGGGCATGTCTTCTGAAGCCTGATATTTTTTTTTAGTATTTATTTATTTTGGCTGTGCCGGGTCTTAGTTGTGGCACACGGACTCTTAGTTGCGGCATGCGTGCAGGATCTAGTTCCCCAACCAGGGATTGAACCTGGGCCCCCTGCGTTGGGAGCATGGAGTCTGACCCAGTGGACCACCAGGGAAGTCCCAGAAGCCTGAGCTTTAACTAAGGAGAGTGGAGGGAGGCAGAGAGACAGAGAAACAGAAAAACTCCAGGAAAAGGTATTCGAAATTTCATTGATTGCTTGGCATTGATTAACTCAATCAATAATTTCTTCCCACTCCATTCAGTCGTCCCCTACACCTCTTCATGTACTGGCCTGAGACCCTCCTGCATTCCAGGCAACTGGACTTAGAGATGTGAGATTCCAGGAACACTGAGCTTTTTAAAAGGAGAGCTAATCCCACCAGTCTAGAACTTCTTTACCCCTCTCTCTGCCACAAAACAACACTATTTGAATACCCTGTCTAACTATAAGCATCAAAAGGTTAGGGAGACCTCCTATAGTGACCCAATCACCGATACTGCCTTCTGGATTATTACCACTCCCTTCCCCGTCCCCACCACTACACATACTGTTCTCTTACCTGCAGAGTGCTGTTGGTTTCAATGAAATGGAGGCCCCAACCACAGCTTATAAGAAGACAACACCCATAGAGGCTGGTAAGTTTTAATTCCCTTTCTCTGTGCTCTTCAACCTCTTCTCCCTTCTCATTCTTTTTTCTTCTTAGACTACCTATTCCAAGCCTTTACCTACCTAGATTAGCTGAGGTAGACTTAACCCCTACCCTCATATTCCCAGATTCGCTCTCCTAGAAAAAATTAGGTTAAGTGGATATCTGAGTGACACTGGTGAAGAAACCGTAAGCAGAGAACAGAGGGAGGAAGGGAGGGAGCCATTTGGGAAGAACACATAAGGAAAGGAGCTTTGGATGGGGGATAGAGGGTAGATGGTGGCCAGAGGGCATACAGCTTTAAGAAATGTGGACAGAGAAGATGCAGGTTAGGAGAACAAGCCTTATGATTTAAAAAGGGCAAGAGTCTGAGATCACATGGCCTGGCTGTATGGAAATCTAGGCATCAGGGTTGCCTTATCCTCCTATAACCCCCTTGTTCCTTCATTGATACCTCTTTACCTCCCTTTCCATGAGTCCCCTCTCTACCTGCTCTTCTTTGGATATTTAACTGGTTCCTCTTCTTCATTCCAGTGCCACTCCCCTACCTCCAACCCAAGACAACCCTAATTTTTCTTGCCTGTGTCTGCAGCTTCCAGTGGCGCCCGTGGGCTGAAGGCAAAATTTGAATCCATGGCTGAGGAAAAGAGGAAACAGGAGGAAGAGGAGAAGGCACAACAGAAAGCCAGGCAGCAACAGGAGAGAAAGGCCTTGGTAAAGATGAGCCATGAGGCTCAGCCACCAGTGGCCACTATGGAAGAGCCGGTGGTGTCAGCCCCATTGCCCAAGAAAATCTCCTCAGAGGTAAGTGTTTGGCCCTTCGGGATCCACGTCAAGGATTCCTTGCCCAGACAAGAGCCTAAGGGGCCTGTATTCTTAGTAGAAAATAAGGCACAGGCCTCCCCTGTGTTAGGCAAAGTCTACAGTTGCTATCCCTGTCTTCAGGAAGATTTAAATCTGATTGTGTAATTAAGCTTCATATATACATATGAGAATGTTAGCTGAAAAAAACCAAGGTTTACGTAGTACAACAGAAGATAGGTCACCAGCCAGTGCAGTCAATTACTGCTGCAACAACAAGAGGAAGGAGCTGTCATTTCAGGTTGGAGCCCATCTTGAGGAATGGATGATTTGAACTGGCAGAGGTAGGAAGGGGTATTCCAGGTCAGTACAAGAGAGAAGATGGAAGTTTCTTGCTCACTGGAAAGTTGCTTCATCCTCCACAGGCCTGGCCTCCAGCAGGGAGCTGTCTGTCATCAGAGTGTGGGCCTGTGAGAACCAGTAGAGAACAACCAGTGCCTACCCAGCCCCCAAGGCAGAATCCCCCAGAGGTAAGCAGAGCCCCAAAGATTCTCTGCTCCTTCCCCATCTCCTCATGTCCTAGTAGGTGGGCTGTACAGCGTGATCAACGATCCTGGTTTGTCTGGGACTATCCTGGTCTTAGCACTGAAAGTCTTATATTCTGGGAAATCACCCAGTCCTGGGAAGACTAGGATATTTAGTCATCCTAGCTGTCATCTTTCACCTTTTTTTTTTTTTGCTTTTGCTTTTGCTTCAATGTTTTCTTGGTCTTCCAAGCATTCTGACTTGCTTTCTGCTTCCCTTCTATCATCTTTTGGTAGGTGCTTTGAGTGGATGGGTGTGGGAGGTTGATGAATGAAGAGGGATGAAAGATTGTGTTCCCTAGGAGAGGCTGTTAGAAGGATGCAAGGATGGAGGGTAGAATGGAAGCATGGGGATGGGTGGGGTCTTAGCAGTCCTCCATTGGGAGATTTTGGAGAGGCAGCTCCTGGTGAACAGATGTCACCCTGCTTCACACTGTCTCTTCTCAGGACAATGAGGAGCCCCCAGCTCTGCCCCCCAGGACTCCAGAAGGCTTCCAGATGGAGGAAGAGCCAGTGTATGAAGAAGCGCCTGAGCCTGAGCCCGAGCCCGAGCCTGAACCAGAGAATGACTATGAGGATGTTGGGGAAATGGACAGACATGAGCCAGATGAGGAACCAGAGGGCGACTATGAAGATGTGCTCGAGCCTGAGGATCCCTCTTTTTCCTCCACTCTGGCTGGTGAGTGGTGGGGCAGCTCCTTTTGGTCAGCTGTAGGGGAGAGGAAGAGGGAGAATTCCCCCATTACACAGAAGGACCTGTCTGTTTTCCTTCTCCATGTTGATGAGACCATATTCATATTTCTCATTATGCAGGATCATCAGGCTGCCCGGCTGGGGCTGGGGCTGGGATCTCAGCTGTAGCCCTGTATGATTACCAAGGAGGTAGGTTGGGAGCGGCCTGAGGGGTCTGGTGCCTGGAGGCCCTTGATACATGAGAACGGGGATGGATTCTGGGGGTCAGGATAGGGCCCAGACTTGGTATCAAGAACAGGCCTATTTCCCTTCCTGAGGTTTAAAGGGGACACAAGGGTGGAGGGATTCCTGCCTGACCATCCTAATATCCTGTCAATTTTCTCCCCAGAGGGAAGTGATGAGATTTCCTTTGACCCAGATGACATCATCACTGACATTGAGATGGTGGATGAGGGCTGGTGGCGGGGACGTTGCCACGGCCACTTTGGACTCTTCCCTGCAAATTATGTCACGCTCCTCCAGTAACTGTGGCTGTCTGTCTTCTGCACTGTGACTTCCCTTGTCCCAAGTGGCTCTGCCTCCACCCGCTTTCCATTTCTGCTGCAAGTGTCTGACAGGATGTCATGACTTGCCTGAACCTCTAGACAGACTTGTCTCTCCCTCTCCATTAGGGTTTGGGGCAGAGACAGCATGAGGAAGGAGGTCTCCTTCTCCTCGGTGTCCTGTCTATCCTGGATACCCTAGATGATCTCAGGGATGTTTATCTTGTGTCCTGCCTCCTTCCCCATGAATCCCCCCTCTGACACCCACCCACCCCCCACTCTATCTTCCTTTGTTTGTGAACTCTGAGCTTCCTAGTTTGCTTACCTGGGAAGGTATGTTTATATTTCCTGGTTGTGCTGTTTGCTCACTTTCCTTCTCTGCAGAAATATCTCTGAATCTTTTCTCTGCTCAGTCCTAAAGTGGAAATAAAGCGGGACCATGACTCACCTCTATTCTGAGGTAAATAGTACTTTTTAATGCAGCCCTCAATGGTCCTGACTCTCATGGCTCCAATTCTCCTCCCATCTTTCAGGGATATCCAGAAAACTCCCTCCTCCACTGCCCATCACTCTGCACCCTGGATGTCAAGGGCCGTGCCCTTTCCTTAGACTCTACTGATACCCAGTCCAAAACAAGATGGGCCTGGGGAATGGCAGTAAGGTAGGGGAACAGGGGCCAGGAAGGGTCCATGATAAGACAGTTCAACTTCTGCTGGCTTCAGCAGTTGTGAGAGGCCAGCTGCTTTCTGCCTGGGAGTAATGACTACACTCTTTTCGTGCATAATGATTCTTGAGGCAAAAGCACAAATTAGGGGAAAGAAAGGAGGAAAAGATTTAGCCAAGAGAAAAAGACTAAAACTAAAGAAACAATGAGGTGTTAAGAGGATTTAGAGTGAGAGTGGCCTCTGCTAGAGAAAGTCTAGGCTTCCTTGTAGCTGGATGAATGAAATCGATGGTCATGTAAGAAGGTAGATTGAGGAAGCTCATAAAGTTTCTGTGTGGTCCAGAGCTGAGGCTGCTGATAGGAGAAGAAGTGAGGACCTTTGGACGGCCAGTGATAGGCAAAAAGCAAATCACCAAGCAAAGTATGGGGATGAGGGAGAATGAAAGGCCAGGACACGGTGAGTTTATTCTAACCCCCAGGCCATTGGGCTTGGCAAGGTCCAGAATAGGAGATCCTAGGCAAAACCAAAATCAAATCGAAATGAAAGTCAGGGATTTGGTATAGGGGATCTTTGATTGGTGGAAAATAGAAGTCTGTGCTATAACCGGTATCTGAAGTTGGATTCAGCTTTCAAAGATGGAGAAGACAGTGGGATCAAGGAAGAGCTAGGATTGGTGTCTGAGACCCATAGTTGCTGCAGGACTTTATAAAAGTCCTTAAAAGTTCAGTGGTGAGCTGTCCATGTGCTTAGAGCACTGCATCCCTCAGGCTCATTCCTTGGCTTTTCTTCAAGACACACACTCCTTTGTTTCCACAGCGACTTCTATGCCAGTGAATCACACATCTGTCTCTACACCTCACTTATAAGATTCACCCAGTTAGACTTTCAGAGTGAAAAGCAGCTTTTATTTCTGCCTATAGAGACATTGGGGTTTCCAGTGCATAGAGGTAAGTCATACTAGATATACACAATCTCATTCTTCACTTCAGTTTGATCTGACATCACACATAGATCAGACTTTTGCAGTGGTTTTATTCTTACATCCAAGTTCCACCTTGCTTTTCACTTTTCCCTTCATTATAAGACAGAAACTTCTTTTCCAGATCCTTATATTATTAAGGCAATAAAGTCCTTTCTGCCTCAGTTCTATAGACCTCGCCCTCCACATTTGGCTGATCTCTACTTGGACTGACTTTCTTGGCGGTGATTCTCTTCAAGGGCTCTGCTCGCAGACACCTCCCTGTCCAGGCTCCTATTCTTGGGTCCACAGTCCCCTTTCACTCTCCTTAGCTGCTTCTTAATCTGAAGCCGTGTCTAGCTGTCTTGCCTCTCTCAGGTGATGCTTGCTGCTCACGCTGCTCACTACAGCTTCATCCCACTAATCAAATCATCTGTCTAATCCACCATCTCTCTAAAAGGCTTCCCTTTTTCTCCAGTTGCCCTCTCACCATAAGATGTGCTTGATTGTGTAGGCCAGCGGATACCTGCAATACTCTGGTTTCCTGCGACATATACAATTAGATACCTTGTAAAATGTGTTTGATGATGTTGATCAGCTCAGTATTGTGCTGAAGGCAGCAGCTGGGAAAGTAAAGCGTGCCTGGAAGGGTGGGGCCCACAGAGCAGTGCGGTTAGTCTCCTGAATGCCCTCCTGCACCCTGGGCTGCCCAGAATGTCAAGGAAGAGCCCTCTGCTCTCTTCCTTTCTCTATACTTCTCTTGCAGCTCATGTTAGCCCCGGATTTTCACCTCCCTTAGTCTACAGCTCCCCTTGCTTTCTTTTTCTAATAAAATAAGAAACCCAAAATGGATTTTCAGAACTTTCTTCCTCCATATAGGAAGGACTAGATTCAAAACACATGGAACTGAACCCTGGATCAGTTCCTTTTCTCCCACTTCACTGCTTAGCTGTCGCAGTTATTCATCTTCACTGAATAAAATCTTAGCTCATGTTCTAGTTATATTTTTTAGAAAATGGCACCTTATATACAAATGTGAAATATAAACCAAACAATAAGGATTAGGAAAAATAGAGTTACGTTACTCAGTAGTACCAAGTGGCACATTATAATGGAAGATGAGCATACTTCTACTCTGGGATTTGCTTTAATGCCTTCTTGACTCTTCTCAGGGGTGTCATCTACTTCATCTATACCAGCTCTGAACCATGTTCAGAGGGGAACCCAGGCAATAACAAACATTCATATTGACTAGACTGTTTATTGTTGTTGTTGGTTAAATTCTTTGTTCTCTGCTCCCCCACAATGCCCATCCTCCTTTTCCCTTCTTTCTCACTTGCTGAGGACTGCTAGGAAAATGGCATCAATTAAAGAGAGAGGGTTAGGGTTAGGGCTAGGGCTAGGGTGAGGGTTAGGGTTAGGGTTAAGATAAATAGCTCAGCCTTCCTGGCTTCAGCTATACCTGGAGAGCTGATAGGATATACTTTTTGCACTGTGACCCAGGGACGTGAAGCCACACCAAGCAAACCATCTCCATTTGGTTCCCAACTTAAAATCATCATGTGTCTAAAACCTATTTGGTAAAGAAAGAAGAGCTGCATGAAATCATGACCATTGTAGATAACTATGTGAGATAAGAATTTGCTGTACTAAAAAGCTTATCCTAATTTACTGCCATCAGCATGTCGTTCTTTAGGGCAGTTGTTCTCAACCAGGAGCGATCTTGCTCCCAGAGGATTTTTAGCAATGTCTGGAGACATTTTTGGTTGTTATAGCTGTAGCGGTGCTACTAGTATCTATTGGATAGAGGTCAAGGGTGTTGCTAAACATCCTATAACACATAGGGCAGTCCCTTATGACAAAGAATTATCCAGTCTAAAATGTCAGTAGTTCCATGAAACCCTGCTTTAAGGGATGCCAGCTTCTATTGTGTAGTTTTATCTTACTTGTGTTCTCATAAGTTTTAACTATTTGTTACCAAAACCCAGAAGTGTCACGCACTTTTGACAGAATGCAGTCATGGCCAGCAATAGGTAGGAGCAATTATAGGGAATCACTAGGTTCAGATGTCTTCCTTCTCAAGAATCCCGATGGGGTACTCAAGTGATGTCTAGGACCTGGCGACTGGTACCACAGGAGCTGCAGTGGGCCTCGTCTGGACTTTTCCAAATGCGAGGTCTCCTTGGGCTACCCTGTGCATTCTGACATGACACTGAAGTTGGTGTTAGTGTCTTGTGATCATTTCACTTAGCCCAGGGTGGTGCTGGCCCGTGCCTGTGCTCTCCCTAATCCAGACTGAGAATATAATTTTCAGAGGAAAAGAACCTTGACTCTCAAGCCACTATTAAAATGTTTGAAAGTAGGCTCTGGCTTTTGGTCCTAATTTTCTCCATAAATATAATATCTCCTCTGGATTCTTCTTCATTTTTCAAGGCTGTCCTTCTATATGTTGCCAAGATTCTACACAACAATCTCATTCTAGGACCTCATTTCTACCTCTCATCCTTTGGCCTTTGGTGTCCTCGAGGCTGTTGTGCTTAGCCTAGGTCTCTATTCTTTCGGGCTGTTTGGACTGTCTGGGCTTAGAGGCAGTGGGGCAACTAAAAAAAGCCCTGGACTTGGCTGTCAGGACAACCCCAGCTCCAGAAACTTCAAACTGTGCCCTTCACCCTGGGTGCCCTGGGAGGCATGTCAGTCCCCATCCCTACATTGCCTGCTCCATATCATTACAAGTGCTTATAAACTGAAAAGCTCTCCACAAAAGCACAGGCCTGTGCTGGTTATGGAATTTCACGGCTCTCTCATCTCATCTTCCAAATGGCCTCAAGTCACCTATTTAAAATACTTCACAGACTGATTTATTTTAGAAAAAGAGTGTGGGGGGAGGGAGGAAATAAGTTATCAGTATGGCACTATAGCAGTTATACAAGCCATGGCTTAGGAAATTCTTTGGCCTTGTGCAGCTGCTCAGGTTTTGAAGGACATTGCATGTTCCAAAACACCCAGATAAGCACATTTGCAGTTTACAGAAGGAAGTCCTCAAAACCAAACTCTGTCGAACTTTCAGTAACCCTGAGTGGGAATCCAAGAAGGGTGGCTTCTGAGCCTTCAGTAGGTGTGTCTTCCTCTTGGTCTGGCATTAAAGGTGGTGACTAAAGTCTCTGAGGCCTGCTCACGGGGCTGACACATGCTGGTCAAAAGAATCGGGTCAGTCTTGTGTTCTACAACGTTGAAAGGACAGGACTTCAGGTGCTCAGACATGGAGGCAACTTCATTAAACTCCCAGCCCTTGACTTTGGAGAAGAGGCTGCTGAATTGCCAGATCTATGAGGAAAGAGAGAAGTTCCAAAGTAAACACTGGGGTGTTACCCTCAGGCCAGCTTTGTTTGAACAGTGTGGGGAAATGCCTTTCTGTTCTTAGATTCCTGAGAGCATTTAGTGGCCGCAGCATACATTTGTTAGTCCTTTCTCCAGCATCCAATTCCTAGTTCCCCCTTGCAACTGATAATCATCCCAGCCAGCCATGTGTTGATTGGAAATGACTAACACCAACCTGCTTATTGACATATACCCTTCCCCCATCCCCCACCTCCCCAGGAACAGTGGTTAGTTCTAGAATAGACATATGGTTCAAATCAGGACAACCAGTGCCAATGAGACTCTACTCCAGAAACTTTGTTTGTGATACCAAGAAGCAGATTCTCTTTTCCCCTCTGTGCTTGAACTTGGAAGCTACAGTCTTAGGAGCTTCTGGCAGCCACCAGGGACCACGAAGGGAGAACTGTGTCTTAGAGTGGAGCCACAAGCGAGGAAGTAGAGATAAGAAATAGAGAGTAAAAAGGTCATTTGGGGGCATTTTGAGCTGCTAGATCAAGCCATACCTGAAGCCATCACCTTTGCACTCTTCAGTTATATGGGCCAATAAATTCCCTTTATTGTTTTTCATGTTAAGTTGGTTTTCTATTGCTTAAAACTAAAACTAAATTAGTATGTTAACTAATAAGAGTCTCAGTAGAACAGAAACCTTAGGAGAAATCTAGAAGTCTGGCACTCAAATCCCTGTGGGCCTTTCCACCTAGGATGTGGTGGCAAAGCCACTAGTTTTAAAATCTGCCTATGAGGATAGGCATAATCTGATATCCTTCAACCTGATCATTTCACCCTCAGTTTCTTGTCATTGTTACTATATAAGAAAAGTGTATCCTGTGATCTTGGAACTATTTCCCTTTGTACTTTAAAAGGCCATTTTAATATAAGCATTCTTTAGTTCCAACTAAACTCTCTTTCTTCCTTTCTGCAAGGAAATTAGTTTGTCCCAAATGATATTTAAGAGTGGTCAGCAATCACTGAATTGGGAAAAAATGTGAGCCAAAAAATAATGAAATTTCTAGTATGTAACTTAAATTATTTGCATTTGATTTTACAGAGGAAGATATTAGGTAGTTCTAAATGATACATTGTATCTTGGCAATACAATTCCCAAAGGCAGGGTCTTAGTCTTATTCACGTTTATGCCTAACACATGGTTGGTTGGCAGTCATTACCTAACACATGGATTGCAGGCATGGATTCAAGCATGAATTCATGAGGGAGAGTCTGATAATTATTTTTTGAAGAAGACTGCTCAGGGAATAAATAATAGAAAATATGCAAGATGTTTTAGACATAATAAAAATAGATGTAAACATCTCCTAACTCCCCAATACCAGTTTGCATATACCCACATACTGGGAAGAGACTCAACAGTGAGATTTTGGAATTATTGACCTAAATGGGCATCATAAATTTGTGATTCACATTACCAATATATGTACCATAAGAAAGGATGCTATGGTGCTATGGCACCTTGGATATGACGAATTGGGAGTTTCACTTCTATAGAGTACAAGCCAATAGAACTTATACAGTTAAGCAAGCCTAACCTGATTGGGAAAGGGGGATGAGGTTTTTCCAAAGGGAAAGATTCTTTGATCTATACAGCAGAGTTTTTAAAAAAAAATTAAATAAGCATTTGAACCAGGGGAAATCAGTGGACCAAATTATTTTAGAATTTCAAAATGAATTCAACAGGGGCAAAACTTGTTTGTAAATAAATTAGTTGACATAGGGCTGAGGAGAATTTGTTGGCATATTGTATCAGTTGGAGTCCAGGCAGAAAACAGATGGCACACTCAAACTGGGTAATCTGAAGAGAATTTTATAAAGGAATGATATACAAATGTGTGGGCAGGGTATAGAAAACCCAGGCTAGTAACAATCTAGAGTGTTACTACCCTGGGCCTGAAAGGGAGGAAGGAAGTCAATGGAACCCAGAATCGGTAACCTATCAGATATCAGATACAGTTGGAGGGACATGGCCAGTGCAAAATGTCATGGAGGGGAGAATGCATGCAGGAAGGAAGCCAGAAGAATAGCCATGTCAACCTCACTCTTCTCCCTCCTGACCATCTCCTGCTGATACACTCCCGTTAGATTAGCCCAACTGGAAGCTGGAGGGCAGGGGAGCTGGTTAAGCTAGTCTGTAAAGATCAGCCTCCTGGGGGACAGATCACGATGGAGAATGGATCGTGTGAGCAAACGGAAGACATGCAGGACACATACATAAATAGGCATTACCATTTGTATTGCCATTTTTATATTTATGGGTCTGTCTCCTCTACTATGCTGACCTCCTTGAGTTCATAGACTGTGTTTTATTCCCGGTAACCTAGTACAATCTCAGTGCCTAGCACACGGCTTGGTGCACAGAAGGCCCTTAGTAAATACTTATTGAATGAATGAATAAGTGAATGACTATTTACTTGCCTTTCTGTGAACTCTCCACGAGGTGCCTCCATGGGAATACCTCTTCTTCTTCCACTGCAGGAGGACCATCCCTCTCTCTTGTAACAAAGTGGCACAGATATTCCTCGTCAGCACGGACACCTGGGAGAGCTGGGCTAGGCTGATGCTGTCTAAGAACCCAGCAATGTACTGCAAAACCTCCAGGGGCAGGCTGGTTAGAGAATTCTGGGTTTTTCCTTCACGGCCTGAGAGATGGTTGTTCCCTCCCTCACTCAGCTCTGAAGCAACCTCCGGCTTGATGGCAAAGGTCTTGAGCTCCTGACTATAGATTACTTTTGCCTTTTTCCCTGGGGGACAGAAATGGTTTTGAATAAAGGTACATCCCAAGTAGGCAAGGGGGCATCGGTGCTGGAACCAACCATTGAGACATGACTGAATGTCTGTGTGGACATTCTTGAAATGTAGGGGAAATTCATCCCTCCTGAAGAATTTGTTGCAAGTGAAAGTAAAGGCAGAACTGCTCTTGTTGTGTCTCCTGGTCACACACTCACTGTGGAGCTCCATATGGAGCCCATTCAGATTAGCAGTGGTTAGAAGGTCAGCCAGCACCGTCCTGGAGGAAAATTGTTCTGGCTCAAAACTGTATGTCTGTGTAGCAAAATCCATGAACAGCCCATCAATGCTCCTGGACTCAGAGATGACATGACCTTTGAGTTCTCTTTCCAGAGCACACAGCAGGGTGGTCTTGATGAGATCTGATTTGGGGAGGTCCTCCACAGTGATCCCTAAATCCAAAGTATCTACTGCCTTGTGTTCACTTGGCCTACTACTCAACAAGGTGTCTCTGAGGTGAGCCCGCTTCCCACAGTAGCTCATGGGAACTTTGAAGGTGTAAACAGTCTTCACTTCCTGAGCCTCGAGTTTGCCATAAACAAAGTCTCTCTCTTTAGGTGTACAAGCAGGCATCTGACCAAAGTGAATAAGCATCCTCCCATTGTGCACCAGGTACATATTATAGTCCTTTGCATCCATGGCTGTTTTCAGTCTTTCCAGAACACCATCCTGCCAAGGGGCAAGCCCTGACTTTTCTATGGCTTCATGAAAGTCCTGCTGCTTCTGGTCTTCCTGTGTTTCCTTCC
The DNA here is from genome assembly GCF_059928025.1 of Delphinapterus leucas. NCBI lineage: Eukaryota > Metazoa > Chordata > Mammalia > Artiodactyla > Monodontidae > Delphinapterus > Delphinapterus leucas. Next base: position 67,415,231 of record NC_143132.1, on the reverse strand, counting down.
CTTTGGCAGCGCTCTTTTCTACCATGTTGTTGCTGCTGGAAATCTGTTCTTTCTCTGGGCCATCCCTGCTCTTGCTCTCACTGCTCACTGATGAGCTCGTTAAAGCAGACGCCGCATGCTCTTTGCTGAACATATTTTCCCACTTGTCAAACTTGGCTAGGTCCATCCCTTCTTTGGTTTTGGCTAATACCTCTCGTTCTTCTGGACTCAGCTCTGCCACCTCTCCATTGGTGGTTGACAGAGAGCCGCTTGTTACCAAACCAGCATCTGCCCCACCCACCGCTCCTTCCATTTCCTTCCAACTGGCTTCACCATTCATGGTAGGTTCCTCTTCCATGGATTCTCTAGTTTCTGGGAAAAGTTCTACCATTTTCAGAGATCTAAAGAGGACCTTCTGGTCTTGGAGGGCCAGGGCTGTGTCCAAGCACTCCTCATTGGGGGTCTCTTTCATGATGTTCTCGTGAAGGGCTGTTTCAGAGTCCATGTTTGGCCAGCGGTTCCACTCCATGGAGCAGCAGACCACGCTGGCGGGGCACACTTGCAGGTGCTTGGCCAGCTTGTGACGGGAAATGGAAAGGGGGCAGCCATATTCGGAGTTGAGGCACGGAACCTGCTCTAAAGGGCACAGGAGCTCGTGCTCTGCCTCTTTGCACATGTGGAAGGTAGCACCGCAGGACAGGTGGCAGTTTATCACCAGGCAGGAGACACCAGGCTCCATAGGCATGTGGCAGTGACGGTTGAAGCATCTGTCACAGTGCCTGTGCTGCCCTGGTGGAGGCCTGCACGCCCTACGCTGGAGACACCAAAGGCAAGGGGAAAGAGAAAACAAATGACTGCTGGAAGAGAAGCTCTATGCGTGTCTGTGAGTGTTTAAGTTTTAATTGACTTATTTCCTGTTTATTCATGTTTATTGTAGGAATCTTGAAAAATATAGAAAATCATAAGAAGAAAGCAAAAATACTCATAATCCCACACAACCTAGAAATAACAGCTATCAATACTCTTCTCTTTATTTCCCAATAGTTTATTCTATGTATTAGCTGTGTTGAGAATAGAAAAAAAACAAAGGTGAAAGTAATGGGCTACAAGGGTGACAATTGCTATTTTTGAGTTGTGGGTTGTGGAGGATTTATATGACACAGTTAATACTATGAATACAATTTTGCATTCTGCTTTAACTTGCTATTATGACATGTCTAGGCTGTTTTATTAATTTTTCTTTGCAAACTTTCTTCATAATGGCAGTGTAACATTCCAGAATGAGTGTTCTGTCATTCATTTAACCAACTACCACTAGGGGGTATGCTGGGAGGACATGGGGCATGTCTGATTTTGTTCACATCTTGGTCCCCAGCACCTGTCACAGGGCCTGGACCATTGTAAGCACTCAGTAATATTTGCTGAATGAAGGAATTGTTAGCCATTTAGGTTATACCTGGATTTTTTGCTTTTTCATATGTAAAGTTTTACTAAAAATCTTTGCTCACAGATCTTTCTCAGGTCTATGATTTCCCCCTATTCTGTGTCGGTTTCTTCTAGGTTCTGCTCTAGCGTCTATGGTTCGGCCAATATATATCATCAGACCAAAAGGATAAATCTGCCAGATGCTTGGGCTACAGGCTAAATGAAGCCAGACCTGGACCTGTGAAAGGTAAAGTTCCAATAAGCACCTGGTACTTACCATAGCTTCCAAATTTCTTCTTGCTTTGTAACTCTAGGGGAAAATATAAATATACAAGTATGAATGATTAGTAAGAAAAGTATTTTATCTGTTTTAAAAGGGGCCAAAGAGACTTCATGTATTCTTCCACCACCCTGGAGGTAAGTGTCCTGGCCCATATTTTGCAGTCAAATATACTCTACCTAGATACAACAATTGTTAACATTTTGCCCCTTTCACTTTCTCTCTCTCTCAACACACACACACATTTTTTGCCAAACCACTTGAAGATAAGTTGCTGATGTCATGACACTTCATCTGTAAGTACTTCAGCATGTATTTTCTAAGAATAAAGACATTTTTTTGTAACTACAGTAACATTATCTCACCTAAGAAAACTAAAAATAATTTTCTAATATCATGTAACATGCTGTCTATATTCAAATTTTCCCAATTATCTCCAAAATATCTTCCGTACTTTTTAAAAAACAACTCAGTTTTGAACTGAGGATCCCTTTAAGGTTAATTTATTACATTTGCGTGTTAAATCTTTTTAGCCTCTTTTCCTCTGGAAAATCCCCCTCAACTTTTCTTTTTTAGAAGAGACAGCCTTAAATCTCAAGGAAATTGTATGCTAGTTCATTCATGTATTCATTTGTTCATCCATTCATTCAACAAACATTTTTGATTACCTACTATGTACCAGTAAGTGAGCATAAGGGTCACCCGGACTGCTTGTTAAAGTGGCTTTAAACACTATTGTTCATTAGAATCAGCTGTGATTCTTGTTAAATGTATAGATCCCCACTGTTCAATATGGTAGCCACATGTGGCTATTTAAATTAATCAAAATGAACTAGAATTAATAATTCAGTTCCTCAAGTCATATTAGCTACACTTCAAGTGTTCAGTAGCTACTCTATTGGACAACACTGCTATAGATGCTGGCTGCACCCCTGACCTGAGCGAAGGGTGTATCCTGGAATTTACATTCTTAACACATTCCCCATCTGACTCATGCACTATAAGTGTGGAAGAGGGATCACGCCAGAATCCCTCTTAGGCTATAGAGGGATACCTCATACCCTAATAGTCAGCCTGACCATCAGTAGCTTCAGGGTTAACTAGAAGATTAATCAGACAGAGAGGGAGCTGAGCAGAGTGGAAAAGCTGTGAGGGTAGGACTGAGATGGAGCAGAATAGGATCAGGCAAAGAGCACATCTTTTGGATGCAAGAGTCTAGCTACTTGATCTTTTAACATACAATTGAACATTCAGGTAGGCTCCTGCCATATTCCAGATCACTCCTGGGGGGGAAAAGCCCATTATGGACTTATAGAAATTCATAAATGTTAGGCTCAAGCATCTAGAATTATTTGGTACTCAGTAAGGAACCATTTACCATTGTAATTGGGGTGTTAACCAGTAGTAGTGGAAGAATGGAGTGGAAAGACCTAGCGTTAGAAACTGCTATGTAGAGAACATGACGGAGGCTGAGATTGTGAGACTGATGACAATAGAAACAGGCAAGATGAGACAGACAGGAGACATTACAAGGGAGGATCAACTAACATTTTTGCTTCTGGCTGGAGATGGGGGAAGAAGAAGAGTCAAAGGTGATGCCAAGAAGGTGAACTAAGAAGAGAGAATGTTGGGTGTAATTCTGAGAAAAATAGAGGTCTAAGAAGGGAACTGTTTTGGGAAGAAAAATGGGTCCAGCGAGTGTAATACAAGTTGCTTTAGGTGATGACAGATCATGTGGGTGGGAAGATGAGGGGTTAGAATGTAGAGATTCAGACTTGAGAATTATCCACTTAAAAGTAAGAGGAAGCCATAACTGGGGAAGTGAGAACACAGAATAGAAATCTGAGCCATGAAGTACAAGGCTAAGTATGACCACTTTCGGGACAATAAGAAGCAGCAGAGCCAGAGAAGGAGAGACCAGTGAGCTAAGAGAGTCAGGACTATTGTTGCTAGATGTAAAGGAAAGGGTGAGTGATGGCCTCCAATGCTGCTGTGAGGTTAAGAACAGGGATGACAATGCCACTGCTCATGGCAGGTCCCCAAAGAGCCCTTGCCAGAGCATTTGCATTTCATCTGTGAGGTGGGACCCTTGGCCATTCAAAATCTAGCATTTGTTTGGAGTAGAGGAGAAAGCTATTAAGCACACACTCCAATGTTGGCAGGGCCTGTGCCCTGGCTGGGAGAACGTGATCATCTGCTTTCTATTCATAATAGACATTCATCAAGAATGGACTCTGAATGACTCAGGGTCCCCTGTTGGTTTCTAGATGGGGAAGAAGAGGCAGATCACAAATGGAGTAAGGTTATGTGAAAAAAGCTAATAGCACCAGGAATATCCAACTTCGTATTTGCCAACCGGGTTGTGTCACAAAGTTGAGCCCAGTTTCCAGCAAGGGCAAAGCAGCTCTGGCTAGTTCTGTGCACTCAATGTATGTAGTGAGAACTCTGCCCCTATCAGCAGGCACGTGTCTGGCTGGAGGGACAATAGTGATGAACTCTAAGCCCAATCATTTCTTTTTCTCCCCCTTCTTCCTCTTCCTCTTCCTCTCCTTCTCCTTCTTCTCCTTCTTCTTTTTTTAATTGAAGAATAGTTGATTTACAATGTTGTGTTAGTTTCAGGTGTACAGCAAAGTGATTCAGTTATATATACACCTATATCAATTTTTTAAGATTATTTTCCCTTATAGGTTATTACAAAATACTGAGTATAATTCTCTGTGCTACACAGTAGGTCCTTGTTGCCAATCATTTCTTATCCTTCAGCATTATAAAGATGGTTCTTAGCAACAGCGTTATTGAAGCTGGGAACATTTGTGGTGGAGTCTTATTGCTCTCCATCTCTTTGAGGTTATTTGAAAATACTCCTTTAAGAGAAAAGAAAAGCAATGAAGGCAGGCAACAAGGATACTGTTGCTTTATGTTGCTATTTAAGGATCTTCTGCCAGGCTCTGGAGCTACCCCAGATGAGTGACTTTGAGAGAAGGCATGTGCTGAGCAGAAAGACACTGAGTGGAGATGACTTTTTGGAGACATTTGTCAGTGGAGGAAAGGAGAAAGACAAATATAGCCTAAGGGCATAAAAAAATCACATCTGAACCTTTTGTTGTATATCTGGGGGAAATCTTTCCCACAGAGATAAAGGACAATCCAAAATTGTTGATAGTCTAATTATTGCTGGAGAAACAGGGTAACCAATCATCCTGGTTTGCCTCGGTCTCTCCTGGTTTGAGCACTGAAAGTCCCAGGTCCCAGGAAACCTCTTATTCCCAGGCAAACTTAGACAGCTGATTGGTCACCTTAAGTTGGAGTCAGCTGGTGTTGCCTCAATTTAATCAAATTAGATTTATCATTGGTTGTCTTGTGACATGAGATGCCCTGTTCTCCCAATTTCTGTTCCTGTGCAGTGACTGGATTCTTATCCTCCATGGGGTCTGTCTGAGTTTCCAAGATGGAGTGATTTCTCCATTTTGGATGTCATAGTGAAAGAGAAATAAAATATTAGTGCTTAACATGTGCATTTACATAACATCTCATTTAATCCTCACAATAATAATGAGAGGTGGGTATTACCATCTCCAGTTTACTGATAAGGACACTGAGGCACAAAGAAGCCTAAGTTTGTCTGGCTTCAAACTCTACTGTCTGCTACATCACACTGTGTCCATCAGAGACCCATAGAGACATTTGTGGTCCATCTCCATGATTTGGGGAGAATGCAAGCCCATGGCTGGAGTCTGTAAGGGAAAAGCCTTTTTTTCCCCCAGTTGGGGCACAGAAAGGTGTCTACCTGTATAATCTTTCCAAATTGTAGAGAAGCTGGATGCTTCACATTAGGAAGATCCTCCATGCCTATGATGATTTTTTTTTCTTTTTTGGTCCTCCTCTGGACTACAACCCATACTGTGCCCTTCTGAATAGAGGAAACAAGAAGACTGCGCAGGTTCCATGCCTTTGCATTTCAGGGAATACAGATGTGGCAGGGAAGATTTTTAAGGTTAAAAATCTGCACTATAGGGACTTCCCTGGTGGCACAGTGGTTAAGAATCCTCCTGCCAATGCAGTGGACACGGGTTTGAGCCCTGGTCCAGGAAGATCCCACATGCCGCAGAGCGACTAAGCCCGTGCACCACAACTACTGAGCCTGTGCTCTAGGGCTCACGAGCCACAACTACTGAAGCCTGCGTGACTAGAGCCTGTGCTCTGCAACAAGAGAAGCCACCGCAATGAGAAGCCCGCGCACCGCAACGAAGAGTAGCCCCTGCTCGCCGCAGCTAGAGAAAGCCTGCCAGCAGCAATGAAGACCCAACACAGCCAAAAGTAAATAAATTTATTTATTTAATAAATAAATAAATAAAAAGGAAGGTTTCAGTTGAGACTTGTCTCCTCTCGCGACTGACTCTGGGTGTTGGTACAACCCGAGGGAAGTTGCTGTGATGGTGTGAGTGGTGAACGACCTGATGAAGGGCATAAACGGAACAGAAGTGCTGGGACCCATGGAATGCGTGTAGGCTGTGAAAGGAGCTCTGACTGGAATATCAGCAGAGGGTGGGAATGCCCCAGGAGGGGTACAGGAGTGATTTCTGAGGCCCTGAGAGAGAGTACAGCTAACAGGGCTCCCAGCCCTCCATCAGCCTTCAGTGAAGGATTGGATTGGATGGAGTTGAACAGGACCCTGAAGAAGGCAGCATTTGAAACACCTGTGAGAGCAATTTGAGACCTTTAGGAGGAAGGGGTAATGATGTCAGATATATGCTGATTTGTGTTTTTTTGTTGTTGTTGTTTTGTTTTAAAGGAAGAAAAATAAATGTTTTCAACTTTATTTGGTTAATGTTGCCTTAACTGAATGGAAAAGACTCAGTGGACTCCAGTTATAACAGATACTCTGAATGCTGCCAGAATTGTTTGTAGGAGGTTACAACTTGTTCTCAACACTTACAGTCATAGAATCAGGAATCTGGCTCAGGTAGATAACCAGAAATCCTCTGCTCTGGAGCTTCTCAAACTTCAGTGTGCATAGGAATCACCTGGGCAATCTTTTTTGAAATGCAGCTTCTGATCTGGTAGAACAAATGGTCTAGGAAAGAGTCTAGGTTAAACTCTTCATTTTTCACAAGAGAAACTGAGGCCCAGAGAAGTGATGTGTCTTGCTTATGCTCCCACAGTCTCTGACGCTACTCACATGCTTTTCTTTTTTCTACTTCACCTTGATAGTTTACTGAGAAATTCTGTAGAAACCACAGTGCCACACAGAGCTACCTGCATGACGACGGCCCAGGGCATACGGGCAGCTTAGATGGTACCAAGGGCAAAGCAGGACAAGGCCTGGAAGAATGAGGAAGAGGTGGTGACCAAGTGTCACTGGCCAACAAGGTCATGAGAAGGCATAAAGCAGGTATATTTAAATCACTGACTCAAGCAAAAGAGAATGCAATTAACAGAAAATAGTTTTAACATTCTTCACTATAAAGCTAGTAGGCAATCAGGGTTGGTGTCAGGGAGATATTTTTAGGCAAGGGGCCCTCCCAGCACCCCTCACATGATGCAGTGACTATTTTGCCTCCTCATGTGGCTAGCCCTGGCCATAATTATTTATTCCTGAGCTTTAACTTTAGTGGAAGTGACAAGGTCAAGAGTTAAAGGACAGAGATTAACTGTTAACCTATTAACCAGCCAATTAATCTGTTACTTTAATTATACATCATTAATCTGTTTCCCTGCTATGGAGATACTTAATTCTATGGAAAGAAAATGTATAAAGTTAAATATTAAAGTAATCCCTTTGCATCTTGAGATTTTAACACAACCAGTTGGCCGAGGATAGTTCCCACATCTGGTCGCATAATCCTGGGCTTTCAGGCTATGATTTCAGCCTTTTCACTATACCCTAAAAATCATCCTCCCTCAAATCTATTCAGCCTCACCAGCTGCAGTTCTGTACCTACACTAGAAATCTCTCTACCTTTAAACTTTCTAGTTATTTAATTAGCTAGTTAATTCTCACATCTTGTACTTACATTATTAGTTTCAGTATTTTAAATCACTGTTTTGTATTGGCCAAGAAAGTGCAAACTAGATGGATTATTTAGGAGTAGCTCTGAGTCAGCTGGTCTGGTTGGTTACTGCTAAGCTAACATGCCCACCTTGCTAGGAAAGTACCCGGTATACCCCTTGAAGACCTTTGTGCCATGGAAACTCTGACAAAATTAAATGAAGTTATGCAATTATACACAGTGCATTTGATTGTGCCTAGCAAACAGGCCTAATTATAACCCAGACACCTATAGCAGAGTTATGGGATGCATCTGGAGGTTACAGAGGCAGGCAAGAAGGAAACAGGAGTTAAGGTGTCTGGTGGTAGGTCTTCTTTTACTTGACATTGGTGGCTTTAGCCTGTACAGTGCAAAGTTCAGAGTGTACAGAATCCCTTTTGCTGCACAGGCCACTTCCTAGGATGTCCTTAGCTGAACTTTTAACTGTATAACACTAAAGCGAGGTCCAGAGGAAAACAGGAAAAGAAACACTGCTCCCTTATCCCTGCCAATTTGTTTGTGCATGCAACACTATGCTGTTATTCCCAAAGCTAGAAATAACCTATCTACACTTTAAAGTGTTTGACTCCTCAAGTATCATTAATCATTTTACTTTTGTCCCCCTGTATTTGCAAGTTTCAAATTTGTGATAATTTTTGGTTTGCATGTATATACCATTTTTCAACTTGTAAAATACTTTCACTTCTATTCCATAGATGCATTTGGATTCAAGAGAGCTGGGGAGGCGTGAGTCATGTTTAGGGAATATTGTTAAAGAAAAACAGGTCTTAAACTCTGCAGGCAGAATTTAAATAATATACGCAGTAAATACAACTGTGCTAAATTAACTGGTAGAGTGACACAGGTGATGGAATTTAAAGTACACGAGAATGACTTGCAGTTAACATAGAAAATGCTGATTGGGGAAAGATCACAACATTTGGACTTCAGAAAACAGAAATCCTGGGTTCTGGGCCTTCCACCTATTTCCTCACCACCTCCTCCCTCCCCTGCCACCCTGAACCCCCATCAATACTGTGTAACCTTAGAGATAGCACATAACCAGTATGTGCTATCACTATGGTTGATTTTAGAAGAAAGAGCCTAAGCTGTTAGAAAGCAGGTCATCTCTTCCTGCTCTAAGATTTTAGATTCAAAGCAGGAGTTTACCTATGGCTGTGTCTCATTCTCAGCGCTAACCTTTTCACCCCCGTATGTAACTTAATTTGCTTAACAACCCTCTTACTCAGAGCAAAAAGGTGATATGCCGCTCAGTCAGCCTCTGCCTCCATGTTCACCACTCTAAATTTCCCCTTGATGAACCTGCCCACGTTTGAAAAGCTTACCTTAATGGCATGGGCTGGGTCAGCATCTGCTGACTGTGTCCCTTGATGGTGAGCAAGTAGACTGCCGGAGGTGGCTCGGCGTGCATTGGCTGCAGCAGAGGACGGTTTCGTCGAGGAGGTAGGGAAAGGAGAAAAAACCTTCAACAGAAATAGTTCAAGTGTTTTGAAGTTAAAAATAAAACTATATCACAAGGGGCAATGTGACCAGGCTCAGCTTACGATTTTTTCTTTCTCCTGTATTTGTCCACACTCCGTCTCTGTTGGAGTGGCAGTTAGCAGGGGAAGCCTGAAGGCAAGTGGGGTTTTATATCAATGGGTTTTCTTTCCCTTGAGGAAGAAGGAAAATCCTTGTAAGAAGGATCATTTCAAGGCCCGAGCAGCCTCTCAGAGTCCTGTGCATGTGGTTGGCAGATCCAGCTGTGCCCACAGTGGCTGGTGGAGCAGTCAGGACAGGCTGCTGCTCTAATTATAACAGTGCTTTTCACCTAAACCTATCATTGGCTGAGGCAGCAACTTGTGTAAGTGACATGTGGTCCTGTTTCTCCTATTTCTTGTCGTGACAAGTGGCTGTCCTCTCCTGGCCCTCTTCTTTCCCGGATGGTTGGGAAAGGAAGATTTTGTAATTCAGAAATCAGGCATAGAATAAGTCCAGTCTGAGAAAATTAGCGGTGGTAGGAGGCTTAGCTATCACTTAGTCCAACTCTCTCATTTTACAAATGAGAAGACGGAGAATAGAAAGTAAATTGTTCGCCTAGATCTTCCAGCACTACATTGAAAAACGTAGTGAGTGGTTGGGACTTCCGTGGTGGCGCCGTGGTTGAGAATCCACCTGCCAATGCAGGGGACATGGGTTCGAGCCCTGTTCCGGGAAGATCCGACATGCCGCGGAGCAACTAAGACCATGCACCACAACTACCGAGCCTGCACTCTAGAGCCCGTGAGCCACAACTATTGAGCCCACTTGCCACAACTACTGAAGCCCACGCGCCTAGGGCCCGAGCCCTGCAAAAAGAGAAGCCACCGCAATGAGAAGCCTGTGCACCACAACGAAGAGTAGCCCCTGCTCGCTGCAACTAGAGAAAGCCCGCGTGCAGCAACAAAGACCCAATGCAGCTAAATATAAACAAATAAATAAAGTAATTAATTTAAAAAAAAAGTAGTGAGTGGTCATCTCTAACTTGTTTTCTTTTTTTCTTTAACATCTTTATTGGAGTATAATTGCTTTACAATGGTGTGCTAGTTTCTGCTTTATAACAAAGTGAATCAGTTATACATATACATATGTTCCCATATCTCTTCCCTCTTGTGTCTCCCTCCCTCCCACCCTCCCTATCCTACCCCTCTAGGTGGTCACAAACCACCGAGCTGATCTCCCTGTGCTATGCGGCTGCTTCCCACTAGCTATCTATTTTACATTTAGTAGTGTATATATGTCCATATACTACTCTCTCACTTTGTCACAGCTTACACTTCCCCCTCCCCATATCCTCAATTCCATTCTCTAGTTACTCTGTGTCTTTATTCCCATCTTGCCCCTAGGTTCTTCATGACCTTTTTCTTTTTCTTTTTCTTAGATTCCATATATATGTGTTAGCATACGGTATTTGTTTTTCTCTTTCTGACTTACTTCACTCTGTATGACAGACTCTAGGTCCAACCACCTCACTACAAATAACTCAATTTCATTTCTTTTTATGGCTGAGTAATATTCCATTGTATATATGTGCCACATCTTCTTTATCCACTCATCTGTTGATGGACACTTAGGTTGCTTCCATGTCCTGGCTATTGTAAGTAGAGCTGCAATGAACATTTTGATACATGACTGTTTTTGAATTATGGTTTTCTCAGGGTATATGCCCAGTAGTGGGATTGCTGGGTCGTATGGTAGTTCTATTTTTAGTTTTTTAAGAAAACTCCATACTGTTTTCCATAGTGGCTGTACCAATTCACATTCCCACCAACAGTGCAAGAGGGTTTCCTTTTCTCCACACCCTCTTCAGTATTTATTATTTGTAGACTTTCTGATGATGGCCATTCTGACTGGTGCGAGGTGATACCTCATTGTAGTTTTGATTTGCATTTCTCTAATGATCAGTGATGTTGAGCATCCTTTCATGTGTTTGTTGGCAATCTGTATGTCTTCTTTGGAGAAATGTCTATTTAGGTCTTCTGCTCATTTCTGGATTGGGTTGTTTGCTTTTTGATATTGAGCTGCATGAGCTGCTTGTAAATTTTGGAGATTAATCCTTTGTCAGTTGCTTCATTTGCAAATATTTTCTCCCATTCTGAGGATTGTCTTTTGGTCTCGTTTATGGTTTCCTTTGCTGTGCAAAAGCTTTTAAGTTTCATTAGGTCCCATTTGTTTATTTTTGTTTTTATTTCCATTTCTCTAGGATCTAACTTGTTTTCTAGCTATGTTCATTTATGTTATATTCCACATATAAGTGATATCATATGGTATTTGTCTTTCTCTTCTGACTTCACTTAGTATGGTAATCTCTATGTCCATTCATGTTGCTGCAAATGGCAGTATTTCATTTTTTGTTATGGCTGAGTAATATTCCATTGTGTATATATATACCACATCTTCTTAAGGCAGTTGTCTGTTGATGGGCACTTGGGTTGCTTCCACGTCTTGGCTATTGTAAATAGTGCTGCTATGAACATTGGAGTGCATGTATCTTTTCAAATTAGTGTTTTTGTTTTTTCCAGATATGTACCCAGGAGTAGAATTGCTGGATAGTATGGTAGTTCTATTTTTAGTTTTTTGAGGAACCTCCATATTGTTTTCCATAGTGACTGCACCAATTTACATTACCACCGACAGTGTTCAAGGGTTCACTTTTCCCCACATCCTCTCCAACCTTTGTTATTTGTAGACTTTTGATGATAGTCATTCTGCCAGGTGTGAGGTGATATCTCATTGTGGTTTTGATTTGCATTTCTCTGATAGTTAGCAGTGTTGAACATCTTTTCATGTGCCTGTTAGTCAGCTGTATGTCTTCTTTGGAGAAATGTCTATCCAGGTCTTCTGACCAGTTTTCAGCAGGGTTGCTTGTTTTTTTGATATTGAGTTGTATAAGCTGTTTGTATATTTTGGATATTAACACCTTTTTGGTCACATCATTTGCAAATATTTTCTCCCATTCCATAGATTGTCTTTTTGTTTTGTTTATGGTTTCTTCTGCTGTGCAGCAGCTTTTAAATTTAATTAGGTCCCATATGTTTATTTTTGCTCTTTTTTCTTTTGCCTTAGGACTGATCCAAGAAAATATTGCTATGATTTATGTCAAAGAGTGTTTTGCCTATGTTTGCTTCTAGGAGTTTTATGGTTTCGTGTTTTACATTTAGGTCTTTAAAGCATTTTGAGTCTATCTTTGTATGTGGTGTGAGGGAATGTATTAATCTCATTGTATACATATAGCTGTCCAGTTTTGGTATCAGGATAATACTGGTCTCAAAATGAGTTAGGAAGTGTTCTCTTGTTTTTTAGACGAATTTGTAAAGGATTGTTAATTCTTTAAACATTTAGTAGAATTTAGCAATGATGCCACCTGGGCCTGGACTTTTCTTTGTGGAAAGTTTTTAATTACTAACTCAATCTCTTTACTTGTTAAAGGTCTATTTGCAGCATTTCTATTTCTTGTTGAGTCAGATTTGGTATTTTGTGTCTTCCTAGGAATTTGCCCATTTCATCTAAGTTATCTAATTTGTTATACAAATTATAAAGTAACACAAATGTTCATAATATTTATTTATAATGCTTTTTATTTCTGTAAGGTTGGTAGTTACATCCCATTTCTGATTCTAGTAATTTGATTCTTCTTCTTCTTCTCCCTTGTCCCCCTCCTCCCCTTCCTCCTCCTCCCCTCCCCTTCTCCTCCCCTTCATCTTCTTCTTTCTCTTCTCCCTCTTTTTCTTCTTCTTCTTCTTCTTCTTCTTCTCCTTCTCCTTCTCCTTCTTCTTCTTCTTCTTCTTCTATCTAGCTTGCTTTGATTTCATTGGTTTGCTCTATTGCTTTTCTATTCTCTATTTCATTTATTTCCACTTTAGCCTTTATTTCCTTACTTCTGCTTGCTTTGGATTTATTTTGCTCTTCTTTTTCTAGTTTCTTAAGGTGAAAAGTTATTAATTTGAAAGCAAAACTATGGAGACAAGGATCAGTGGTTGCCAGAGATTAGGGGAGAGGAAGGGATGGATAGGTGGAGCAAATAGGACAGAGGATTTTTAGGGCAGTGAAACTATCCTATATGATACTATAATGGTGGACACATGACAATTACCTATTTGTCAAAATCCATATAATGTACAACACTGAGAGCTAACTCTAATGTAAACTATGGACTTTAAGTGATAAAGATGTATCAGTGTAGGTTCATCAGTTATAACAAATGGACCATTCTGGTGTGGGTTGTTGATAGTGGGGAAGGCTGTGTGTATGTGGGAGCAGGGGCTATATGGGAAATCTCTGTACCTTCTGCTCATTTTGCTGTGAAATGAAAACTGCTCTAAAAATAAAGACTATTAAAAAAATAAAACATAATTTAAAAAAAACCAGTAAGCAAAAAACCTCACAACCTAAGGGCCAATGTCTCTACCCTAGGTCTGCAGTCTTGCCCTTCAAGATCCCTCTCTGATGACCCAGAATGTGATGGGTAACAAGACATTCAAACCTGCTACTGCTACTATCTCTATTACTTTCCCCCAGTGAATGCTGATACAGTTATTGTTATTATATAATGTATGCTACCAGATTATTCACCTAATTTCTCCCATGCTCGATTAATCACTTAGAAATGTCCTTTTTACTTTCTAAATTGAGAGAGAGGTTGGAGTTTCTTCTAATTAAATTGCCTTATGATCAAAGAATGCTGTTTGTATGTTATTGAGTTTGTTAAGATTTGCTTCGTGGTCTAATATGTAGTCATTAGGTACTTGAAAAGAATGTGTATTCTCTACCAGCTGAATGCAGAAATCTACATACTTTCATTAAATCAAGCCTATTAACTGTACAGTTAAAATCTCTACCCATACAAAATTTTTATTCATTTGACCTATGGATAAAATCATCTATTATGATTATGTATTTGTTAAGTTTCCCCAAGAGTTTTGTTAATTTTTACTTCATATATTTTGGGAATATGTTAAATGTATACAAATTCAGAATTATTATATCTTTCAGGTTAAATGTTCCCTTTATCCGTGTCTAATATACTTTTACTTCCAACAAAATGTTTTGCCTTAAAGTTTAATTTGATAGATATTAATATAACTATGCCAGCTTCCCTTCTATTTAAAAAAAAAGGTTGATTTGAGAGCTTATTCTTTAACTATAGGCTTTTTCAGCTATAGGTTTCTTTCTAAGCACTGATTTAGCCTCATCCCATAAGTTTTGGTATATTGTGTTTTTGTTTTCATTCATCTTCACATATTTCCTAATTTTCCTTCTGATTTCTTCTTTATTGGTTATTTAGGAGTGTGCTTTTTAATATCCATATATTTGTGAATTTTCTTCTACTATTGATTTCTATTTTCATTCCATTGTGTTTGGAGAACATGATTTATGTGATTTTAACGCTGTTAAATTGATTATTTTATGGCTTCAAATGTCTTTTATTCAAACATTTCCAATGTCCATTATTAAGTTTTAAACTTTTCTGTACAGAGGTCTTAATTTTCTTAGTTAATTCCTAGGTACTTTACATTTTTCACTGAGAGGTACTTATCTTATTATGTGTTTATTATTGCTTTTGAGAAGTGCCATTAATTTTGTTCATTAATCACATAGCTGGAAAATTAGCTTAACTGTCATTCTAAAAGTCTGTTGAAAATGTAAGTTTATAAACCTGCTGACATTAAAAGTGGATGACCCCTAAATGCTACTGACCTTTTAAAAAGTCAAAGATAGTTTTGGGAAGAGGGAATTTTGCAGTCTCATTGGCCATCAAAGGGACTAGGAAGGCCTCTCCAGGGAGAGTTGTGGGGCTGATTGTGTAGTACTGAGCTATACTTGCAGGAAACTCCTAGTTTTTACAACATTTCCATGGAAATCCAAGTAACACTGAGCCAGATATTTGGGTTAAAAGCAGGCAAAGGAAAGAGCATGTACAAGATGCAAGAAGATCCTTTTTCAATACTGTCTGATATTTATTAGTACTTTGATCAGCAACATCCAAAGTGTGCCATACTGAAGGGGTTCTGGAATTCCAGGCTGTTTCTTAGACTGTAGGCTGCAAAGCTCCAGCTTGTCATACTGAAGCAGGTTTGCCCAGGAGATAAACCTACAGCTGGATCAGCAAAGAGGCTAAGAAAGGAACTCTATTCTAACTGGGCTTTGTCGGTGAGAGATAATGATACAGAGAATGGAAAGAAGAGCTGGCTATCTCATCCTCATCAAGAAAACTGTACAGTTCCATGATTTGTGCTATGTCATAGGCATCAGAGTACAAAGCAGGAACTGAGGCCACTAGCCTCTCCAACGGAGGATCTTGCATTTGGACATCACTTGTAGCAATCTCAGTGATTATAGAGTCCCCTGCCCAATGGAAAGGGTCTAAGGGCTGAGGTGAGTGGGAGCTTTAAGAATCTGAAACTGCAGGGAGAAAAGAATGAGGACTGGTTGATGCTGTGGGCACATTCTTGGCTGGAAGGACCTGGTTCGGTGGCTTTAGTGATTGCTGCTCTTGTTGCCACTGCTACTTCCTCTTTTTGAACTGCTGATTCCTGAACCAAATCTGGGAGTGGGGGAAGAGAGGAGATTATGGTCTGCTACTGGAGAAGGAGTTTGAGGCTTCTCCTGGGTGAAAAAAGTCAGATTATAACCCTCATGTCCTCTCCAAATCACTATGATACTGAGTTCTGTGAGAGCAGAGGTAGGTATGAATGGAGTCAATAGGAACAATGAGGGATCAAGGTTGGGCCCCAGAGGAAAAAGAAAGAAAAAAAAGGAGGGTATGTCTCAGAAGTTGTGCTGGGGTTCAGAGAAAGGGTCCTGAACTCTAGAGAAGAGAAGGAAGTTCAGGGATGTAGGGAGAGGTGGAGAATTTGAACTAAGGGATTTTCAAGGATTATTTTAGAAGGCCTCTTCAGTGAGCAATATTCTAACAAAAATTTGGGGCCTTAGCAGACTCAGATGTTGGAGAAGTTACTTGTCTGTTGATAATGTTGTGAATAAATGATTGCAGAGTTTTGCTAGAGAAGTTCCTAAGTAATAAGTCTGTCGGGATGAGAGTCATTTCTCTAATTTGAGCTCTTTCGTACCTCTGGAGTTCTAATTCCAGTTATACTATATATTATCTCCCTGAACCAGTCACTTGGCTCCCGAAACTCACTTTTCCACATCCTTTAAACTGGATGATAATAAAGCCGCCATATACAATGTGCCCAGCTCAGTACTAGCACACAGTAGGTACTCAATAAATGAAGTGTTACTACTTCATTGTGTTACAATGAAGTAACAATGTTACTTCTTCATTGTGTTACAGAGGGAATTTCCAGGCTGAATAGTAGAATGTAATTTGGATGGGGGCTCAAAGCACACCTCAGAGGATCAGACAGACCTTTATTGTTGACGCTGGTAGGTTGAATTTTAAAGCAAGTTCTTTCTGGAGGTTTTTATCTGGAAACATATTGCAGCTAAACAGAGCCTCCAACTCTTCATGCTGTGTGTGTGTGAATGAGGTGCGTTCATGAGGCTTCTTCCATTTTGCTGTAGAGCAGAGATGGAGAGGAGGTGGTTACACTAACACAATCCCCTTCCCACTCAGATCCCCAAAATACCACAACTGTGAATTTCCCATGTCTTCCCCC
The DNA here is from genome assembly GCF_059928025.1 of Delphinapterus leucas. Classification (NCBI taxonomy): domain Eukaryota; kingdom Metazoa; phylum Chordata; class Mammalia; order Artiodactyla; family Monodontidae; genus Delphinapterus; species Delphinapterus leucas. The sequence goes on along the minus strand of NC_143132.1, from coordinate 67,398,360 downwards.
CAACCAGGCTTGGAATCTAGGAGCTAAAGATCCCAGGTCTTGACTCTAGGAGGCTGAGCCCTGTGTAACAGCACTCTGTCCTCTGTTTTCTGAAATTTAGTTTGTCCCTGCTAGGAAATGTTACCTCTTCAATTTTCTCTGTACCCAGTCTGTCTACCCTGCCTAACCTCAGGAGAGTGGACAGTGGTTTCCCTTGTCTTCTTTTCCATATTTTGTTTCTTTTAGAAACTGGGAAAAAACCTCATGTCCCTGTGCCTGAATATATAACACACTCTTCAAAATGGGTTTCCTCTTCTCATTTATTTATTCGGGAACCTAGTCTATCTCATCTAGAAAATGGGTTTTTTCTTCTCCAGGCTTTCTGAACCTCTATTTGCTCTTCTGAGAAAAGTTTCATAAGAAATGAGACATAACTAAATATGTGGAGACAATTGAAAAATTATGGAATATTTTAAAAAATGGCAATGGAGAGAAAAAGGAAATTTTCTAAGAAAATACAATTTCCAAAATTTGCTGAAAAAGAACTGCAGACACTGAATGGACTAATAGCCATTAAAAGAACAAGTAAGTTATAGAATTCAAAGCAATGTTGTGCTAATTCTCCTGCTATATGCCCATTTCAGTATAAGGAAGAAGAGTCTTCACTTGGTCCTCACTTCTGTATTTGAAGTTCCTAACACCAACACTAAAACCAGACAAGAATATACACTACCAACAAAACTATAAAACTAATGCTACTTATGAACACACACAGAAATAACTTTTACACATATATTTAATATAATCACATATTTAAATGTACATATTCCTAAACTTATAGTGTCTAATTTATTTTTGAAGTTCATATATATTTGAAATCAAATATATAAAATATTAATTTATAATTGATTTTTTTCTACTCACATTTTACAAAAGTATTCTATTCAAACTGTTTGCATTTACCTTAAATAGCCATATCTTCATCAACACTCTGATCCTCTTCTTTTTTTCTTTTTTTGGCCATGCCACGCAGCATTCGGGATCTTAGTTCCCCGACCAGGGGTCGAACCCTTGCCCCCTGCAGTGGAAGCACGGATTCTTAACCACTGGATAGCCAGGGAAGTCCCCTGATCCTATTCTTTTAATTAAATATTGTAGTTTTACCAGGCATACGATCTTTACTTTGAAATAAGTTTTTTGTGATACAGCACTTTCGGAATACGTTTATGAAATGCTGTTACTAGGAATTTTGTGTTAAGTTTCAAGAAACTTGTATAATATTAAGATAACTCTTTTGCCCCCACATTCATCCTGTAGGGGTGCATTTGCGATCTCTACAACTTACTAGTTACCGTATTGCTTTAAAACAAGACAATGTTTTATTCATGTATTTGTGTTGTCATGTATGGAAATAGTACAAATTTGAAACCATCCTTGTTCCCCAGCCACCCAATTACTCTCTAGAGCTCTTCTGTGTAGTGTAGTAGCCACTACCCAACATGGCTGTCAAACACAAAAATGTGACTGGTTCCACCAAGTACTGAATTTTTAATTTTATTGAATTTTAATTAATTTAACTTTAAACACTGGTTTTCAATCCAGTTATTGGGAAGCTTTTTAATATGCTTAGAACAACTTGCATATGTGAATCTACTCTTTCAACTGTAAATTTTATGAAATCTAAATGCAGAGTAAGTATTTCTGATGAAAATTTAGCATTTACATTGAGATACGTTGGTAAGTGTAAATTTTTCACTGGATTTCAAAGTCTTGATATGAACCAAAGAATGTTGGGACTTCCCTTGTGGTCCAGTGGTTGAGACTTCACGCTTCCACTGTAGGTGGCACAGCACAGGTTCAATTCCTGGTCAGGGAACTAAGATCCTGCATGCGGCACAGTGAGGCCAAAATAAAATAAAAATTAAATTAAAAAGAATGTAACTATCTCATTGGATTGTATATTGTCTGTTTAGCAGAAAGATGTTACAAGTTAAGATGTTAAATCCTATGTGATATATACAATGTCTGATTTAATTATGTATTAAAAATAAAGGTAAAGGCTTTAAATTTATTATCTATTTGTGTATTAAACACAACATATAAAAGTAAATTAAATAAAAAGCTCACAGGTGATAAAAAAGGAAAAGACTAATCTTTGTGTATGTATTTACCTTTTTACATACTCTTAAATTATTATCAGCTTGCTTTTGTGTTTATTTGTAATATGATCCCTTTTAGTAAGGCTATAACAATTTTTTGCCTCAAAGATTTATGCCTATATCTTGGTGTAAGAACCAGACTGTTCTGACACTTCCTTTCTTGTGTTTATCAAATGGATCTTGAAGCTGCTGATTGTCTGTGGCTTCCCACTTATCTGTGCACAAAGATTGCAGAAGGAAGACAGCAAGGAATCATCAGGGCTTAAGAAGATGAAAACCCCCCAAACATCAACAGGTATACACTGGAAAGTTCATCAGACCATTCTGCAAAAAGTCATCTGTGAAAAGATGCTTTTAGACGTACAAAAGTTGAAATAATCCATTATCAGCAGACTTGCACTATAGGATATGTTAAAGATCATCCTTCAGGCAGAAGGAAAACATCATATATCTGAAAGGATTTGCATCTGGAATAGATAATAAACTCTTGTATCTCAAAAATAAGAAGACATATATTCCAATTAAAAATCCTTTAAACCTAATTAATAGATTTGAGTAAGCTTTTCACCAAAGAAGATATATAAATGAAGATGCGGAAGAGTGTGGAGAAATTGGAACTTTCATACAGCAATTGGAAATTACAGGTTAAATGATATAGCCACTTTGAAAAACCACCTGGCAATTTCTTCCTAGGAATCTACCCAAGGGAATAAGAACATTTATCTATGCAAAGATGTATACCCAACTATTCATAGCAGCATTGTTCATTATTGCCTAGTTGGTAACAATCTCAATCTCCTTATTGAATGAAGACACCAACATTTTGTATTCATACAATGCAATACCATTCAGCAATAAAAGTAATGGATTACTGATGCATTTTATACAACATGAATGAACCTCAAAAACACTATGCTAAATGAGATGTATACTTGCTAAGATTAAATGATAGACCCATGAAATTATACTATTCTGTTGTGGTTTTTTTTGTTGTTTTTTGACCATGCCATGCGGCTTGTGAGATCTCAGTTCCCCAACCAGGGACTGAACCTGGGCCACAGCAGTGAAAGCACTAAATCCTAACCACTAGACCACCAGGGAACTCCCCTCTTTTTTTGTTTATATTTTCTATATAATAAAAAGTGGAAATAAGTAAAAAAATGTAATCTTCAGCAATTATTTTTTCAAAAAGGAGAGGGTTTCACCCTGAGATGGAACTTTGATGAGTAGGAACTATGTTTGTTAAGTGGCTAGAAGTGGAGTGGAGATTCAGTAATCTCTGAATCATTTATGTTTAATAGTAGAAATTTTGCTTATCAACTGTACTTTTCTAGGAATGTGATCATGAACAGTTTAAACTCTTCACCTCAGTTTCATCAATGCAATCCCTATCAAACTACCACTGGCATTTTTCACAGAACTAGAACAAAAAATTTCACAATTTGTATGGAAACACAAAAGACCCTGAATAGCCAAAGCAATCTTGAGAACGAAAAACGGAGCTGGAGGAGTCAGGCTCCCAGACTTCAGACTATACTACAAAGCTACAGTAATCAAGACAGTATGGTACTGGCACAAAAACAGAAAGATAGATTAATGGAACAGGATAGAAAGCCCAGAGATAAACCCACGCACATATGGTCACCTTATCTTTGATAAAGGAGGCAGGAATGTCCAGTGGACAAAGGACAGCCTCTTCAATAAGTGGTGCTGGGAAAACTGGACAGCTACAAGTAAAAGTATGAGACTAGATCACTCCCTAACACCATACACAAAAATAAGCTCAAAATGGATTAAAGACCTAAATGTAACGCCAGAAACTATCAAACTCTTAGAGAAAAACATAGGCAGAACACTCTATGACATAAATCCCAGCAAGATCCTTTTTGACCCACCTCCTAGAGAAATGGAAATAAAAACAGAAATAAACAAATGGGACCTAATGAAACTTAAAAGCTTTAGCACAGCAAAGGAAACCATAAACAAGACCAAAAGACAACCCTTAGAATGGGAGAAAATATTTGCAAATGAAGCAACTGACAAAGGATTAATTTCCAAAATTTACAAGCAGCTCATGCAGCTCAATAACAAAAAAAGAAAAAACCCAATCCAAAAATGGGCAGAAGACCTAAATAGACATTTCTCCAAAGAAGATATACAGACTGCCAACAAACACATAAAAGAATGCTCAACATCATTAATCATTAGGGAAATGCAAATCAAAACTACAATGAGATATCATCTCACACCAGTCAGAATGGCCATCATGAAAAAAATCTAGAAACAATAGATGCTGGACAGGGTGTGGAGAAAAGGGAACACTCTTGCAGTGCTGGTGGGAATGTGAATTGGTACAGCCACTATGGAGAACAGTATGGAGGTTCCTTAAAAAACTACCATATGACCCAGCAATCCCACTACTGGGCATATACCCTGAGAAAACCAAAATTCAAAAGGAGTCATGTACCAAAATGTTCATTGCAGCTCTATTTACAATAGCCCAGAGATTGAAACAACCTAAGTGCCCACCATCGGATGAATGGTTAAAGAAGATGTGACACATATATACCATGGAATATTACTCAGCCATAAAAAGAAACGAAATTGAGCTGTTTGTAATGAGATGGATAGACCTAGAGTCTATCATACAGAGTGAAGTAAGTCAGAAAGAGAAAGACAAATACCATATGCTAACACATATATATGGAATTTAAGAAAAAAAAAGGTCATGAAGAACCTAGGGGTAAGGCAGGAATAAAGACACAGACCTACTGGAGAACGGACTTGAGGATATGGGGAGGAGGAAGGGTGAATTGTGACAAAGCAAGAGAGAGGCATGGACATATATACACTACCAAACGTAAGGTAGATAGCTAGTGGGAAGCAGTCACATAGCACAGGGAGATCAGCTCGGTGCTTTGTGACCGCCTGGAGGGGTGGGATAGGGAGGGTGGGAGGGAGGGAGACGCAAGAGGGAAGAGATATGGGAACATATGTATATGTATAACTGATTCACTTTGTTATAAAGTAGAAACTAACACACCATTGTAAAGCAATTATACCCCAATAAAGATGTTAAAAAAAAAACACAAACATAAACGTAAAACAAAAAATGAAATAAGAAACCTAAGCCCTAATATCAATAATTACATTAAATATATATGGTCTAAATATGAAAATTTAGAGACAGTGAGTGGCAGAGTAGGTGGGGAGGAAACGAGTCAACTGTATATTCTATACAATAAACTAAGTTCAAATATAATTACATAAGTTGGTTAAAAATAAAAAGGATAGAAAAGATAAAATGCAAACATTAATCAAAAGAAAGTTGGAGTGTCTATCTTAATATCCCATGAAGTACAGAGCAAAGCAAAAAAATTATCAAGGACAGAGAGGGACATTACATAATGATAAAAGGATCAATATACCAAGAAGACATAGCAATCCTAAATGTGTACATATGAAACAACAAATGTGAAGCAAAAACTGATAGAGCTGAAAGGAAAAATAAACAAAACCAGAATCATAATTGGAGACTCCAACATCTCTCTCTCAATAACTGACAGAACAACCAGATGCAATAATTAATTCCCTCAAAGGATTGTAGTAAAGATTTATGGAACAAACGCCTGAGACCTTCAATACTCATCAGCAGGATATACAAAGTCAACCATAATAGACATGATCTCTGACTTTATGGAGATTATGTCTAGTGGGGAAGACATAATTAAACAGCCATGTTCAAGTGTGGGCAAATGGAGTAGTGGAAATGCAGGCTCCTATGGGACTCAAAAGGGCTTCTTTTTCTTTTTGGATTTTATTTAATTTATTTTTTTTATACAGCAGGTTCTTACAAGTCATCCATTTTATACACATCAGTGTATACATGTCAATCTCAAACTCCCAATTCATCACACCACCAACCCCACCCGCCGCTGCTTTCCCCCCTTGGCGTCCATACGTTTGTTCGCTACATCTGTGTCTCAATTTCTGCCATGCAAAACCGTTAATCTGTACTATGTTTCTAGGTTCCACATATATAAGTTAATATGTATTTGTTTTTCTCTTTCTCACTTACTTCACTCCATGACAGTCTCTAGGTTCATCCACGTCTCTACAAATGATCCAGTTTTGTTCCTTTTTATGGCTGAGTAATATTCCATTGTATATATGTACCACATCTTCTTTATCCATTCGTCTGTTGATGGGCATTTAGGTTGCTTCCATGACCTGGCTATTGTAAAGAGTGCTGCAATGAACATTGGGGTGCATGTGTCTTTTTGAATTATGGTTTTCTCTGGGTATATGCCCCATAGTGGGATTGCTGGGTCATATGGTAGTTCTATTTTTAGTTTTTAAGGAACCTCCATACTGTTCTCCATAGTGGCTGTATCAATTTACATTCCCACCAACAGTGCAAGAGGGTTCCCTTTTCTCCACACCCTCTCCAGCATTTGTTGTTTGTAGATTTTCTGATGATGCCCATTCTGACTGGTGTGAGGTAATACCTCCTTGTAGTTTTGATTTGCATTTCTCTAATAATTAGTGATGTTGAGCAGCTTTTCATGTGTTGCTTGGCCATCTGTATGTCCTCTTTGGAGAAATGTCTGTTTAGGTCTTCTGCCCATTTTTTGATTAGGTTGTTTGTTTTTTTAATATTGAGTTGCATGAGCTGCTTATACATTTTGGAGATTAATCCTTTGTCTGTTGATTCATTTGCAAATAGTTTTTCCCATTCTGAGGGTTGTCTTTTCATCTTGTTTGTAGTTTCCTTTGCTTTGCAAAAGCTTTTAAGTTTCATTAGGTCCCATTTGTTTATTTTTGTTTTTATTTCCATTACTCTAGTAGGTGGATCAAAAAAGATCTTGCTGTGATTTATGTCAAAGAGTGTTCTTCCTATGTTTTCCTCCAAGAGTTTTATAGTGTCTGGTCTTATATTCAGGTCTTTAATCCATTTTGAGTTTATTTTTGTGTATGGTGTTCGGGAGTGTTCTAATTTCATTCTTTTACATGTAGCTGTCCAGTTTTCCCAGCACCACTTACTGAAGAGACTGTCTTTTCTCCATTGTATATCCTTGCCTCCTTTGTCATAGATTAAGTGACCATAGATGCGTGGGTTTATCTCTGGGCTTTCTATCCTGTTCCATTGATCTATATTTCTGTTTTTGTGCCAGTACCATATTGTCTGGATTAATGTAGCTTTGTAGTATAGTCTGAAGTCAGGGAGTCTGATTCCTCCAGCTCCGTTTTTTCCCCTCAAGATTGCTTTGGCTATTCAGGGTCTTTTGTATCTCCAAAGAAATTTTAAGATTTTTTGTTCTAGTTCTGTAAAAAATGCCATTGGTAATTTGATAGGGATTGCATTGAATCTGTAGATTGCTTTGGGTAGTATAGTCATTTTCACAATATTGATTCTTCCAATCCAAGAACATGGTATATCTCTCCATCTGTTAGTATCATCTTTTATTTCTTTCAACAGTGTCTTATAGTTTTCTGCATACAGGTCTTTTGTCTCCCTATGTAAGTTTATTCCTAGGTGTTCTATTCTTTTTGTTGCAATGGTAAATGGGAGTGTTTCCTTAATTTCTCTATCAGATTTTTCATCATTACTGTATAGGAATGCCAGAGATTTCTGTGCATTAATTTTGTATCCTGCAACTTTACCAAATTCATTGATTAGCTCTAGTAATTTTCTGGTGGCATCTTTAGGATTCTCTATGTATGCTATCATGTCATCTGCAAACAATGACAGTTTTACTTCTTCTTTTCCAATTTGTATTCCTTTTATTTCTTTTTCTTCTCTGATTGCCGTGGCTAGGACTTCCAAAACTATGTTGAATAATAGTGGTGAGAGTAGACATCCTTGTCCTGTTCCTGATCTTAGTGGAAATGTTTTCAGTTTTTCACCATTGAGAATGATGTTTCCTGTGGGTTTGTCAACTATGATCTTTATTGTGTTGAGGTATGTTCCCTCTATGCCCACTTTCTGGAGAGTTTTTATCATAAATGGGTGTTGAAATTTGTCAAAAGCTTTTTCTGCATCTATTGTGATGATCATATAGTTTTTATTCTTCAATTTGTTAATATGGTGTATCACATTGATTTATTTGTGTATATTGAAGAATCCTTGCATCCCTGGGATAAATCCCACTTGATCATGGTGTATGATCCTTTTGATGTATTGTTGGATTCTGTTTGCTAGTATTTTGTTGAGGATTTTTGCATCTATATTCATCAGTGATATTGATCTGTAATTTTCCTTTTCTGTAGTATCTTTCTCTGGTTTTGATATCAGGGTGATGGTGGCCTCATAGAATGAGTTTGGGAGTGTTCCTTCCTCTGCAATTGTTTGGAAGAATTTGAGAAGGATGGGTGTTAGCTCATCTCTAAATGTTTGATAGAATTCACCTGTGAAATCATCTGGTCCTGGACTTTTGTTTGTTGGAAGAATTTTAATCACAGTTTCAATTTTAATACTTGTGGTTGGTGTGTTCATAGTTTCTATTTCTTCCTGTTTCAGTGTTGGAAGGTTATACCTTTCTAAGAATTTGTCCATTTCTTCCAGGTTGTCCATTTTATTGACATAGAGTTGCTTGTAGTAGTCTCTTAGGATGCTTTGTATTTCTGCAGTGTCAGTTGTAACTTCTCCTTTTTCATTTCTAATTTTATTGATTTGATTCCTCTCCCTCTTTCTCTTGATGAGTCTGGCTAATGGCTTATCATCTTTCTTTATCTTCTCAGAGAACCAGCTTTTAGTTTTATTGATCTTTGCTATTGTTTTCTTTGTTTCTATTTCATTTATTTCTGCTCTGATCTTTATGATTTCTTTTCTTCTGCTAACTTTCGGTTTTGTTTGTTATTCTTTCTCTAGTTCCTTTAGGTGTAAGGTTACATTGTTTATTTGAGATTTTTCTTCTTTCTTGAGGTAGGCTTGTGTAGCTATAAACTTCCCTCTTAGAACTGCTTTTGCTGCATCCCATAATTTTGGATCGTCGTGTTTTCATTGTCATTTGTTTCTAGGTATTTTTTGATTTCCTCTTTGATTTCTTCAGTGATCTCTTGATTATTTAGAAAGTATTGTTTATCCTCCATGTGTTTGTGTTTTTTACGTTTTTCCCCTGTAATTGATTTCTAATCTCATAGGGTTTTTTTCTTTTTTTTTGCGGTATGCGGGCCTCTCACTGTTGTGGTCTCTCCTGTTGCGGAGCACAGGCTCTGGACGTGCAGGCTCAGCGGCCATGGCTCACGGGCCCAGCCACTCCACAGAATGTGGGATCTTCCCGGACCGGGGCGTGAACCCGTGTCCCCTGCATCGGCAGGCGGACTCTCAACCACTGCACCACCAGGGAAACCCCTCGTAGCGTTTTGATCAGAAAAGATGCTTGATGTGATTTCAGTTTTCTTAAATTTACTGAGGCTTGATTTGTGACCCAAGATGTGATCTCGCCTGGAGATTGTTCCATGTGCATTTGAGAAAAAAGTTTATTCTGCTGTTTTTGGATGGAATGTCCTACAAATATCAATTAAATCAATCTAGTCTATTGTGTCATTTAAAGCTTGTGTTTCCTTATTAATTTTCTGTCTGGAGGATCTGTCCATTGGTGTAAGTTAGGTGTTAAAGCCCCCACTATTATAGTGTTATTGTCGATTTCCTCTTTTATAGCTGCTAGCAGTTGCCTTATGTATTGAGGTGCTCCTATGTTGGGTGCATATATATTTATAATTGTTATATCATCTTCTTGGATTGATCACTTGATCATTATGTATTGTCCTTCCTTGTCTCTTGTAACATTCTTTTTTTTTTTTTTGCAGTACGCGGGCCTCTCACTGTTGTGGTCTCTCCCATTGTGGAGCACAGGCTCCGGATGCGCAGGCTCAGTGGCCATGGCTCACGGGCCCAGCCGCTCTACGGCACATGGGATCTTCCCAGACCGGGGCACGAACCCGAGTCCCCTGCATCGGCAGGCGGACTCTCAACTAGTGTGCCACCAGGGAAGCCCTCTTGTAACATTCTTTATTTTAAAGTCTATTTTATCTGATATGAGTATTGCTACTCCAACTTTCTTTTGATTTCCATTTGCATGAATATCTTTTTCCATCCCCTCACTTTCAGTCTGTATGTGTCCCTAGGTCTGAAGTGGGTCTCTTGTAGACAGCATATATATGGGTCTTGTTTTTGTATCCATTCAGCAAGCCTGTGTCCTTTGGCAGGAGCATTTAATCCATTCACATTTAAGGTAATTATCAATATGTGTGTCCTTATTACCATTTTCTTAATTGTTTTGTGTTTGTTTTTGTAGGTCCTTTTCTTCTCTTGTGTTTCCCACCTAGAGAAGTTCCTTTAGCATTTGTTGTAGAGCTGGTTTGGTGGTGCTGAATTCTCTTAGCTTTTGCTTGTCTGTAAGGCTTTTGATTTCTCCATCGGATCTGAATGAGATCCTTGCCGGGTAGTGTAATCTTGGTTGTAGGTTCTTCCCTTTCATCACTTTAAGTATATCATGCCACTCCCTGCTGGCTTGTAGAGTTTCTGCTGAGAAATCAGCTATTCACCCTATGGGAGTTCCCTTGTATATTATTTGTCATTTTTCCCTTGCTGCTTTCAATAATTTTTGTTTGTCTTTAATTTTTGCCAATTTGATTACTATGTGTCTCAGCATGTTTCTCCTTGGGCTTATCCTATATTGGACTCTCTGCACTTCCTGGACTTGAGTGGCTATTTCTTTTCCCATGTTAGGGAACTTTTTGAGTATAATCTCTTCAAATATTTTCTCGGGTCCTTTCTCTCTCTCTTCTCCTTCTGGGACCCCTATAATGTGAATGTTGTTGCGTTTAATGTCGTCCCAGAGCTCTCTTAGGCTGTCTTCAATTCTTTTCATTCTTTTTTCTTTATTCTGTTTCATGGCAGTGAATTCCACCATTCTGTCTTCCAGGTCACTTATCCATTCTTCTGCCTCAGTTATTCTGCCATTCATTCCTTCTAGTGTATTTTTCATTTCAATTATTGTGTTGTTCATCTCTGTTTGTTTGTTCTTTAATTCTTGTAGATCTTCGTTAAACATTTCTTGCATCTTCTCGGTCTTTGTCTCCATTCTTTTTCCGAGGTCCTGGATCATCTTCACTATCATTATTCTGAATTCTTTTCCTGGAAGGTTTCCTATCTCCACTTCATTTAGTTGTTTTTCTGGGTTTTTATCTTGTTCCTTCATCTGGTGCATAGCCCTCTGCATTTTCATCTTGTGTATCTTTCTGTGAATGTGGTTTTTGTTCCACAGGCTGCAGGATTGTAGTTCTTCTTGCTTCTGCTCTCTGCCCTCTGGTGGATGAGGCTATCCTGCATCCCACATTTCTGATCAAGTGTATTTTCCAGCTGTTTCTATTTTTGCCAATCACTTCCACTCATGTGAGAATCACATAGTTTTTTTTATTGCTTTTTTCTTCCAGTTTTATTGAGATATAATTGACATACAGTACTGTATAAGGTGTACAGCATAATGATTTGACTTACATACATCATGAAAAGATTATCACAAGTTAGTAAATATCCATCATCTCATATAGATACAGAGAAATAGAAAAAAAGTTTTTTCTTGTGATGAGAATTCTTAGGATTTACTCTTTTAACAACTTTCATATGTAACATACAACAGTGTTAATTATATTTATCATGTTGTACGTCACATCCCTGAGAAGCACAGAATTTATTTAGTCTGGTTAGATGTTTCTGTTTTAGTCAATTCACAATTTAGTTTGTGTAAATTTCATTTTTTCATATAACCTCTGCAATTTCAATGGATAAACCACTCTTCATTATTTGTGCAACTTACTAAAATAATCAGATGACATCTTTGAAGGTACATCAATTGTTATTGAGTTTCCTTTACTTCTGTCTTTAGCAATATTAGGCCAAACAAGAAACCACTTCTAGAACAGCACACTTTCCTTAAAATTCTGGATGTTATATAAAAAATACTTCCTTTAAAATTCATGACTAAACTGGTAAGATCAGAGATTTCCTTGTCAGTCAAATAATTTGACATTTGACTCCTTAATAAAAGGAGTAAATAGAGAAGTGAAGCATTAGAACCAAAATTTTCCATAGTGATGTCTGCTGATCCCTGGTGGTCTAGAGTATGGATTTTAATGGATTATGTGTTCTGGGGGATAGGAATCTGGTGTTCCTAGCAGGGTGGGTGGTAAGATCTAAAATCCCCTGTATAAAGCCAAAACCCCAAAACGACAGCTCCCTCAGAAAGTAAAGCAGAGAAATATCTCTTCTGAACATAGAGATGGTGAGTGTGGAAGCTGTCCAAATCTGGCTCTGGTGTCTAACATTACTACTTCCATATCTTAAAAAATGCTAACCCAAAGATTACATTTAAAATGGGCCAGAATTGATATGTCTCCCAGGTAGCTGGCAGAAATATATTCAAAAAAATTTTCAAGGTCTTTAATGCAGACCTTAAGGAATTACCACAGATACAATTCCAAGGAATCCAAGCTCACAGTTAAAAGACAGGTGGGAAATACTTCAGGTGTATTAGCTTTAATTATTATGGTAACTATTAGCAGAAAAAATGTTTAACATTTTTGAGAAGTAACCTTCTCATTTCTATTTTCTAAGAGTTTTTTTTTACATCTTTATTAGAGTATAATTGCTTTACAATGGTGTGTTAGTTTCTGCTTTATTACAAAGTAAATCAATTATACATATACATATGTTCCCATATCTCTTCCTTCTTGCGTCTCCCTCCCTCCCACCCTCCCTATCCCACCCCTCCAGGTGGTCACAAAGCACCAAGCTGATCTCCCTGTGCTATGTGGCTGCTTCCCACTAGCTATCTATTTTACATTTGATAGTGTGTATATGTCCATGCCTCTCTCTCGCTTTGTCACAGCTTACCCTTCCCCCTCCCCATATCCTCAAGTCCATTCTCTAGTAGGTCTTTGTAAGAGTTTTTTTTTTAAATTAGAAATTTATGTTGAATGTTTGAAATACATTGTAAATTTTAAAATATTCTCTAGGCTTTATAGAAGGATGACACAAACCATGCCTTTCAATTCCTTCATAATTATTTTTCTCACTTGATCATAGTTCACCTAATAAAAATAGAATAACTTTGTGACAGAGATTTCTTTGGTTTATTCTTTTCCCATCGAAGTGCTGGATTTATATTGGAAGCAATATTAGAATATTTATATAGCACTTTCTCTGAAGAGCACTTATTATGTGGTAAGCACTTTACACCTATGACTATCTTAGTGTTAATAATAACCAAATAGTTGTTACTCTTATTATCTCCATCATATAGATGAGGAAAAGGAAGCTCGGGGGTTAAGCAAAATCACACAGCTACTAAGTCTTGAAACAAAGACTGATTGGCTACAGAGTTGCTGCACTGTTGACCCCTATGCTACACTGCATCTCTGAAAGATCTTCCATGACTACAATCTAAATTAGGATCCTTTTATATCTTTGGTAGCACTCTATTCTTTTTTGCCTGAGCAATAGTACAATTTAAAACTATCAATTAATTAATTAGTTTAATGTCTGTCTCCTCTAGTCTCTTTCACTTTGAGAGCAGGAGCCATTTCTTCCATTACTCTGCCATATACCCAATGCCTAGCACGTAGTAGACGCTCAATAACTAGTTGAATGAATGATTGCAAGAAAGGTAACTAAGAAAAATGTTTCCTTCATGGAGTAATGTCTCCATCTTGTGGAATTTTAGAATACTGTCCAAAAAATTTTTCTTTTAACAAGGAAGGTTTCACAGGAGAATTGATTCTCCTATTTTCCAGACTACATGTCCGGGAAATATGAGAATTTTTGTTGTTGTTATTGGACTGTTCCTTTTGAGACTTTTAGAGCTGTAGAAAAGCACCGCCCCTTCAGGGCAGGTCTTTCCCTTACTAGATTTGCTTGGTGAAACCAATTGTGCAAGTGGGTAATTAACTGGCATCAATCTAAGTCCAGAACTCGTTTGATTCTACCTTGCCAAAGGTAGAGCACAGATCCATTAACAAACTCTTGGCTCCGAATGATCACTCGGGCACATCCAGAGCCCCTTCTATGCAGCGTTCTACTACCTAAGAGGTCTATCGGCCGCAGTCCCTATCTCTCCATCACATATTCCTCACAGCGTATGATGGCTAAAGTAGAAATTGTGTACAGAAATAACCTCTGCCCTACCATCTGTAAATCAGTTATACATATACATATGTTCCCATATCTTGTTATAAAGCAGAAAGTAAAGCAGGAGTAAATTGCACTCCATTCTAAATCCTAAATTTTACTTGTATAATATTTTGCACATATAATTTGTAATAATTGTTTTAAAAATACAATATGTTAAATAGAGCTACTTCTCTACCTATTATGGGCAGTTCATTTTATGAAGTTAACATAAACTTGCTATTTAAACCAGACATGGAGAAAAAGAAAAGGAAAAACTTTAAGCCAGTATGATTATAATTGGAGATTATATATACTGAGTCTGGTTTTTCCCCCCGTTTAATCTAGGTCCAAGTCTGGTTCTCTTTCACTATCCGACAACCGAGGTGACAGGCCGGAGGCCTAGGACACCAGCGAGAGCCCCTCCTTCCCCACGATTCTATGGTCCTCAGGTTACTCTCGTCACTGGGAACTCTATGGTTCCGGGGCGGGCTGGGAGGCCTGAGTTTGAAAGCCGTGGCGGGAAGATGGCGACCACACCTGTCGCGAGCTTCCGTTTCTTCCGAGCGGGAGGACGCTGGGACTGTGCCTTTCCCTGAATGGCCGAGAAGATTTCGCGATGAATCTGACGCGCTGGAGTGGGAAACGACGACGTTCAGCACCAGGCTCAGACTTCTTTTCGGGAAGTGGCGGTGACAGCAGTGACAGCCCCCTGCTCCTCTCGGGGCCGGTGCTGAGCCCGCCCCCGGGCCTGAGACGCAGCCTGAAGGACCGCGGCCGCCCGCCGGCCAGTGCTGCAGGTACTCCCAGGCACTCCGTGGGCAACGGGCGAGGTAGGCAGCTCAGCCGGGCCACTCGTCGGGAGGTGTCCTCACCGCGCGGAGCTCGCGCGTTTGCACGGCCTGCTAGGCTTCTACTCCCCTTTCTCAGTTTGTGACTAGGACCTGGTGCGGCACGTCACTTTCTATTGACGTGGAAGAGCTTTCAGTCCATATTCAGCGACTGTCTGGTAGTAATCTTCAAGTGGTTTCTGGGTATTTTCGACCTTTATTTACAGAAACAACTTACTAGTTGGCCAAATCTCATCACCTGTAGGGAATTCACTCCTAATAGTGCCCAGTGCTCCTTACAGATCCTTATATTGTATGTGTTTTATGTCAGGATGTACTTTAAATAGCCTCTTTACAACACATAGGAATCCCAAAACACAGTGGAAAGCAAATTACTGAAGTCTTACGTTAGAACTAAATTCAACTATTTCCTTTTTTTTCCTAAAAGGGAAATGCAAGCAGACGTTTCCTGACGATAAAGTAGACAAGCTGCTATTGGCAAATTGGGGGCTTCCTACAGCAGTTCTGGAGAAATATCACAGTTTTGGTGTAAAAAAGATGTTTGAATGGCAAGCAGAGTGCCTTTTGCTTGGACAAGTCCTGGAAGGAAAGAATTTAGTCTATTCAGGTATTCAAATTTGTGCAAGTTAATTTCTCTACTATTTTTAAGACATTATTAATGTAAAGGACACTATTGAGGTAAGGTGGGTGAGAGAGTGCTTTATAACTAGAGAAAGTCTTAAAATATTTGAAAAGCAGAGTTTCATCATATGCATACTTAAATTTTGAAAATTCCATTAGGTGGTAGGGTGGGGGAAGGCAAAAACCCAACAATTTAAACAGAATTATCTGCCTACCATTCCTCTCAAAAAACATGTGTCCCAGAGCTTCCCTGGTGGCGCAGTGGTTGAGAGTCCACCTGCCGATGCAGGGGACATGGGTTCGTGCCCCGGTCCGGGAAGATCCCACATGCCGCGGAGCAGCTGGGCCCGTGAGCCATGGCCGCTGAGCCTGCGTATCCGGAGCCTGTGCTCCGCAACAGGAGAGGCCACAACAGTGAGAGGCCCGCGCACCGCAAAGAAAAACAACAACAACAACAACAAAAAAAACATATGTCCCAGAGTGAGTGTGCAGTATGAGATGTAAATGTGCTCTTCCCACAGTTGATCTCAGTTGCTTTTCAGTGTGTGAACATTTTACGTTATATGTTTATAAATTGACCTGCTTATACAGGATTGTATATACAAAATCCTATGTAATATACTTTATGAAAGGTTTATATGGGCTTTCAAGAGCAACTTTGACTTACATAATTTTTAGCCGTGTGTGCTTAGTATACTGACTTTAGAATCTAATCACTTGGTAAGATGTACGTCCTTTGTATCAGTTTTCTCTGAAATTGTGAGTCATCCAGATTTTCATTATGGCTGCCAAAATAATTAGAGAGTTAACTGTCAATAGATATAAGTTCAGGCTGTTTACTGACTGTGTAACCTTGCAAATTAGTTGAGAGAGAGAAGCAGAGGGAGGGAGGGAGCAAGCGCCTACGCGCACAGAGAGCATGAGTGCCAGGGTGTGGGCTTAGAAAAGTTTTTGGCGTGTAAGAAATACTCAGTTAATGCTAACTAGTGGCAGTTGGTGGCATTGGTAGAATGGCCTGACCGTTTCAGTTGCTTAAACAAGAACTTGGGTGTCATTCATAACTCTGCTCACCAACTCACATTAATTAATCACCAAGTGTAGTGTCTGTTACCTCAAATGTCTTGATTCTGGCTATTACTCTCTGTTCTTAGGTCCATTACCTAGTTTACTATCATCTTCTAGATTATGCAATAGTTCTCTAACTAGTTAATTTTTTCTTTCTGCTCTTGCTTTGCTCCTGCAGCCTAAAGTGATCTCTATAAAGTATAAATATGATTTTGTCATTCCTTTTCATAAAACTCACTAGTCACTCTGCATTGTAGGATTATAAAAGTCTTCTCCATGTGGCACTTTCGTATCTCTTTTTTCACTCCCCTACTTGTACTTTATACTTCAGGCTTACTAAATTACTTGCTATCATCTGAACATACCAGGCTTTCCTCTAGACCTTTACACATGCTGTTTTTTTCTGCTTGGCATTCCTTTCTTCTTGCCTTCTTTGCTCTCATAAGTTCTGTTTCCATAAACTTCCTTACAGCTCTTCTCCCTCAACTTCTATCATAGCTCCTATCACAGTGTATTAAAGCTTTTTATCTATTTCCCCAAAGCAGGGCTTTTAACTGTTCAGTACTTAAAGGAAAGGATCTTTAGGTATAAGCTAGGTACTCAGTAATATTCATCATTTATTTGATGTAAAGATTTATTTGTCTCTGTTTTCACTGTGAGAGTATTTAGAAACCTGGTTTAAAGTCAGGGGCATTTCAGCGTATAAAGGTTTCAAATGCTAGCTGGGGCCTTAATGATAGTTTAGCCTTGGGCTATTTAGTTACTGGATATGATTTAAAACATTTATTAATGCAGTGTATCAAATATTACTTCTTTTTGTGATAACCTTGCCGAATAACTTGTTTTAGCTCCTACAAGTGCTGGGAAGACTCTTGTTGCTGAACTACTTATTTTGAAGCGGGTCTTGGAAACACGGAAGAAAGCTCTATTTATTCTGCCCTTTGTCTCTGTGGCTAAAGAGAAGAAATACTATTTCCAGGTAATGTTCTTTTACTAAGTTTGAAATTGTGAAAGGCCTATTATTGGCAGCTTCGGCTTTACTCATTTGAAATGGAATTATAAAAGCAATTGGAAAATAAAATTTCTTTTATTACATCCCAATGTAGCTTTAAAAGTTGACCATTTATGAGGGGAAACTTTTAAATTACTGCATAAAGGAGAAAGGGCCATTAAATCAAAGAGCAATCGGTGAAAATTGTGTAAAAATTTATAAACTTTTCCTTAGGAAATAGGCAGAGTACTTTAATTAGCATATAAAAGTGCAAATTAAGAATCAACCTCTTAAATGAATAGTAGGACTAGACTGAAGCATGGAAAGGAAGTGTGTTTGAGGAAGCATATCCCATCCTGATGCAGGGCCATTTGGGAACGTTAGAGGATGAAGAACAAGATCCATTGGTGCTTATGTAAAGCTCCAAACCTGTGTTTTCTTCTCCTGTTCTCCTGCAAAAATGAATGACAACAGTATACATTTGTGTGACGCTCACTGGTCTTTAAGGTATTTTTACAAATACAATATTTCATTAAATAGAATAAATTTATTCTGATTTCTGCAGTGAAAAAATGTGATTTCGGAATGCCAAGATTATTGCAGTGGTAATACAAAAAATCTGAGTTCTAGTCCCAGTTTTGTCACTACCTGTGTCTTCAGGCCAGATACATAATTTGCTGGGCCTCAGTTTTTTCACTGGTGAAATGAAACTATGGGGTTAACTATGGGTTAACTTAGTAAACACTCAGAAACATTTTATTGAATGAACAGCTCTAAAATTCAGTGGTTCTATAAATCTTTTTAACAGTTATTTCAGAGGTCAAATAACCAACAAAGCTGGTTCTACATGGTAACATCCTTTCAACTTAGACCAAAGTAACAAAATAATGATCCTTTTTACTGAGAAGGTATGTTAGTTAAAAGTTAAACTAAAAAAATTAACATCAAAGTCCCATTGCATTTGACTTTTGAAACCTTTTCTTCCGTTATATAAAAAACTAATCTTTAGTGGGATAATGAGAATATTTTCCTCACGAAGTATAAATTTGTTTCTGAAAATATTACATTAGTGTTAAAGAAAGAGTGAGTTTCTTGCTTGTTTATTAGATTAAAAATGTTAGTGCTTAAGGTAGTTTTTCTTTAATTTTAATTTCTATAAAGAGCTCTTAGAACTTATTTGATTAAGTATGCCATTTTATTTGACTCTGTCTTAACAGAAAATCTCTGTACTGAGTTTTGTCAGTTCTGAACTTCTTATTTTTAGTATATGATTCTAAAAAGAACCAGTGTGCCCTGACCAGGAATAACTAACAGTAATCTGATAAATGTATTTGAATACTTATGTCTATGTTTTGGGAAAGAACCAATTTAAGATTCATGAATTTCAAATATTTTCCCCTGTATTTTTCCTTTTTACTCAATTTAGAGTCTGTTTCAGGAAGTAGGAATAAAAGTAGATGGTTATATGGGCAGTACCTCTCCAACAGGGCGTTTCTCGTCTTTGGATATTGCTGTCTGCACAATTGAGAGAGCCAATGGTCTGATCAATCGCCTCATAGAGGAAAATAAGATGGATCTATTAGGTAAGCAAATAAGAAAATAAGTATATACTTTCTCTTGCTATTTTTGATAGAATGGAGTGAAGCTGTTGTGATTTCTGTATGACTTATGTTTTATTCTATTGTCTGTCATCTACTTCTGGAGGTGAAAATTGGCATTTGTAATGTTAGGAACTCTGTAAAAAAAAAAAAAAGTTTTGCATCCTACTGATGTTATTGACTCTACTTCCTTGTATTTTTGCACTTTACAAAGCATAGAGGGTATCCTTGAACCCTCAAGTCATTTCTCATTGCTTCTTTCCTATCTAAAGTTTACCAGGAATAGAAGGAAGCACCTGCCATCTCTGCAATTAGTGTATATATGTATTCATTATCATATTCTGGTACTGTGGTATCTAGATTAGGCCTGGACCCAGAGGCTACCATTTAGCAGGCAAATGGTAGGGAGCTATAGAAACTGGCACTGTATTTGAGCTTGGAACTTTTCTACCTTAATCCTTTTTTTTTTTCCTTTTCCAACCACTTGGGAAAGCCCACTATGTAGAGGTAGCAACAGGAAGAGAATGGTTATAGCAGCAATAGAAGCTGCAAGAATATCAGTTAGCTACTCATTGTTTTCCTGGTGAACTTAAATGGTAAAGTTAGGGTAGGGTAGGGGTGGGGAGTAAAATCAAAGATTAATGAGACACAGACTCCACTCTATAAAGCTTGGAGAGAGAAATCACATTCATCAGTTTGTATCAGAATTGTCAGATTGTGTTATATCAGATTAAGTGTTATATCTACTATACCTAGCACAGTTCTTGGCACACTAGGTAGAATAAATATTTTTTGGATGGATGAATGAATGCTGAAATAAGTCATCATACAATATGATTTGGAAATAGCTTACTGATGAGGAAAAGGATCATCATGTACCATTAGGAAATAGTCTGAAAGGTCTTTATTTTTGTAGGGGGATTTGTCGGGGGGACACTAGTGCACATGCAAACTATGATATTATGAAAATGTTTAAAGGAGGCATTCGTTGATACAAATTTCAGTACTTCTTGAGCATTATTCCAAGTGCATAGACTGGTTTGATTCTCCAAGTAGGGGAGGAGGGAATTATGATCATATTCATGTTTTATAGTAGGGTGAGTCACTAGTCTACCATAATCAAACAAAAACATCCTCTTAAAATCATTTATTTCTTCCTGATCTGATTCTGTTTTTCTAAGCACTTGCTAACATCAGTATGGTTGCCCTGGCTGTTTTCCCCATAGCAAAGTCAACCCACTGAATAATTGTTGTGGATGTCCTTGATTTTCATCGTACATGTATTTCTACAAGGTTGCCAATTAAGAATTGTCTGATAACATGACGAAGTTTTTCTTGAGTTAGACCTGAGTTAGCTAATCATTGATTTTTAGATACAGAATACATTGTGGTAAGACCACTTATTATACTTGAAATATCTTGGAAAAGAATTGTCTGCTATGTGGAATCTGATTTTTGTTTTATGGTTAGAAATTTGTATTACATGCAGTGTATTATAATGACAGCTATTTATGGTACAAGATACAAGATATTGAGTCTTAAAATTCTTGGAATTGTGAAATTCTGTAAAAACTAGTATCTGGAAAATCTCTTTAGGAATGGTGGTTGTGGATGAATTGCATATGCTGGGGGACTCTCCCCGAGGGTATCTGCTGGAACTTCTGCTGACCAAGATTTCCTATATTACTCAGAAATCAGCATCTTGGTAAGTACCTGAAATAACTAAGTTCCTGAGATTCTAAAGAATGTTGAGAATGTGTTTGCAAAAGTGCATAATAACTAGGAGTTAAATACATCAGAGGAGGGTAGTACTTATTTAGAACAAACTCATGTACAGCATTTCATTTTTGTTCCAAAAGAAGTACTTAAGACTAAGAGTGATTTTAGATTATTTTTAAAACATTCTTAAATTTCTGACTGCTCACCACTTTTATGACAGAATTTTTAAAATCCAGTTTTTGTATTTGTTATCTGTACACACATCCTTTTTAAGTAGTCAAGGCTAATTATGAAAAATAGCATTTCTTTATCCCCTACTTTCCAGAGGTAACTATTTTCAACTCTTACAGCTTTTTTTCTTTTTTTAAAAAAATTTATTTTATTTATTTATTTTTGGCTGTGTTGGGTTTTTGTTGCTGCGTGCGGGCTTTCTCTAGTTGCGGCGAGCGGGGGCTACTCTTCGTTGCGGTGCATGGGTTTCTCATTGCAGTGGCTTCTCCTGTTGCAGAGCACAGGCTCCAGGTGCATGGGCCTCAGTAGTTGCGTCACTCGGGCTCAGTAGCTGTGGCACGCGGGCTCTAGAGCTCAGGCTCAGTAGTTGTGGCGCACAGGCTTAGTTGCTCTGTGGCATGTGGGATCTTCCCAGACCAGGTATTGAACCCGTGTCCCCTGCATTGGCAGGCGGATTCTTAACTGTGCCACCAGGGAAGCCCCTCTTACAGCTTTTTAAAAATTCTGTTTACACGGATATCTCTAAATATAGCTACTTGAGTTTTTAGTTTTACACATTATATATTGACTTTTTACTATGGAAGATGAAGATCTAGCTCTTTTTTATATTCTTGGCTCACTCTGCCTGATCTCCTCCTCCAGCCCCTTAGTCTTTCTTTATCCTCTCATTATATTCCCATTCTTCAAATATACTTATGTTCTAATTTTGCTTAGTTCAGTATTCAATATTACACTGTTATGACTATATAAGTGTCGTTGTCAACTGAGCCATGTGGTATATTATGATTATTTTTACTTTCTAAATAACTTTTTGTTTTCTCTGAAATTAATAAATGTCTTTTGTTTGATGAGTTGGTTTTCTGTGAACTTATCATTGATTTATCTCTAGCCTCTTCCCCACTTATATGAATCTCCACCCAGTATGTTCCAATACATTTGTTATTCTGCCCAATTTGTTTTCTTGAAGAAGTTTCTCCTAAAGCCTCCTGAGTTGTTCCAATTTAGATAGGTGGTTAATCTATATATGTGCTGTACAACAGTTATCTTGAGATCTCTTTTTATCATTATCATTCATTCCCATTGCTGTTTGCTTGAGTCAGAGCCCTCCTTTTTTGTGATCATATGTATTTCTCTTGATTCACTTTCTCATTTTAGTGGGGATATCTTCTAGGAAGTTCCACTTTATTTCAGTGTACAGACTATTATGGGTATAAATTTTGCAAAAATTAGCATGTCTGAAAATGCCTTACAATTATTCATAGATTTTCCAGGTACAAACGTCAAGATTTTAAACACTTTTAGAGTTTTGAACATAGTACTTCATTTTTCTCATTACTATTGAGAAATGCAGTGCCATGCTAATCCTTCATCCTTTGTATAAATTTTATAAATTTATTTATTTATTTTTGGCTGTGTTGGGTCTTCGTTGCTGCGCGCGGGCTTTCTCTAGTTGTGGTGAGCAGGGGCTACTCTTACTTGCGGTGTGTGGGCTTCTCATTGCGGTGGCTTCTCTTGCTGGGGAGCACGGGCTCTAGGTGCGTGGACTTCAGTAGTTGTGGCTCGTGGGCTCTAGAGTGCAGACTCAGTAGTTGTGGTGCACGGGCTTAGTTGCTCCCTGGCATGTGGGATCTTCCTGGACCAGGGCTCGAACCTGTGTCCCCTGCATTGGCAGGCAGATTCTGAACCACTGGGCCACCAGGGAAGCCCTGTATAAATTTTAAAATTTTTCTCTGAGAGTTTTTAAGAGATCCTTTTCTTCCTTAGTATTGTGAAATTGCACTGATGTGTCTTGGTGTTGGTCTATTTTCTAACATTGTTCTGGGTACTCAGTAGTTGCTTTTAATCTAGGAGCTTTTGTCTTTCAGTTTAGGGAGATTTTAACACAACTCTTGCAGTATGTGGGAAAACATGCAGATAGTCATCTATGTCCCAAATTAGTAGGGATATAGAAGATATGACTAATACAATTAGCAAATTTGACCTAATGGATGTATGTAGAATATTTACCAAATAAGAGCAGTATATATATTCTTTTCAGTTACATATGAAACATTTACAAAAAAAAACCCCTATCATGTGCTAGGCCATAAAACAACATATTTAAAGGATTTAAGTCATTTAAAATATATTCTTTGAGAGCAGTGGAATTAAGCTAGAAATAACTATAAGAAAAACATAACTGAAAGATGCCCACATATTTAGAAATTAATAAATAATTCTGACCCCTTTTGGGGTGAAAAAAATAATCACAGTAAAAACAGGAAGATAGTTTGGAATGAAAGTATAATAAAAATATCTCCTAATGAAATTGTGAAATGCAGCTAGAGTTGTTTTTTTTGTTTGTTTGTTTTGCGGTACGCGGGCCTCTCACTGTTGTGGCCTCTCCTGTTGCAGACACAGGCTCCGGATGCGCAGGCTCAGTGGCCATGGCTCACGGGCCTAGCCGCTCCACGGCATGTGGGATCTTCCCAGACCGGAGCACGAACCCATGTCCCCTGCATCGGCAGGCGGACTCTCAACCACTGTGCCACCAGGGAAGCCCTAGAGTTGTTTTTAAAGGGAAATTGATAGTATACACTGTGTATATTATTAAAGACGAGAGACTGGAAAATTAATGACTTATTCATCTCTAGAACTTAGAAAAAGAATAGTAAAATAATGCTACAGAGAGTGGAAGGAAAGAAATAATAAAGACAAGAACAAAAATTAATGAAAGAGGAAAGTCATTATCCTGAACATTAAAAAAAATTCTACAAGTCAGTGAGGAAAAATACAATGTAATATATCAATGGGTAAGGAACTTGAAAGACATTTATAAGAGGGTATCCAAATGGTGTCTAAACATGAAATGGTGCTTAATCTCATTAGTAATCAAGGAAATGTAAATTACCTCTTCAAAGAGCTATTACCACACACTGTCCAAAATACCTAACAGATTGACAATACTAAGTGGTAACAAAGATGTGGAACAGTAAGGAAGTCCTAGCCACAGCAATCAGACAAGAAAAAAAAATAAATAAAAGGAATCCAAATTGGAAAGGAAGAAGTAAATCTGCCACTGTTTGCAGGTGACATGATAACTATACACAGAAAATCCTAAAGACACCACCAAAATACTAGAACTCATCAATGAACTATGTAAAGTTGTAGGATACAAAATTAACATATAGAAATCTGTTGTATTTCTGTATGCTGACACGAATTATCAGAGAAATTAGGAAAACAATCCTATTTATAATTGCATCAAAAAGAATAAAAATCCTAGGAATAAGTCTAACTAAGGAGGTAGAAGACCAGTGCAATCCCTATCAAATTACCAATGGCATTTTTTGCAGACCTAGAGCAAAAAAATCTTAAAATTTGTATGGAAACACAAAAGACCCCGAATAGCCAAAGCAGTCTTGAGAAAGAAAAATGGAGCTGGAAGAATCAGGCTCCCTGACTTCAGAGTATACTATAAAGCTTTGTTCCAGTACCATACTGTAATCAAAACAGTTTGGTACTGGCACAAAGACAGACTTATAGATCAATGGAACAGTATAGAAAGCTCAGAAATAAACCCATGCACCTATGGTCAATTAATCTACGACAAAGGCAGCAAGGGTATACAATGGAGAAAAGACTGTTTCTTTAATAAGTGGCACTGTGAAAACTGGACAGCTACATGTAAAAGAATGAAATTAGAATACTCCATAACACCATACACAAAAACAAACTCAAAATGGATTAAGGACCTAAATGTAAGACCAGATGCTATAGAATTCCTAGGGGAAAACACTCTTTGGCAGAACACTCTTTGACATAAATTGCAGCAAGATCTTTTTGGATTCACCTCCCAGAGTAATTAAAATGAAAACAAAAATTAACAGGTGGGACCTAATTAAACTTAAAAGCTTTTGCATAGCAAAGGAAACCATAAACAAAATGAAAAGACAACTCATAGAATAGGAGAAAATATTTGCAAACAAAGTGACCGACATGGGTTTAATCTCCAAAATAGACAAACAGCTCATGCAGCCCAATATCATAAAAACAAACAACCCAATAAAAAATGAGAAGATCTAAATAGACATTTCTCCAAAGAAGAATACAGATGGCCAAAAAACACATGAAAAGATACTCAACATCGCTTTTTATTAGAGAAATGCAAATCAAAACTACAGTGATGTATCACTTCACACAGAATCGCCATCATTAAAAAGTCTACAAACTATAAATGCTGGAGAGGGTGTGGAGAAAAGGAAACACTCCTACACTGTTGGTGGGAATGTATATTGGTACAGCCTCTATGTGAACAGTACGGAGGGTCCTTAAAAAACTAAAAATAGAACTATCATATGATGCAGCAATCCCACTCCTGGCCATATACCTGGAGAAAACCATAATTTGAAAAGATACATGCACACCAATGTTCACTGCAGCACTAATTACAGTAGCCAGGACATGGAAGCAACCTAAATGTCCATCAACAGGAATGGATAAAGAAGATGTGGTACATATATACAATGGAATATTACTTAGCCATAAAAAAGAACAAAATAACGCCATTTGCAGCAACATGGATGGACCTAGAGATTGTCATAAGGAGTGAAGTAAGTCAGACACAGAAAGACAGGTGTCATATAATATCACTTATATATGGAATCTAATAAAAAATGATATAAATGAACTTACTTACAAAACAAAAACAGACTCACAGATCTTGAAATCAAACTTATGGTTACCATAGGGGAAATGTGGGGGGAAGTGATAAATTAGGAGATTGGGATTAACCTATACATATTACCATATATAAAATAGGGAACTAACAAGGCTGTACTGTATAGCACAGGGAACTCTACTCAATACTCTGTAATTACCTATACTGGAAAAGAATCTGAAAAAGAATAGATAAATGTATATGTATAACTGAATCACTTTGCTGTACACCTGAAACTAAAACAACATTGTAAATCAACTATACTCCAACATATATATATAAAAAAATCCTAGGAATAAGTCTAACTAATGAGGTAGAAGACCTGTACTCAGAAAACTATAAGACACTGATGAAAGAAATTGAAGACAACACAAACAGATGGAAAGCTATACTGTGTTCATGGATTGGAAGAATAAATATTGTTAAAATGACCATACTACACAAGGCAAGTTACACATTCAGTGCAATCCCTTCCAAAATACCAATGGCATTTTTCACAGAACTAGAATGAAAAATTATAAAATTTGTATGGAAACACATAAGACCCTGAATAGCCAAAACAGTCTGGAGAAAGAATAACAAAGCTGGAGACATCACACTCCCTGACTTCAGACTATAGTGCAAAACTACAGTAATCAAAACAGTATGGTACTGGCATAAAAACAGACACATAAATCAATGAAACAGATTAGAAAGCCCAGAAATGAGCCCAGACTTTTATGGGCAATTAATCTATGACAAAGGAGGCAAGAATATACAACAATGGTGAAAAGACAGCCTTTTCAATTAATGGTGTTGGTAAAACTGGATTACTGTCTCACAGCATGCACAAAAATAAATTCAAAATGGATTAAAGATTTAAATCAAGACCTGAAACCATAAAACTTCTAGAAGAAAGCATAGGCAGTATGCTCTTTGATGTTGCTCTTAGTAATATTTTTAGGATATGTCTCCTCAGGCAAGGGAAACAAAAGTAAAAATAAACAAATGGGACTATATCAAACTAAAAGGTTTCTGTACAGCAAAGGAAACTTTCAACAAAATGAAAACGCTGCATACTGAATGGGAGAAGATTTTTGCAAATGATGTATTCAGTAAGGGGTTAATATCTAAAATATATGAAGAATTCATATCAATCAACATAAAAAAATCCAATTAAGAAATGGGCAGAGGGTCTGAATAGACATTTTTCCAAAGAAGACATACAGATGGCCAACAGGCATATGAAAAGATGCTCAACGTCACTAATCATCAGTGAAATACAAATCAAAACCACAATGCGATATCACCTCACACCTGTCAGAATGGCTGTTATCAAAAAAGACAGCAAATAACAAGTGTGGGCAAGGATGTGGAGAAAAGAGAACCCTTGTGCACTTTCGGTGGGAATATAATTGCTGCAGCCACTATGGAAAACAGTATGGCGATTCCTCAAAAAATTAAAAGTAGAACTGCCATATGATCCAGCAATTCTACCCCTGGGTATTTATCTGAAGTAAAACAAAAACACTAATTTGGAAAAGATATGTGTACCCCTAGGTTTAGTGCAGCATTATTTACAATAGCTAAGATATGGAAGCAACCAAGTGCCCATCAATAGATGAATGGATAAAGAAAACATGGTGTATTTATATACAATGGAATATTATTCAACCATACGAAAGAAGGAAATCCTGCTTGCAACAACATAGATGGACTTAGAGGGCATTATGCTAAGTGAAATAAGTGAGACAGAGAAAGACAAATACTTTATGATTTCACTTACATGTGGAATCTAAAAATACAGAACAGATGGTTGCCAGAAGGATGGGGGTTGTGGGGAGGAAAGAAATAGGTGAGGAAGATTGAGGTATAAATTTCAGTTGCAAAATAAATGAGTCATGGATATGAAGTGTACAATGTGGGGAATATAGTTAATAACTAATAGCTTTGTATGATGACATATTGTAACAAGACTTAAGCTGATCATTTTGAAATGTATAGAAATATTGAATCACTGTGTTGTGTAACAGAAACTAACAGTGTTGTAGGTCAATTATACTTCAAAAATGAACAAACTCGTAGAAAAAGAGATCAGATTTGTGGGTTACCAGAAGCAGAGTTGGGGAGAGAAGGAGCTGAATGAAGGTAGACAAAGGAACAAACTTCCTGTTATAAGATAACTAAGTACTAGGGATGTAACGTACAACATGATAAATATAATTAACACTGCTGTATGTTATATATAAAAGTCATTGAGAGTAAATCCTAAGAGTTCTCATCACAAGGAAAAAACTTTTTTCTGTTTTTTTAATGTTGTATCTATATGAGATAATGGATGTTCCCAAAACTTATTGTGATAATCTTTTCATGATGTAAGTCAAATCATTATGCTGTACACCTTAAACTTATACAGTGCTGTGTGTCAATTATATCTCAATAAAACGGGGAAAAAACACACATGGATTGCAGGGGTGTAACTCTGGTACAGTCTCTTTGGAAAACAGTTGGACATTATCTAATAAAATTAAGATAATATAAGACCCAGCAATTTTACTCCTAGGTATATACCCTAAAGAAATTTATGCACGTATATACCAAAGGACACGACCAAGAATATTGTTAGCACCATTTGTAATTAGTACTGTGTGTCTTTTAGCATCATTTTCATTTGTTTTTCACAGCCAGGCATATTTAGCCAGTCCTCTGTCTAATGCCGTGCAGATTGTTGGCATGAGTGCTACTCTCCCAAATTTGGAGCTTGTGGCTTCCTGGTTGAATGCTGAACTCTACCACACTGACTTTCGCCCTGTACCACTGCTGGAATCAGTAAAAATTGGAAATTCTATTTATGACTCTTCATTGAAGCCTGTGAGGGAATTTCAACCCATGCTGCAAGTAAAGGTAAGTCATTATTTTTATATAATTACCACCAGTACCTTTGTGTTTGATTGCATTTTCTCACAAGTTAACAGTTTTTTTTGTTTTTTGCTATACGCGGGCCTCTCACTGTTGTGGCCTCTCCTGTTGCGGAGCACAGGCTTTGGACGCGCAGGCTCAGCGGCCATGGCTCACGGGCCCAGCCGCTCCGCGGCATGTGGGATCTTCCCGGACCAGGGCATGAACCCGTGTCCCCTGCATTGGCAGGTGGACTCTCAACCACCGCGCCACCAGGGAAGCCCAAGTTAACAGTTTTTGAGTTAAGTAAAGTAGGGGGTTGCAAAGTAGTTGATTATGCATTATATACGCATTAGAAGGATTCCTAATGCTAAGCTAATTGGTTTCATATTAAAGAATTGGTGTTGGTGAGAGAGGAAATGTAGCTGTGTCTTAAATTTAAGTATTATTTCCTATAAGTGTAAGTATAAAATTTTGTAGATTTTTCTTTTTAACTAGGAAAAAGATTTTCTTATGGCTTTGTTTACACTAAACACTAACGTGGAAAATTGACCTTTTGTTTAATGTTATAGGTATAATATAGTAGAGTGGAAAATTCATTTTAGTGATATTTCCTACTCACCTCAGTACTTCATCAGAAGTACTTCTGATACTTCATAGGGATACTTGATATGGCTATGATATTAGTTGAATCACATAACTTCTCTGAATGTAGTGTCTTCATCTATAAAATGGGATGTAATACTTGTATTTAGTATTGTAAGAATGAAATTTGATTTAAAAAAATTGCCTAGCACCTAGAAAGGGCCTGAGAAATATCCCCTCCCCACACCCCTAAATACACTTTAAAACGTTTAGTTCACAATATTTTTCTAAGCCTGATTCTTCAGTACTGAGGTTAAAGGACTGACTCATGATCTGTGCTGCGAGGGATCTGTTTTTATGCCGAGCAGTGCCTCTGAGTACTGAAAAAGTTAAGGGTAAGTTTAGAACTAGGAATAGGACTAAATTCATGTGTTTTAGTACCGTCATAGGTATGCATTTGTAGCTTCTGCATGCCTGGTATGGAATCTTATTTAGTTGCTTCGCTCTGTACCCCAAATTTCACCTGACTGTGCCTTGGTTACCTTAAGTATATAAGTAAACACATTCATCTACTCTCCTGTTAATCTTCTTCTATTATCATGCCTATGCCTCCACCTCATTTAAATGTTACAACTCTTACCTGGATTTTTGAAATAGACTCATAATTGATCTCTTTGCTTCCTACTTTGTCCCTTTCACCTGTGCTTAAAATCAAGAGCTAGTGACCTATTTAAAATGAATATCACATTCTGCTCAAAAACTTGTGATGGTTCCCTGTTTCATTTAGAATGAAAGCCAACATCTTTAAAGTAGCCTACAAGCCCCTGCATGATCTGTCCCACTCCCTTAGTGCGCTGACTTCAGTTTCTATATTCCTTCTTACTTCCTCCGTAGCCTTTTTGCTATTCCATAATATGCCAAGAATCTCCCACCTCAGGTTCTCTTTATCTGGAATGCTTTCTCCCCCAGGCATCAGTAGGGTTTACCCTTTCGCCTTTGGACCTTTACTCAAATATCAATTTCTCAGACCTTCCTTGGCCACCTTATTTAAATTGCTGTGTTCTCCCATTCCTCCTATTTTCCCTGTTTTATTTTTCCCCTTTGCACTTTTCAAAATTGAACATACTACGTGTTTTACTTATCTTGTTGTTTTTATCTATCTTTTCTTACTGGAGTAGAAGAACTCTGAGGGCAGAGCTGTTTTTCTGCTTTATTCTCCATCCGCAGTGCCTAGAACAATATATGGCACATAGTAAATATTTGCTTAATGAGTGAATGGATTAATGAATTAATCCAGTTACACACACTGACCTTCCAGTTTTGAGAACTCCCTGGGCCACCACTGGGTGTTTACAAATGCTCTTTGTTCTGCTTGAGATGTGTTCTCTGTCCCCCAGTTACCTTTCATTAGGATAATACTTCCCATTCTTCACGTCTCAGCTAAATCATCAGTTTCTCAGGGAAACCTTTCTTTCAGATCTTTCAAATTTATGTCAAATATGAGGCTTCAAAACACCATAATACTCTCTTTCATAGTAAATATTATGATTGTATTTTACATTTGTTTGTTTAGTACTTTAATATGTTTCCCCAGTGAGACCTAAACTCCTTAAAGATAGTACCTTGACTTTCTTTTACTCACCATAATATCCCCATTACCTGAGGGTTGGAGGTCAGTCAATATTAGTTGAATGAATATAAGATATTTCCTACTCACCTTGCATCATAAGGAAGTTTATTTTCTTCTTTTCTCTTTCTGCTTTTTCTTTGTTTTATTACTGATTTTGTGTAACTGATTTTCATCATGCCTTTGAGTAGAAAAACCTTTCCCTTGAAGCAAAATGAATGACTTTAAAATGATATGAAAATGTTTTGAAAGTACTACTATAGTGGCAACTTCTCTTTCTTTTAAAGGGAGATGAGGACCATGTTGTTAGTTTATGTTATGAGACCATTCGTGATAACCATTCAGTATTACTTTTCTGTCCGTCAAAGAAATGGTGTGAGAAGTTGGCAGATATCATTGCCTATGCGTTTTACAGTCTACACCATCAAGCTGAGGGTAAGTTACTGATAGCTGTGAAAGCCTCCATACTTAGGACATTTGCTTGAAAGTAATGTTAATAATTATATTAGCAAAGCATGGCTCTCTTTCATCATTGCCACCACCTGCCTACTGTATACTCCTTTGTAAAACTATGCTTTTGTGACTAATCATCTCCTTATCCTCCTTACAGACGATGTGTACACACATTTAGACTAATCTTCAGAATTTTAAAATGTTGGATTTCTACAGGTATATACGAGGTTCTTCATCTAGGATCCATGGGCTTTGAGAGGTTGACCTCGAAGCCCCTAAATTGTATAAAAAACTTCACATATACACATTTTTTTGGGGAAAGCAGTCATATCTTTTTTATATTTCCAAACTGTAACTCTAAAAAGAATCATACACACACACACACACACACACACACGTACATATACATATATACACATGTATTGGGTTGGCCAAAAAGTTTGTTCATAACATCTTATGGAAAAAGCCGAATGAACTTTTTGGCCAACCCAATATTTTAAAAGCTTTACTGAGGTAGAATTTATGTGGAATAAAATGTACCCACTTGAAGTGTGTAACTTCATGAATTTTAACAAATGTGTTCACCTGTTTAACTCCCCCACTGTGATCAACATGTAGAGCATTTCTGTCACTCTAAAATGTTCTCTTTTGCTGTCAATCTCCTCCCTCTATCCCCAGCTTCAGGCAACCATTCATATATTTTCTGTCACTCTAGATTAGTTGTGTCTTTTCTAAGAATTTCATATAGTAAATAAAGTCATATTGTGTGTATGTGTCTTTTGTGCCTGGATTCTTTTACTCATCATAATATTTTTAAGATTCATCGAGATTGTTACTTTTATCAATTTGTTTCTTTTTTATTGCTGAGTATTGATTAGTATATTGCTATAACCATTAGTATATATTTTTACTGATTCTAGGATGAGTTCTAGCTTATGGTCCCTTGGGGTCAAAGATAAGTGTAGGGAAGACAGAGACCAGTTCTAGTTACAGAATACTGTGATATTTTATGACTTTGTTATGACAGTGGCATCTTGAGGACAGGTGATGGATATCTCAAGCCTAGCTCCAATAAGTAAACTTTGCCTGAAGTTATATTGGGTAGACTCTGATCCAACGTTTTAATATCTCTTCTAGTTCCCTCTTAATTGATACTTTCTTATTATGCCAACTTATATTTTTTATGTGAACCATGATAATTTATATTCCTTAATAACCAGAAACATTATTAATATTTTCTTTGCTTGAGGCTCTGTTATTTTGATTTATAGCAGTGGTTCCCAAATCCTGGTGCTTAGACTGGAGCCTGGGCTATGATGAACTTTTCACCAGAAAAGTAAAGACATGGCAGCACATTTTTCATAAAGATGAAGTTTAAATTTTGAAATTATCCCTACTAATTTTTTTATGTTAAAATAACTTTTCTTTTGAAATAAGGAATCAATGATAATTTAAAAAAATTTTAAATTGTTCTTAGAGAAATAAAACTTTGGCAACCCTCTGTGGATCCTCAAAATTTTAGGAAAAGTTTACCTAAAAGACTTAAAAATATATAAAATATAAGATACATTCTGTGAGAAGGTTTACTAGTTCAGAAATCCAAAAGTCTAAGAAATTCTTTAAGCAAACATAGTTCTTGCATCTAAGATAGTCTTCTGGGGGAAGTTACACATAGAGGCAAAAACAGAGGGTAATGTATGATTAATTACCACATTGGTGCCAAAAAGGCTAGAAGAATTGTCATTTAGAACTAAGCTCCTATGTGATTCTGACACTGCTTGTTTGGGGGGGTGGGGCACACTTTGAGCGAGGATTTTGATTTTTAGTCTCTGAGTGGTAGTATCTGTAATTTTCTCCTTCCTTCAGCTGTTTCTTTGATCTCCTCCTGTGGGCTTGATCTCACCCTAATATCGTGTTTCCTAAACTTTGGTACACATTAGAATTGCCTGGGGAGATTTAAAAATCGTTATGTCCAGGTTGCATCACATCACAAAGTCCAGAGGTGAATGCCAGGCATCAGTATTTTTAAAAGATGTCCAGGTGATTTTTTTTTTTTTTTGGCGGTACGCGGGCCTCTCACTGTTGTGGCCTCTCCCATTGCGGAGCACAGGCTCCGGACGCACAGGCTCAGCGGCCACGGCTCACGGGCCCAGTCGCTCGGTGGCATGTGGGATCTTCCCGGACCGGGGCACGAACCCGTGTCCCCTGCATCAGCAGGTGGACTCTCAACCACTGCGCCACCAGGGAAGCCCCGTCCAGGTGATTATTATAAGTAGTAGTTTCAGAACCATTGCCCTCTGTCACGACTCAGGCAGATAGCAGTTAAAGAGGTCCAAGGGGAGGTGACAGTGTTGATGATTTTTTTGTGACAGGATTGGTAAGATCATCTGAACTTCCACCAGTGATACTGGAACAAAAGGGCCTCCTAGAAGTGATGGATCAGTTAAAACGTTTGCCTTCAGGACTGGACTCTGTATTACAAAAAACTGTGCCATGGGGAGTAGCGTTTCATCATGCAGGTATCCGTATTTATAATATGTTATTAAGAAGCCCCCTCCAAGAATCCTTATAATTTCTTCATTTTTATTTTTATATTTGATTTGCATTTGATTTCTTGTTAACCACACTTAATACTCTTAGATTTTATTTTAAGAAATTGTGTGATTAAGATTAAACAAGAATAAGAATAACATGTAGGTTTACTTATCTGTATGGTATATAAGTACTAGATATAAGCTTTCTTGTACCATTGGGGAAATGAATTCTAAAATTATTACCTTTCTATACTTTGTTTTCTTAAAAATTAGGTTAGAGTGGTACTTGCTATCCTAATTTTATGCCACTCTGTTTCCTTTTATCTCAAGGGGTACTGGAAATATTCTCACGAGTATATCAAAATCAAATTAAGTTTAGAATTTGTCATATTATATTTTGAGAGGGCTACAAGTGTTTAAAAACCAAATACCTAGGTTGTCAAAATTGCAAGGGTTATGACAGTCACCAAATTGAATAATTTCTTTCAGGGTATGATCTGTCAATGATGATATGTGCTGAGGATATGATTAAGAATATATAGTTTCTGGGGAGTGGGAAGGGTAAGCTGTGACAAAGCGAGAGAGAGGCATGGACATATATACACTACCAAACGTAAGGTAGATAGCTAGTGGGAACCAGCCGCATAGCACAGGGAGATCAGCTTGGTGCTTTGTGACCGCCTGGAGGGGTGGGATAGGGAGGGTGGGAGGGAGGAAGACGCAAGAGGGAAGACATATGGGAACATATGTTTATGTATAACTGATTCACTTTGTTATAAAGCAGAAACTAACACACCATTGTAAAGCAATTATACTTCAATAAAGATGTAAAAAAGAAAATATAGTTTCTATGATTAGGAACTTAACCTTTTCAATTTATTTAAAACTTTTATCGTGCTATATATAAATAAAATTAAAAAATATATATATATACCCATATACACAAACACATAAAAAAATTTTCATTGTATATAACTTATAATGCATACTAATAAAATGAATACTGGTGGACCCACAACTTATTTACAAACTAGAATCCCAATCCTTTTGATTTTTTTAAAAATAAAAGAAAATAAAAAATAAGCCACGTAAGTGTGTATTCTATGTGCTGTTTTTCATTTACTCATGTATTTATTTTTCAGACATTTATTTATGTGTCTCACCATGGTGTTGGATAGACCCTGCAGATACTGTCATAAGGCATGTCTCTACCTTCAAGGAGTTCTTGTCTAGAGCAGGGGTCAGCAAACTAGTCTGCTGGTCAAATCCAGCTGTTTTTGTAAATAAAGTTTTATTGGAACACAGTCTTGCCCATTTGTTTTGCGGCTGCTTTCACGTGACAGTGGTAGAGTTGAGTAGTTGCAGCAGGGACCATCTGTCCTGCAAAACCTAAAATATTTACAGATAAAGTTTGACAACCCCTGGTCTAGAAGATGAGACAGAAGTACAGTATACAGTACAAGGGTTGGCAGATTATACTCTTAAATTGGTACACTTTGATTACTTCTTTGTTTACAGTCATAACAATAGCTTGAAAAAAATCTTTACATGCTTGTAACAGATTCTCAGATCCATTTGTAAGTGATCAAGTACAATATTTTCATTATATGTTAATATATGTTATTGTAATTTCTTTTTTTTAGGTCTTACTTTTGAGGAGAGGGATATCATTGAAGGAGCCTTCCGTCAAGGTCAGATTCGGGTCTTGGCAGCAACTTCTACTCTTTCATCTGGGGTGAATTTACCGGCACGTCGTGTAATCATTCGGACTCCTATTTTCAGTGGTCGACCTCTAGATATTCTTACTTACAAGCAGATGGTTGGTCGTGCTGGCAGGAAAGGAGTAGACACAGTAGGTAAGTGAGTTTGAATTTTGTAATAGTGTTGCTGAAGGACAGTGTCAGTCTACCTGAAATTGAATGGCAACCCATTTCTTATCATGCTGTATTTCTTTGTTATCCAAAACACTAATGTCATCCTTTTGGATTTGTTTAATATTTATATGAGTATAACTTAAAATTTTCATATCATCAACTATTGATTGTCTAGTAATGTAGAATCAAGATTTTCTTTTGTATTATATACAGTGAAATGATTCAGTATTATGTTAGATGACATCACATTAGCTGTAAGATGACTTAATTTCCAGTATCATCTACTATTTTGTGCTAGTGAAGGGATTAATTTTTATGGGTATTAATTCTGTTTAGGTGCCTGCTGTAAGAGTTCAAATAGGGATGCTGAGAGCCGGGAAGTACTCACACACTTTTGGAATAGGAACTTCATGTACCCTCTTTCTCTTTCTAAATTGGTGCTGGCTCTAAAAACACTTTTTCAGTTTCTTATTTTGTATCAGCAAGTGATGATAATATTACCAGCAATGCAAACAAAACTTTTGTCTTAAGCAATAGGGAAGAGGCTTGTTTGAATTAAATATGAAGATAGCAGCAAATATTATTTCTTGCCTGCTACATTATTCTGGGTATGACTAAATTGTTGAGTCTTCTAACATTAAAGAACTTTGAGAGGAACATTCTCTGTCACACTTTCTTTCTTCTAGTTTGTTTTTCCGTGTTCAGCAATATAGTTTCTATCTTGTGGTATAAGATGGCTATTCCAGTCTCTGTTATCACATCTGCATTTCAGTCATCAGGAAGGAGAGATGAGGAAGTAAAGGGCCCATCCTACCCTTTAAGGACACTTCCCAGAAGAGTTGCACTTAGTATTTCTCCTTACACACAATTGGCCAGAACTAAGTCATATGTTTACATTCCCTGACTACAGGGAAGCTGGTGAATATAATCTAGCTGAGTGACCCTGTGTTCATCTAACATTTAGGGGTTTTATTAAAGAAAGAATGAGAGAATGGCTATTAGGGGCAAGTATTAGTCTCAGCCCTAGTAGCAAATGATTCGTCTGTATGTAATCCCTGAAGGGCCACTGGTCTGCCTCACTTTTAAGCCCTAAGAAGTTTGTTGATTAAACAAACCTTCCAACTCATTGGATTTCTCTTACTAAAGGCATCAAATAAGTTTATCCTGCTTCTGTCTCTTACTTTATCTACGAAATATGCAGATTACATTTATGTGTTTTAAAAGGGCGGGAGGAAGAGCTAAGATGCTCCCTTCTCATTCCTAACTGCCTCCGTCTGTCCTTCCTCCAATTTTCATTTCTCAGTAGACTCACAACTCTGGAGAGTGGAGTGTAAGTTCATTTTACATAGATACTCTTCTTTCAAGGCCAGAGGGTCTTCAAGGTGATGTAAAGATAAGGAGGTTTTATTTGCCTTGCTACGTTCTTAGCTTGTGCTTATCTTTCTCATGGGGAAGAATAATAGGAAGGTTGGCACCCTGGACTAATATCAAGCCTTAAATCAGATAACATTCAAACAATACTAAAATATACCACAACAACTTTGTTTCTGAGGTCTTGGAAACTTCTGAGATTTTGACTTTGCTTAATGTTCCATTTTAGGATGGCATATGGCTTGCTCAGAATTTCTTTAAGTGGGGAATGTGCAAATAAAGGGTTTCATATCAACTATGAAGATTTAAATACTTGGTCATTCTTTTTGGACTGTGTAGCATTTTTGTAACTTCTTTGCATTTTATAAATGATATTAATATTTCCTGGATAGTTCATGGAGTTTTATTTAGATGACTCTTCAATCTCTCTTTGGATTTTTTGGAACCTTCCAGTGTAGGATGATGGTGCTTTGTGCCAAAACAGTGACTTGCAGTTAAAAAGTTTGCAGATCTATCTATATCAAATCTATGAATGATTTGATTCTAATTGACTTCTCAATTATAATATGGATACAGCCTCACTAGGCAGGTGGGAATGGGATCTGGACATATATACTGGCATTATTTTGGGCATTTTCATAAATCTTGCTCATCCTGAAAAAGGGTTGTCTATTTTGTTGAAGAATCAAAGCCTGGAAGAGCTTTACACTGCTCAAAGTGGCTTTTTACCTTGTTGCTAATGCTAGTTGATCCATTTTCTAGGTAGTTTTTTTGTTTTAAGCTGGGTTGTTTTATAGTTATCACAAGAGCCAGGTGGTATATTTTATTCACCTGGCTTTTGTTTGTTTGTTCTGATGGCACCTATGTTTTTTGTAATTATATTTGGGGTAAATAACCAATGGTTATCAAGTTTATAGTTCCTTATATTTTTCCTATCTTGATTCTCAATTTGGCAGTGTTAAGAAAGCATCATCTGTATTTTCTCTCTGCCTGGGTGGTTTGTATAGTCCACCACAATGCTACTTTTATTTTTATTTTTCTCTAATGCAAATGGCCTTCATTTTGCCTGTTGAATATCTTATTTACTGCTTCCTTTCCCTTACTATTGGATTCATTTTTGAAAAAAAATTAGTTTTCTCTAGTTTTAATTGTTGTAATAAGTGTTTTTGTTTGTATAAATTGTATATTTTTTTTCTTAGTGACTTTTTTTAAGGTTTAATTTTTTTTTTTTTTTGGTGGCTGCGTTGGGTCTTTGTTGCTGCATGCGGATTTTCTCTAGTTGCAGTGAGTGGGGGCTATTCTTCGTTGCAGTGTGCAGGCTTCTCATTGCGGTGGCTTCTCTTGTTGTGGAGCATGGGCTCTAGGCATGAGGGCTTCAGTAGTTGCAGCACGTTAGCTCAGTAGTTGTGGCATGCGGGCTCTAGAGCACAGGTTCAGTAGTTGTGGAGCACGGGCTTAGTTGCTCCGTGGCATGTGGGATCTTCCCAGACCAGGGATGGAACCTGTGTCCCCTGCATTGGCAGGCAGATTCTTATCCACTGTGCCACCAGGGAAGTCCTGTATATGTATTTAATTAATAAGCGCTTTCACATATTTTTGTTCACTTGATTGTTTCAATAGCCTAAAGCATTTAAATTAGTGAGTGTTATAATGTGATTTCTAGGTATCTGTTAATATTTTTGATTTTATATTATCATCATGTATAACTGATATTGAACTCAGGTTTGGCTACTCATTACACGATAGGCCAGTAAGTCAAGTGACAAGGTGTTGAGTCAAGGAAAGTGACTTTATTCGAAAAAGCCAGCTAACTGAGAAGGAGAAGATGGTGGACTAGCGTCCTTAAAAACGATCTTAACATCTTGGTGCAGGCAAAGGGCTTTTAAAGGCAGTGTGAGGGAGGGTGCTTCCGGATGCATGAGCAGCTTTTGCACAATTCTTGGATTGGTTGGCATCAAGGTGAAGTTTCAAGCATCACCAGTTTTCTGGGTTCAGCTGGTCTGGGGTCTACATGCTTGCAGTCAGCAGTTTTCATCTGGGGGTCTGCTTCCTATAGAACAACTTAGGAACGTGTGTTAGACCTTTTATCTATATCTTTCAGGGAACTGAGAGTTCGGTGACTCTGCTTTGTGGCTGGTTTATAGTCTAAATTGTTACCAGTTTCCTGGCCCAACAGCTATTCTTTGTTTCTACACCTTCCCATTTCCTAATCATTAACTCTTGAGCTAGCCTTTTGAGACTGAGGGGAGGCCTGGGAGCTTTTTACTTCAAAGGACAGGGACAAAGGGACTGGTATGCAGTTTCATAACCAGTAATAATTTGCATCTGCATTTTCCTTTATAGTTTTCAAAATATCTATTACTATTATATACTTAATTATTCAATAACAATAGTTAATCCTGTAGGGAAGGAAAAAACTTTTCCTCTACCCTCTTAGGTTCTATGCCTAGTGCCTGCAAATGAAACTGACAAATTACAGATTAACAGGAAAAAAGCCATACATATTTGACTTGATGTTAATATTTAATTTTTTACATACACAGAGTCCCTAATAGAAAAGTAAAAATCTAAAGAAGCAGTTAGATGCTGGGGGCTTATATACCCTTTTAACAAAGGTTGATGAATTGTAGAGAAGTGACAAGACAAAGGAAAAGGGGTTTGGGCTTCTAGGGGGTGGTACATTGTGGGAAGGTAGATATATGCTGGAGTTTAATGCAAGTTAAGGTTTCTTTAGTGAGGTTTGTGCACACCCATCTCAATACTGACTTTTTGTCTCCAGTGATAAGAATTGTCCTCCTGCTGTAAGAGACAGGAAGGGGAACACCTTCACAGAGAAATTTATGTCCTGCTTCTAAGCAAATAAGGAGAAAGCAAAGAGCTCTTTCTATGTTTGCTGCTTCCCAATTGGCTTCAGGTCAAAATAATCCTTATGCTAAAGTGGCATATTTTGGTGTAGCATATTCTGATCCCCTTCAATCCAAAATTCAGAAAATAAAAACATTAGTGATAATTATATGACTATAACAACCACTATCTCTTGTCTCCTTTTAAACAAGTAAGCCAGTTTAAATTCTCTTTAGCAGGTATTTTATGTAAACGTGTTGGGATTCTGCAACTGTATAGTTTTTTTTGATTATAGGTGAGAGTATCTTAATTTGTAAAAACTCTGAGAAATCAAAAGGTATCGCTCTACTTCAGGGATCTCTAAAACCTGTTCGCAGCTGTTTGCAAAGACAAGAAGGAGAAGAAGTAACTTCGAGCATGATAAGAGCTATTCTAGAGGTAAGAGAGAGTTCACTAAATTACCATTTGCTTTTTCGTTCCTGTAGTACAATGATAGAACTTTAGTATGTGAAAAATCTTAGTTTTGTGTTTCTTTATGAGATTATTTATAGCCTTCCCAAGTCTGAACCTCTTCTACTTTATATAGTTATTTCCTGGAGTTTAATACAGCTAGTGCCATATGAATCTACTTCAAAACAGTGTATTAAATCACAAATGCCAGATGGTTATTTTTTAGATGTTCTTTATTATTTTCTGAATTAAAAAAAATGATGACAGGGCTTCCCTGGTGGCGCAGTGGTTGAGAGTCCACCTGCCAATGCAGGGGACACGGGTTCGTGCCCCGGTCCGGGAAGATCCACATTCTGTGGAGCGGCTAGGCCCGTGAGCCATGGCCGCTGAGCCTGCGCGTTCACAGCCTGTGCTCCGCAACGGGAGGGGCCACAACAGTGAGAGGCCCGCGTACTGCAAAAAAAAAAAAAAAAAAAAAAAAAAGATGACAAAAATGGACCTTAGTTCCTCCATCCAGATAATACCTGTTGACATTAAAATTAAATTACAAATACACAATTAGAAGTTGCAAACTTCTACAGACGGAAGTATCTAAAGTGAAAAATAAAACCTTTTGCTCAGAGTCCTCAAAGGTAACCCCTTTTAACTGTTTCATGTATTCATCCAAAAAAGTTTCTATTCCTATACCAGCATGCCTTGCTGTTGGTTTCATTGCTGGTGCTGGAGGACTGGTATTGTACTCATTCTCGTTTTTTCCCCTTTAGCTCTGTTTGAAAAAAAAAAGAAAGTAATTGATAGCATAGGGTAGGTAAGACTGTAGAAAGTAGGCACTCATACAGTGCTGAAACTCTTTTGGAGAGCAACGTGGCCATACCTACTAAGAATTTTTAAAAAAATGCACAAAGACATTTATCCAGCAGATTCACATCTAGGAATTTTACCTAGGGATGTATTTGTGACATTTCATCAAATTAAAGATACAAGAATGTTTATTATAGCTCTATTGGTAATAAGAAGAAACTGGAAACAACTAAAATACTATTAAAACTAAACAAATCTTGGTAAAACTATGCTTTGCTGTCATTAAAAAGAATGAAATAGCTCTGTTTAGACTGATTTGGTATGTTTCCAGTATACTTTAAATGACAGAAGACAAGGGGCAGATTAGTATATGTAATAGAATAGTTTGAGGAAAATGATATCTATAAGATGCCACTTTCATCTTTTTCTACACTGATTCTCACCCCTCTTCTAGGTGGGGAGTATTCAATGCTTGCATTCATATATGCCCACATATTTAAAAAAGGAAGGATGAGTAGAATTGATTTGGTTCATGGCCATGAACCATCAACACCTCCTTTATATTATATATGTTATATACTTATATATGTATATTATTTAATTATGTTAATTCCCACATTTCAGATAGATAATGATTCATTTATTTTCATTTATGAGAACATGCTATATCTACTTTTAAGGAAAACTTTTCATGTTGTCAGTAGGTGTTATCTACCTTTGTAATGAATGATGGTGGAAGAGTTAATAAAGAGTCTCTACATTAAGATGCTGATAATATTTTAAGAGAACAAAGTTATTTCTTTTATATTTTGAGGACCT
The DNA here is from genome assembly GCF_059928025.1 of Delphinapterus leucas. Classification (NCBI taxonomy): domain Eukaryota; kingdom Metazoa; phylum Chordata; class Mammalia; order Artiodactyla; family Monodontidae; genus Delphinapterus; species Delphinapterus leucas. Next base: position 67,356,040 of record NC_143132.1, on the reverse strand, counting down.
ATGTGTCTTATTAAAAAGTTACAGAATATTTCAAACCTCTTGTCTCAGATAATAGTTGGTGGCGTGGCGAGTACATCACAGGACATACAAACTTACGCTTCTTGCACATTTTTGGCTGCAAGTATGAAAGAAGGGAAGCAGGGAATTCAGAAAAATAAAGATTCTGTTCAACTTGGAGCAATTGAGGCCTGTGTAATGTGGCTACTAGAAAATGAATTCATCCAGATTACTGAAGCTAGTGATGGAACAGAAGGTAAATTATTCTTAATTGCAACTTACTCACTTTTTCACCTTTAGTGATTTAGAGTATCTAAGACTGCTTAGTAAAAGGAAATTGACTTTTTCAGCAGTATAAAAGGAAACTGACTTTTCAACTCATTTTTAGTAAATCAGTGCTGTGTTCAGCAACATCAGACACTTAGCATAGAGCCTGCTAATAAATATCCATGCATTGGATTCTGTTTGTAAAATTTATCAGAGCCTTAAAATGTTAATTATAGAATGCCAAAAGACAGCATTTGTTTTATTTTATTTATAACATTTGGTCCTTTATTTCTCCACCTCCAATCCCAAATCAGGAAGTGTGTATCATCCAACACATCTTGGTTCGGCAACTCTTTCTTCTTCACTTTCTCCAGTTGATACTTTAGATATTTTTGCTGACCTCCAAAGAGCAATGAAGGGCTTTGTTTTAGAAAATGATCTGCATATTGTTTATCTGGTAAGTTCTGCTTTCTTCATTATTATATTTGTGAAAATGGGGAGAAAATACCTATAAGAATCCTGAGCATCAAAGATACCCTAAGGGAATATCTTGTCTGCTTCCCTTGACTAGGGTAGTACTGGTGGGAATAGAGAAGAAGTAAGAAGAATTGTTGTAAAGGAATAAGCTAAATGTTCTAGTGACCTTTTCAATCTACTTGCCTACTTGTCTTTTTTCTCCAACTTTCTTTCAAAAAGTATTTGAGGTGACTTATTAAAAAATGTGTATTATATAGTATGTAAGAACACAGCAAAGGACAATGAGATATCTGGAAATTAAAGATAAGATCATAATGTAAAACTCAAGCAAATGTTGGTACATAAACAAGAACACCATTAAGTCATGTACAGTTGTTGTGCCCAACATTGGTTCTGGGCTGTCCAGCAGCTGTAGCAAAGAGGGAAGCTTTGTTAGTCTCAATATTCATAAGATAAAAAACAAAAAAATTTAGGAGAAGCATTGCATTTTATTGCCTAAGAGAAATGTCTTATAAAGATACTATGGGACTTAGATTCTTGATAAAATATTTATAGTAAATGCAATTAGGAATTTTAAAAGTTTGTCTACATTAGGTAATCTTTTATAAATGTTATTTCTTATAACAAATATTTTTGATAAGAATTGAGTAAAATAAAGTTTGAGATCATATTCTCTGGGAAGAACCTGACCGGAAATAAATACTTAATTTTGCAATTAAGAGCAGATGTAGGGACTGGTGTAAGCAAGATGGTGGTATAGGAGATCCCTGGCTCTAGTCCTCATCAAAAATACAGATTAGCAACTATTCACAGTCAAGAATGCCTTTCTGAAAATCCCAGAACCTGGTGGTGAGGTAAAAACACTCTCTTAGAGCACAAAAACTGAGAGAGGCCACATTAGAACACTAAGAACAGTGGTTTCACTTTGACTCTGTTGCCCCTCCTTCAAGCAAGCACAGTGCCACACTGAGGCATCCAGTTTCTCTAGTGGGGTGAAGAGAGTCAAGGTGGTCATCCAGTTTCCTCAGCATTCTGGAGTATTCCCTGGGAAGGTCACTTCTGTCTCGCCTCATGGAGAACCATGGGAAAATTGGCAAGGCTAGACCACCAAGGGTCAGCTAGTAACAAAAAAGTGGGCGGGGCTCACAGTGACCAGTGTGTGGATCATGGCAGTGGCTCTGCATCTCTCCTGGCCACCTCACCCAATCAGAGAGGCCAGTAAGCGATTCCACTCACTGTGGTATCAGAATGATGTCCCCATCTGGCCAGGAAGCAGGGTGAGCAGTTCTGCCCAGCTGGCATCCCTGGCTAGTGGCCTGTGCATAATCCTCAATGTATATTTATACATTTTTATTTTTTATAATTTTGGGAGAATTTGTGGAGGGAAAAAGTAGTAACAGAGCCAGATTAAGAATGTGATTTATGAGCTCTTAATAAAGGTCATAATAAAAACCTTTTAATTTAAAAAAAAAAAAAAGAGAGCCAAGCCAGCAGCCCCACCAGACGGCAGAGCTTGCTTGCAGTCTTGCCTGACCAGGGACCCTGACTGTGGAACATAGCCTGGAGTCCTGCATGAACACAGAGTTCATCCTGTGGGCACACCCAACTGTGGAGCACAGTCTCTGCCTACACCTGAACATGGAATCCAGCTAATAGCACCAACCAGCCAGGGAGTAGAGTTTGTTCCTGCCTGAACAGAGAACCCAAGCAGCAGCCCTACGCAACCTCAGAGCTCAGCCAGTGGTCATGCCTATCCATGGACCCCAGCTAGCAGTTCCACCTGACCAGGCAGCTCAGGCAGTGGTCCTGCCTGAATGCAGAGCTGAGCCAGTGGCCCCACCCAACCAGAGGCCCTGCCTGCCCTCCTATGGACTCTACCAGCTGGCCCTTTCTAGAATCCCAAGCTAGCCTGACTAGTGAAGGTCTTTCTCTGCCAAAGCAAATGTGAGGATTGGAAGAGGAGACTGCTTCCTCAAATGCACAGACAACAACACCAGTATGCAAGAATAATGAAGAATCAGGGAAACATGACACCACCAAAGAAACTAATAAAGCTCCAATAACCAAACTTAAAGAAATAGAGATCTATGAACTGACTGACCAAGAATTCAGACTAATCCTTTTAATGAAGTTCAGTTACTACAAGAAAACACAGATAGGCAACAGAACAAAATAAAGAAAACAATACATGAACATAATGAGAAGTTCAACAAAGAAACAGAAACCATTTTTAAAAAGCCCCCCAAGCCCCCTAAAACCCAGAAATCCCAGAGCTGAAGAATACAATGAGTGATCTGTAAAATTCACTAGAGAGCTTCAAAAGCAGACTTGATCAAGCAGAAGAAGGAATCAGTGAACTCAAAGATAGGTCATTTGAAATTATGCATCCAGAGGAGGGGGGGTGGGGGTTGGGGGGATGGAAAGAATGAAGAGTGAAAAAACCCTGCAAGACTTATGGGATGCCGTCATATACATTATTGAAGTCCAAGATGGAGAAGAGAGAGAGAAAATGGCAGAAAGTCTATTTAAAGAAATAATGGCTAAAAACATGCCAAATATGGCAAGAGATATGGACATGAAGCTAAAAGGACCCCAAACAGGTACAACCCCAAAATGACTTCATCTAGACACAACAAACTGTCAAAAATCCAAGAATCCGAATTTTGAAAGCAACAAGAGAAAAGACTCTTGTCACGTACAAGGAAACCTCAAAAGGCCATTAGTGGATTTCTTAGCAAAAACTTTCCAGAGAGAATGGTATGATATTTTCAAAATATTTAAAGAAGAAAACTGCCAACTAAGAATGCTATACCAAGTAGTTCTGTCCTTCAGAAATGAAGGTAAGATAAAGACTTTCCCAAACAAACAAAAGGTGAGGAAATTCATCACCACTGGACGTGCATTATAATAAATGTTAAAAGGAGTTCTTCAAGCTGAAATGAAAGGATGCTAATTAACAGTGTAAAAACATATGAATGTATAAAACTCACTGGTAAAGGTAAATTTATAATCAGATTCAGAATTCTGAATGTAATGGTGGTATGTAAATCACTTTTATACAAAAGTTAAAGACAAACATTGAAAATAACTATAATTACAATAATTTGTTAATAGATACATAAGATAAAATGTAAATTGTAATATTAAAGGCATAAAATATGAGGGGATGGAGAAGTAAAAGCATAGAGTTTTTGTATAGCATCGAAGTTAAGTTGTTATTAGCTTAAAATAGGTTTTTATAACTATGTATACAATGGAATATCATTCAGCCATAAAAAAGAAGGAAACCTTGCCATTTGTGACAACATGGATTAATGTGGAGGGTGTTGTGCTAAGTGTAATAAGCCAGACAGAGAAAGAAAACTTTTGTATGGTCTCGCTAATGTAGAATCGGAAAAGTTGAACTCAGAAACAAAGGCGAATGGTGGTTGCCAGCGGCTGGGGTATGGGGGACATGGGGAGGTGTTGGTCAAAGGGTATAAACTTCAGTTAAAGGCATACCTCCTCGTTTTATTGCACTTTGCTCTGCTTCATTGTGCTTTGTAGATACTGCATCTGTTTTTTAGAAATTGAAGTTTTGTAGTAACCCCACATTAAACAAGTCTTTTGGTGCCATTTTTCTAACATCATTATTTTTATTTTTTATAACTAAAATTTTTATTTTTATTTATTTTTGGCTGTGCCTTGCGGCTTGAGGGATCTTACCTTGCGGCTTGTGGGATCTTAGTTCCCCCACCAGGGAGCGAACCCCGGCCCTCAGCAGTGAGAGCATGGAGTCCCAAATACTGGACCGCCAGGGAATTCCCTAACAGCATTATTTTTAAGATTAAGATGTGTGCATGGTTTTTTTAGACATAATACTATTGCATACTTAAGAGACTACTTTTATATGCGCTGTTAAACCAAAACATAACTTTTATATGCACTGGGAAACCAAAAAACTTGTGTGGCTCACTTTATTGTGATAATTGCTTTATTGTGATGTTTTTTTTGTTGTTTTGTTTTGTTTTTTTACATCTTTATTGAAGTATAATTGCTTTACAATGGTGTGTTAGTTTCTGCTTTATAACAAAGTGAATCAGTTATACATATACATATGTTCCCAAATCTCTTCCCTCTTGTGTCTCCCTCCCTTCCACCCTCCCTATCCCACCCCTCTAGGTAGTCACAAAGCACTGAGTTGATCTCCCTGTGCTATGCGGCCGCTTCCCACTGGCTATCTATTTTACGTTTGGTAGTGTATATATGTCCATGCCACTCTCTCACTTTGTCACAGCTTGCCCTTCCCTCTCCCCATATCCTCAAGTCCATTCTCTAGTAGGTCTGTGTCTTTATTCCTGTCTTACCCCTTGGTTCTTCATGACATTTTTTTTTCTTAGATTCCATATATATGTGTTAGCATATGGTATTTGTCTTTCTCTTACTGATTTACTTCACTGTGTATGACAGACTCTAGGTCCATCCGCCTCACTACAAATAACTCAATTACATTTCCTTTTATAGCTGAGTAATATTCCATTGTATATATGTGCCACATCTTCTTTATCCATTCATCTGATGATGGACACTTAGGTTGTTTCCATCTCCTGGCTATTGTAAATAGGGCTGCAATGAACATTTTGGTACATGACTCTTTTTGAATTATGGTTCTTCTCAGGGTATATGCCCAGTAGTGGGATTGCTGGGTCATATGGTAGTTCTATTTGTAGTTTTTTAAGGAACCTCCATACTGTTCTCCATAGCGGCTGTACCAATTCACATTCCCACCAGCACTGCAAGAGTGTTCCCTTTTCTCCACACCCTCTCCAGCATTTATTGTTTGTAGATTTTTTCATGATGGCCATTCTGACCGGTGTGAGATGATATCTCATTGTAGTTTTGATTTGCATTTCTCTAATGATTAATGATGTTGAGCATTCTTTCATGTGTTTGTTGGCAGTCTGTATATCTTCTTTGGAGAAATGTCTATTTAGGTCTTCTGCCCATTTTTGGATTGGGCTATTTGTTTTTTGGTTATTGAGCTGCATGAGCTGCTTGTAAATTTTGGAGATTAATCCTTTGTCAGTTGCTTCATTTGCAAATATTTTCTTCCATTCTGAGGGTTGTCTTTTGGTGTTGTTTATGGTTTCCTTTGCTGTGCTAAAGCTTTTAATTTTCATTAGGTCCCATTTGTTTATTTTTGTTTTTATTTCCATTTCTCTAGGAGGTGGGTCAAAAAGGATCTTGCTGTGATTTATGTCATAGAGTGTTCTGCCTATGTTTTCCTCTAAGAGTTTGATAGTTTCTGGCCTTACATTTAGATCTTTAATCCATTTTGAGCTTATTTTTGTGTATGGTATTAGGGAAAGTTCTAATCTCATACATGTACATGTAGCTGTCAAGTTTTCCCAGCACCACTTATTGAAGAGGCTGTCCTTTCTCCACTGTACATTCCTGCCTCCTTTATCAAAGATAAGGTGACCATATGTGCGTGGGTTTATCTCTGGGCTTTCTGTCCTGTTCCATTGATCTATCTTTCTGTTTTTGTGCCAGTACCATACTGTCTTGATTACTGTAGCTTTGTAGTATAGTCTGAAGTCAGAGAGTGTGGTTCCTCCAGCTCCGTTGTTCTTTCTCAATATTGCTTAGGCTATTCGGGGTCTTTTGTGTTTCCATACAAATTGTGAATTTTTTTGTTCTAGTTCTGTGAAAAATGCCAGTGGTAGTTTGATAGGGATTGCATTGAATCTGTAGATTGCTTTGGGTAGTAGAGTCATTTCCAAATGTTGATTCTTCCAATCCAAGAACATGGTATCTCTCTCCATCTATTTGTATCATCTTTAATTTCTTTCATCAGTGTCTTATAATTTTCTGCATACAGGTCTTTTGTCTCCTTAGGTAGGTTTATTCCTAGATATTTTATTCTTTTTGTTGCAATGGTAAATGGGAGTGTTTTCTTGATTTCACTTTCAGATTTTTCATCATTAGTGTATAGGAATGCAAGAAATTTCTGTGCATTAATTTTGTATCCTGCTACTTTACCAAATTCATTGATTAGCTCTAGTAGTTTTCTGGTAGCATCTTTAGGATTCTCTAAGTATAGTATCATGTCATCTGCAAACAGTGACAGCTTTACTTCTTCTTTTCCGATTTGGATTCCTTTTCTTCTTTGATTGCTGTGGCTAAAACTTCCAAAACTATGTTGAATAAGAGTGGTGAGAGTGGGTAACCTTGTCTTGTTCCTGATCTTAGTGGAAATGCTTTCAGTTTTTCACCATTGAGGATGATGTTGGCTGTGGGTTTGTCATATATGGCCTTTATTATGTTGAGGAAAGTTCCCTCTATGCCTACTTTCTGGAGGGTTTTTATGATAAATGGGTGTTGAATTTTGTCAAAAGCTTCTGCATCTATTGAGATGACCACATGGTTTTTCTCCTTCAATTTGTTAATATGGTGTATCACATTGATTGATTTGCGTATATTGAAGAATCCTTGCATTCCTGGAATAAACCCCACTTGATCCATACATGGTGTATGATCCTTTTAATGTGCTGTTGGATTCTGTTTGCTAGTATTTTGTTGAGGATTTTTGCATCTATGTTCATCAGTGATATTGGCCTGTAGTTTTCTTCCTTTGTGACATCCTTGTCTGGTTTTGGTATGAGGGTGATGGTGGCCTCGTAGAATGAGTTTGGGTGTGTTCCTCCCTCTTCTATATTTTGGAAGAGTTTGAGAAGGATAGGTGTTAGCTCTTCTCTAAATGTTTGATAGAATTCACCTGTGAAGCCATCTGGTCCTGGGATTTTGTTTGTTGGAAGATTTTTAATCACAGTTTCAATTTCAGTGCTTGTGATTGGTCTGTTCATATTTTCTGTTTCTTCCTGATTCATTCTTGGCAGGTTGTCCATTTCTAAGAATTTGTCCATTTCTTCCAGGTTGTCCATTTTATTGGCATATAGTTGCTTGTAGTAATCTCTCATTCTGCAGTGTCAGTTGTTACTTCTCCTTTTTCATTTTTAATTCTATTGATTTGAGTCTTCTCCCTTTTTTTCTTGATGAGTCTGGCTAATGGTTTATCAATTTTGTTTATCTTCTCAAAGAGCCAGCTTTTAGTTTTGTTGATCTTTGCTATCGTTTCCTTCATTTCTTTTTCATTTATTTCTGATCTGATCTTTATGATTTCTTTCCTTCTGCTAACTTTGGGGTTTTTTGGTTCTTCTTTCTCTAATTGCCTTAGGTGCAAGGTTAGGTTGTTTATTTGAGATGTTTCCTGTTTCTTAAGGTAGGATTGTATTGCTATAAACTTCCCTCTTAGAACTGCTTTTGCTGCATCCCATAGGGTTTGGGTTGTCGTGTCTCCACTGTCATTTGTTTCCAGGTATTTTTTGATTTCCTCTTTGATTTCTTCAGTGATCACTTCGTTATTAAGTAGTGTATTGTTTAGCCTCCATGTGTTTGTATTTTTTACAGATCTTTTTCTGTAATTGATATCTAATCTCATAGCATTGTGGTCAGAAAAGATACTTGATACAATTTCAATTTTCTTAAATTTACCAAGGCTTGATTTGTGACCCAAGATATGATCTATCCTGGAGAATGTTCCATGAGCACTTGAGAAAAATGTGTATTCTGTTGTTTTTGGATGGAATGTCCTATAAATATCAATTAAGTCCATCTTGTTTAATGTATCATTTAAAGCTTGTGTTTCCTTATTTATTTTCATTTTGGATGATCTGTCCATTGGTGAAAGTGGGGTGTTAAAATCCCCTACTATGAATGTGTTACTGTGGATTTCCCCTTTTATGGATGCTACTATTTGCCTTATGTATTGAGGTGCTCCTATGTTGGGTGCATAAATATTTACAATTGTTATATCTTCTTCTTGGATCGATCCCTTGATCATTATGTAGTGTCCTACTTTGTCTCTTCTAATACTTGTTATTTTAAAGTCTATTTTGTCTGATATGAGAATTGCTACTCCAGCTTTGTTTTGGTTTCAATTTGCATGGAATATCTTTTTCCATCTCCTCACTTTGAGTCTGTATGTGTCTCTAGGTCTGAAGTGGGTCTCTTGTAGACAGCATACATATGGGTCTTGTTTTTCTATCCTTTCAGTGAGTCTGTGTCTTTTGGTGGGAGCATTTAATCCATTTACATTTAAGGTAATTATCGATATGTATGTTCCTATGCCCATTTTCTTAATTGTTTTGGGTTTGTTATTGTAGGTCTTTTCCTTCTCTTGTGTTTCTTGCCTAGAGAAGATCCTTTAGCATTTGTTGTAAAGCTGGTTTGGTGGTTCTGAACTCTCTCAGCTTTTGCTTGTCTGTAAAGGTTTTAATTTCTCCATCAAATCTGAATGAGATCCTTGCTGGGTAGAGTAATCTTAATTGTAGGTTTTTCTCCTTCATCACTTTAAATATGTCCTGCCAGTCCCTTCTGGCTTGCAGAGTTTCTGCTGAAAGATCAGCTCTTAACCTTATGGGATTCCCTTGTGTGTTATTTGTTGTTTTTTCCTTGCTGCTTTTAATATGTTTTCTTTGTATTTAATTTTTGATAGTTTGATTAATATGTGTCTTGGCGTGTTTCTCCTTGGATTTATCCTGTATGGGACTCTCTGTGCTTCCTGGAGTTGATAAACTATTTCCTTTCCCATACTAGGGAAGTTTTCTATATAATCTCTTCAAATGTTTTCTCAGTTCCTTTCTTTTTCTCTTCTTCTTCTGGAACCCCTATAATTCGAATGTTGGTGCGTTTAATGTTGTCCCAGAGGTCTCTGAGACTGTCCTTAGTTCTTTTCATTCTTTTTTCTTTATTCTGCTCTGCAGTAGTTATTTCCATTATTTTATCTTCCAGGTCACTTATCCGTTCTTCTGCCTCAGTTATTCTGCTATTGATCCCTTCTAGAGTATTTTCAATTTCATTTATTGTGTTGTTCATCGTTGGTTGTTTCATCTTTAGTTCTTCTAGGTCCTCGTTAAATGTTTCTTGCATTTTCTCTATTCTATTTCCAAGATTTTGGATCATCTTTACTATCATTCTGAATTCTTTTTCAGGTAGACTGCCTATTTCCTCTTCATTTGTTAGGTGTGGTGGGGTTTTATCTTGCTCCTTCATCTGCTGTGTGTTTTTCTGTCTTCTAATTTTGCTTATCTTACTGTGTTTGGGGTCTCCTTTTTGCAGGCTGCAGGTTCGTAGTTCCTGTTGTTTTTGATGTCTTTCCCCAGTGGCTAAAGTTGTTTTAGTGGGTTGTGTAGGCTTCCTGGTGGAGGGGACTAGTGCCTGTGTTCTGGTGGATGAGGCTGGATCTTGTCTTTCTGGTGGGCAGGTCCACGTCTGGTGGTGTGTTTTGGGGTGTCTGTGGACTTATTATGATTTTAGGCAGCCTCTCTGCTAATGGGTGGGGTTGTGTTCCTGTCTTGCTAGTTGTTTGGCATAGGGTCTCCAGCACTGTACCTTGCTGGTCGTTGAGTGAAACTGGGTGTTGGTGTTGAGATGGAGAGCTCTGGGAGATTTTCGCCATTTGATATTATGTGGAGCTGGGAGGTGTCTTGTGGACCAGTGACCTGAACTTGGCTCTGCCACCTCAGAGGCACAGCACTGACTCCTGGATGCAGCACCAAGAGCCTTTCATCCACACAGCTCAGAATAAAAGGGAGAAAAAGTAGAAAGAAATAAAGTGGATAAAATAAAATAAACTAAGATTAAATAAAATAACGTTATTAAAATAAAAAATAATTAATGAAGAAAAAAAATTTTTTTAAGTAAAAAAACAAAAAAAGTGGACAGATAGACCCCTAGGAGAAATGGTGAAAGCAAAGCTATACAGACAAAATCTCACACAGAAGCATACACATACACACTCACAAAAAGAGGAAAAGGGGAAAACATAATAAATATTGCTCTGAAAGTCCACCTCCTGAATTTGGGATGATTCGTTGTCTATTCAGGTATTCCACAGATGCAGGGTACATCAGGTTGATTGTAGAGATTCAATCCACTGCTCCTGAGGCTGCTGGGAGAGATTTCCCTTTCTCTTTGTTCGCACAGCTCCCGGGGTTCAGCTTTGGATTTGGCCCCGCCTATGCGTGTAGGTCGCCGGAGGGCGTCTGTTCTTTGCTCAGACAGGACAGGGTTAAAGGAGCCGCTGATTCGGGGGCTTTGGCTCACTCAGGCCGGGGGGAGGGAGGGGCACGATGCGGGGCGAGCCTGCGGTGGCAGAGGCCGTCGGGACGTGGCACCAGCTTGAGGTGCGCCATGCTTTCTCCCGGGAAGTTGTCCCTGAATCCCGGGACCCTGGCAGTGGCGGGCTGCACAGGCTCCCCAGAAGGGAGGTGTGGATAGTGACCTGCGCTCGCACACAGGCTTCTTGGTGGCGGCAGCCGCAGCCTTAGCATCTCTCATGCCCGTCTCTGGGGTCCGCGCTGCTAGCCACGGCTCGCGCCCGTCTCTGGAGCTCCTTTAAGCAGCGCTCTTAATCCCCTCTCCTTGCACACCAGGAAGCAAAGAGGGAAGAAAAAGTCTCTTGCCTCTTTGGCAGGTCCAGACTTTTCCCCAGACTCCCTCCCAGCTAGCCGTGGTGCACTAACCCCTTCAGGCTGTGTTCACACCGCCAGTCCTCTCCCAGTGCTGAAGCCCTAGCCTCAGCTCCCAGCCCCGCCCGCCCCGGCGGGTGAGCAGACAAGCCTCTCGGGCTAGTGAGTGCCAGTCGGCACCGATCCTCTGTGCGGGAATCTCTCCGCTTTGCCCTCTGCACCCCTTTTGCTGTGCTCTCCTCCGTGGCTCCGAATCTTCCCCCCTCCACCACCCACAGTCTCTGCCCCTGAAGGGGCTTCCTAGTGTGTGGAAACCTTTCCTCCTTCACAGCTCCCTCCCACTGGTGCAGGTCCCGTTCCTATTCTTTTGTCTCTGTTTATTCTTTTTTCTTTTGCCCTACCTAGGTACGTGGGGAGTTTCTTGCCTTTTGGGAGGTCTGAGGTCTTCTGCCAGCGTTCAGTAGGTGTTCTGTAGGAGTTGTTCCACGTGTAGTTGTATTTCTGATGTATCTGTTGGGAGGAAGGTGATCTCCGCGTCTTACTCTTCCGCCGTCTTCCCCCTCTTCCCTCTATTGTAATGTTTTGAACTGAACCCAGAATATCCCCAATGTATGCCTGTGTAAGATGAATAAGTTTTGGGAATTTAATGTACAGCATAGTGATTTTAGCTAATAATAGTGTATTGTATACTTGGAATTTGCTTACAGAGAGAATCTCACCACACACGTGCACACAGTGGTAACTATGTGAGGTGATAGATGTGCTAATTAACTTGATTGTGGTAATCATTTCACGGTGAATACATATGTCAAATCATTATATTGTACACCTTAAATATATACAATTTCATTTGTCAATTATGCCTCAATAAAGTTGGGAAGGGGGAAAGAGCAAATGCATGTGTTTTGATAGGCGAGAGAGTGGGGAGTAAATTTGAAATTATAAGAATTAGGAAGGCTTATCAAGAAATGTATTTCAATAAGAACACTATATAGGGGCGAGCAGAGGAGAAATTTCTGGACAGGGCCTTCCCTCCGCCCCCCCTTCCAGTGATCATGTGTACTACGTGGGTGATAATGTGTTCAAAGCTCTGTGCCTGAGAATGTGTCTAAGGAGAATCTCAAAGCTGGTCTTACCAGTTATCTGGCATGGCCTGAAAAATAAGTCTCATTTATTTTACATTGGTTATGATTATGGGCTCTAGAGTCAGACTGCCAGTTTCCTTCTATGAAAATTAGATTTAATGCAAGTTACTAAAATAATTGCTGATAAAACATGTGAGTGAGACTTCTGTAAATCTCTGAAAAAAAGTTATAATCTATATGGGAAAACAAGTAGAAGGATACTGTTCACAGAGTATTTTGCAATTTTTTTTAATGTCTAACTTCACTTGACCAAAAGAGAAACTGGATTTATGAGACAATGTATTGTGGGTATGGTTTACATAAGCAAGCCATGGTAAATTCTAATCAATAGACTTACACTCAAAAGACCTTAACCCTGTCTCAAAAAATTGCCAAGTTAATGTACATTTATTTTTTAAATAAAACATTTAAGTTTGCATGTACTATTTTGTTTTTTGAATATTTAAAACATTTATGTGATTGAAAAGTCAGAACTATATAAAAAGGAATACCCAGTGAGGTCTTGGCAGCTATATGTCAATGCTCTGCATGCCGTTTCCTCTTACCTTCATAGATAATTGTTTTCATTAGCTTCTGGTCTATGTCTTTTCTTTTTCATTGTATAAATATTAGCAAGTGCTAATAAATATTAGAAAGTGCTTAGATACAGTCTCACTTTACCTTTCTTATTCAGAGGATAGTATTCTATACACATTACTTTGTACCTCTTTTTCCCCTTTAACAATATATCTAATATATCTTGGAAATCACTCTTTGTCAATTCATGGGATTTTTATTCTTTTTATATCTGTATAACCCCATTGTGTATGTGGATAATCCATTGTTTATTCAGTCAGTTCTCTGATGGATATTTGAGTTGTTCCCAATATTTTGGTATGGCAAAAGATGCTGCAGTGAGTAACTTTGGCATATATTATTGTTTAGTTTAGTTTTGATGGAGGTGTATCTTTGCGAAAGAATCCTAGAAGTATGATTGCTGGGTCAAGTGTAAAGACATAGGTGATTTTGGTTTTGCATTGCCCTCTATAGCGTTTATATCATTTTCCAGTTTTACCAGTGCTATATGAGAGTGGTTATTTTCCCACAACCTCATAAATAAAATTATATTGTCAAGCTTTTATATTTTTGAGTGTACTTTTAATTTACACTTTTTATTATGAATAAATTTGAACATTTTTTCTATATGTTTAAGGTAGTATTTTATTTTCTATGAGTTGTCCATGTCTTTTGCACATTTTTCTATTGTATTTTTGGTCTTTTCCTTAAGTTTTAACAATTCTTTTACATATATTAGGGAGAGTAGTTCTTTGTGGTATAAATATTTTTCTCCTAGTTTTTCACTTGGCTTTTGACTTTGTTTATTGTGTGTTTTGTATAGCATTTAAAAAAATATAGTTGAATTTTGAACTTTAGAATCAGTGAGAAATGCTTTTCTTGCTCTGAGATTATAAATTCTCTCACATTTTCTTCAAGTAATTATATGATTGTAGTCCCTCTCTTTTGCGCTCTATTTCATTTAGAGTTTATTCTAATATATGGTTCTTCAATTTTATCTTTTTTCATAATGGCTATCTGTAGTCACATCTTTATTTATTAAAAAGATTTGTTTACACACAGTGACTGAAAAATTTTCTTCAGCTTTCATTTAACTTTTTTCTCCAATTTTTATGTACTAATTTGCATTTGTGTTTAGATGCATTTCTAATTTCCATTTGTTGTTGGGTATATTTCTATTTCATTTGTTGACCTGACAACAGACCAATTTTACCAATATGTACGCTACTACCTCTGTTTTAATTAAAAGCTTTTATTGTATTATCTAGTAGGGTTAGTTTCATTGCTCTCCTTTTTTAGTGTTCATAGGTATTCTTGCTTACCTCCCTTTTCATATATCGCTTAGAATTAACTTGGTATTTTCATTGGTATTGTTAAATTTATACATTAACATGGAGGAGAACTGACTGACATCCTTTTTAATTTGATTGATCTTATTCATGAAAAGCGATGTTTTTCTATTTCTTTGAGTCTACTTTGGGGCTTTCAAGAGTGTTCTGAAAATTTTCTCATAGGGAATTTGAGTTTTTTTTAAATAGCTTTGTTGCAATACAATTCACATAGTATATAATTTAAAGTGTACAAGTAAATGATTTTTAGTATGTTCACAGAGTTGTGCAGTCATCAACATCTAATTTCAGAACATTTTCATCACCTCAGAAAGAAACCCTGTACCCATTAGCAGTCACTCCCCATTTTCCTTCAACCTCCTCATCCTCCCCTACCCCTGAGCAACCACCAGTGTGATTTCTGTTTTTCTATAGACTTCCTATTCTATTCTTATTCATATAAATGGAATTATATAATATGTGGTCTTTTATGGCTGATTTCTTTCACTTAGCATAATGTTTTCAAGGTTCATCCATGTTTTATCATGTATCAGTTCTTAAGTCCTTTATATTGCAGAATAATATTTCATTGTAGAGATGTACTACATCTTTATCCATTCATCAAAATGATGGACATTTGATATGTTTTTACTTTTTGACTATTATGAGTAATGCTGCTGTTAACATTCATATTCAAGTTTTTGTGGACATATGTTTTGGATTCTCTTAGGTGTATCTCTAGAAGTAGAACTGCTGGATCATATGGTAACTCTAATTTTAACATTTTGAGGAGCTTCCAAAGTCCTAAAAAGCAGCTGCATAATTTTACATTACCATAAGCAATGTACAAGGGTTCACATTTCTCCACATCTCTCCAATGCTTGTTTTTATCTGTCTTTTTAAGTATATCCTTATGGACTTGAAGTGCTATCTCATTATAGTTTGAATTTGTATTTCCCTAATGGGTAGTGATGTTGAACACCTTTCCATCTGTTTCTTGACCACATGAATATCTTCCTTAGAAAAATATCTACTCAGATCCTTTGCCCATTTTTAAATTGGGTTATTTATCATTTTATTATTGATTTGTAAGAGTTCTTTATATATTCTGGATACAAGTCTCTTATGAGACATATGATATGGAAATATTTTCTTGCATTCTGTGGGATGTCTTTTCAAGTTTTTGATTATGTCTTTTGAAGCACAAAGATTTTTAATTTTGATGACAATTAACAATGTTAAGTCTTCCAGTTAGTGTACTTGGCTGTCTTCACATTTGTGTAGGTCTTTAATTTCTTTCAACAGTTTTTATAGTTTTCAGAGTACAAGTTTTATGTCTTTTGTTAAACTTATTCTTAAACATTTTATTGTTTTTAATGCTATTGTAAATGGAATTCCTTTATTAATTTTCTTTTCAGATTGTTTATTGAAATGTATGAACAATTTTTTAATATTTTGATCTTGTATGCTGCAGCCTATTAAACTTGTTCATTAATTTTAATAGTATTTTGGTGGATTCCTTAGGATTTTCTATATACAAGTTCATATCATTTGCAAATAGAGGTAGTTTTGCTTCTTCCTTTCCACTATAGATGAATTTTATTTCTTTTTCTTGACCTGTCTAGAATCTCCAGTTAAATACGAATAGAGATAGTGAGAGCAGACATCTTTGTCTTGTTCCTGATCTTAGAGGGAAAGTGTTCAGGCTTTCACCATCAAGTATGATGTTAGCTGTGGATTTTTTGCACATAGCCTTTATCAGTTTGAGGAATTTATCTTCTATTCCTAGATTGTTGAATTTTTTTAATCACAAAAAGGTGTTAGATTTTGTGACGTGCTTTTTCTGCATCTATTGAGATCATCATGGGATTTTTGTCCATTATTCTATTGATATTACATTATTTGATTTTCAGATATGATATTAATCTTGAATTTTCTGGGTAAATCTCACTTGATCATGTTGTATAGTACTATTTACATGTTGCTAGATTTGGTTTGCTGGTATTTTGTTGAGGATTGTTGCATCTACATTCTTAAGACACATTGGTCTGTAGTTCTTTATTCTCATGATGATTTTGTGTGGTTTTGAGGTAGTGAATGAATTAGGAAGTGTTCCTCTCTCTTTTTGGAAGAAATTGTGAAGGATTGGTGTTAATTATTTAAACATTTGGTAATAGATTTCACCAGTCAAGCCATTTGGGCTTAGACATTTCTTTGGAGTACATTTTTTGATTACTAATTCAGTCTCTATTCTTGTTTTAGGTCTATTTAGATTTTCTATTTTTTCTTGAATCAGTTTTGGTAGTTGGTATGTTTCCAGGAATTTGTCCATTTTATCTAGGTTATCTAATTTGTTGGTATTCAATTGTTCATAGTATTTTTTTATGATTCTTTTTATTTCTATAAGGCAGTAGTAGTGTCCCCTCTTCCATTCCTGATTTTAGTAATTTGAGTATTCTCTCTTTTTCTTGATCAATCTAGCTAAAGGTTTCAGTATTGTTTCAAAGAACTGTTAACAATACTTAAATAAGGAAGCCTGTCTTAGCAGCTTATGTAAGCAAACAAGAACTTAAGCCTTAGTCAATGCACTTGAATCCAAGAAAGTGAAACTTGAGAACAACCAATCACAAAAAGCCAACTAGGTTCTCCCAAATAAGGCAACTGCTGAAGCTATAACCAGTCCTATAGTTGCTTTGCTTTTCTTCAGCATCTTCTCTTTAAAAACTTTGCCCCTAGCTCCTGTCATTAGAGGACTCCTAACTGCCTTTGGTTTGGCGCTGCCCAATTCTAATTGGTGCATGCTCAAATAAACTCTTGAAAATTTTAATGTGTTTCAGTTTACCTTTTAACAGAACCTATTTTGGGTAGGTTGATTCTCTCTATTATTTTTAACTCTCTGTTTCATTAATTTCTGCTCTTTATAGTTTTTTTTTTTTTCCCTTCTGGCTTTGGCTTTCCTTTGCCCTTCAATTTGCAGTGTCTTAAGGTGGAAGATTAGGATATTGATTTTAGATCTTTATTCTTTTTTAGTATAGGCATTTATAACTATAAATTTCTTTCAAAGCACTACTTTCACTGTATCCCATAAATTTTGGTATTTTATGTTTTCATTTTTTATCTTCATCTGTTTCAAGGTAGTTTTTAATTTCAATTGTGATTTCTTCTCTGACCCATTGTTATTTAGTAGCATCTTGTTTAATTTCCACATTGTGAATTTCCAAAATTTTTTAAAATTTATTTTTAATTTCATTCCATTGTTAGAAAACATATTTCACATGATTTCAATCCTTTTACATTTATTGAGGCTTGTTTTATTGCCTAGTAGATGGTCTGTCCTGGAGAATGTTCTATGTGGCCTCAAGAAGAATGTGCATTCTGCTGTTGCTGGTTGAAGTTCTACAGATGTCTGTTAGGTCTAGTTGATTTACTGTATCGTTTTCACCTTCTATTTCCTGTTGATCTTCTTAGTTCTTCTTTCCACTGTTGAAAGTGAGGGTATTTAAATCTTCAACTCTTATTTTTGAATTGTCTGTTTCTTCATTTCTGTCAAGTTTTGTTCATGTGTTTCAGAACCCTGTATGTATTTACAGTTGTTATGTTTGTTTGTTGGATGGGTCCTTTTGTCATTATAAAATATTCCACTTCTGTGAACTGTTTTTTAGAAGTCTATTTTATCTGATATTAGTCTAGTTACTCTGGCTTTGTTATAGTTGTGGTTTGCATATTTTCACTTCCTTTTACTTTTGACCTGTTTGTATTTTTGAATCTGTAATGTGTCTCTTATAGACAGCATATAGTTGGATTCTGGTTTTCTTCTTATCCAATCTGTCAATCTCTGTCTTTGATAGATTATTTAGTCCATTTGCATTTCATGTTACTATTGATGTAGCTGGATTTACATCTTCCACATTTTGTCTATTTTCTATATATCTCACGTCTTCTTTTGTTCTCTTGTACTTTTACTGATTTCTTTTGAATTAAGCAAAACTTTCTAGTATAACATTTAAATTTCTTTACTTTTTCTCTATATTTTTTGAAGTTATTTTCCCAGTAATTACTTAAGGGGTTAGCATATACAGCTTAAAATTTATACTTACTTAATCCCATTGAGATATAGAAACATTATTCTTGTATAGCTGTATTCCTATTCCTTTTTTTTTTTCTTTTTGGTGCTATTAGTGTTATACATGTTACATCTAATCTACATGTGTTACAAACCAACAATACATTGTTATAATTGTTATTTTATACAATTTTATGTCTTTATACAAGCTGAGAGTAGAAAGGAGAGCAAATGTATACGTATAAAATTTGTTATATTTACATTTTTATTTAAGATTTGTGCTTCCCTTTATTTGTTTCTATGGATTTAGTTACTCTCTCTTGTTATTTCCTACTTCAATATAGCTTTGCTCCCATCTGCCTCCTTTGGGCTGTTATTGTCAAACATTTTGCATTTTTATATGTTTTATACATACTGTTTTGTACAGCTGCTTTTTAAAGTCAGTCAAGAGAAGAAAAGAGGGGAAATATGCAATAATACTATCTTTACAAGTACCCATGCAATTACCTTTGTTGGCACTCCTTGTTTTTCTGTGTGGAATTAATATACTGTTTTGGGTCACTCTCTTTCAACCAGAAGAGCGTTTTCTTTAGTACTTGTAGGCAGATCTGCTAGCAACAAATTTTCTGTTTATCTGGGAATGTCTTTGTTATGCCTTTATTTTATAAAGTTAGTTTTCCTTTATAAGGTTTCCTTTATAAGATTCTTTGTTGACTTTTCTTTTCTTTCAGCAGTTTGAACACGTTTCACAGCATTCTGTCCTCCATTGTTTTTTTTCTTTTTTTGCGGTATGCGGGCCTCTCACTGTTGTGGCCTCTCCCGTTGCGGAGCACAGGCTCCGGACGCGCAGGCTCAGCGGCCATGGCTCACGGGCCCAGCCGCTCTGTGGCATGTGGGATCCTCCCGGACCGGGGCACGAACCCATGTCCCCTGCAT
This sequence comes from Delphinapterus leucas, assembly GCF_059928025.1. Classification (NCBI taxonomy): domain Eukaryota; kingdom Metazoa; phylum Chordata; class Mammalia; order Artiodactyla; family Monodontidae; genus Delphinapterus; species Delphinapterus leucas. The sequence continues at coordinate 67,336,761 of NC_143132.1, read as the reverse complement.
CGGCAGGTGGACTCTCAACCACTGCGCCACCAGGGAAGCCCTGTCCTCCATTGTTTTTGATGAGAAGTCGGCTCTTAATTTTTTTTGGTTTCCCTTGTATATGATGCATTGTTTTTCTTTTGCTGCTTTCATGATTTTCTCTTGGTATTTTACATTTTGACTCTGATACATCAGGGTGTGGATCTTTTTGAGCTTTCCTAGTTGGAGTTCACTTTTAGTCTCTGGCATATGTAAAGTTTTCCGTTAAATTTGGAAAGGTTTTAGCCATAATTTCTTCAAATGTTCTTTCTGTTCCTTTCTGTCTTCTTCTGGTACTCTCATTATGCATATATTGGTACACTTTAATGCTTCCCACATTCTCTGAGGCTCTGTTCATTTTTTTTTCCTTTTTTCTCACCTCTCAGATTACACAATCTTGATGGATCTATCTTCATGTTTGCTGATTCTTTATTCTGCCAGCTTGCATCTACTGTTGAGCTCTATAGTTAATAGTTCATTTCAGTTGTATTTTTTAACTCTAGAATTTCCATTTGGCTCTTTTTTTTTATCATTTCTCTTTATTCATATTCCCTACTTGATGAGACATTGTCATCATACTTTCCTTTACATTATTAAGCGTGTTTTTTGTTGTTGTTGCTGTTCTTTGACCATACTTATAATGTCTCTTTGAAGTCTTTGCAGATATTTCTGACATCTGGAACCCCTCAAAGGTGTTTCTTTTGCCTGCTTTTTCCCCTGTGTTTGGGACACATGTTTCTGTTTCTTTGAATGTCTCATTGTTTTTCTTGTTGTTGTTGAATCCTGGACACTTCAGATAATAAATATATTATAGCAATTGTGAATATTGATTCCTCTTTCCCCTCCCTGTATTTTCTCAGAAGTCATACAAAATACTTAAGATTGTATTTAACATCAGAATACCGAGATTAAAAGTGTCTATGATTAAAGTCCTTGGATTCTGTAAAATCCAGCTTGTGTGCTTAGTGGTCTCTTCTTTTCTCTTGTCAGTGAGTTGTTTGTGATTAAATGAAGTTTCCATATAAGTGAGGCATTATCACATTTAGAAATTTTTCCAAATACTGAAGACTTTGTTTGTTTGTTTGTTTTTTTGGTATGCGGGCCTCTCACTGTTGTGGCCTCTCCCGTTGCGGAGCACAGGCTCCGGACGCGCAGGCTCAGCGGCCATGGCTCATGGGCGCAGCCGCTCTGCGGCATGTGGGATCTTCCCAGACCAGGGCACGAACCCGTGTCCCCTGCATCGGCAGGCGGACTCTCAACCACTGCGCCACCAGGGAAGCCCATGAAGCCTTTGTTTTTAACATGAAGTTTACGTTTACAATTTTGTCCCTTTTGTAATGCAATAGTTTTAGGTAATGAATGATGCTTCTTCCCTTTAGGTTACACCTGTGTTTGAGGATTGGACTACTATTGATTGGTATCGATTTTTCTGTTTATGGGAGAAGTTGCCAGCTTCTATGAAACGGGTGGCAGAGCTAGTGGGAGTTGAAGAAGGGTTCTTGGCTCGCTGTGTGAAAGGAAAAGTAGTAGCCAGAACTGAGAAACAGCACCGACAAATGGCCATCCATAAAAGGTAAATATCAAGGAACCTGGACTATCCAGTTTTTAACACAGTATTGGATATACAGTAGATGTCCAGTTTATTGTAATCACTTTCATTGTCATTAAAATAAAAGTTTTGGCTGAATATAGTAAAAATTTTCAACTTCTTGTATTTACTGAATGTATTGATATTTTAGTTTCTTCTTTGTAGCTTATAAGAAACCACTATATATCAAGACTTTTTAAAGTAGAACACTTAATTACTTTCTTCCCTTAAAGAAGATATGATCAGAATTGCCAACTTAGTGTGGCTCCATTTGAGGATATGGTTTGTATCATCCTTTGAATTGATTTGTTACCAGTAGGGAAGAGCCAATTAAAAGATTCAGGTGGGGAAATTGTACAGGCTTTAGCTCCTTTGAAATATAATAAAATTATTTTTCTTAAAGCATTAGTCTCATATTATTTACATCATAGTCAAGTGTAAATTTTGTAAGGATTATATACTTGGCTTATTTGTGGCACAGTTGCCTTTCACATCAAAACTTCTTTATAACCAAATTTTGATTGAAATATGATTAGGTGATATAATTGTGTATCAAGTGTTCTTTAAAATTTTTGTGCCATCATATTTCTTGAACCAAGTCTCATTTCTTAAAATTAGTTAGCATTATTGAAATATGAACAAAATCTTTTTGTTATACAGATATTAGTTTTTTACTATAGTACTAACGTATGTTAGAATTTACAAACATTGAGCTCTTTGTCCACTAATCCTATATCCTATTAGGAATCTTATCCCTTTCTCACCCTCTTACCTTTTTTGGTTCTTTCTTGTTTCTCAACATACATTGTACTTTCATAGTAGACATAAGTGACCTCTTACCATACTTTTGGTAATTTACTTTCCAGGTTTTTTACCAGTCTTGTGCTATTAGATTTAATCAGTGAAGTTCCCTTAAAGGAAATTAATCAGAAATATGGATGCAGTCGTGGACAGATTCAATCGTTACAACAGTCAGCTGCTGTTTATGCAGGTCAGTTAAACAAGTGTTCCCACATTTATTTAAGACTCTGTGGTTTGAGGTCAAGTTAAGATTACTTTTTTTCAAATTCCATTTTACTGTAGGTTTCTCTAAAAGTGAGGGGATCATGTTAAGCCATAATTTTGTATAGTTCCTGTCATCATCAGAACACCCAAAACTATGACTCCTGTGGGCTCAGTTACCCTGCTACAGAAGACTGGCAGCTGGTTGAGTGTCTGGATCTTGGTCCCCTTCCATTCCCTAGCAACCTGCTGACCATCGCTCTTCTTTCTGTTTTTCTGTCTTTTTTTTTTGGCGGGGGGAGCGTATTGTAAGAAGAAACAGACACAGTTCTCACTGGTCTTTATTTTCTCATCAAGTTATTGATTAATACTTGTTACTGTGGAAGATGGCAAGTGGAGAGGGATTTCTAGACTTCTGTCTCATTGTTTTAAATATCTGTTCTCTAAGGAAATACTGGTCTTTCTTAATAAAATTAAACTCTTATCTTCTAAGCTAGGCAAACAAGGGAAGTTCTAGGTCTGGTTTTACCAAGAAATCCTTAAGCCCTTAGGAGGGAAATCCTGGGCTGCTGGAGAGTGTGTTTACATGTGTAAGAAGTTTCATTGTGAAATTGTGTGCATGAGAGATTACTGAGGGAAAGATGCCAGGAGAGGGTAGTAAGAAGGGAGAGACTTACCCTTCAACTCACTGGCATCAAAGATCTCAGATTACCTCTAGGGTTAATGTTCTTGTAGGGAAGTGATTTTCTTAATGACTTGACACTTGGCTACTCTGGCCTCTTTATTTCAAGAGGGTATAGCTATCAAGCTGGGCAACCTTTTTTTTTTTTTTTATGAAATTATCAATGGGACTTTCACTCTTTGTAAATAATCCTCTCAGCACTTGACAATTTAAATTAGCTCTCTTGTTTTCCTCTAGGTGAAAAGAGTTCTTTACCTGTTTTAAGAGTTCTTTCTTCCTTAAAGAAAGTAAGGAAAAAATTGAGAGAGAGAGAGAGAGAGGGGAACTAGCGAGGGCTTTTTGTTTGTTTTGTGTTTATGTGCTCTGCCTCAATTTTTTCAAATGCAAGTTCATGATTAAGAAAAAATGAGATGATATTTAGTGTGGCTAGCCAATTAGCTAGGCCCTTAAAGATGTCTGCTCTCCTATTATTTTATACCTTGGGCCTGTTAAACTTTATAATTCTGCAGAAAAAACAACAACAACAGTGAAACAAAAATACATCTCAAGAAACGGAGAATTGGTCTAGAAAGAATTTTTAATTCAATAAATATTATATGAATATTCTAGGGATGATTACAGTGTTTTCCAACCGCCTGGGCTGGCACAACATGGAACTACTACTGTCCCAGTTTCAGAAGCGTCTTACATTTGGCATCCAGAGGGAGCTGTGTGACCTGGTCCGGGTATCCTTACTTAATGCACAGAGAGCCAGATTCCTCTATGCTTCTGGCTTTCTTACTGTGGCCGATCTTGCCAGAGCAGATGTTGCTGACGTGGAAAGTGTTCTGAAAAATGCTGTGCCTTTTAAAAGGTAAGAAAAATCCCCTTGTCTACATATGTTATTAAATGAAAACAGGTCAATTTGTAAATAATAGATAATATATTAAAATATTTTTCCCTTAGATAATATCGTGCCATATTTGGTATAAGTGGAAGAAAATGTGGCTCCTTTTCCCCTTTGAGGATTACTTTTTTCTTTTTTTGTATGTTTAAAATATATTTTATGACTTTAAAGACACTTCTAAATGTATCATAACTCTCTCCTAGAAAGTTTGAGTAAAGTTAAGTTACCAATGTTTCTGCCTTGATGGATTTTAGTTCTCAGTATATATCCAGGACTCATCTTAGATTTTCTTCAGGCAAGAAAACTTTAAAATATACTCTTCTTGAATATTCTTTGGAATACTAGTCCCTCAAAAACAGTTTATGAGAAGAGGACTTCTTGATATGTGTGTGTGTGTGTGTGTGTGTGTGTGTGTGTGTGTGTAACCAATTCATTGAATGGGCTGGACTCAGCATATTATCAAGGAATAGCTTAATTATTTTCTCAACCACTATTCTTTGAACTCACTGTTATATGGAATCTTAGCCAGATTCTATAGCTGTTTAGGCAGTTTCAAGTATTAACAGTTTTATTTTCAGGTTTTAAAAATTTGTCCTAAATTAGAACATTAATCTCATTTCCAGTTCAGTGCTTCTTTCCTCTTTGGTTTGACACATGCTCTGAAACTTGAAACATGTGTGAAGGGATGGGAGCATAGTCAAAGAAAGGGCCTCACTGTGCAGTGCCACCTCACATCATGGGCTCTACTCCGTGTACTTCGGCAGCAACGGCAGGTGTGATTCCTACTAGTGGGCCTTAGTACAGCATGCACTACAGCCAGCATAGCTATAGCTGTATAGCTACCTCTACCTAGATTTTGAAGGATTAAATTTCTTGGAGTCTTAAGCATATGCAACCCAAGCAGAGAATGTGGAGCTGTGGGGGCAGGGTCATCCCCTGTGACCCCAGATTGGCAGATCCATTGGTGGGAGATTTTGTCACTTTGGAGTGTGCCTCTGACTGAAACCTACATAGAGTATGCTTTAAAACCTACTTGTAAAGGTGTTGATCTCCTCTGGAGCCTGTGATTTTCACAGAATCTTTGGATATATTCATAGTTGCTTAGAAATATGTAATTAAAGACCTGAGGTGAAAAAATTCAGATGTGGGAGTATCTCTGTGGTAACAGCATACCACATATCATACTTAACCCTTCCAGGGAGTCATCTGAAGTCAGTACACATTTTAAAAAATTTAATTGGAAAAAATTTGTAAACATATTTTGGAATCTCTTCTGTGTGATTCTAAGGCCATTATTGCCATGACTGTGATTCTTCTGAAAGCCCAGAACCTTCACTGATCAAAATTAATGAAACATAGTAATATGAGAAATCAACATTATCTGCCTCCTCATGTGACATACTGAGAAAGACACAGCATTACTCCTGGAATATTTTTATCAAAAATGTCTAATGTAAATTTAACTGTAGAGAAACATCAGACAAACCTAAATTGAGAGACATTCTACAAAATAATTGGCCAGTACTTTTCAAAAATATCAAGGTCGCGGAAACAAAGACTGATGAGCTGATTCCAATTAAAGCAAGCTAAAGAGACGTGACAACTAAATGTACCACCTTACTCTAGATTGGATTAGAAAAAGGACATACTTGGAACAATTGGTAAATTTTGAGTAAGGTGTGTAGATTAGATACAGTATTGTATTAATGTTAATTTTCTGAATAGAAACTGATGTATTTGGAGACTGGCCACCCTTTCAGTGCCCGGTACGTAAAAGCCAGAAAACCCATCCAACATTCAGATTGTCTCAAATAGCTTGCCATTACCAACAATCTGTAATGAATTACCTTGTGCATATGTATTTTCATATTGTTGGTGATGTTTCTTCAGAGTAAATTCCTAGACATGAGATTTCAGAAGGTAAGTGCATATATATAGATTTATTAGATTCCAGATTGCTCTGCAGAAGGGTCTAGCCAAGTTGCACTCTCACTAGCCTATTACCCCTCAGCTCACCAGTAGAATCCATTGTTAGATGTTGTTAAAAAACAAAATTCAGCTGAGTAAATTTGAAGATCCAACTAGCTTTATTAGGTGATTCATGAATTGCAGCATCCAATCTAGGAACTAGAAGGGGTTTTACTAAAAGATGGAAGGTTTTTATAGGAAGAAGGATAGGGCAAAGGAGCTATTAGCAAAATAAAAGAAAGGATTATTTTTATACCAGGGCAGCTTTTTGGGGGTAAAAGGGAATGGCAAGGGGGTTTTATCATGCAGATTGTATCTTGGGGGTGGGTGGGGGTGCGGGGGGGGGGGGGTGGGGAGGGAGGATGGACAGATTACCTCTTGGTGCTGACCAGGAAATTCTAGACCGGTTGATTAAGATTACATTTCTGGTGAAGGTCAAAACTGCAGTTAGGTTAGGTATTAAATCTAGGTTTGGTATCATGGGCTTTAGCCATTTGGGGCCTGTGGCTTTTCTCTTTAACAATTCCTTCCTTTTCATCATACTCTCAGCCTGAGAGATGTGATCAAAATTTAAGGCATTAGCTTCGCTCTCAACTACTGCTCTGCAGCTTTGTTGATCTTTGTTGTGCTATCCATAGGTCATGACGTCTTTGATGAACTCCTGTGATGTTCACAGGCCATGACTTCAGGTTTGTTACTGAGTCCAAGCTTGTTCTGCTGCACAACAGACCAATAAATCAGGAGACGAGGTGTTGAGGCAAGGAATAGCAACTTTATTTGGAAAGCTGGGCATCCGAGAAGATGGCAGACTAGAGTCCTAGAGTACCATCTTATCTGGGTCTGGATGCTAGTTTCTTTTATAGAACAGAGAGGGGGAGGAGGTGAGGAAGTAAAGTAAAAAGGCTCTAAGTCTTGCAAAATATCTTCTGGTTTGGCCAGCGTCTGGGAGGGGATGTGTTAATATCTTCTTTCTTGCAGCCATTCATGGGTGGGCAGGGGCAGGGTGTTTCCCTGTGAGCTGAATGAAGGCACTTTGGTTTAACATTGAGGCAGAGGGGCAGGGTTCCCCAAGGGAGGCCACTATGTATGCTTATAGCTATAAAGAGCATCCTTTTAGTGATTATAGTCACAAAAGCAACAGGAAGCAAAGGTTAAAGTAAACAGATCCAACATGGAGTCAGATTTTGTTCTTCCCTGTTACAGGTTCACAATTTTTAAGGTGGCTGTTCTCCTCGTTTCTTTTCTGATGTTCCACTCAGGGAGATCACTTCTCTGCTGGTCACTGGCTGTGAACATGCATTTAAAACTTTTGAGAGGATCCAATGCGCTGATATTTATGACAGCTATAAATAGGATAACTCCCAGTATTTGGAGTGTGCTTCAGAGCCATAGTCCCCAAGACCCAAACCAGTCAAAGACACTGTTGAAGGAGTCACCCTTTTAAGCCAAGTGGCTTACTCAGTGATCTTACATAATTAAGTTTCAACTTCACCAGAAGTGTCAATCCAGGTACAACAGATGGTATATGTCATAGCACAGACACTTCCCTGCTCAGCTAAAAGATTATCAAGGGCTATCTTATTATCAAGAGCAACTATGGCCAGAGAGTCTAAGTATTTTTGTTGGGCAGTTAGTGCCCTAGCAATGGAATCTGCAATGTTCTCTAAGAGTTGAGGAAAGGTTCCTGATTATATTCTTCTTTGTTTTAACTGCTAATCAGGGAAGTAGGCCCTGCCAAAGGAAGCAGTTCTTGAATCATGAATCCTCCTGTTAGACCTTTTCTAGAACAGTTAGGGGCACAGTTAGATAACCTAAGACGCCTAGTACAGTTGTGTGCCAGCCATATGGGCATTCATATGGGCCCAAGGAGAATGATAACCACCACAGACAAAGACAAGACCTGTCGGGCTGCAAACCATTCCTGTTAAGGAATACTGGTAAAAGATTTATTCACAGGGACTGCTGCATTTACCTTTTCAAGCCAGGAGTCAGCCAGGTTTTTAGTGCATGTGGAAAGAGAATCTCCCATCCTAAAATAGAGTTATCCTAAATACTGAAGGTTATCCCTTCTTAGTAATGGCCTAGGAGATACAGATGAGGGTGTTATCTTTCCAGGCCAATGCCAGAGTGAAATTAAGAAAGAAAAGGAGAAAGGGTTTCATGTTTAACTAAAGCAAGAAGACTTGAATCTGGTGTCTTGGGTGAAAGCAGTAGACATCAATATCAGTGACTTTTCTTACTCATCATTTTGATTCAGGGGTCTCCAGTGTTGTGTAGGACCAGATGTCAGGTGGTCCTCCTTAGCTGTGAGACCTGTACCCAAGGCTCAATACTTTCTATAATTTTGCATCAGTGTCAGTGGTCAGGAGCACTTGGTAAGCTCCCTTCTGACAGGGCTCAAAGGCTGCCTTTGTTCTTAGCGATGTCAAATCAGAAGGGTGGGAGAAAATTGGAAATATTAGTTTGGTGAGTTGTAGCCAGATATTTAAGGACACTAGAAGAGTTCAGGATCCAGTCCAGTTTACAGGTATGTAATAAAACTTCAAAGACAATTAACAGGACTAGAATCTAATAATATCTACAAAGGTGCAAAGATAATTTTTCTCTCTTTAATTACCCCTATGTTTTTTTTAACCAAAGATAATCATAGTAAAACTAATTTGTTTGCATTAAACTTGGCCTGATTATTTATATAAGTACAGCAAGAATAATGATTGACCATATAAGTCCTTTTTTAAGACTGCTTTGCTGAAACCTTGTAAGCAAGGTACCAGGTCGATTTTTTTTGAAGCAGTTCTTTGAAGCTATCTGGTCATATCTGAGTCTGTGCACACCTTTCTCAAATATGACATTCCAGTCAAAGCCTTGGTAATATAGCCAGTGTTTCTAATTGTATCCTGTTACAAGGAGAACAGATTGTTATTGAACTTATGCAAGCAAATAAATTGTTAAGAGAGTGAGAATATTCACTGAGAGTTCCTGAATTCTGGAGGGATCAGGTGGGGAGAAGAAGTTTCATCTTTGTTCACAAAGGTATACTTTACCAAATTGTTGTTAAGTCATAGATAGCTTAAGAAAAGGTCTTCTTAAATCTGGAAAAACAAAAACATTAGAGTATCCTCCTCAGGTCATGTAGTCCTATGTAATTAATACTTTTTCTGCTTGAATACAGTTTTTCAAGGGCCCAGAGGGAGGAAGCCTAAGGCCTTCAGGGACACAAATAGTTGTTCTTACATATACTGTGGTGGGTGAAGGAATGGGAAAACAGAAAAATGAGATTTGTCAGGGAGCCAGGAAGAACCATGAGGCCATCTTGGTTTTCCCACAGCTCCAACTGTTTGTTTAATTTACAGCCATTGTTTACCCATCTTAGTTTCTCTGATTCAGGAGCAGACTGTCGTCTGTTATAAGGACATCAGGTCTGGCAGTAAGCGGGTCATTTTTGGAGAAGTAGAACGAATCTCATCAACACTTGCCACAATCTTTATATAGATTCTGTTGCCTTTACATGAAAGTCAGCTAGGTCATTTCCCTGTTACTCAGGTTCAATAATTTTAGTGTGAGCCTCAATTTTGATGCGTAATTTCAGAAAGTAAGTGAATAGCAGTAAAAGGATTGTTTACTTGTTACCCATTTCTGATTGGGGTCCCAGAGGATGTCATACACCATTTTAAGATAATGACTAGAATTATAAATTAGGATTGTACCAGGATATATCAAGTTTCTAGGAATTTCACACAATTTCTAGAACACTTATACACCTAATCAAGTACGACATAAAGAAGGCTTAATGTTACTTCTTGTTTGGTAATGCTTCTCATGTAATTTAACATATCAAATAAGCCTAACATCTTTTGAAATGTTCCAGGGGCCTCTGAAAAATTTCAAAGTTAGTTTGTGGTCAAAAGACATCATTCAGAATTTGATTTGGGGAAGTTTGTCAAAGATATCAAATGGTTTGGACACTTGACTAAATAGGATCACAGGTCCATATGAAACAATACTCGGTTGTCTGTTTAGCAGATGAAGGAAAATTAAGTTCTAGTTTTATATAAGTACACTATTGATATTAAAACTTAATTTTTAAAATGCTTATAATAAGTCAGTTTTAGCCAGCTTGATTACACAAGGTAAAATCTTTTCTCTCTTCAGTGAAGAGAGAAAAGATTTTTGTATGCCTTTAGTTTACCCTTTATAACCAGAAGCTCTAGTTCAGACAAAATTACTCTCATTTCCCTTAACAAAATGCATCTTCATTCCTCATGCCTTTTCTTTTCGTTGTTTTTTAAAAAATTAATTAATTAATTTTTTTTGGCTGCGTTGGGTCTTCATTGCTGAACGCGGGCTTTCTCTAGTTGCGGTGTGCAGGCTTCTCATTGCGGTGGCTTCTCTTGTTGCGGAGCACGGGCTCTAGGCCTGCGGGCTTCAGTAGTTGTGGCTCATGGGCTCTTGAGCACAGGCTCAGTAGTTATGGCACATGGGCTTAATTGCTCTGTGGCATGTGGGATCTTCCTGGACCAGGGCTCGAACCTGTGTCCCCTGCATTAGCAGGCAGATTCTTAACCACTGTACCACCAGGGAAGTCTCTCATGCCTTTTCTAGCCAAAAGCATATCGTGCTTTCCTTGCATATGGAGATGTTTCCTTTGTTGTTTCTTGTAGCTTTAATTACATGCATTAGAATTTTTAATCTTTTGAAAACCTTAATTTCTGGCTAAAATTTAGGAACTAAACAGTTATGGACTCTTACACTAGCATTCTGAAGCTTGGCAAAATTATAAGTACTCTTTGTAACTTCTAGGAAACTTGTGCTTTCTCATAGAAACTTTCTTAGCATGGCACTGTTGACTGGAAAAAAAAAAAAAAGCACAATGTGAGAGTTGTGAGTTAAGTTTTATTTGGGGCAAAATGAGAACTATACCCCAGGAGACAGCATTTCAGGTAGCTCTGAGAAGCCGCTCCAAAGAGGTAGCAGGGAGGGTCAGTGTTATATGACTTTAGTGAAGGAGGTACGAGCAGCCAAGCACACATTTTGGCAGAGGCTTGCTGCTAGTCACGAGGAGCAGGTGTCACTGTTAATGATTTTAGTGCTTTTCTAGATATGAGGAATGTAAGAATTGGGCTCATAAAAATCTCCTGAAAATATCTATCTGAAGACCTTTTCTGCCAGTTTCTCCCAGAGCATGAAGTGCCTCATTCCTGATCTCCACCCTGAACTCCTTTCAGGGGGTGTTGAAGGTCAGCAGCTGCAGCAGCTCATGATTTAATCCTTGTGGAGGTAGATGGCAAGTGCCAATAGTTGGCAGCACCAAACATGCTTACTAATAATCCCAAATTTTATCTTTAGTTTTTAAACAATAGAAAGCCAAAAGTAGATAAAGCTATCTTCAGTAATTAATCTTTCACCGATTTTATCTTATTTGGAATGATCTAAATGTTCAATAAATTTCCATTACTTAACCTAAGCTTAGCAAAACTTTAGGGTTTCAGGCTAAAGATTTGGAAAAGTTATTTCAAAAGTTCACCTAGAAAATCTTTTTATTCTACTTTTATTTATTTAATTTACTTGCGCTAAACAATTATATTTAGGTTACTAATGAAAATTTCATCATACCAAGTTATTTTTCTTGCTGACAAATTTGTTAGCTTAGGTAGAATAAAAATATTATAATTAATGCTGACAACTATTAAGACATGTCTGTTTTAATTAAAGCAACAAACTTAAACTAGCTTTTACTTCCTAAAGATTATCTTGGATAACTTGATCTTGAAAAGCATTTGAGTTAGCTATATTCCTTAGAACTTTGGAGTAGCCAATCCTTACAAGCTTGTCTTTAAACCAAAAAAAAAAAAAAAAAATACAGCTCTTATTGTAGATCAACTATATTTCAAAAAAAAAAGGTTACACTTCTGATGAAGGTTTAAATTGTATTTAGGTTATGTATTAAATCTAGGCTTGGTATCATGGGCTTTAGCACAAGTGATGCCATTTGGAGCCTCTGGTTTTTCTCTTTGACAAAAAGGTTTTCATTTTTACTAGTCGGATAGATGAGAAGTTGTATCTCAGTATGGTTTTAATGTACATTTCTCTAAATGTGCGTGATGGTGAATATTTTTTCTTATTTTCAGGATTATTTAAAGAAATACATCTTCTTGAATTATCTGGTTATGTCTTTTCCTTATGTTTCTACTAGGTTTTGGTTTTTACCCTCTCCTTTTTAAAGAGTCTTAGAATCTTTTCTTTTTAAAACTGATTAGGGTTCTTAGCCATTTGTTTCACATGTATATTTCATATATTTTTCTCAAAAACTTATCAATTGTCTTTTGACTTTATTGCATTGTTTTCACCATGCAGAATTTTTATTTTTCTTTTCATTTATTTTTTAGCAATCTTTTTTTTTTTTTGCTTCTAAATTGTCATAGTTAGAAAGGTTTTTCATATATTGAGATTAAAGAGGAATTCACACGTTTTCTTCTAGTATTTGTAAGTTTGCATTTGGATTCCTGATGCATTTAGAATTTAATTTTGTGTATGGTGTTAAGTCTGGATCCAATTTAATTTCTCAATGGTTCCCATTTATAAAAACGTTTATCTTTGTCCCAGTGATTTGAGATGCCACCATCATATATTAAATATCCATATGTAATTAAGTCTATTTCTGGACTTTCTATTCTATTTGCTATTCTTTCTGTCAGTTAATGAGCCAGTACCATGCTTTTAATTATAAGGGCTTTATAGTGTGTTTTAATGTCTGGTAGAGTAAATTCTACCTTATGGTTTTTCAGTATTTTCTTGGCTATTCTTGCATGTTTGCCCATATGAAACTTAAAGTGCTTTTTGATATTGTATTAGAATTCGATTGAAATTTAATAGAACTGAAATCTTTATAATGTTGAGTGAACCTACCCAAGGATAGGTAATATCTTTGCATTGGATCTAGTCTTTTTGATTTTTCAGGAGTTTTAAAATATTTTCCTCATACAGGTTTTCAGGAGTTTTAGTTTTCCTCATACAAGTTTTGTACATTTCTTGTTAAATTTATTCCTGTTTAATCATTATCCTGTTTTTAATTAGTGGCTCTCTTCTATGTCTTCTACATGGTTATTATTTGAATATGTAAAGGCTATTGAGTTTTATATTTTTTTATCGTGCTATTTTCTGAATACTTTTGTTTAAATTACTTTTATCATTGATTCTCAAGGATTTTCCAGGTATATTGTCATATCATTTGTGAATAGAGTTATTTTACTTTTTCCCTAACAATTCTTGTGCATCTAACTGATTTATTTGGTCTAATTGAATTAGCTAATAGCTCTAATAGGTAGTGGTAGTAGACAGTAGTAATAGAGATAGTGGACATTTTTGCTTTGTTTGTGATCCTAGTGGAAATGCCTCTGCTACTCTAGTAAGATACTGACTTCAGGACTGTGGTGTGTGTGTGTGTGTGTAATCATTTTAAGAAAATGTCCATTAATTGCAATTTTCTCATATATTTTTTTATCAGGAATGGGTATTAAATTTTGTTAAAGGCTTTTTCAGTATCTGTGGAGATAGTCATAGGTTTCTCCCCCTTTATATCTCTTAGCATGTTATATTAATAGATTTCCTACTATTGAATCAGTTTTATGTTCCAGAATAAATTTCACTTGGTCGTGTTATATTATTTTTTTACATGATGTTGGATTCTATCTGCTAATATTTAATATAGTATACTTTTGCATTGTTATCCATAAATAATATTAGTCTACAGTTTTTGTATGTGTGTTTTGCACTATCTTTACTCAAGTTTTGATATCAGACTTTCTTCATGAAAAACAAAAAGGAAGATTTTCCCTTATTTTCAGTACTTTGGGACTGGTTAAAGGTTTGATATGATTACCCTATGAAACAGTCTTGGATGGTGCCTTTTTATGGGGTTAATTCTCTGATCACCTTCTCTATTTTATTTTTTCAGAACTTAATCTCTTTAAGCTTTCTATGTCTAGTGGGGTCAATTTTGGTAGCCTTTCTTTCCCAACGAAATTATCTATTTCATCTGGATTTTCAAATATATTTTCATAGCGATCTGTAAATTAGTCTGTTAGGAATTTTAAATATTTCTTCTATTTCATTGGCTATGCCTCTTTTTTGATTTATTATTTTGTAAATTTCTGCTTTCTGTTTTCTTCTTGATCAGATTAACTAGTGGTCTATTTTGTAAATTTTAAAAAATCAAGTATTTTGTTTTACTAGTTAGGTCTATTAAAAAAAATCTACCTCATTAAATCCTATTTTTTGAATTTTATTACTACCTACTGCTTTCTTTTGTTTTACTTTGTCATACTTTTTCTAGTTCTTTTTGTTGAACTAGGAGTTTAATTGGTTGACATTCATATTTTTATTGATAAAATACTGTGTGTTTTTATTTTAATACTATGAATTTAGTACTGTGAATTTTCCTGTGGTCTCTTATTTTAAATGTAACCATAGATTCTGATTATTTAGGGCTTTCATTATATTTTTTTAGGAATTACGGAATTTGCATGTCTTCCCTTTTTTGCCTGGGTAGAAGTTCTTTTTTGTTGTTGATGTTAATAATTTTTAGTTTATTGCATTGCAATATAAGCATGTTGTTTATAACATTTCTACTTTATGGAATTCACTGGCAATTTCTTTGTTTCCTAATATATGATCAATACAAACTAGATAGTTGTATTCTCTATTATAAAAGTAAAATGTTTGAGATATTTTCACAAAATCTACCTTTTTGATTATGTTAATTAAGTCTTATTCATTCCTATTTATTCCCTCCTGCCAGTACTTCATCTGTCTTTTAATAAGAATGGTTTATTAAAGTCTACTAATTGTTAGTACACTTCTCTCTTTGTCTCCTTGTATCTCTTACAGTGTTTGCTTCACAAATGTGGTTGCTTGTTATTTAGAGTGTAAATGTTCATAGTAAATATGACTGATTGATAGTTATCTTTGTTGTGCTTTTGGTTTTGAGCATTAAATTATACCCTTCTTGGAATATCCCTCACTGCTTTCTTCTTGTTTCCCTTTGCCTGGGAATTCCTTTGCCCATTCCTTTATTTTTAGCCTTTTTGAATTACTTTGTTTTAGATGTGCTTTTTTGTACCACATTGAGTTGTAGTTGTGTTTTGCTTTCTGAAACAAATTGAAGATCTTTTTAATAGATGATTTAATCCCATTCACATTTATCAATATGAATAACATGTTTGGTTTCAATTCTCTCAAATTATTTTATAATTATGTGTATTATGTGATATTTGCTGTTTCTTTCTCCACCCGAGGGTATTCTTTGGTATTTTATTTTTAAATTTAGAAAGGTGTATATTTTTGTTTTAATGGGTGCTTTTGTACTTTTTATTATGTGGTTTGTCAAGATTTTAATTGTATCCTGTAATTCCTACCTATTGCCGGAACAACAGTCACTGACATTGAGCTTACTTTAACTTTCTTTTTCCCCTCCCCTTTTCAAAGTGCATCCTTTCTACTTTATTTCAATATAAAACTTGCATACATTAATTTTCCACCTTTGCCTCCACCCTTGTGGGGGGGTAGGGTTGGAAGACTAATATAATCTACATTTTCAGTTATTCAGATTCTTACCATCGTTCTTATTGCTGAAGTATTCCTTCCTCTCTTGAGTGAATGAAACTTATCCTCTAGTAGCTTTAGGTTCCTTGAGGAGGGCTTATATAATATAGAATTCTTCAAGTTCTTGTGTGTTTCAGACAGATTTTCCATAACCTTAATATCTGAAGCACACCTTGGCTGGATAGAAATCCTTGGTCTATACTTTCTTTTATTGAGTTTTTTGAAAATGTTGTTTCTTTGCTTTGTATGCTGTTTTCGAGAATTCTTATGGGAGTGTGATTCTTTTGCCCTTCCAAATATGTAGGCCTTGAGAGTTCTTTTCTTTTCTTTTCTTTTAACATTTATTTGTTTATTTATTTATTTTTGGCTGTGTTGGGTCTTCGTTGCTGTGTGTGGGCTTTCTCTAGTTGTGGTGAGCAGGGGCTACTCTTCATTGGGGTGCACGGGCTTCTCATTGCAGTGGCTTCTCTTGTTGCGGAGCACAGGCTCTAGGGTGCATGGGCTTCAGTAGTTGTGGCACATGGGCTCAGTAGTTGTGGCTCGCGGGCTCTAGAGCACAGGCTCAGTAGTTGTGGTGCACAGGCTTAGTTGCTCCACGGCATGTGGGATCTTCCCGGACCAGGGCTCGAACCCGTGTTCCCTGCATTGACAGGCAGATTCTTAACCACTGTGCCACCAAGGAAGTCCTGAGATTTATTTTCTATATCTTTGAAGTTCGATAGTTTTACTAGGCATTTTAGTTAACTCTTGCTATGGAAGAAATTACTTAAGAACTTAGTGTCTTAAAAGCAACTAGTAAATATATATTTACTCAAAGTTTTTGCAAGTCATGAATTTGGGAGTACCTTTCCTCATAGTTGTGGTTTGAGCTCCTCAGGAGGTTGTAGTTAAGTTGTTGGCCAGAACTGTAGTCATCTGAAGGGCTGACTTAGATCTGCTTTAAAGATGCCTCGCACACATGCTGGCAGGTTGGTGTTCATTTCTCTACATGAACTTCTCCATAGAGCTGCTTGAGACCCTTTTGCCATGATGGTTGGCTTCCCCCAGAGTGAGTGACCCAAAAGAGAGCAAAATGGAAACTGCAGTGTCTTTTATGACCTAGCCTCAGTTTTTAGTTGTTTTGGGTGAGAGGCTAAATTGGTCCCTCTTATTTTATCTTGGTTGGAAACAGAAGTTTCCCAGCTTCCATAATTTTTATGCCTCATCCTGTTTATCTTCTCTTCATGGTACTTCAGTTACGTATGTTTGACCTTTTAGGGTGTAGAATCTATTATTTTGCTATGAAGAGCACTGATATTTTGTCAGTCAGCTTGGCTAAGCTCAAACTTTTCCTGTTGTTGGCAATAGCTCAAATCTCTGTTCAGTTGTTTAGACTTTCACCTAGCTGCTTGGAGTCTCTCCACACTTGCATAGTTTTGAGGTCAGCCAGATATTTGGGCAGAATTTGTATGAAAAATATGGGGTTCTCCTTCTCTGGGTCTCTCAATTCTGAACTTTCTCTCTTCATTTTGAATCTCTTGTAGTTACTCTGAACTGTCTTTCAAATTCTGTCAATAAACTCCAGGTTTCCATTTAAAGACTCTGTCTTAGTGAGGCCTTCCCTAATGATGCTATTTAAAAACTGCAGAACCACCTATCCCTTTCTGGTGCTTCATTTTTTTTTTTTTTTAACATCTTTATTGGAGTATAATTGCTTTACAATGGTGTGTTAGTTTCTGCTTTATAACAAAGTGAATCAGCTATACATATACATATATCCCTATATCTCCTCCCTCTTGCATCTCCCTCCCATCCTCCCTTTCCCACCCCTCTAGGTGGTCACAATTGTGCTTCAAGTTTTTACACAGCTCTTATCTATCACCAGTTGACACAATGCATTTTAACATTTGTTTACTTTCTGATTTCCCCAACTATAATGTAAGCGCTATGAGAGTAGATACATTTCCCTCTTGTTCAGTGCTATTTCTTCAGTTCCTAGAAAAGCTCAGATTGATGCTTAATAAATACTTGTATTAATGAATGAATCAATGCATTAATTTATTTCTTTTCCTACCTCTTGTATAGTACCCGAAAGGCAGTGGATGAGGAAGAGGAAGCAGTTGAAGAGCGTCGGAATATGCGAACTATTTGGGTGACTGGCAGAAAAGATTTAACTGAAAGGGAAGCGGCAACTCTTATAGTAGAAGAAGCCAGAATGATTCTGCAGCAGGACTTAGTTGAAATGGGAGTGCAGTGGAGTCCATATTCCCTTTTAAATTCTGATACACACTCATTGACCTGCAGTGAATCAGAAGTAAAAGAACACAAATTTATACCCCAAACTAAGAGTTCTTATAAAAGATTAACATCAAAGAAAAAAAGTAACACAATATTTAATGATTCTTCTGTTACTCATTTACCAAATACAGTGCAAGATTTAGATAAAAGTAGAGAGCATACAGATTCCTTTTATTATAAATTTCAGGATGGGCATCAAGAACGTCAGGTGCATTCCATTTCCAGAGCAAAAAGACGGGCTTCTTTGAGTATACATAAAGAAAAGCTAGGGACCTCTCTGAATGAGGGGAAAGCAAGCACTACGAAAGTTGTTCAGACTCTCTCATCTGAGAACACAAAAAAAGAAGCTTTGAATTTCAGTTCAGAAGAGATGAGTACAACCTCTCAATCTTGGAAACATAGTAAGCATCTAAAACGATCTAGAGACAGTAGCCCTGTGAAAGACACTAGGATGTGTAGAATCAATTTACAAGAACAGACTCTGTCTAATCCTATTCATTGTGAAGAGTCATTTACTTCAGATGAGAAGAATATGGAATTTAGAAGTCCAGAGCCATTTGCTAAAAACATATCTTTCTGTGCTGAGGGAAGATATAGCAAAGTATCATTCCCATCACAAACAGAACAAAGTTGTTCAAGGAACAATAAAGTATCTAATGATATTCTTGTGGAATATTTTATCACAGGATCCCAGAATAAAAATGTGACTCATCAAGCCACCAGTGTGGTTAGTGAAAATGGAAGAGGATTAGCTGTTGAATCAGAAAAAACAAATGAAGTGCTGATACAAAATGATTCAAAAAACCAGCATGTTAATGTGAAACACCACGACACCCATCCAATTAACCAGTGCCTGGAAAAGCAGTTTGATAAACAGACAAATAATTACACCAAACTGAAAAAACCAATAGCAAGACAAATGCCCTGTGAGAAAGACAGCAGTTATATGAATAGGGACTCAAATGTTGTTATGAAATGTGAAAGTACAAAGTTTAATGCTGAGGAAAATAAATCAAGTAATCTTCAGGTATCAGGAGATAACATAAGCAGCACTGAGATATCCAGTGGAGTACATCTACTAAGTGGAGCATTTGGTAAATCAGGAGGCCAGCGTGAGAATATTCTAAATACCCTTAGAGTACAAGTAAAAACAGATGCTTATGCAGCAGACAGAACTAAAAATAATCATGTTTCTGACTTAGGTTTAGATCTGTGTGATTTTGAAGATAGTTTCTACCTGGATACTCAGTCAGAGAAAATAATTCAACAGATAGCAACTGAAAATGCCAAGCAAGAAGGAGCAAAGGATACCAGGCTGGCAACAGGAATGATGCAGAAGAGCCTAGACAAACAGAGCTCAGTGAGCTCCTTTCAGAAAGAGATTCACTTTACTTTTCCAGGTGAACAACATTCACCAGGAATGACAAATCTTTTGAAACATAAGACTGTAGATGCTATGAAACAAAGCACTGATTCACATGGGGTTGATAACCTGACTCCAGAAAGCCCAATTTTTTATTCTCCAATATT
The DNA here is from genome assembly GCF_059928025.1 of Delphinapterus leucas. NCBI lineage: Eukaryota > Metazoa > Chordata > Mammalia > Artiodactyla > Monodontidae > Delphinapterus > Delphinapterus leucas. The sequence goes on along the minus strand of NC_143132.1, from coordinate 67,317,210 downwards.
AATAGGGGAAAATGACCCATGTTTTAAAGGCAATGAACTTTCTGTTACTGACTCCCAATTAAATAGTTTTCTTCAAGGTTATCAAACACAAGAAGCTATGAAACCAGTTATACCTCTGGTTCCTAAAATGAGAACTCGTACTGATATAGAAGTAGAATGTCTGCCAGTTCCTGAAGCAAGTTTGAATTTGAGTGGTAGTTTACTGTTTGACAGTTTCAGTGAAGAGTACCTGGTAGAAGAACAACCACCTGATGTACAAGCAAAAGAATGCCTTCCTTCTGAAATAACTTCAGTCCATTTTGCTGATTCTCTGTGTCTACAACCAGAGGGCCCAATTAAAAAATCAGATGTGAATGAGAATCAAGATAATCAGCAGCCATTGTCTTGTTTCAGTGATGAGTCTACTGTATTTTCAGAAATGGATTCTGCTCAGATGGTTGAAGCTTTGGATAATGTAGACGTATTTCCTGTCCAAGAGAAACATAATACTGCAGGATCTCTTAGAGTATTAGAACTGAGTGATCCAGTGACTGTGGGTAATGACTATTCCCAAAGAGAAGTAATTGGAGGAGATAAAGATAAAAGGTCTCAAAAATCCAAATTTACTGGGACAAGGCAAGATAATTCATTCATATGGTCAGGGGCATCACTTGATTTAAGTCCAGGACTACAAAGGATTTTAGATAATGTGTCCAGTCCTCTAGAAAATGAAAAGCTAAAATTAACCATTACAGACTTGCTCAGTTTGAAAGGAAAAAACACAGAGGTAAATGACAAACAAGAAGTGATTTCAAATTTGGAGACAAATCAAGTGCAAGGAATTCCATTTTCCCCTAATATTGTGGTAAAAGGCAATATTGACACACTAGAGAACAAGGTCATTCATGGTGAAACCTCCTCCCTCTTGCCTTGTAAAGAAAACTGTATAGTTGATGATAATGGACTCATTCCTCCTATACCATCTGCTTCTAAGTTGTCATTTCCAGGTTTTCTTGGAACATCTTCTGTAAAACTTAAGAAAATTAGTGGTAGTTTACAACTTGATGAAAGTTATTCATTTGGCTCACCTTCAGATAATAAAAACTGTGATTTAAATCCAGAGACTAGAAATGGTTTCAAAGATGACAGTCCTATTAGAGACACAAGTTTTTCACCACAGTTATCACAGGATGGATTGCAGTTAACTCTAGCCTCATGCAGTTCAGAAAGTTTGGCCATAATTGACGTAGCGAGTGACCAAACTCTCTTTCAAACATTCATGAAGGAGTGGCAAAACAAAACTCGATTTTCCATCTCATTGGCTTGTGAAAAGATCAGTAATTTGACATCTTCTAAAAGTGCTACTATTGGTGGTAGGTTTAAGCAAGGTAAGATTTTTTTTTAATCTTTTACATTTTTATGTAAAATAGTGGACTGAGATGGGACTGAGACTTTTCAGTATTGGATATTAAATGTAATAAGTGTGTTCAAAGTTTAATAAGTTTCAGGCTTCCCTGGTGGCGCAGTGGTTGAGAGTCCGCCTGCCGATGCAGGGGACATGGGTTCGTGCCCTGGTCCGGGAAGATCCCACATGCCGCGGAGCGGCTAGGCCCATGAGCCATGGCCTCTGAGCCTGCGCGTCCGGAGCCTGTGCTCCACAACTGGAGAGGCCACAACAGTGAGAGGCCAGCATACCGCAAAAAAAAAAAAAAAAAAGTTTAATAAGTTTCTCCTATGTGGGTTTACATGTGGAACAGCCTTATTGTTCAGCACAACTAGATTAAAAATAGTTACCCTCTGGTATAAGAGATGGGAGACCTCTGGACACATGGGCAGGAGAGCTGAGCAGTGAGGCCAAGATCTCAAGCTGGTAGACTGAAAATGTGCACACCACTAGGACACTGTTCGTTCCTCTGGCTCTGATCCATTGTTGTGCCTGGGGTCTAATCAGGCCTGTGTCAGCCTCCTTCCAAGCAGGCCAGAAATCCCATCTAAACAGCCTTTCTATAGCAACTTCCCACAGGAGTTCCATACCAGTGTTGTCTCCCAGGACACTGACCCAGCAGCCAAGCTTATTGCTGGTGGGGACACCACAGTTGGTATGGCTGGTTCAGAGGCCAGCATTAGAACAGTGTTTGACAGATTGATGCTTGAGTGCCAGGCATACATACATACAAACAATACCTCTTCTATGCCATTCTGGGCTCTGCCTTGTCTGAGGCCATAGGGCCCTTCTCTTTGGTTATCTTCCTCATCCTCTTCACTTTGTGAGTCTCTGGAGGTTTCCTGTACATCCCTGCTGCTTTAGCTCCTGGTCATGCCTGGTGTTAGAGTGTGCCAAGCTTACCATTAAACACAGCATTTCTCTAAGAAAGAAATCATATATATATATACATCTATATATCTATATATAATCATATGCATATATTAATGTATATTAGTTAGAATATAATTTTGTAAAATTTAAGATGTATATTTTGAAAATGGATCAGACTTTTGTTATGGTACCTTAATGGTGTGACATGGTTTGAATTTAATTAATTAATTAAAGTATAGCTGATTTACAATATTAAATTAGTTTCAGGTATACAACATAGTGATTCAGTATTTTTATAGATTATACTCCATGTAATGTTATTGTAAAATAATGGCTATATTTCCCTTTGCTGTACAATATATTCTTATAGCTGATTTATACATAGTAGGTTGTACCTCTTAATCCCCTACTGATATCTTTCCCCTCCCCCCTCCTCTCTCCACTGGTACTCCCCACTTCTACTCTTCTCAAGTAGAACTTGTACCTCTACTGATAGTCATGAAAGCCTCATAGAACTCTTTCAGGTTTTCAGAGAATTGAAACTTTGGTTAAATAATGCCATGTATTCCTGTCTTATTTCATGGAAGTAATGATTCAGTATTATGGGGGATAGCTGTAGTCAGCTTGACAACCTGTTGTGGAAATCAAAGATTTGATCAAATTTCTTAAATCTCTATATTTATGAATGAGTTTGTTCATAAAGTTCTGAGTATTAGTTTGATCTTCAATTCAGGAAGCATATGTGTTAATGACAAGTTTTATGCACTTTCATTGTTGACTAGCTCTTTCCATTTTTCATTCAACAAACATAAAATTGAGTACATTTTCTGTGCTAGAGGTTAGAGGGATAAAAACATTCACTTAAATTTAACAAATATGTGACAGTTATTTTCCAGGTATTGGGGATATAATTGTAAATAAGATGGATTAGTTTTTGACCTATGTCTGTGCAATTGAAAGGTGTATTATTTTAGGAAAAATATTGACTCAAATACAAAATCACACCTAATTCTTCACTAAGAAGTAAAACTCTTGATTTTTCTGGAGTTTCTAAGTGTTAAGAATTGCTAAATTTGCTACAAAATTTTTGTAGTATGCAAGTTGTCTTTATTTTTGAGTTATAGAAATTCAAAATGCAGCTTTTGGAAAACTTTAAAAAGTTAATTTTAAACTATCTTAGTCGTTATTACAGATCTCTTTTAAGAAATCTTTGGTAGATTTTTCATAGTGACAGTTATCTTAAATGATGGGAAGCCTAGGAAGATCTTACACCTAAAAATGACTATCCACATAATGCATATTGTAGGGATCTGAAAAATTTGCTTATCAGATAATTTTTTATTATATCATTCAATTTAGTGGTTTCATTTTCAGAGATTTTTAACTATTTCACTTTGGTTTTACATAGTTAGTTCCTCTCAGGAAAGCCCTATTGGAGATGATGGAATTCCTGTTAAAGGTTGTGATGGCATCTTGGTGGTTGGACTGGCAGTATGCTGGGGTGGAAGAGATGCTTACTATTTTTCATTGCAGAAGGAACAAAAGCATTCTGGTAAGTAATCACTATTTGGTTAAGTTACCATATAATTTTAATGTAACCTCTATGAGGATAGTGACTTGTTTGTTGAGAATAGTTTCCTGATATTTACCTAGAATTTATTTTTTAGGATTAAAAAAAAACCTTTAAAAAAATAATAGCTATTGTATACATTATTTCATATATTAACTAGAATGACGTTTTAAGAAGCCACCCCCCTTACTGTCTTCTGCTTGTTACATGTGGCTGTTAATACTGTGTTTTCTTCTTCGGGGTAGTGGATCCTTAAGGACTCACTGGCCACCTTGAGGATTTGCTTCTGAAGACTGGATCATGGCAGTTTCTTTCCAGGCTTTTATCCTCCTATCGACTGTATCTGGAACTCATTTAGAGGCAGTGATGAGCTAGACATCTACAGTAGTTGAATCACACAGCCTTTGGAGAAGTCTTGGAATTAAAAGGATAGGACCTAGGTATAAATTGTGATCTGATTATGGTTGTTGGATACCTAGCTGATTGTTTGGTTTTAGACAGAAGCAAAATTAATAAGGAAACATTTTAAAAGATGCCATATAATGTCTGTTCTGAGTAAGCATGAAATATTTTCAGTTGTTTCATAGGAGAACATCTTAGGATAAGTAATTACTTGAACTTCTTTTATTTTAGATGTAATTTTATACATTCATACTAAAATTCCCTCTGAAATGAGTTCCTTTAAAATTCATTTCAAAATAACTTTTCTTTTTTTAATTCCATATTCCGAGAAGTGTAAATTTATTTTTAGGAATCTTAATGTTTAGAATTTTCTCCCACCTGATTAAATAGAGCATTATAAATCACCTAGCCCAATCCTTAATTTTTAGATTACAGAGCACTTCATCTATATAGCCAACATGACCTGGATAACGTCTTGCTGAACTAAACTGAGGCTTTTGAGTCTTTTTCAGTCTTGGCACTAAAGATTGCTGTTTCAAATGAATGCGTGTACTTTTTGCCTTAAGACTTTTTTTTTTTTTTTTAAGAAATTAGTGCCAGTTTGGCCCCACCTTCTCTGGATCCAAGCCTGACTGTGAAAGACAGAATGCGGCACCTTCAATCTTGCTTTCAAAAGGAATCTGATAAAGAACGTTCTGTTATCATCTATGACTTCATCCAGAGCTATAAAATTCTTCTTCTGTCTTGTGGCATCTCCCTGGAACAAAGTTATGAAGATCCTAAGGTTCCCTGTCTTATCTAAAAGAATTTTACATACTTCAAAAAATATTTAATTTTAATGTTTAGGGTTAATTCTTAAATGACTTGGTATTTATTTAGCTTCAACAATACAGCTTAAGTATTTTAGAGTAGTCACTCCTTTGTCCAATAACTTCATCCACCCAGAACAGATTATTATGCACCAAATGCCTCTGTGTAGATAAAACCAGAGATGTCACACATTCCAAGCACTAAAGTTCACATCTTTCTTCAGAGACTTAAACAATTTTCATTTTGGTCATAAGTTCTAAATTTTCTGTCTCATAGTAAATTAGAAATGAAAGGAGAACTGTCAGATTTAGATATATGATAGCAGGGTGTTTCAAATGTCCATGAGGATAGAGGCAGAAAATAGCAAAAGCATACAGATATAAGAGATCACAAAGCATAGTAGTTAGAGGCCGTTAGTATAGGGACAAATGACCTTACTAGCCCCTGAGAACTTTTCCATATAATAGCAAACTATGATACACTGTTCATAATGATGACTCTGAGTTATTAAGGAAAGAGTAACTTATGTTGTTGTAATATACACTTAACAGTATAATGCACTTTCAGAAGACATTTATTTACAGGATCATAGCCCTGAAAAGGGATATCGTTTTTTCCCTTCTGTTGAGACTGGATACATGAGGTGTGTGGAATATTAATTTTCAGTTGAGATATGATACTAATTGGTTGTTATTATCAATATGATCAATGATAATAGGATAATATTTTAGTTTCTTTAGCTTTTTTGGCAAAGATTTTTGAAGGCAGTATCAGGTAAACTAATGATACTATTCTTTCCTATACTTCAAACCAGCCTTGGTTTATATGTGATAAATTTCATATAGTTTCTAAACTGACCTTTACTGGATATAAAAGGTTATCACCTAATTTTGATGTTCCAGAGCCCAAAATGAGAATATGGGTAATATGAGCTTATTAAAGCTGTAGTAGTATCCCAGATTTATATAGCACCTTTGGCATAAACTATTTGAAATATTCCATACTTGGTTTTGTTAATCATAACATTTTTGGTGTAAGAAGAGAAGCTATTAATTTATAAAATTTCACTTTTATAAGAGACGTTTGCCAACTTTTACATCAGACTCTCTTATTCAACACCCCTAAGAGGGTTCTGATCACCAATTTCTAATGGTGGGGGGGAGGGGGTTTCGCTGTATCTCCAACAGTTCTCTGGGTACCAGTTGGGTGTCCTACAATTCAGCTCAATTCTGTTACTATCTACCTGGAATGAGCATCAAATCCCATAAGTTAAGGGCTCAGTCCCACAAGCCCCCAACTTCAAACACCACTTGCAAGCCCAGCTCGTTATCTGTGCTTCTGGTCAACCAGCTATAAATAAATCAGATTCCCACAACCCCTTCCTTGAGTTTGATTAATTTACTAGAGCGGCTAACAGAACTCAGGAAACCAGTTTACTCACTAGATTACTGGTTTATTACAAAGGATATTAAAGGATACAAGTCAACAGCCAGACGAAGAGATACATAGGGTGAAGTTTGTAAGAAGAGGCGTGGAGCTTCTGTTCTTTTTAGGCTTGCCAGTCTCCCTGCATCTTCATGTGGTTACCAACCCAGAAGCTCTCTGAACCCTGTCCTTTTGGGCTTTTATGGAGGCTTCATTACATAGGCATAATTGATCAAACCATTGGCCATTGGTGATCAATTATCCTCTGGCCCCTTCCCCTTCGCAGGAGTTTGAGGGGGTGGAACTGAAAGTTCCAGCCCTCCTATCACAGGGTTGATTACTGGTGGCAACCAGCCGCCATTCCTAGGTGACCTAGGGGCACTCCAAGTCACTGCATTAGCATAATTAAAGATACCTTTATCTCTGTTGGGAAGACCCAATTTATATTTCTTATTATAATTTACAATATCGCCCCTCCCCACCCTGTAAAACTACATTCTAGACCTATAAAAGAAGTAACCAAGTCATTTAGTAATTATTGAAATTATGAACAAGGCTTAGATTTCCTTATTCTAAATCCAATTTCGCTCTGCTAGAATCAAGTATTAGAAAATACAGGTCTTCTAGTCTCATAGGGAAGCTAACAATAGCAGTCAAATCACTAGTTGGATGGTCATGGTGACAGGGCCTCATCCTTGAGAGAAATTCTGTAGGCATTCTAAAACACTGGATATGAACTTGTAATGGTGAAATATTTATGTCTCACTTCTTCCAATATTGAATAAGCCACTCAACTGTACAATTAAATATGCTTAAAATAGTATGTTTTATATTATGTGACTTACCGCAATAAAAAAATTTTTTTTAATAAACCTAAAACTATATAGGCCCATCTTTATTATAGTAGTAGGAAAGCCAAAATTAGCCTTAGTGGAGAAGAATCCAGCGGCATTTTCAGAAACATGACTTTTGTTAGCTGAAAGGCATTTGGTTTTCAAGCCTACTTCTGAAGTAGGTCAGCAGGAGCATTGCAGTAGTGGAAAAGTATAAATTTTCCTTCTTTGAAGGCCACCGCTCTTATTGGTAAAAAATGAGTTATTTTTTATACCAATTATCCTTTCCTTATCCTGGTACAATTATCCTTTCCTTCTCCTCTCCTGGGAAGACCATTGAATAAGTATTAAGTGAAAACGAGTGAGATTAGAAATGAGCTTTCTTTTTTCCCCTTTTAATTTAAGGGTACAGAAATATCTTTGAAAAATCAAGAAAATATTCTGATTGTTATCTCATTCAGGTGGCATGCTGGTTACTAGATCCAGATTCCAAGGAGCCGACTCTTCATGGCATAGTTTCCCGTTTTCTTCCTCATGAGCTTCCACTCCTGGAAGAGATAGAGACTGGCCAAGGAACTCAAAGCCTAGGGCTGAATGTCACCACTGAGCATTCTGGGCGATACAGAGCATCTGTAGAGTCCATTCTCATCTTCAGCTCTATGAGTCAACTTAATTCTTTGTTGAAGAAGGAAAACCTTCAAGGTAAAAACACAGTTCCTGGCATTTTTACGATGTTATGAGACTGGGGATAGTTATGTATTTAGCCACTCTATCACAGGTGGATAAATTATACTTCTTATGCAGACCCTTTCTTTTGATTGTCTAGTGCAGGAATCAACAAATTTTCTTCTGTAAAAGGCCAGTGATGAATATTTTTGGTTTTGCAACCTAGACGGTCTCAATCACAAATATTTAACTCTGCCATCACAGCACGAAAGCAGCTATAGACAATATGAAAATGAGTGTTCCAGTAAATCTTTATTTACAAAAACGGGCATCTGGCCCTAGTTTGGCCATAGTTTGCTGACCTTTGGCTCTACTGTAATGAGGTGAATTAGTGGCATCTTCTTCATTTATTCCTAATTTTATATTTGAATGTTATCAAATGGTTTTTATTCACACTTAGAATATATCTTTTATGGATTTAAAAAAATGAACTGTTTTCTTTTTAGAGCTATTAACAGTTATTTTTTTCAGCCAAGGGTGTTTATGTGAATCTTTTTTTTCCCTTGTGACAAATAGCGTGGATTTATTGTGCAGGCTGCTGGCCCAGATTGAGTACCTTGACTTCGGAGAGCATAATATATGTTTATGGTGAAAATGAGGAAGTGGAACAAAGTTGGCTTCATTGTGAGGAGATATAAACTGTGGATTTACTGGCTGATTAATAAATACTAGAAACAGCAGACTGATGAATTCACAGAGACCAGGGCTTGAATCCGTATTATTTATTTGTGAGGGACCTTGGGCAAGCTATGTTAACTCTCTAAGTCTAGTTCTTATTTTGTAAGTATTAAATGAGACAGAGAACTTAGTGCAGTGTTTGCCACAGAGCAGGCGCTCATTATTGTATTCCTTGATGATTATTATTACTGCTAGCACAAACCCTGTGTGCTGGTAATAAAGTTCTCCCCAACATCACTGGGGTAGAATATACAGAAGACCAGACTGACTTATTTGCTCACAGGAGACTTGCTTAAGTGATGTTAATTAGTAGCTCTTCAACAGGCATTGTAGTATTTCAGACAGCTTCTTTAAGCCAATCTAGGCAGGCCAAGGAGTGGGAGTATGCAGCACACATACCTCGGGCTACTTTACAATAATGCTGAATGAACATAGCTCATTCCCTCTTAGTCTGACTAGTCTGCCCCTAGGATAGGCATCCTGGGTAGTCTGTATAGTTTCTAGACACTGACATTTGACGATGGTGATATGAATTAGTCTGTAACTTTTTAGATATTTGTTACCCATTATCAGATTTGTAAGTTTTCAGTCTGATTGGGAGGGGATGGTTCCACTATTTAAAGACAGTTTTTCACCTATAAAAAAAAGAAGACTGACTTTCCTTTCCAGAAAAGCACAAGAAACCCTCTAGATTTGTAATTTTTAACTTTCACAATTTCTTTCTATGTGCCTTGAAAGCTTTTTTTTTCCCTGCAGATTCAAAAGTGGGTGACCACGAGGTGTTAAATGCATTCTTGTACAGTGTTAAATATTTCTTATTCACAGAATCCATAGAATTGAAGTACATTGAGATAAGGGAGGTTTTTGGAGAGAATGTGGACAGCTATCAAATTTTATTTGAAAATAATTATTTCAGGATGTGCTTGTTAATTTTAATGGGCCTCCAGAATCTTCATCTTTTTCTTTTCTCATCTTCTTGCCTGTTGGAGAGGTGTGTTCTAGCTGACTTTCTCCCCATAGAGAGCTGATTTTTGTTTGGGTATGAATTAATACTAATAGTACAATGTGTCTTTGCTTAATTTGAACCAGGACAAAGTATCCTGTCCTCTTCACATTGATCAATTAGGTTCTTTCTAGATAGTTTGAACATAGATTAGATGATTTTCTAGGTATGGAGTGAGTTGGTTTCTCTCTTTTTCAAAGGACCTCAGCTGCACAGATTTATATTAGTCATAATCTTTCTTTCATGAGCACTATCATCATTGGTCCATGTATGGTCCTCTTATTATTCACCATTATTTTAATAATATAATGATAACTGTTAACTCACATTCATAACATAGACATTTGTCTACCTTTGTGCTCCTCCTTCCTTGTACATCCCAAGTTTTATGTTTATCATTCCCTTATTTTCTTATTTAAATTTTATTTTTAATTAAAAATTTTAGCATATATATGTCTAAGTCCAAACAATGTATTATTTGGTTTTGCTTGTTTTTGAACTTTATAAAACATCTGTCACACTATGTCTTGTTTTACTCGCTCTGCATCATGTTAGTAAGTCTCCTGCATATTACTGTAAGTATGTGTAGTTTATTGATTTTCACTGCTCTGTAATATATCACTGTGTTTGTGTGTGTGTGTGTGTGTGTGTGTGCGTGCGTGTGTGTGCACCAAAATGTATTTATCCATTTTCCTCTTGGTGAATGCTCAGGTTGTTTCTAGTTTTGTTTTATTTTGTTTTTTTGTTCTGCTATAACAGGTATTTCTGTATAAATATTCTTATAAATTTACATGTCTCCTGCTACACTGGGCAAGAATTTCTTTTGCATGTAGAATTGCTCCGTCTTGGAAATGGGAATATTCAACTGTACAAGATTATGTTAAATTGTTTTCCAGAATGGTTGTATAAAGTTTGTTCTTTAAACAGCAATGTGAAAGAAATCTTGCTGATTACGTTGTCTCTACTTTGCCAAGTCATTGGTTGTAAAATGACTGTAATTTTTCTTTCTTGTGCTTTGTTTTTGGTAAGAGAGTTACTCTAGTTTCATGGAATGCGTTGATGAATATAGCCTCTTTTTGTTCTGGAGGAGTTTATGTATCGTAGGAATGATGTGTTCTTTAAAAGTTCGGTAGAATTTGCCTGTAAACTCTCTTTATGGAAATATTTTTAACTACTACTTTGACTTCTTTAATAAGGGTAAGATTATTCAGTTATATCTTTTGGTTATGTTTTGGTAAGCTATATATATTTTTAAGAATTTATCTAAAGGTATTGCTGATTTTTTATATCTCTGGTTTATCTGTTATGTCATCTTTTTCTTTCATAATACTATTGTTTAATCTCACTAGAAGTTTATCCAATTTTTCAGTCTTTTTAAAGAACCAACTTTTGCCTTTGATACTTCCTGTTGTTTTTGTTTTCTATTTCATTGATTTCTGTGAACATTTATGTAATCTCTTTTCTTCTAGTTCCGCTGACTTTATTTGCAGTCCTTTTTCTAAATTCTTAAGTTTGACACTAAACTCATTACTTTTAAAATCATGTTTTTCTTTTCTAATTTAAGTACTTAAGGCTATAAATTTTCCTCAAAGTTCTACTTTCATTATATCTTACAAGTTTGACATATATTGTTTTCATTGTTTTATCCTAAATATTTAACATTTTCTGGTATGCCTCTTAGACTTATAAATTATAAGAAGATTGTTTTTAATTCTCAAATAGTTGGAAACTTTTATTTCATATTTTCATTATTACCTTCAATCTTTATTGTGTTGTAGCTAGAGAACATGTTTGTATAATACCCATTCTTTGAAGTCCTTTGATAATTGTTTTGTAACCTAAAACTTGAACTATTGTGTAAATGTTCTGTGTGCATATAAAATAATATGTATTCTAATTCTGGATGCAGAATTTTATAAATGTCTGTTAATTCAATGTTGTTGTTTAAATCTTCTATATCTGATTTTCCCTGTAGTTCAGGTAATTTTAATTTTATATGTTTTGAGACTATTTTATTAGGTGCATACAGGTTTAAAATTGATGTATTTTCCTGGTGCATTAAACCTATCATTATGTTGTGACTAGCTTTTCCACTAATATGATTTTTACTCTTAATCTATTTTTTGGAATGAATATGGCAGCATCAACTTTCTTTTGATTAATACTTGCCTCATATATATAGCTTTTCTTTTTCTTTTTTTTTTTTTTTTGTGGTACGTGAGCCTCTCACTGCTGTGGCCTCTCCCGCTGCGGAGCACAGGCTCCGGACGCCCAGGCCCAGCGGCCATGGCTCACGGACCCAGCCGCTCCGTGGCCCGTGGGATCCTCCCGGACCGGGGCACGAACCCGCATCCCCTGCATCGGCAGGCGGACTCTCAACCACTGCGCCACCAGGGAAGCCCCTCATGTATCTTTTTTTTCTACCCCTTTAAACCTTCTAGATCCTTACTTTTTAGATGTCTTATAAACAAAGTATAGCTTATTTCTTTTTCAAACTATCACTTTTTTTTACAAATTTAGCAATTTATTATGATGATTGATGTGTTTCTATTCATTGTGATTATTGACATATTTACACTTTCCTGTTTTGTTTCTGTTCATCTTGTTTGATTTTGTAGATAGTTCATCTGTAGCTGTGCTCCGTTCTAATGATTCCATACCTGCAATTCTTAGGGATCTAAATCTGTCATTTGTTGTTTCTGCTGAGTCCAGTTCATACTTCTTTGCTATCTTATATTTTTTATAATCTTTGTGAAATCATACAAGATTTGATCAGTAGAGCCCTGCAGGGCTTATTTGGGGGAAGTCTTCCTCTAGAAAGGCTATGCTCTGGCTTCTGCTTGTTACTAAACTAAACTTCATCCAAGGCCTACATTAGCTTTTCTTGAGAGTTTTGGTTCAGAACAGAAGTCTGAGAATCAGCTTCTCCTCCTATTGCTACTCCAAAAATCTATTATTCCCTCAACCTTTTTGCAGTAGGACTCCATTCCCATTGCAACCCTGTTTCTTCCTACTGTTTATGAATCCAGGCTGGCTTCCTACCACTCTTGACTCTTCTTTTTCTGACCCTAGTTCCTTATTTCTCTGGTCCCACATCACATGAATTTCTGCTCTGGTTCCAAGTCTCCAAAGCCAGGCTCTGACTGCCCAGTATGTTCTGACTATTAGAGGCCAGTAGCTCTCAATTGTTTGCTTTTGGGGGTGGTTACAGGTGTCCTTTGTGATTTCGCCTGCTGATTGAGACCAAGAGTGCCTTAAAGAATGTGTGGGGGCTTCCCCGGTGGTGCAGTGGTTGAGAATCCGCCTGCCAATGCAGGGGACACGGGTTTGATCCCTGGCCCGGGAAGATCCCACATGCCGCGGAGCAACTAAGCTCATGTGCCACAACTACTGAGCCTGTGCTCTAGAGCCCATGAGCCACAGCTACTGAGCTCGCGTGCCGCAACTACTGAAGCCTGCACGCCTAGAGCCCGTGCTCCACAATGAAAGAAGCCCGTGCACCGCAACGAAGAGAGCAGCCCCCACTCGCCGCAACTAGAGAAAGCGCGCGTACAGCAATGAAGACCCAACACAGCCAAAAAAAAAAAAAAAAAAAAAAGTGTGTATGTGGAGCTGGGGAAGGCAGGCCAGGGTTACACAGAGTCCTAGTGACCCATAGTACTGGAGCAGAAATCTTTGTTATGGATTTTTTCTTAATAATTTTAGGATAGCATTTCCCACAGAATGTTCTATGGACACTTACTTTTCACAATGTTAATAAGTATACAGCTAAAGGGTTTTATGGTCAAATGATTTCAGACTTTTGGTTAAAACAAAATTAAATAGTTGTCTTCGTTCATTTCTACTCAGAGCCTTTAATATATTAACAGGCATCATGAACATCTAAGAGTAATTTATAAATGATGAAACTCATAGTATACAGTGTCTCTCAATCCCAGCCTTTTATAGAGTATTTTTGAGACTAATATTCTAAAGAACATACTGGGAAAACTGATTTAGAGTGAATATTCTGTTGAGAAATGTCAGCAGATAGAAAAATACTCTGATTCTTACTTCAGGAATCTTATTCTTTACTCTTAGAGCATTGGAAAATATAAAACCTTCATGTTTAGCTTTGTGCACGCCTGCATACCATGGGACAAGGATACTGGAAAAAATTTTGGTGAATTAACCTTTTGTAGTCAGCTTAGCAAATTAGATTGGCTACCTTGTTCTTGCTAAAAGTAGAAGCAGAAACATCATCTTGGGAGAAATGCAATCTCTTATAATTCAGACTGTTCATAAGATTGCCTGTTTTACTCTGCATGGACACAGATAGTAATCCAATACTCAAGTGGAAAAGTGGAAAGTACTTTAATACCTTTCACTGATGGTTTGATAATGCTGCTCAAAAGACTGGATCTTGAAGGATAGCCTAGTAGCATCTCTGATTTTCCCAGAAAAATTCTATGTATGTTTAGGTAATCATGCTGATCTAGTCACTTAGCTGGTGAATTAATGTTTTTTGCTTTCTTTTTTTCTTCCAGATGTCTTCTGTAAAGTGGAGATGCCCTCCCAGTACTGCTTGGCCTTGCTAGAACTAAATGGAATCGGCTTTAGTACCGCAGAATGTGAAAGTCAGAAACACATAATGCAAGCCAAACTGGATGCAATTGAGACTCAGGCCTATCAACTAGCTGGCCATAGTTTTTCTTTCACCAGTTCAGATGACATCGCTGAGGTTGTATGATGGGAATAAAAAATTTAGAAAAGTCATTTTTAAAGCAAAAACCTGTGTGTGTGTGTGTGTGTGTGTGTTTCATAAGTGTGTTTACCTAAATACCAAAGATCAGTAAAATAAAACAATCAGTTAACCAGAATACTTTAGAGATAGAATATTCTAACATCTCCTTTGTAAGTTTATACCTATATTTATGAATAGGAAGGTAGTAAAGAAGTATCCTAGAATGTGTGTTCCATAAGGAGATTTGCCTGGAACAGAAGGGGCACCCAGTAAATATTTTTTGTGTGAATGAGATCCATAGTGGTAGTTGTATAACAGTGTAGGTGTTTCTCCATGAAGTTAGTCATTTCATGAACTCTCACTCCTTCTTCACTGCAAAATTAGGTATTTTTCTTAGATGTTAGTGAAAAAGGGATTTTGGGAACGCGCTGCTTTTTTAAACCTACTAATATTTTTATCATCTTAGATAAATTTTGACATAGTTTACTCTTCTCCCCCGCCGCCCCTCAAAAGTTGGTGTTCTCTTCCCTCCCCACACTCCATAAAGGGTGGTTGGGTTGTTTTAGAGGAGTTACCGATACAGGGTGGGTGCTTACTCTTGATATCTTTGAAGTTCTATTGTTATCTAGATGTGATTCAGTATTATAGCATATTGGTATTATAGACTTTAAATCCAGACTTCTTGGGTTTGAATGCTACCTGCTCTATTTATTAATTAACTCCATGACCTTGGACCACTTCATTAACTCTATATCTCAGTTTCTTCATCAGTAAAATACCTCATGTTAGAAATACCTCATAGAGTTGTGAGGAATAAGCAATAAATGTAAAACACTTAGAACAGTGCCTATCTCATAGTAAGTGTTGTATAAATATTATATAAAGGGCTTACAAATGCCCCCCCCCCACTTTAGCCACAGTTATGTGTTTTTAAAAAATGAGGAACTTTGTTTCTCCTAATCACGTAGTACATTTGTATTGAATTCAGTGGTGTTTTAAAATACTTTCTTTTGATTTCTTTAGTCCACAAGCCCCCACGCCAGAACCTAGCTCGCTACACCTAAAATTACATGGGGAACTTGTCAAAAATATAGAATCTCTGGATATCAGCACAAGTAGGCTTGGGGCAAAGGCAAGAACCAGTACTCTTGTGATTCAGATGGGTGCAAAGGCATGTGGGCCTTAGGCCTAGACCAAACTCTGGCCTAGAATAAAAGTCCTTTGATATTATTGGCTTGTTCTTAGGTCTTCATGTTAAAATGGAAGTTATATTAAAGGTAATCTAACATTTTCATACATTGATTATTTTATCCTTGGTGATTTTAAGTTGAATCTTTCAAATAGGCAAGCTGTTACTAATCATCTAGAGCTGCAGTGTTCAATAAAGGAGTCACTAGCCACTTATCTCTGTTTCAGTTTAAATTAATTGAAATTAAATAAAATATATCAATTAAGTTCCTTAGTCATGCTAACCACATTACAAGTGTTCAATAGCCGCAGGTGGCTAGTGGCCACTATATTGGACAATACAAATATAGAACAGTTTTATTATTGCAGAAAGTTCTTGGATGGCACTGGTCTTGAGAAGGTATCAGCAAAATATGACTTGCAGGCCAGATCTGGCCTGCCACCTGTTTTTGTAAATAAAGTTTTATTGGAACACAGCTATAGCTGTTCATGTACTTATTGCCTGTGGCTGTTTTCATTCTATAATGGCACAGTTGAAAAGGTGTGACAGTAAAACAAAGCTAAAAATATTTACTGTCTGGCCCTTTGTAGAAAAAGTTTCTGACTCCTGGTCTAGAGGGAAGCATGGGTTAGTAGAAAGAAAAAGGACTTTAGAGTTAGAAGACTCTGGGTTCTAATTCTTAATTCTACTACATTTTGGGCATGCAACTTTGAGCAAGTTTCTCCAACTGTCTAAACTTTGCAGATTTGTCATAAAGTTGTTATAAGGATTACATGTTAAAGCACCTAGCCTGATGGCTGGCACATAGGAAGTGCTTAATAAATATTAGTGTCTCTTGCTCCCATCCAGTTCAACTCCCTCAGTCACAGATGTGTTAATTAAGACCTGAAGAGAGAATTTATGTGTGAAGTTTTTATAATTAATTCTGAAGGATTCACCAAAAATGGAAGCTTAAGATAAAACTTGAGATCTTTAAATTGTCTTAATTATGATAGGTCTTCCTTCCTGGGGTTGTTGATTTATTGTTATTGTAATAATCTTTCATTTTTTCTATTCAGTTATTTTCTTCTCTCTTCTCTGCTGCCATTCATTTATATACTCTTTGATATGTATATTAGACTTGCCTGATTAAATACCAGCACTTGGTTAAATTTGAATTTCAGATGAACAGTTGACAATATTTTAGTATAAGTATGCTCCATGTCATTCAAATTTGACTGGGCATCATGTAATTTTATTTGCTAAATATAGCAACCCCAATCCTTATGTGTGCATACGTTCATATCTATATAACACAGTCTTTGGGCAAGTTAGTTATTAACATCCATAGTAAGCCTCAGTAATTTTCATGCCTAGGACCCCAGTTATTCACACTACTTAAAACTAAAACCAGATTTTTGTTTCTGTCATCACCACTGTTCTAGGGAAACAGGTATATCTTTACTTCCACCCCTGGCCCAACTTGTAGAAAAAATTCTCATGCAAAGGGTTTCAATTTTTAGAATTATTATTGGGAAAATAATCCAAGGTTCAATAAATCTTACTGAAAGTATATAAATGAATGAGTAGAAAGAGTAGATAGTGTTCTGAATTGCCTAAATTGGAACCCCTCTAACAAGAACTAGTGAGTTTAAGGTATACATGGGATCTTCCCTCTGACCCACAGCCTGGATCCCTGTTCCGTGTAAGCCTAGTTTCTTCAGTGGGTGCTTACTGGCCACTCTCTAACTTTCATTATTGCTGCATTGGATCAATCACCTTCTCCTGGCTTTTTGCCCAGGGCCTCTCAGGGTCTAGCCTTGTGGTAGTGGAATTAGATGGCTTTTTGGGCCTCTTCCTACTTTAGTGTTCTCTGAGTTTTGTGATCACACAATAGCCACGAAGGCTCCCATGTTTATCCTCTATGGGGCTTAAATGATCAAGCAGCCGCATTGGTTACCACATCAAGGAGTACTTAGGTGAGCTTATAATCAGAGCAACCTAAAGTCGCAATGCCAATAGTTTGTCAGTCGTTCAGCACAGAATATACATTCTTGTGTTCTTGACTGTTTAAGAGCCTGGTGTTACTATTAATCTAATACTGACTAAATTAGGGTATGGACAGCCTACTTGACGTAAGATTTTATTGCCATTATTTATTAAATGTGATAATTCCAAATTGTCCAAAAACATTCTTACAATCCATGTTGCAATGTATAGAATCTTTTCTCGAATAACTTTTTAAAATGTTTTCTGAATGATAATACTTGTGATTTGATTCTTGACTAAAGAAGCATTAATTTCTTGCAGGTTTTATTTTTGGAATTGAAGTTGCCACCAAATGGAGAGAGAAAACACCAAGGCAGCAAGAAAACTTTGGGTTCTACCAGAAGAGGGAATGATGATGGATGGAAGCTAAGGCTGGGAAAACAGTTCAGCACTAGTAAGGTGCTCTTTGGGGCAGTCACAGGGCAGAATCTGAACTACTTTTAGCATTTTGGTGTCCTGAAAGAATGCTGATGAAATCAAGATCCAGTGTAGTACACCATTTGAACTTACCCAGACAAAAACAAATTGGTTTTTTGTTCAGCTGCCCACAAACACTATGGAAACATTCCAGCATGGAAAATCTGGATCATAATCTGAGTTAGCAGTTGTGTCCTTCCTATCATTAAAACAGTGTAAAGGTTTGTAGATTCAGACCTATATAGACATTAATTATTGATATGCACTACTCTTGGACTTCTAGTATAATATAATTTCTGTCGTTATATGAACATGAACAGAAAGGTATGGAAGAATTTAAAAAATAAGAAGACAGTCAATATAAATAAAATTTTGTTTTTTTCAATTCCAGAGCAAAATAGTAAGTTTTCCATGCATTTGTTTTGAGAATCTAATCTGTTAATTTCAAAGTCAAATTGAATCACAACCCATGGAAACTGTATACATGGGACAAAAGAGAGAAAGGCTTAATTTTACATTTTTACTGAATGAATTATCAATGGAAAATAAGGATAGAAAGTACAGCCACAACAGCCATGGAGAGAGCAGTCCAAGTTGCCATTCTGTAGAATTTTGACCATAATATTATTAATTATGACTTGCCTGCCCCAGGGAAGTTTCCACAGCTTCATTCTGTAGCAAAACTTTTTATTTAATCGCATTGGCCCTTTTACCTTACAAGTTTTTGTTCCTTAATGGTTCATTGAATGTCTGTAGCATGGAAAATTCAAAGTTTTAAAAATAAATTTCCTTGATACAAAGACTATGAAAGTATTATGGCAAAAAGAAGGAAAAAAAAAAGACTGGGAAACTTACAATCACATGAGCAATGGAGGAGGAAAATATAAAGGAAAGAGATGATGTAAACAATTGGGTGGGGTGTGGGGAAGCAGCTGTTTTACTAAGTTGACATCTCATTGGTTTTTTTTTAATAGTAGATGTAAATTGACATTACTCAACATTAACATGTTTACATTTTATAATCTATAGTTATTATAGATTTATCATTATGGTGATTTCCAAAAAACCCAAATAGTAATTTTATAATAGTAAAGTTGAGTTTAGATACAGGAGTTATCAAATTTAGTTTTGAGATTATATTGTTTACTTAAAAGAGATTCTAGTTTGCTATGGAATTTGGACAAGAATCTGATCCTACTTTATTATAATTCTTTGGCAGGATGTTTTAAATAAATTAAGGGCATTACATCCTTTACCAGGCTTGATATTAGAGTGGAGAAGAATCACTAATGCTATTACCAAAGTGGTCTTTCCCCTGCAGCGGGAAAAACGTCTGAATCCTTTCCTTGGAATGGAAAGAATCTATCCTGTATCACAATCACACACTGCTACAGGTAATGAGAAATCTTAAGTATGGATAATATCCAGTTTTGCAAAAAAAAATTCATATGTAGTATTTGCTTATGACGACCAAGGAATTCAAGTGTTGATCATTGGGTTCAGTGAAGTTCTATAAACATTTATGAAACGCATACTACATCCAAAGCATAGGTGAATATCAGGTAGATAAAGAGATGAAATTGAGTAAGATAACAGTTCCTGCTTTCAAGTACTGTATAGAGTAACTTGGATGTCTGAGATTGGATGAGAGTATGGCCAGGAATTAAATATTTATTTGAGTCAGTGATCTTATCTAATTTCAGTCCCAGCCCTATTCTGAATCTCTTAAGAGTCTCTCCAAGTTGAATCTAAGTAGGCCTGTGCGGTAATAAGAGAGTGTCTTACTTTACTCAATTGGAAAAGAAAGGTGTACAGTCCTTTGCATGTCTTTTGGCCCTCTTGGGATCAGTATGCATGTAATCTCATGAAGAAAAAAAGCATTCTTTTTCTAGGTAGTGCACAACTTCACATATTTGTCAAATGCAATGTGCAGTGGAAGAAAGGGCAGCATTAACTCCTTCATAGAGGGAGCATTTTAGTTTGGTGGTATAGAATGTGGACTTTGATACCACATTTTCACAAGGTTTGAATCTTGGTGCTGAGAATCTTTAGACAAGGTACTTAACCTTTCAGTGCCCAAGTTTCCAAATGTATAAAACAAGATAATAACAGTCCTACCTCACTGGGTTATCCTGAGGATTAAATAGATCAGTACATGTAAAGTGTTTAGAATGATGCGTGGTACATTATCAGTTGTTGCTGTTATTGAGGATGGGGGCACCGTGAGGAGCTGCTTTTCTCTTTGCTTGCTTAGTCTCTGTTCTAAACAATTCCTCTTCCTTCTCCCTATTTAGCTAACCTCTTGGTGCTTCTTGCCTATTTCTTGCCCTGTTTTAAGTTTCATTTTGAAACATATGCTAATGCTGTAAACTTATGTAAAATAAATCCTTGTTGGTGAAAAAACAATCAACCTAAAGTTTTCAAAGCTTTTGCACATTTATTTGTTGCTTATAAAGCAGAAAGTCATCAATTCCTTGTTGTTTTCCTGATTGTTTTTCATTATACTATGCCTACATTTAAAGAATATTTTAGAAATACAAGCTTACCTAAGTATAGTAAAGCCCTTTCATTATTAGAATTAATCTTCATGAAGCTATATTCATGTTTTGTAATTTATTTTTGCCATTTTATTTGTCTACCAGTGTTACCTCATTAATTCAAACACTAGACCTGAATATTAAGTATTGATATTATCATAGAAGAGAAGACAGTGTGCTGAGGCAGAAAGAGACTTGGATTCTTTCCTGTGCTATTTGTTAGCTTTATAAAATTGATTAGACCATTTAATGCTAATAAGTGTAATAATATCTACCATTAATTGAACACTAATTTTTGCTAAAATCAAAATAACGAGGATATAGTATCAGGAGTTTATTCCGAAAAACAGTATCTGAGATACTTAAGATCTCTGATTCATTTAAAGAAGATGGAATTACCTACAGTAGCTAGTAGAGAGCCTGTTAGAATGAAGAGTATCATAAAACAGAGGATTTTTTTGGTCACTGTATGTGTATGATAAAAACTGCAGTAGCAGTCAGTTACCCAAACTTTTTGAACAACACCTGTGTGTTTTTGAAAAATTCATCCAATAAATAAATAAAATGTAAAATATTTGGGGGAAATTAAAGGCCATAAGCATTAAAACAAATAGCTTTCTGTTTCCTAGAAAATGTACTAGCCACCTGATTCTAGTTTCTAGTCATGTCAGTGCTACCTACCATTATTGATTCTTGTGATAAGTGATGAGGAGGAGGAGGAAACCTGGCCAGGTGATATCTAGAAAGTAACGTTCTAGTCACCATCTCTCACTACTACTCCATCTCCTGCATCCTGTGGCCTAACTCCTGTGGCCCCAGTTGTCCCTGTTCAGCACTCAGTTGCTCTTCTGCTTCAGATCCTCTTTTCTGTATCTTGTTTGTTCCTGGCTTTTAAAGGCTTCGACAGTCATTTCTCCTAAGATCCATTTGATTTGTCTTTTACTCATTTGTATAACGGCTAGCATTTTATAGTGCTAACTTCTGGTACTCATTTTAGCGTAGAAATAGTATGATTTATCATATTCTTATCATGGGATTGTTTCTGTAGAACGAGGTTAATTATAAAACACTGTATTGTAGCTGATTCATATATTCACTTATATTACGATTGGTCTTGTACTTGTTATTTTTAGACACATAAACATAATAAAGTGTATTTCATTTAAATTTAGTTTAACAATAACAGAGCATGCATTTTTAGGATAATTCAGAAATGGTATTCGTGTTAAAGTAAATGTCAGATTTCCCCTCTTCCCTTCCCCCCCAATTTTATGTCTTCATTCTGCTTGATTTTAGGACGAATAACCTTTATAGAACCAAATATTCAGAATGTACCAAGAGATTTTGAGATCAAAATGCCAACACTAGTAGAAGAAAGCCCACCTTCCCAAGCCCTAGGCAAAGGCCTACTTCCTATGGGCAGGTAGACTTTATTTCTCTTTATTTGGGTTAATATACTTTTGGGAGTATGAATGGCTCAGAAATAGCCTATTGGACAAATAATGAAATCAGTTTAATTTTCTGTTCCAGGCATACACATTTCCATTCTATTTCAAATCCTGAGTCTGTCTATAAAGAAGCTAGTTGATGGCAAAAAGCTGAAAATCTGGGTCACTAATTAAATCAACCAGCACTATATGCTTGTTTAAGTCAAATACTAAAGGGACAAGTTTAGCAGTGTCTGGAACATCCCCCTTCCTGCCCTCTTCATATGCTCACAAAAGGAAGAAAAAGCACAGATCATTTATATTAGATATGGTCAATGAGATTTACTGAATTGAGTGAAGCAGTTTGTGGGAAAGGTTATTACAGAAATACCTTCCTGTTTAATTGAAGGTTTGCTGAACGAGGTCTAGTATATTTGTTAAGCTTTAAAGTGTGTTTCAAATAAGGTTTTTAAATTTCTTAAATGGAAATATTGACTTACTGAAAAATTCAGACCATTTTCATATATTTAAGACTACTTCATGTCCAGCTGATGATGTTTTTCGCACAACAGAGGAGGAAAAAAGAAGGGTTGTGGCCTGAACCCCAGGCACCAGGCAAAGATGGAGGAGAGAGCCTCAGACAGAGGAATGCCGTTTTCAGTTAGCATGAGACATGCCTTTGTGCCTTTCCCAGGTAAGGTGACCGATGATAGTTTTTGAGCTTCTTTTTGCTGTGGGAATGGTTTTCAAAGCACTGATAAAGCCTGATTTATGAATAAGACTCAGAAGAATACATTAGTTCCTCCATCTTTCCTCTCTTCAGTGGAGCCTGTTTTTCCCCTTCATGTTGCCAGGTTTATAACAGTCAGTCATTATTGTCTTCATGATCTGCTCTGTGGGAAACCTCTGTGCTGTTTGCTCAGCATCCTGCTGAAGTCATGTAATCCGTAATCCTGGGTCATTGTAAACCTTTTTGCAAAATCCAGTGAATTTTGTTAGTTGTCATCCTCTTTGACTTCTCTATAGCATTTGTCACTCTGTTAACCCTCTCTTTCCTCAATTTCTCTCCCCCCCGACCTCTAAGGGCACAATTTTTTTTTTTTTTTTGGTCTCTTTCTAACTCGTTTTGCTCTTTTGTTTCTTCTCCACTTCTCCCCACTGCTGCTTCCTATTGCAGGGGGTAACCCTCAAGGCTATCTTACTTCTGTCTGACCTCTCCTCAGTACTCGTCATCAAAACATTTGGAAGTCATGATCTATCTCCCAGATCATCCCTATTATTTGTATACATATTTGCTCTTTTTACCACCTGGCAGCTCTGGGTGAGTGCAGTTAACCAGCTGAATTTATTTGAATTCTGTCAGAAATTTATATTCCAAGGGTGAATTCAGGTCTATGATAGTATAACCCATTTGGCAATTTTCAGCTTTGCTTTTTAAATATGAACTACCAGCATTTTACCATTGTAACTATATTTAAGTATTCAGTTCTGTGGCATTAAGTACATTCACATTGTGGTGCAGCCTTACCACCATCCATCTCCAGAACTTTTTATCATCCCCACCTGAAACTCTGTACCCATTAAATATAACTGTCCCCCTGGACTCCCACAGCCCCTGGCAACCACCATTCTATTTTCTGTCCCTATAAATTTGACCACTCGAGATCATATAATATTTGTACTATTGTGCCTGGCTTATTTCACGTAGCATAATGTCTTCAGGGTTTATTCATGTTGTAGCAATTGTGTCAGAATTTCTTTCTTTTTTAAGGCCAAATAATATTTCATGATATTTATTTATTCTTACCTAAATAATAAAACTGTGTTTAACACAACAATATTTTATACTGATTTTGTTTAAAATTTTAAAATTAATTTAAATTAAATGTATATGGATTTAACCTGAAAATTTCTGCCATTTAAATGTAGTGTTTAGTTAACTATCTAAAATAACTCTTGATGGGGTTTATCCCAGGAATGCAAGGATTCTTCAATATATGCAAATCAATCAATGTGGTAAACCATATTAACAAATTGAAGGAGAAAAACCATATTATCATCTCAATAGATGCAGAAAAAGCTTTCGACAAAATTCAACACCCATTTATGATAAAAACCCTCCAGAAAGTAGACATAGAGGGAACTTACCTCAACATAATAAAGGCCATATATGACAAACCTACAGCCAACATCGTTCTCAGTGATGAAAAACTGAAAGCATTTCCACTAAGATCAGGAACAAGACAAGGTTGTCCACTCTCACCACTATTATTCAACATAGTTTTGGAAGTTTTAGCCACAGCAATCAGAGAAGAAAAAGAAATAAAAGGAATCCAAATCGGGAAAGAAGATGTAAAGCTGTCACTGTTTGCAGATGACATGATACATAGAATCTTAAAAATGCCACCAGAAAACTACTAGAGCTAATCAATGAATTTGGTAAAGTAGTAGGATACAACATTAATGCACAGAAATCTCTTGCATTCCTATACACTAATGATGAAAAATCTGAAAGAGAAATTAAGGAAACACTCCCATTTACCACTGCAATAAAAAGAATAAAATACCTAGGAATAAACCTACCTAAGGAGGCAAAAGACCTGTATACAGTAAACTATAAGACACTGATGAAAGAAATTAAAGATGATACAAATAGATGGAGAGATATACCATGTTCTTGGATTGGAAGAATCAACATTGTCAAAATGACTATACCACCCCAAACAATCTACAGATTCAGTGCAATCCCTATCAAACTACCAATGACATTTTTCACAGAACTAGAACAAAAAAGTTAACAATTTGTATGGAAACACAAAAGACCCCAAATAGCCAAAGCAATTTTGAGAAAGAAAAATGGAGCTGGGGGAATCAGGCTCTCAGACTTCAGACTATACTACAAAGCTACAGTAATCAAGACAGTATGGTACTGGCACAAAAACAGAAAGATAGATCAATGGAACAGGATAGAAAGCCCAGAGATAAACCCACGCACATATGGTCACCTTATCTTTGATAAAGGAGGCAGGAATGTACAGTGGAGAAAGGATAGCCTCTTCAATAAGTGGTGCTGGGAAAACTGGACAGGTAGATGTAAAAGTATGAGATTAGAACACTCCCTAACACCATACACAAAAATAACCTCAAAATGGATTAAAGACCTAAATGTAAGGCCAGAAACTATCAAACTCTTAGAGGAAAACATAGGCAGAACACTCTATAACATAAATCACAGCAAGATCCTTTTTGACCCACCTCCTAGAGAAATGGAAATAAAAATAAACAAATGGGACCTAATGAAAATTAAAAGCTTTTGCACAGCAAAGGAAAGCATAAAGAAGACGAAAAGACAACCCTCAGAATGGGAGGAAATTGCAAATGAAGCAACTGACAACGGATTAATCTCCAAAATTTACAAGCAGCTCATGTAGCTCAATATCAAAACAAACAAACAACCCAATCCAAAAATGGGCAGAAGACCTAAATAGACATTTTTCCAAAGAAGATATGCAGATTGCCAACAAACACATGAAAGGATGCTCAATATCATTAATCATTAGAGAAATGCAAATCAAAACTACAATGAGGTATCACCTCACACTGGTCAGAATGGCCATCATCAAGAAATCTACAAACAATAAATGCTGGAGAAAAGGTAACCCTCTTGCACTGTTGGTGGGAATGTAAACTGATACAACCACTATGGAGAACAGTATGGAGGTTCCTTAAAAAACTACAAATAGAACTACCATATGACCCAGCAATCCTACTACTGGGCATATACCCAGAGAAACCCGTAATTCAAAAAGAGTCATGTACCACAATGTTCATTGCAGCTCTATTTACAGTAGCCAGGACATGGAAGCAACCTAAGTGTCCATCGACAGATGAATGGATAAAGAAGATGTGGTACATATATACAATGGAATATTATTCAGCCATAAAAAGAAATGAAATTGAGTTATTTGTAGTGAGGTGGATGGACTTAGAGTTTGTCATACAGAGTGAAGTAAGTCAGAAAGAGAAAAACAAATACCGTATGCTAACACATATATATGGAATCTAAAAAAAAAGGTTCTGATGAACCTAGGGGCAGGACAGGAATAAAGATGCAAACATAGAGAATGGACTTGAGGACATGGGGAAGGGGAAGTGTAAGCTGGGATGAAGTGAGAGAGTGTCATGGACTTATAAATACTACTAAATGTAAGATATGGGACTATATGTATATGTATAGCTGATTCACTTTGTTATAAAGCAGAAATTAACACACCATTGTAAAGCAATTATACTCCAATAAAGATGTTAAAAAAAATAAAATAATTCTTGATATATGGTTGGATTTAAGTCTATTGTCTTGTCATTTGTATTTTGTTCTATCTGTTCTTTATTCTTTTTTAAAAACTGTAAATGACTATTTTTGTTATTGTTTTATTTCCTCTATTTTTTTTTTTTTTTGCGGTATGCGGGCCTCTCACTGCTGTGGCGTCTCCCGTTGCAGAGCACAGACTCCGGACACGCAGGTTCAGTGGCCATGGCTCACAGGCCTAGCCGCTCCATGGCATGTGGGATCTTCCTGTACCGGGGCATGAACCCATGTCCCCTGCATTGGCAGGTGGACTCTCAACCACTGCGCCACCAGGGAAGCTCCTCTATTATCTTTTTAACTCTATATCTTAGATACTTTAGAGTTTACAATATGCATCACATCACAGTCTAGCTTCAAATAATTTTATACCACTTCATCCATAACGTAAGGAGTGTTTTTCCATTTCCCATTTTTTGTAATACGTTTAACTTCTATGATTATTATAAACTTTGCTATGTAGTTTTTTTTTTGCTGTAAACAGTTATGACCTTTCAGAGAAATCAAGAAACAAAAGTGTCTTTTCTGTCTGTTCACTTTTTTACCCTTCCTGGCACTCTTTGTTCTTTGAAGTAGACTCAAGTTTCCATCTGTTACCAATTTTCTTTACCCAGAGTACTTCTTTAAGGTTTTTTGTGTAGTGCAGTTCTACTGACAGTGATTTCTCTTAGCATTTCCATGTCTAAATTTCTCTATTTTATCCTCACTTTTGTAAGATTTTTTAATTTGACATAGATTTATGGGTTTATAGTCCTTCTCTTTTAGCACTTTAAATATATATTTCCATTAGCTTATGGTTTGCATTATTTTTGATGAGAAGTACACCACTATTTTTCTTGCTATTCTTCCAAGCATAATATATTTTTTCCCAGGATGCTTTTTTGATTTTTTAAATTTGTTATTCAGTTTTAGCAATTTGATTTGGGTGTGAGTCTCTGGGTGGTTTTTTATGCTTTACTATTTGGGCTTTTGAGTTTGCTGAATTTCTTGAGTCCACTTAGGTTTTTTTTTCTTTCATCTTCTTAATCTATGTGCTTATATTTTTCATTAAATTTGGAACATTTTCAACCATTATTTCTTATAATATTTTTGTCCATATTTTGCCCTTTTTTCCTATTACTCCAAATATACATGTGTAATACCACTTAGTATAGTCCCACAGATCCCTGAAACTTTTTTTCTTTTCTTCTTTATTCCCCTCTCTTCATTTTTTTAAACTCTGTACTGCAATGGATATTTTCTATTGACTGTTTTAATGTTCACTGATCTTTTTTTCTACAGTGTCTAAATGCTGTTATATCCTTTTAGTGAATTTTGCATTTCAGATATTGTATTTTCAGTTTTAGAATTTTAAGTTTTTGTATAGTTTTCATTACTTTATTGTAATTCACTATTTGTTCCATCATTATTTTTATATTTCTTTAAATTCCTGAACATATTAAAATTCCATCATCGCTGTAATTTCTGAGTCATTTTTCTATTGACTGAATTTTCTCCTAGTCAGAGTTACATTTTCCTGGTTCTTCATATGTCTAGTATTTTTTTTATTGTATGCTGAACATTATGGTTACTACATTGTTAACTCTTTGGATTTTGTAGTCTTCATTTATAGCATTTTCTTCTGGCAGGCAGTTAATTTACTTTCACATCAGCTTGATCGTTTTGAGTCTTTTAAAGCTTTGTGAGGAGACGTTTAGAGTAGCCTTTACTCTAGGGCTAGATTAACCATCATTGTAAGGTTTGGCCTTACTGCGGTCTCTACTTTGTGCTCAAGTTGTTCAGCAGGATTCCTCCACTCAGTCTGGTCAGAGCTTGAACATCTTTCAACATTCAAGAGTATGTTCAAGTAGTTCAGCTGATAGCTAAACTTTGATAATAGCTATTTCTTTAGTGTTCTTTGCCTGGTTCTCTGAACTTTCTCCCTGCACAGTTTAGTATTTGGTCAAAAATCCAAAGGGATTACTGTGCATATTTCTGGTGATCCTTTTATGCAAAGTTCCTTTCTCTCCAAATTTCACAAGTTCTAGCAGCCTCAGCAGGCCCAAATTACACTTTCTTCTTCCAGCTTAGAGACCACAGTGCTTTGTTTCATCTCTTTCCCTGCGCTGCCTCCATTCAGAAACTTGAGACAGTTGCACGGCTCCTCTTATCTCCCCTCTCCTTCCCCTTTCTCAGGGATTGTAGTCCTGTATTGCCTATTGTCCAACATCTGAAAACTGTTATTTCATATAGTTTGTCCAGTTTTATTTTGTTTAGGGCAGAAAGGCCATAAAAGTTGTGGTCATTTGTTTCAAATCAGTATTTATATATTTTTGAATTGGTTATTCGTTCACATAGTTCAGAAATCAAAATATTTAAAAGGTATAGATTGAGAAACTTTGCTTCCTTCCCTGTCCTAGCTACCCTGTTATGTATAACTCTTATAGTTGATTACATATTTGAGTTTCTTATATATCCTTCCAGTATTTCTTTATGCAGATACAAGCAAATATGAATATGTACTATTTTCTTCCTCTGTTCTTACACAAGCATTCTGTATACACTGTTGTTTGCTTTGTTTTTTTGTTTAATATTTTTATGCTGAAGACTTGTGATTATCAGTAAAGAAATTTGAACGTAAGCCAGTTTAATCTGTGTGCAGATAATCTTTGCAGCAGCCTGTGGGCTTGTTTACTGAGTCACAGAGTAAAAAGCCTGTTTAATTTTGATGGATATTGTCAAATTGCCATCTAATGGGACACAGTTACCATTTACTTCCAAGTAACAATGTATGAGTGTTTCTTTCTCCACAGCCTTGCCACAGAATGTGCCATCCAACCTCTGGATTTTTACAAGTAGAAAAGAATTGTTTCTTGTTAGAGTTAATTTGCATTTCTTTTATTGTGAATGAAGTTAAGCATTCTTTAATAGGTTTAAGATTCTTTTGTTTTTATTAGTTCTGTGAATTGCTTGTTTATATTTTGTTCTTGATTTATAGCACCTCTTTTATACAATATAGCAATGAGTCCTTTGTGATATCAGTTGCAAATATTTTTCTACTTTTTCTTTAACTGTGCTTTTGCTTGTTCTATTTTGTTTTTGCCATGCATATCCAGTCATTTCTAGTCCATAGATAAATTATTTGAATCCTCTTAATTATTTGAATACTCTTTTTCACATACAGGCCACTTGACCTTTTTTTGTTGAGCAAGTTTATTTTCAAAGCAGAACACACATTTCTCTTCACACCCCTTAAAATGTCAGCACACATTAGAAACCAGTTTCTTTATTCACTCATTCATTCATTCCTTCAACAACCATTTGTTAAGGACCTATTAGGTACCAGGAATTGTGCATTTCTGTAGAATGCAAAAGAAGATTGTCTCCCATCCCTAATGGCTCAGTGTTACGTGGGAGAGGCATGAAAGAACCATTTTAGATTATGTATCAGTGCTATAGGAACACTGAGGAAAGCACTACCACAGTGGTTAACGGGCAGAGGTCAAGGGTGGCTTTACATATATTACATATCCTTGAAAGCTAAGCAAAAAATTTTTACATGTTACAGAGCTGAATTGCATCATATTAAGAGCAAGGTTTTAGCTTTTTTTGATTTGAGCTTTTTTACATGATCTCACGGTTGTATGTTGGAACTAAATTTCTGTCATCCTGTTCAGTGTTATAAAACTTGGTTTTGTCTTTGTACCGACTTTTCTAAAATCATTTCTGTTTCAGGTGGTTTAATATTAGCTGCTGATTACTCTCAACTTGAGCTGAGGATCTTAGCTCATTTATCCCACGATCATCGTCTCATTCAAGTACTAAACACTGGAGCTGATGTTTTCAGGAGTATTGCAGCTGAATGGAAGATGATTGAGCCAGAGTCTGTTGGGGATGATCTGAGGCAACAAGCAAAACAGGTGGTCTTTACTGAACATGTTTAACATAAATGAGGAGAATTTTTACGATTTAAAAAAATTTTTTTTAACTCTCTCAATCATTTGTGGTTGAGGAGTGATTTCTCCCTCTTTGGATTTTTCACAACGTTCACCTGAGCCTGTCTCATGGTATTCATATTTTCCTTTGTAGAGTCAATAGAAAGAATCAGGTAGAGTTAGTCTGAGCCTACTTAGTTCTGGGAAATCTATATGCATTAGTGGTAGATACTGTGGTGGTGGTGGTAGATATTGTGTGTGTGTGTGTGTGTGTGTGTGTGTGTGTGTGTGTATTTTTAAAATCTCTTTCTAGTCTGTAAGCACACATATATTTATCTTTTTATATTCACACGCATTGAGCCATGGTGCCTTTTATAGAAGGATGCTCCCTGAATGTTTGTTGAAAAATAAATATTGCTGAGCTGCGGATTATAATCAATAACTATTAGCTTTTTAGTTATTTTAAGAGTTATTTATTATTATTTTTAAAAATAAATTTATTTTATTTATTTATTTTTGGCTGTGTTGGGTCTTCGTTGCTGCTCACGGGCTTTCTCTAGTTGCGGTGAGCGGGGGCTACTCTGTTGCGGTGCACGGACTTCTCATTGCAGAGGCTTCTCTTGTTGCGGAGCACGGGCTCTAGGCGCGCAGGCTTCAGTAGTTGCGGCACACTGGCTCTGTAGTTGTGGCTCACGGGCTCTAGAGCGCAGGCTCGGTAGTTGTGGGGCACGGGCTTAGTTGCTCCGCGGCATGTGGGATCTTCACGGACCGGTGATTGAATCCGTGTCCCCTGTATTGGCAGGCAGATTCTTAACCACTGCGCCACCAGGGAAACCCAGCTTTTTAGTCTTTTGAGGCCATTAGTTAGCTAATCTGCCTGTAAAACTTCATACTGCCCTTGGACTTTTCACATAGGCCCATATTAGTTCCTACTCCTGGATGACTGTTGGGCACAGGGAAAATCAAAGGCCACATTTACACTGTTCCCTGGCCTAAATTAACAACTGATACTTGTTTATCACATGACCTGTGGGAAATCTGATGCCCTTTTCAAGAGAGCAGGATTGTTGGCTGAGGTAAAGGCACACCACTTCTAAGATCCTGCTTTACTAGTTTTACATTTACACTTCTTGTTACTCACAGCTGTGATTCTTGACTGGCTCATTAGGCATGAAACACTTCCTCTCACCACTGCCTGTTTAGCACCAACACTTGTTTCTTCCACTATTTAGAAAGCCAGTTTTGTCTTCCCTATCTAATCCTCTCAGATTAAATCCTGCATTTAGCAAGAATCAAACCCTAAGTTAAATAGGTAATAGTCCAATATTTAATCCTCGTAGTAAGTACACGAAATAGGTTTTATTATTATTATTCCCATTTTACATAGGAGGAAACCAAGGCACAGAAAGTTAGTAGTTTGCTTAAGGTCATATAGCTATAAGTGGTGGAGCCAGGATAAGTTCAGAATGACAGAACTTAGACATTCTGACTCCATAATCTAAACATTTGTACACTGATGATAGCTGCCTCTATTTAATAAGTTCTTGCATGATTTAATAGTGTTTATGATATACCAGTTTTTTTTCTTGAATCGTCATATACTGAACCATCTAATCTAGATCTCAGTCTTGCTGAGATATCAGCTAGCACTGAGTAATATCTGAATTAAGAAAAAAAAGTGTAAAAAGACCTAAAAGGAAAAGAAAACAGGAGTGAAAAAACTCCCTCTCAATGTAATTAAAAAAAATATATTTTGGGAAGTATTTTGGATTTTGATAATCAATTTTTGCAAGTTATCTTGTTAAATTTTATTTAACAATATTTATATGATCTTGCTTTACGTCATTTGGTATCCTACACACACACACACACACACACACACACACACACACGTACGTATATAAAATAACTCATCTAATCCTAACAAACTCATGATGTAGGTATTACTGTCCTCATTTTATAGTTGAAGAAACTGAGATACAAGGTAGATTGTGTAAGATAATACCTCTTGTAAATGGTGGAACTAGGATTTGAACCCAGGCAATACTTATTACTAAATCAGTTTCTTTATTGACCTATTTAGACCATTTTCCTCCACTACTCCCAAAATTTTCTCAAAAGTTTGTGTTTAACCCAAATGAATTCTGCAATTGTGGGATTTCAGGTGGCTGTGAGATGAAGAGGATATTTATTTCCAATGACGTCCTCCCTATTATGAAGCCACGTAGTCTACTCTTCTGCTTTTTTAGTGCTATTCAAAGGTGAGGAGAGGAATGTTTGTAATGCTTCTCTTTCCTGACTCCTAGGCACTTCTTTAAGCAGCAGTTAATGAAGTATTATGAGGAGTAGAAAGCTTCTCTGAAGAGTTCTGGATAAATGACAGTCAGAAATATTTCCTTTTAAACCACTAAGGTTATTTTCTTAACACACACACACTCATATTCATTCATATTCTGCCCCTTCTTCTCTTTCTCCCCGCACCTCAAAAAGTATTGCTAAAAGGCAGTAAAGGCGCTCACTGGATATCAGCTTCTATGGATCTAACCCACCAAAGCAAATCTAATCATTTCTTTGACTCACTATGAAAAGTTAACCAAATCTCAATCCTAATGAACTTTTTATGTTTGCATTTTATGTAGTTATGACCTATAATTTACTTACTGAGTGTGATGAGTCCCTTTCAGATTTGCTATGGAATCATTTATGGAATGGGAGCTAAATCTTTGGGAGAGCAGATGGGTATTAAAGAAAATGATGCTGCTTTTTACATTGACTCCTTCAAATCCAGATATACCGGTAAGGAAGCATTGAATGTTAATTATCTTCTAGATACTATTCTTCTCAACTCTCTTTCCATATTATATTTTTAAAAATTTGTGTTACAGAATTTTCTATTAACAGAAGTTTTCATCAAGCATTGTTGATTAAATAACATCAACCTTACTTAGAGATGTGCTTTTTTCATAAAAGTAGGGACAGAAATGGAATAGCAAAATGAAGTTGATGTATATGCTACTGTGTCGTTGTGAAAATCTTATAAAATCTAGGAATTGTCCTGTGCTTTAGGTTTACATAGCTTTATCTTGAAACAGTAAACCATTGAGCAAATGTACCAGAAACTGTGAGAGAAAAATTGCTTTTATAGAGCAGTTTGAATATCACCATTTTAAATTCTCTCTTCTTTTGGCAGTTTATTAAGGTAATTTGCACACAATAAAATTCACCTTTTTTAGTTGTATAGTTCTATGAATTTTGACAAATGCACGCAATCATACTGTCTACATTACAGCTGAGGTATGGAACCATCACCTCATCATCTCAGAGAGTTCCTTTATGCCCCTTTGTAATCAACCCTGTCTCCAATCCCCAAAAAGAAAAACTTTTATTCACACATGACATGATCTTGTACATAGAAAATCATGTGAATTCAACAAAAACAGCTACTAGAACAAATAACTAAATTTGGCACAGGTTCCCACCATACAAGGTCAGTTTGTAAAAATCAGTTGTATTTTTTTTTTTACCTGTTTTTGGCCATGCCAGCATGGCATGTGGGATCATAGTTCCTGACCAGGGATTAATAAACCCATGCCCCCTGCAATGGAAATGCGGTGTCTTAACCACTGGACCACTAGGGAAGTCCCTGAATCAGTTGTATTTTTATATACTAGCAATAAACAATTAGTGAATGAAGTAAAAATAAAACCATTTACAATAACATCAAAAAACATGAAATACTTGGGGTAAATTTAACAGAGTATATGCAAGACTTTATTGAAAACTCCAAAGCAATCCTGAGGGAAATTGAAGAATACTTAAGTAAATGTGAGGTTTACCATGTTAATTTATTAGAAGGCACAATATTGTTATGATCACGGTTCTCTGTAAATTGTTCTATAGATTCAGTGCATTTCCAATCAAAATATCATTAGACTTTTGTGTCAAATTTGACAAGCTGATTCTAAATTTATATGGAAATTCAAAGGGCCTGGAATAACTAGAATAATTTGGGGGGGAAAGTACAATGTTGATTATTTACACTCCTTGGTTTCAAAATTTATTATAAAGCTACAATAATCAAGATAGGTATAAGGGTAGATGCAGGGAACAATGAAACACAATAGAGCATCAGGAAATAGACCTATACATATATGGTGAATTGATTTTCAACAAAGTTGCCATGGTAATTCAATGGAGGAAAGATGGTCATGTCAACAGTTGGTGCCAGAACAACTGGATACCAGTATGGAAAAAAAAATGAACTCTACTTTATCTCATACTATATTCAAAAATTAACTTGATGTGAACCACAGACCTAAAAGTAAAAACTAGAACTATCAATCTTGCAGAAGAAAAGGGAGAGGAGCTTTATGACATTGAGGTAGGCAACAATTTCTTAGGTGATAATAACACTGAATTAGTCATAAAAAATAAATATTGATAAAAGACACCATAAAGAAAATATAAAGTCAAGCCACAGACTGAGAGGAAATATTTATAGTTCCTATTATCTAACAAAGGACTTGCATCCAGAATACATAAAGAACTCTTACAACTCAATACTAAGAAAGTAAATCATGCAGTAAAATAAAGTTCAAAAATTTGAACAGACACTTCACAAAAGAAAATATGTGAATAACTACATCAAGTGTTATTGTCATTTGTTCTCAGGGAAAAGCAAGTTAAAACCACAAAGAGATACCATTATAGAAACATTAGAATGCTAAAATTTAAAAACATTGTGTCTCTTTTACATTGCTGATTGGTTGTAAAATGGTACAACCACTTTGGAAGACACTATGGCTCTTTCATATAAAGTAAAACATACACTTAACTGTATGATTCTGCAATTCTACTATTGGATGGTTGCCCAAGAAAAATGAAAACATATGTCCAAAGAAAGACTTGTATGTGAATGTTATAGCAGTTTTATTCATAACAGCCAAAGACTGGAAGTGTTAAACAACAAAAATCCTAGTGAGTAAATTAAAAAAAATTTTTTCCCAGTTTTATTGAGTTATAATTGACACACAGCACTAAGTTTAAGGTGTACAGCATAATCATTTGACTTACATACATCATGAAATGATCACCACATAGATTTAGTGAGCATCCGTCATCTCATATTGATACAACATTAAAGAAATAGAAAAAAAAGATTTTTTCCTTGTGATGAGAACTCTTAGGATTTGCTCTCTTAACAGTTTTCATATATAACATTCAACAGTGTTAATAAGCTTTATCGTGTTGTACATTTCATTCCTAGTACTTATTTATCTTATAACTGGAAGTTTGTACCTTTTAACCACCATCACCCATTCCCTCTCCTCCCACTCCCCACCTCTGGTAGCCACAAATCTAATCTCTTTTTCTATGAGTTTGTTTTTGAAGTATATTTGAACTACAAACTATGTTAACTCCTGGTATACAACACAGTGATTTGATATTTCTATACATTTCAAAATGGTCACCATGGTAAGTCTAGTTGTCATCTGTCACCATACAAAGATATTACATAGTTATTGACTATATTCCCCACACTGTACATTTCATACTTGTGACTCATGTGTTTTGTAACTGAAAGTTTGTGCCTTAGTCTCCCTCACCTATTTTTCTCCTTCCCCCAACTCCCTCCCCTCTGGCAACCATCTGTTTGTTCTCTGTATCTATTACTCCATTTCTTTATCAACTGAGTAAATTTATTAAAGATCAAATTGGCTTTATTCAATGATTCATGAATCGGGCAACATCCCGTCTAGCACTAGAATGGAGCTCCACCGAACTGTAGAAGAGGAAAGTTTTTTAAAGGCAGAAAGCGGGTAGGGGGGTAAAGGAAATATTAGCAAAGAATGCATTGTTTCAGGCAAGGTCACTCTCCTAAGGGGAATGGAAGGGCCTGTTGGGCAGATAACCTCACTAGTGCTGACCATGTAATACCAGGTTGACTGGTTAAAGGTTACATCCCTGAGGGTGCTGAGGCTGCAATTTGGTTAGGTAGTAAGTCTTAGTTTGCTGACATAGGGTTTAGCACAAGTGACTCCATTTTGGCCCTGCTGTCTCCTTTTTAACAGGAACAAATATCTGTCAACAGGATTATGGATAAACAGATTTTGGTATATCTCTTCAATGGAATGCTACTTAGCAAGAGAAGGCAGACACAAGTGAGAACATACAGTGTAATTTATGAAATTCAAGAACACGAAAAAGATACAGTGTAATAAAGTAGATCCGTTAGTGTTTGAGGCTGATAATGGGGAGCTGACTGTGAAGGTGACTAAAATGTTTTGTATCTTGTAGTGGTTGTTAGAGGGGTGTATATGTTTGTTAAAATGCATCAAACTGTTCACCGGAAGTGGGTGCCTTTTATTGTATGTAAATTATATCTCAGCTTTGTTTACTGTATGTAAATTATACCTCAGCATTGATTGTTTTTTTAAAGTAGTTCTTGCAATCTCTGACTACTTGAAGGCTTCCTACAGGAGTCAGGTAAGAGAATTCATAGAGGTGTAGTCTCTTAAATCTCATCCTTTTCTTTGCTCTTTACTCAGCAGTATCACAGTAATTCCTGAAGAGAAGATGAGAGCCTGATTGCTTTCTGAAACTCCTATGCTAGTAGTCAGATATCACCAACAGCTGCACTTGGCAGGGTTTCTCCCCTTCCTTTCACCCACAATCTGTGCCAGCCACACAATATAAATCCTCAAATGAGGGGTTTTAATTGGGAGGCATTAGTGTTTATTACTTAGGATGAGCAGAGCTGTGAGAAAGCAGAAATTGCACAAAAGAATAAAGATAGATTAGCAGTCTCTGTACTTAAATGTGTTTTAAAGAGTATAGAAAAAGAATGTTCCAGGAGAGAAGAACCTCTTTAGCTCAGAGACAGGAATGGGCAATGAAGAGGCTGGCCCATCTGAAGCAAAGAGTTCATCCTGGAGAGTCATAAGACCTAATAACGGACCTATATAGCAAAGGATGAATGCTGGTATAGGGAATATGAATGTGTTTGAGTAATATACTATATGTAGTCTTTTTGAATTTTAAGAAGTGAGTTGTTTAAGTTTCTAATAAAATATTACAACTTCATGCATTAGTTTCAGTTAGGTCCTATTTGAATCATAGCATAGATGGTAACAAGGAGCTGTTGGAATGTATTAAGCCTGGTAAAGATAAGCTTAAAGAGTAAAAGAGGGTTAGTGTGATCAAAGAACAGAACCCTGTGAAAAGTAGCATGGAGTAGTCTTAAGGTCCTGTAATAAAACCATCTAGGTTTTAGTACCTGCTCTGTTGTTCTGGAGTTTAGTTTTGTATTTTTTGTTGTTGGTGATGGTGGTTGCAAAACAGAGATTATGTCATTTCTAAAGTCCCTTTTGTTTCTAACTTTCATAGCTATATGAGGTGATGAGTGTTAATTAAATTTATTGTGGTAATTTCACAACATATGTATATGTGCTGCCTAAGCGAGCACTATTTCACAATATATGTAAAGCAAACTGTCATGCTGTACAGTGATGTGTATAAGTTATTTCTCAATAAAACTGGAAGAAAAAGTGAATGAAAGTTTATATGCAAAATTTTGATGATGTGATATTAATGTTAATCATGGTGAAGTTTTGGTATATTTCACTATATTGAAACTAGTGAGTGAGATTAAGGATGGACATTGGTTGTAATTATTTCTTCATTTTCTTTGTAGGGATTAATCATTTCATGAGAGAGACAGTGAAGAATTGTAAAAGAGATGGATTTGTTAAGACCATTTTGGGAAGGCATAGATATTTACCAGGAATCAAAGACAACAACCCTTATCACAAAGCTCACGTATGTTGAAATTTCTCTGGATTTTTAACTTAGTATTTTAACTTAAATTTTTAACTTTAATGACATGTACTTTTTCAACAAAGACTGAACCCTGCTAATGTCCCTTTTAGAGATCACTAGCATATTAATAGGATCTTCTATTTTATTAAGGACTTCTGAAGTGATGGTACATGCCAGTATTTGCTGAACACAGTCTCTATAGGAGACTAATGTAAATATGAGTTCACTTAGTAATATTTCAGTTAAAGATGTTCTGTTTTAGTAAGCCAATTATTTATTAGCTTTGGTAATAAGTTATATATAAACTTAATTCTTACATTTGCTAATTGTTCTTTGTTTCAGATATCTATACTAATTTGTCATATTACACCAGATTGCATTGTCTTCAGAGATTAGCCAGTTATTGAATTGTGGTATTTTTTGGTTCATTCCTTTTGTTTATTTATTTTAAAAGCGCTGGCTCATCAGAGGTTGTTATTAGGATACCCAAAATATTAAAGAAGATATTAAAATGATATTTAATATCATTCAAAAGATGTATTGATGGTATTTACTCAAATTATGATTGAAATCTCTTTCTGAAATCATTGGGATCCATAAAAGTGTATCTGTACACTTTTTGTGTATCTGAGCATTTAAATTTCTGTTATAGTCCAAACCTTCCTATTTTAACTGGTTATATTTTGCCCTTACTCCATACTTTTGTGTGTCAGTGCCCACTACATATTGTATGTAATGAAACTATCCAACCCCCAAATTGCTAAACTACTGTCTTGAGCTAGAATCTCTCAGAGCAATAATGCTCTTAGGGACCATGGAGGAATAGTTGGGGTTTTGTTACTTCTTCACTCTCTCGCCTCCCATATATCCACATACAGATGTCAGATATTTATCAGCCTTTTACCATATCTCCAAGTGAAGTAGGCACTGTAGTTGTTGCACTAGGAAAAGTAAGTCTTAAAATGTACTGGAAGAGATAAAGCAAACTAAAAAAATATAAAAGTAGCATGTATACTCAGTTATTTAGGCTTCTAGAGGAGATAGGACTTAAACAGATTCTTGAAGACTATTTAAAATTTAATTGATGGCATGAGAAAAAGATAATCACAAGTGACCAAGAGTTTGAGTAAGGATTGGCTAGAAGCCAATCTGATAGGAGTGGAAAGTTTGAGTTGTCACTTAGGAATAGATAATTTTCTACTGGTCAGATGGAATCAGCTATTGGGGAAGGCTTTTAATGGCAGGCTGAGAAATTTGAGCTTGATCTAATAGGGATTGATTATGTTTTTTGGTATTTACACAATGAAAAATGGAGGATAGAATGATTAATGTTAATGAACCATATAATTTTTTAAAAACTAATATTTTTGAAGTTAAAACTGCGAGAGTAAGACTTTTTATACCAAATCCTTAGGAGTCAGAGTTCTAACTGATTCATTATGTTGTTGCTGAGGGAAAAAAAAATTGCACCCCTCTGAATCAGAAATGGAGTAAATATAGCCAGATTTATTGTTTGGTTTTCATTTAGTTTGGTTTTACATTTTATTTCAGCTTTTACTGTACTGAAAAATATACATAGAGAAAGCACAAGAAACAAATTTAAATTTCAGTAAATTATAGAGCTATACCTATGTAACTACCATACAAACCAAAATATAGAATATTGTCAGCACCCCAGAAGCTCCCCTCATGCCTCTTCCTAATCACCATACACTGCCTTCCCAGAAATTACCACTATAACCTCTAACCCTGTGGTTTTGTTTTGACCTCTCTATATATCATATATATGTATTCTGTGTTTAGCTTCTGTCACTCAAAATTACATTAGGCAAGTCATTTATGTTGTTTCATGTTGGGGTAGGTATATGGCTCTGTTATATGAATATACCACAATTTATCCATTTTTCTGTTGATGGGTTTCTAGTTTGGAGAACTTTCTATTTGGATGGGTTTCTATTATGGATCTTGATGATTTGATTATTCTTGTTCAAGGTTCCTGGTGCACATATGTTTCTGTTTATGTTTGGTAAAGCGGTAGACATAGAATTGCTCTCATCTTCAATTTCAGTAGATAAAGCCACGTTGTGTTTTATGGTAGTTGTAGCAATTTGTCCTCCCATATAAGTTTGAGTTCTCATTGCTCTGCATCCATGCCAACATTTGCTATTAAGTTAACATAATTTTAGCTTTTCTGGTGGGTGTAAAGTAGTATCTTGTAGTTTTGCTTTTTCTTGAATACTATGTTTTGATATATGGTAAAGTTTTCCCAACTTGCTTTTTTTCTCTCCCCCAAGAATATTTGCCTGTTCTTGGGTTCTCTGCATTTCCATATAAATTGTAGAAGCAGCTTGTGAATTTCCATACAAACACAAAATCCTGCTGGGATTTTTTAATTGCAGTTGCCTTGAGTTCATAGATCAAGATGGGATTAATGACATATTTATAAATTTGAGTTTTCCAGTTGATAAACATGTTATATATGTCCATTTATTTAGGTCTTTAGGTCTTTTAAAATTCTCTCACTAATGATGTATAGTTTTGGGGAAGAGATCTTACAAGGTTTTTATTAAATTTATAGCTAGATATTGGAAAAGTTTCATGCTGTTGTGAATGGCATCTTTTTAAATTTTTAATTCTTTTCCTTCCCTTTTTACGTTTTCTAACCCTTTACTACTGGTATAGAAAGATAATTGCCTTTATTGTTGTTCTTTTGTCTAGAAACCTTGCAAATATTACTTACTAATTACAAAATTTTATCTGTAGATACTTTTAGGTATTCTATCTACACAGTTATTATCTGGGAAAAAAAAGTAGTTTTATAACTGTCTTTCCAAGTCTTATTCTTTTTTTTTTTTTTACTTTTGCTTGACTTACTAGCTAGGACAGTGTTGAATAGAGTTAGTGATAGTGAGTATCTTTGCCACTTTTCAGGTCTCAGAGGGAAATTTTAAACATTTTACCAATAAGTAGAACTTTCCTTTAGGTTTTTAATAGTGTCTGTGTCAGAAAAAGTAAGCTCCCTTAAATATGTGCTTGTAGGCTGCAGAGTCTCCATCACAACTACTCAAGCCTGCTGTTCTAGTGCAGATGCAGCCACAGACCCTACATAAATGAGTGAGTGTGGCTGTGTTCCAGTAGAGCTGTATTTACAGAAACAAGAGATGGGCCAGACTTGGCCTGTAGGTTTTAGTTTGCCCATCCCTGGTCTGTTTCTTCTTTAAATGCAATCTGCCTTTTTTCTCTAGGTTGCTTTTAATACAGTATTTTTCTTTCCTTGTGGTTTCCAGCAGATTTTCTGTGATGTGCTTAAGTTTGTGGGTTTGTTTTTTTTTTGTGGTACGCGAGCCTCTCACTGCTGCGGCCTCTCCCGTTGCGGAGCACAGGCTCCGGACGCGCAGGCTCAGCGGCCATGGCTCACGGGCCCAGTCGCTCCGCGGCACGTGGGATCTTCCCGGACCGGGGCACGAACTCGTGTCCCCTGCATCGGCAGGCGGACTCTCAACCACTGCGCCACCAGGGAAGCCCCTGTGGGTTTTTTTTTTAACTTCATGTG
This sequence comes from Delphinapterus leucas, assembly GCF_059928025.1. Lineage (NCBI taxonomy): Eukaryota > Metazoa > Chordata > Mammalia > Artiodactyla > Monodontidae > Delphinapterus > Delphinapterus leucas. The sequence goes on along the minus strand of NC_143132.1, from coordinate 67,275,495 downwards.
CCTGTGTGTGTGTGTGTGTGTGTGTGTGTGTGTGTCTGTGTGTGTTTAACTGATCTGTTTTTGAGGGTGTTAGGACTTCGTGAATCTGCACCGTGAGATCTTTTGTTGATTTTGGAAAATTCTTAGTCATTTCTTCTTCAGTCATTGCTTCATCAACATCTCTCCTCTCTTTCTGGAACTTCTATTATAAATTTTAAAAACTTTTCTCTTTAATTCCTCATTTTTCTTATCCTCTGTTCCATGTTTATATTTCATCATGCTTAATTCTGGATATTTTCTTCTAACTTATCTTTCAGTTGGCTGATTTGCTCTTCAATTTGCTGTTGAGCAACTATTGAGCTTTTAGGTTCTAAATGATATAGAACTTTTCCAGCACCCCAGAAGGCCTTTTTATCTTCTCTCCAAGTCAATACTATCTCCCCACTGCACACATACACCAAACTATAGGGAAAGCACTGTTTAAATGCTTTAAGTTCTGTTGTTTTAATTTTTTTGGTTATAGAGTTTCTATTTGGTTCTTAATGGTATTTTGTTCTCTGCCGAAATATTCAATTTTGTCTTTTATTTTCTTGATAACATGATCATTTTATAGTCTAATAGGTTTGATAATAGTCTGTAGTCAAATATGGCTCATACTTGAATCCCTGTAGTCTGTTCCTATTGCCTTTTGTTTTTCTTAGTTTTCTATAAAAACAGTTGTATTATCTCACCTCCTTACCAGGCCTCCTACTTATTGGGCTGTGAACCCAAATATTTCAAGACCATCAAGTTCTGCTCAGCTTCTTAGCCTGTCAGCTGCCTCTTCTGGAATCTGTTGATTTCCCTGGGAGAAAGGATGGCCTCCAATGCCAGGATCACCTCCTTGGTTTCCTTTCTCTCCCAGTTCTCTAGGTTCTATAATTCTTCACTTCCCTTTTCCTGTCTGATTCATTCAAAGAGGCATTTTCTGACCACCTTTTTCTGGTTATCAGTGGAAGGGTTAGTCCTAATGGCATAATCTCCTATTACCAGAAACCTGTATATTTTTATGTATATGAAAACACTCTAGTGATGAGAAGGGACTGAGATTGTGGGACACAAAGCTGAGACTGCCAAGTTTTCTTATTTTGGAATAGAATCAGGGAAGTACAGTATCATGAGAATGAATTATATATTTTAGTTATATTTGTTTGTGTCACAGTAAAAACAACTCCTGTATTTCAGTGACTTATAATAAGAATATTTATTTTTAATTCATATTATAGTTTGGCTCTGGGTTGACTCTGCCTCTGCTCTGTATTTTCTTCATTCTAAAATGCAGAATAAAGAAAAGTACCTACCTGGGATAAGCCCTTTTTTGTGACAGTGTTAGATAGCTTTTAAAACTCCTTGCATGTGCTGTATGTCAGTTTTACTCACATTTTATTGGCCAAAACAAGTCAAGGCCATTCTTTTAGAGTGAAAAACACTTTGAATTACATGGCAATGGGTGGGGGCCATGGGACTTCACAGAGAAAGGCAGCAAGTAATAGCAACAATAACATAATCCACTGCACAGAGGCATATAGTTTCAAGAACAGGAGCAGTCAGAACTTCGAAATTCAGTCACTCTTTAAACGGTGACAACTGAGTGAGTTTAGAATGGATTCATCAGCATTTGACAAAACAATAGTTAAAAAGTCTATCTCTTTAACCAGTATGTAATATACTAGGAGTTGGATGTAGCCCAGGTGACAGGGAACCAGAGAACACCTCTCAGGTTACATAGATCCCTCCAGTGAGTAGACCCTTCCCATTTTCTGAGCCCTTTTGGAACAACAGGAGTGATATTCATGGATAGATTACATCTTGGATATTAACCTAGACCCCTATTCCTACTGCCCCAGGATGTTCACTTTTAGCAGCTGTGGTTGCCTGCCAAGAAGCTCATGGCAGCAGTAGTTTCAGGGAAGTTCTAATTTAATACCTGGGGATCTAGGATCTGCATTTTCACCAGCAGCTAACGATTAGGCCCAATAGCCCATAAAAAGCTCTGATTCGTACCAGAGGGCTGCAGACTTGCTGTGGCCAAACTCTACATAGGACTGAGAGGCCACTGATATGGGGGATGTGCTTGAAACATTCCAACCCACATCACAAAGAATGGTATTCTAATTATATCTATTTAGTGTTAAGAGGAATTGTATTTTGAGGAATGGATCCTTTAAAGTGAAGTTTAGAATACTGATAATATATTTTTAAAAATAATTTTGAGCTTCTAGATACATTTTAAGTGTAATGTAGTTTTTGGTTCCTAACTGTCGAAGATTTCTAAACTGAAGCAATCTGACCTTCTTTTGTTTAGTCTATCCTCCTGTGAATGATAGCCCAGAATCTAGAGCCCTGGATCATTCTGGTTGTTATTCTTAAGATACAGCTTATAGTGGATGCCCTGGGTCACATCTCAGTTCCAGATTTCCAGTCTGCGCGTGTGAGCACTAATCTGTGGACGCTAAAGGCAGGTATGAAACAATGCTGGCGTGTCTGATGGAGCATCTGTTATTGTTGTTTTTCATAGGCTGAGCGTCAGGCTATCAACACAAGAGTCCAAGGTTCGGCAGCTGATATTGTCAAAATAGCCACAGTTAATATTCAGAAGCAATTAGAAACCTTCCACTCAGCCTTCAAATCCCATGGTCATCGGGAGAGTATGCTCCAAAATGACAGAACAGGTTTGTTCATAAATGAGGCCCTTGCTATAACATGGTGAGATTAATTACGTCAGAAAAGAAAAGGGGAAACGATTTATATTTATTTCTCAGCAGTTCTCAAACATTTTGGTTTCATGATGTCTTTACACTCTTAGAAAGGATCCCAAAGAGCTTTTGTTTATGTGTGTTAATTATATCTACTAATATTTACCATATTAGAAATTAAAACTGGGAATTTAAAAACATTTATTAACATTTACAGGTAACAATAATAAACCCACCATGTGTTAACATAAATAACATATTTTTATGAAAATAGCTACATTTTTTTCAGAACAACAAAAAAATTCGTGATGAGTGGTTTTATTTTTTCTGAAAATCTCTTTAATGTCTGGCTTAAGAGATGACAGTTGGAGTCTCTTATATTTTTCTGCGTTCAGTTTGTTGCAATATTACCTGTTCTGTAATCTCTGGAAAATCCTCTGTAGAGGATGATGAATGTCCCAGTTTGTGGGAGACTGATGGTTTCCCAGGATGTGGGACTTTCATCGCTAAAACCAAGATAATTGATCACCTTGTTGTACGCTTATGAAAGAAGGAGACTGAAAAAGGAAAATAACCTTTGGGTGTTATTGGGAAAATAATTTGACTTTGCAGATGCTTTGAAAGAATCTCTGGGATCCTCTTCGATCCTCATACCACACCTTAAGACGATGTTGATTTTCCTGTTCATGACTTTCCATGAACACATGCACACATTCACACTCTTATATTTGTAGAAAGAGGATGTATGGTCAAACTTATTTGGGGAATAACATTGTACTGTGTGCTTTGGAGGATTTAGAAGTAAAAGTTGTCAACCTATGTTTGAATTTTAAATCTGCTAAGGAAAGGAAGATATGATACCTGACTGTGAAATATTTACCTGACTCTTCACAGCAGAATGATGCAGTGTCAAAATGAAGATATAGGTGGTATCACTCTTTAGAGTGAGTGGAAGACAATGTGGGTATGTCATGAGGATGGCTTGATTGTGTCATGTTGAGTTAAAGGCAGTAGTAGGTCAGTGGGATCAAAGGGAGCTCAGCCTGAGGAAGCAGACCACACAGGGAACAGGAGGATCATGGCATTCTGGGTCAGAAGCCAAGTAACCAAGGGAAATCAAGAGGACAAAGGTATAATGATCAGAAAGCAGAAAAACTAGAGCATCCAGACAGCCAATGATGCAAGATAAGTGGGGCCCAATGGGTCAGATCAGATTTTAGCCAAACTGGCAAACAGATGCACAGCCTTTGCAGCCCTGGTATGGAAGCAACTTGCCATGCCTAATCTGCCTTTGTTCTCTTACCCTGTGAGAGCCACCTCTGAGAAAACTTGGGCTGCAGGTAGTGACAGCTAAAGAACTCTCTCTGAGGGAAGCACCAGATATTGAGGGAGACGGTATTTGTGCTGTCCTGAAGAATAAGTATAGGAAATTTGAATGGCAAAAAGGAAGGACTGCTCTGAGAAACGGGCAAACAATGGAAGGCAGATACTCTAAAAGTATTAATGTTTAACCTTATTTTAGTGATCAGAGGGGCATAATCTGTACCACTAGGCCCACTAGTTAGGAAATAGTGACTGTAATAACTATATTATAATAACTATAATACAGTGATTTTTTTAACCGTTTTTGGATTCATGAGTTCTTTTGAGAATCTTCTGAAAAGGTATACATCATCTCCACAGAAAAATATACAGACATAGACCCTTTCATATATCTTGAAGGAATCTGTGTATTTTCTGAAGTCCACATTTGGACCCTAGGTTTAGAATTACTTGTCTAGAGTGTGTGGTCCAACTGGGGAATCACCAATTCTACCATGGTGACACTTCTGGCCAGAAAAAGACATCAAGGAGTGTCAGTCAACTCCATTTACTGATGTCTTTGTTAGACTCCTTATTTCTGGGAGGAGGTAGGTGGAGACTTGAGTTTACCTGATAGGTGGGCTAGGTGGCAACCAGCAATTAGTTATTTTCTTGATAGCTCCAAATTTTGTGTGTTTTAATCTCTTAATTATAATTTCCCAAAATCTCTCTTAAAAAAAAAATACTCCCATAGCACAGTGACATGCTGATCAGTTTTGCTACTTTTCTCATGGGGTAGGATTGTTACCAAAGAGAAAACTGCAAGGGATGTTCTGTCCCATCAGAGGAGGCTTCTTCATCCTTCAACTCCATGATGAACTCTTATATGAAGTGGCAGAAGAGGATGTTGTTCAGGTATTTTTGCAGTGTTCATGTCCATTCTACAGAAAGCTAAGACACTGTAAGTCAGGCTAAGATGCATGAGATTTCTGGAACCCTTCCCTAGCCCCAGGATGGCTATAGAAAAGTAGAATCCTTAAGGGTAGAGAAAGAGCTAAGAGTGCTCAGCTTTAAACTCATTTTAAAAGAAATTCCTGATGCAGGGGTATTTTTGTCTGCGAGAAGTTAGATGAGAATTTGGAGTCTTGCCCTGAGGATTTCAAAGCTCTGAGCATTCTAGTGAACCTGGCAGAGCTTCTGTTTGTTAGGGCAGACTAGTGTGGGATACCTGGCTCTTTTCCAACTTAGAGTTTTAAGCACCATGAGGTAAAGAGCTCCAGTCTGGTTTATCCCCTCAGTGGGTGGGCTGGCAGACAGTTCTTGGATTGGGCAGAGTTTGTTAACCTCTTTTTTTTTTTTTTTTTTTGTAGGTAGCTCAGATTGTCAAGAATGAAATGGAAAGTGCCATAAAACTCTCTGTGAAACTGAAAGTGAAAGTGAAAATAGGTGCCAGCTGGGGAGAGCTGAAGGACTTTGACGTGTGATTGTAGGGAAGCCTGGTGTAGGTACAATCACATGGAAAGAATAGAGATTACCCTTTCACCTACTTCATGAAAACAGAAACCCTCAAGTTTTGATGAACTTATGATAGTAATTTTATAGTGAGAGTTTCAAAACATATATGAGTTTATTTTCTGTAGTATGAAAAACATTTTTGAGGCAAAATATCAAGTTTAATGATTATATTCACTCTCAAAGAGTATCTATGAAATTGCCTTTTATAGTTTACTGTGGCCCTAAACAGTTTCAGAACACATGCTTGAAATAGGTACTTAGCACTTTGGATCTTCATCTGTCTGGTTGAGCATGAAGAAAATGAAACTGCTGTCTCAGGGTCATTTTCATCCCAACCAGGATTCCGACACTGGTGATACAGACCCCTGAAGGAGCCAGAGGCAGATAAGGATTTGGCTTCACATAAACCACCAGGGTTAGGTGTTGTGTGTGATTTTCATCCAGTATCGGTGTAAGACTTTTGAAGTGGTATTTTTAAATAGCACTGGCTAGTAAATTAAGAATTCTGTAAAGTGGTAAGACTTGGTATGGATGTAGTCTGGGAATGGATTTTCATGAATTGCCATTTCTTCTTCCTTTCCCTCTCCCAATTCATGCAATTAATATATTTCCAATACTTAGGTATTATAAAACAAGCTACACCTCTTCAAGAGGTATTCTGATCTTAAGATCAGATATTTATACTGCAGTTTAATATAACACTGCCAGAGAAGGAAAACACCCCCTCATCAGTCCCTCAGTGCCTTTCTCTGTGGCATGGTGAGAATACTCACGCTAAAAGATTGTACTTTATAATCCCAGTCAGAGGTGAATAACTGACCTTTTTTTTTTTTGCTGTTTTAATAAAATTAATTTATGAGAAACTTTATACCAGCAGTTCAGTTTTCAAAATTGTGTTTGGTCTAAGTATCAGAAGCCTGTGTATCCATTTACTTATTCTATAGTTTGCTCAACAGTGTACACATAGGAAGTGTTTATTATATTCTTAATCAGTTATCAAAGAGCTCTTTTATGTTTATTCATCAGAATTTTAAAAGACAGTTGCTTTATAAACAAAGTGTAATACACCATTAGTAGTTGGATATTAGTGCACAAGATCCTCAGATATTTTGGTGCTGGGGGGAAGTGGCAGAAGAAGACAGAGGTAAGAGGGAAGTTATATCATTATTTCTCGAGTTTTTTCCATATTCACCTGTACCACGTTTCTCAGAAGAGTTGCAGTGCTGTTAGTATTCTGGTGGCCTTGAGAATCCAGCACAAGAGAAACCTCAGCCTATTTACATGAGTGTTCTCCAAATATGAGTGCAGACATATAGATCACTTCCACCTCATCTTCTGCAGCCATGGCTCTGCATGTGTGGTTACATGCATTTTCTCATCCTTTTTGACCTTCAGTTGGGCTTAAAACAGGCACTCCTTGCTTTGCATGATTCAGTTATGAAAAAATTCAAGTTACCATGGTTTACTTAAATAACACTAGTGTCCATACAACACAATTCAAATTTCAGTTGGCATGGTATATTAACTTAATAATCGCATAAAGTTCAAACTTCAATGGTAGCTCTTCAGTCTACAAATCACTATGTTAGTAACAGATGCCCTTTGTTGTAGGCAGAATGCACCTCCCCTCCCCAACTGCTCACATCCTAATCCCCAAAACCTGTGAACATTTTCGTCACATGGCAAAAGGAACATTGCTGATGTGATTAAGTTAGAGATCATGAAATGGGGAGATTATCTGGGTGGTTCCAATATGAACACAAGGGTCCTTGTGAGAGGCAGACAGATGATCAGAGTCGGAGGAGGAAATGTGACGATGGAAAGAGTGAGATTGAGGTTTGAAGATGCTGCACTGCTGACTTTAAGGATGGAGGAAGGAGCCATGAGCCAAGGAATGCAGACAGCCTCTAAAAACTGGAAAAGGCAGTGGAATGTACAGCCTCCAGAAGGGACACAGCCCTGGCAGCACCTTGATTTTAGCCCAGTAAGATCATATTGGACTTCTGACCTTCAGAACTGTAAGGTACTAATTTGTGTTTTTGTTTGTTTTTCAGTTTTATTGAGATATAATTGACATACAGCACTGTGTAAGTTTGTGTACAACATAATGACTTACATATATTGTGAAATGATTTCTACTATAAGTTTAGTTAGCATCCATCATCTCATTAGATACAAAAACGTTTTTTTTCCTTGTGATGAGAACTTTTAGGATCTACTCTCTTAGCAACTTTCAAATATACCGTCCAGTAGTGTTAAATATAGTCTTCATTCTGTGCATTACATCCCTATTTTCTATATATAAAATCATGTGATCTGCAAATAGAGACAATTTTCCTTCTTCCTTTCCAATTTAGAAGCTGTTTATTTCTTTTTCTTGGCTGATGTCTAGTATAGGACTTCCAGTACTATTTTTTAAAATTAATTAATTAATTAATTAATTTTTGGCTGTGTTGGGTCTTTGTTGCTGTGCGCGGGCTTTCTCTAGTTGCTACTCTTCATTGTGCTGCGTGGGCTTCTCGTTGCGGTGGCTTCTCTTATTACGGAGCACAGGCTCTAGGTGTGTGGGCTTCAGTAGTTGTGGCATGCAGGCTCAGTAGTTGTGGCATACAGACTCAGTAGTTGTGGCTTGCAGGCTCAGTAGTTGTGGGGCATGGACTTAGTTGCTCTGTGGCATGTGGGATCTTCCTGGACCAGGGCTTTGACCCATGTCCCCTGCATTGGCAGGTGGATTCTTAACCACTGTGCCGCCAAGGAAGCCCCCTTCCAGTACTGTTTTTAACAGGAGTGGTTGAGAGTTGGCACACCTGTCTTATTCCAAATCTTAGAGGAAAAGCTTTTAACCTTTCACCACTGAGCATGATGTTAGCTTTGGGCTTGTCATATGTGGCATTTATTCTGTTGAGGTACATTCCTTCCATACCTAATTTATTAAGAGTTTTTTTATGAATAGATGTTGAATATTGTCACGCTTTTTCTGCATCTATTGAGATGATTGTATGATTTTTTTTTTTTTTTAATGCAGTACGCGGGCCTCTCACTGTTGTGGCCTCTCCCATTGCGGAGCACAGGCTCCGGACACGCAGGCTCAGCGGCCATGGCTCACGGGCCCAGCCGCTCCGTGGCATGTGGGATCTTCCCAGACCGGGGCACGAACCCATGTCCCCTGCATCGGCAGGCGAACTCTCAACCACTGCGCCACCAGGGAAGCCCAATTGTATGATTTTTAATCCTTCATTCTGTTAACATGGTGTATCACACTTATTGATTTGCATATGTTGAAACATCCTTGCATCCCAGGTATAAATTTCAGTTGATAATGCGGTATAATCCCTTTAATGTGCTGTTGAAGTCAGTCTGCTAGTATTTTGTTGAGGATATTTGCATCTGGGTATATCAGTTATATTGGCTTGTAATTTTCTTCTCTTGTAGTGTCCTTTTCTGGCTTTGGTATCAGGGTAATGCTGACCTTATAAAATGAGTTTGGAAGTGTTCCCTTCTCTTTGATTTTTTCCGAAGACTTTGAGAGGGATTGGCATTAATTTTTCTCTAAATGTTTGGTAAAATTCACCAGTGAAGTCATCTGGTTCTGGGCTTTTGTTTGTTGGGAGGTTTCTTTTATTACTGAATCAGTATCCTTACTAGTAATTGCTCTGTCCAAATTTTCATGATTCGGTCTTGGTAGGTTTTATGTTTCTAGTAGTTTTTCCATTTCTTTAGATTACCCAGTTTGTTGGAATATAGTCGTTCATAGTAGCCTCTTATGATCCTTTGTATTTCTGTGGTATCATTTGTAATGTCTCCTCTTTCATTTATAATTTTGTTGATTTGGGTCCTCTTTTTTCCTTGGTTAGTGTAACTGATGATTTGTCAGTTTTATCTTTTTAAAGAACCAATTCTTAGTTTTGTTAATCTTTTCTATTGTTCCTGTTTTCTGTTTCATTTATTTCTGCTCTAATCTTTATTATTTACTTCCTTCTGCTAAATTTGGGCTTAGTTTGCGCTTCCTTTTCTAGTTTCTTGAGCTGTAGAGTTAGGTTGATTATTTGAGATCTTGGGTTTTTTTTCTTTAATTAAAAAATACTTTATTGCTAAAAAATGCTGACCATCATCTGAGCCTTCAGCGAGCTATAATCTTTTTGCAATGGTAATGTCAAAGATCATTGATCACAGATCACCATAACAAATATAATCATAATGAAAAAGTTGGAAATATTGGGAGAATTACCAAAATGTGACACAGAGACACAAAATGAGTAAATGCTATTGGATAAATGGTGTCGATAGACTTGCTTGACACAGGGTTGCCACAAACCTTTAATTTGTAAAATACACAATATTTGTGAGTTTGTCTTGTTTCTTAACGTAGGCATTTTTTGCTGTGAACTTCTTAGAACTGCTTTTACTGCATCTCATACATCTTGATAAATTGTGTTTCCTTTTTCATTTTTCTCAAGCTTCTCTTTTATTTCCCCTTTAATTTCTTCTTTGATCCATTGGTTGTTCAGGAAAGTATTGTTTAATTTCCTTGTAATTGTGAGTTTTCCAGTTTTTCTCCTGTTGCTGATTTCTAGTTTCTATACCATTGTGGTCATAGAAGGTATTTGGTATAATTTCAGTCTTGTTGAATTTGCTAAGACTTGTTTTGTGGCCTAACCTATGATCTATCCTAGAAAATGTTCCATTTGTGCTTGAGAAGTGTGTATATTTTGCTGTTGTTGGATAGAAAGTTCTGTATATGGCGGTTAGAGCCATTTGATCAGTAGTATTGCTCAAATTCGCTCTTCTTTAATGATTCTCTTTTTGGATGAGAATCCATTTTTGAGAGTGGGGTATTAATGTCCCCAACTATATTTGTATTACTGTTTATTTCTCTATTCAGTTCTGTTAGTTTCTGCTAACATATATAGGTGCTGCAATACTGGATGCATAAATATTTACAATTGTTACATCCTCTTGATGAACTGGCCTCTTTAACATTATATAATAATCATTTTTTTTGTCATTTTTACGTTAAAGTCTATTTTGTCTGATGTAAGTCTAGATACCCCCTGCTTTTTTTTTTGGAGGGGGGCAGCGTTTATCATTTGCTCGACGTATCTTTTTCCATCCCTTTGCTGTTAGTCTATGTGTATCTTTAAGGCTAAAGTGAGGGTCATGTAGTGTTCTTTTTTTTTTTTAATCCATTCATGTTTTGATTGGATAATTTAATCCATGAAAGTAATTATTGCACCTGGATGCTTTCTGGTTGGGCAGGACTGGGAGCTACACCGAACAGTGAGTGGAGCTATGATTCTGCTCCCCTGCCTGGATGGGGAGAGTGGAGGGTGAGGGGAGGCAGACCAGGCTCCAGGGTGGGTAGGGGTATTTGTTTGAGGTCCCAAGTCAGGCAGACCTGCACCTTGCTGAGTTCCCTGGTCAGACTGCACCACTGTCTTGGCTATGCTGATGAGCAAAGCCACTAGTTGGGACTACCACCTGGGTGTTGTAAGTAGGACCTGGGTCTGCAAGATCTGAGTGCTGGTTGTTGCAGGCCTCTCACCCCTTCTTCATCGGAATCTGATTCTCAGAGGTCAAGCCCTGCAGATTCCCTTGTTATCCCAAGACCCCAGTGGGACTCCTAAGAAGGGACCCAAAACACTGGAAGAGCTGGATGTCCACTGGGATCTCTTTTCCCACTGGAAGAACTGTAAGTTCAGGGGAGACCCATGCTGTGCTGGCCTGGGGGAGAGGCAGTATGGTCAGCATGTAGCAGCTTCTCTCATCCTTCTAACATGGTCTGTCTCAGTCTCTGTGGTGCAGGGGATGCTTCAGTCTCACCTCACATTCTAGGATTTTCTCAGTGGTGTCTTGTCCATGAATAGTTGTTTGTTGTACTTGTGAGGAGGAGTGAAGTTGGGAATGACCTATGTCACCATCTTGGTGATGTCACCCCTAAATGTGTGTTGTTTTAAGCCAGTAAGTTTGTAGTCATTTGTTATAACAGTAATAGGAAACTAATACACATGGTGAGTTACCAACTGCGTCATTTCTTTCAAAGTCTGTCAATGACTGGTCACTGTACATCTGTCATTTACTTTACATACAGACAATAAAGCATGTAGCAGTGTTGACTCCTGGTCTCCCAGTGTTAAATCCATGTGACATTTTATAAAAATGGTTAACCAGAAGAGGAAATTGGCTAATTAAGATGCACGTGCACCATGAAATGAAAAATGAAATGAAATGAAAAATGACAGCAGTATAAAGTGAACTTCAAATTGGATGTAGAGTTATATAAGAAATAGTTGACTGTGGAAGTATTGACACTGATGCCATTCTAGATACTCTAGATATGCAACTTGAAAAACCTAGAAGGCAAAATTATCAACATAAATGAGGGAAATGGTTGTGACAAAGAGGATGAAGATATCCTAGGGGAAGCGATTCCAGCAAAAATCTTTGTTATTTATTAACCTCCAAATTTACTGTAATTCCAATCAAAGTCTCAACAGGAATTTTTTTTTTTTGAGATAGATAATATACTAAAATTCACCTAGAGAAAAAAACTCAATACCTATTAAACTAAAAAAGATCAATATTAGGACATATTATAAAGATTGTAGTAATTTAACTATTTGATAAGGACCTAGAAATAGACAAATAGATTACTTGGGCAGACTAAAAATTTAGAAAACAGACTTAGGTGTATATGGGAAATGATTTAAATGTCACTTCAAATTAGAGGTGAAAGGATAAGTCATTTAAAAATAGGGGTGTAATGATATGTTTTCCATTTGTCAAAGTATGGAGACTCCAGATGGATTAAAGGCTTAAATATAAAAAATAAAACTTTGAAAGTGAAGGAGATATGAGAGTTTATTATTTTATAGATGTAAAGGCCTTTAAAACAAAGTTCAAAAATCATAAAGCTAAAAGATGATAAAATTTGACTACATTAAAAGAAAAAAATCCTCAATATGAAAAAGTGATGACATCAAGATACTGAACAGCCTAATCCAGGAGAAGGGCATAGATAACCCCAGAGGGATCCATAGCCTAGATGAGACTGAGTTAGCAAGTGAGACCACAGGGCCCTGCCCCAAACAAGAGAGAAAGGCACACATTCACTAAGTGTGCTTCAGCACAAATCAGTGAAAGGTGCTCAAGTGTCTCGAACAGACCTGCCACTGTTACAGAAGGAATCACAGAGGACTCAGAGTGAAGCACAAGGACCAGGACCCTTCTTCCTTTACACCGAGGTCATGTAAGCCTTCCTCTAAACCCAGAAACCAGTCATCTTTAGGAAGACTCAAAAATAAGGAAAAAGCAGTTATAAAAAATAACTAATTTCCAGAGTTATACTAAAAATCAATAATAGATAACCTGTGTTAAAGAGTCTGACTCCATCTCTTGATGTTTGTTGACAAGTTTCAAGCCTCACCCCCTCTTTTCCCCTCCAGCCCCATGTCTCGGTGAACTGAGAAGAAAGCCCGAGTGCTCCCCTCTTTCCAGTGCAGCCTCTCTCTGCAAACTCTGGTCCCACTCCCAACCACAATAAAAACCCTGAGCCAGTCTCTTTACCTGTGCTCTCAAGCCATTTTAGACCACTTTGAGTGCTACCCTCCTCTCCCCAGAAAGCCTCTTTATGTCAATAGTAAATCTTTTTTGTGTCCTCCTAGGGTGTGTGTATGTGTCATTAGTCTTAATATCCAAACCAAATTTTGGGTAGGGTGTCTAGTTACTTCTGTAGGATTACCACAACAGAACTATTAAGAGAACATAATAAAAAATTATGAACAGACAGGTCACAAAAGAGGGGGTAAGAACGTAAACATAAAAAGGTGTTCAGTTTCACTAATCAGGAATAATAAAAACAAGATGCCATTTTCACCTTTCAGATTGAGAAAAAATTAATATTGAGAATGGGCAAAGATGTAGGGCAACAGTAGTTCTCATATACTGGTGAAGAATAGTTTAATTGGCAACATCTATTTAAGAGGTTTAAACCAGCACACCCTTTGACTGAATTCCACAGTATCTTCCCTGGAGAAACACTTGCAGATATGCTAAATGCATGTGCAACAATGTTCACTGCAGTCTTGTTTGTAATATTGAGGGATTGGGAAATATCTAAATGTTTACTAGTAGAGTAATAGTAACAAAGTATGCTTTATTGACACCATGCAATAATATAAGTAAGTTAAAAAGAATGATTGATGTTTGAAGTACTGACCTGGAAAGGTATCTCAGACACAGTATTTGAATAAGCAAGTTGCAGCAGGGAAAAATGTTCGGAAGGAAACAAACCAATAACTAGTACAGATAAGGAGGTGACCAAGGGAAATTGCACTTTTATCTTGTCTAAATTTATTATTTGGTCACTACAAATATGTATTCATGTATTACATGTGTAATTAAAACACATTTTTGAAAGAAAAATTTTAAATAATGTTTGGATTCCCAAACCAGCTCAGACCTGCTCTTTAATCCATAAAGCAGCTGTTCATTTGCTGTGAAAGGTAGAAGACAATGTTTTTGAAATGCAAGTAAATCAACAAAATTGAAAGTATTTTTATTTATTTATTTAGTATTTTTTATTTTTATAATTTTATTTTGAAATAATTTCAAACCTGAATAAAAGTTTCAAGAAGAGCACAAACATTCCCACTTAAGTGGGAAACCACACTTAAGTTTTGTGATTTGGGCCAATTATGTCTTATATAGCAAATCGGTCCAATTCCAGATCATGTGTTGCACCCACTTGTCACGTCTCCTTAAATATGGAACATCCATCTTTCCTCTACTTTCATGACCTTGGAAAGTTGGAATACAAGGTAGTCATTTTACAGAATGTCTCTCAGTTTGGTTTTATCCAATATTTCCATATCGTTCATTTTTGTCAGAATTATCACAGAGGTGATGCTGTGTTCTTTTCATTACATGCTGTCAGATGGCACGTGATTGTTCCCCTACTGGTGATGGTAACATTGATCACCTGATTAAAATATTGTCTGCCGGGTTTCTCCAGTGTAAAATTATTTACATATATTGTGTGTGTGTGTGTGTGTATGGTGATTAGTAAGTACTTTTTGTGAAGATACTTTGAGACAATGTAAATATCCTATTCCTCTATCCCACGTTAACTCGCTAGTTTTAGCATCCACTGGTATTTGTTGTCCATATTATCACTACAGTGGTTGCCAAAGAGAAATTTGAAAATTCCATCCATATTTATTAGTTGACATTCTGCAGTAAAGAAGAGCTTTCTCTTTTCCTAATTAATCAATTAATGTCAATGTGGACTCATGAGTTCCTATTTTATTCAATTCCTATCATTACTTTTTGATACAAATTATCCCTGATTTGGCCTGTATATTCCTTTTCAAGCTGCCTTCTGTGTCCTTTTGACACAACCCCATGATTCTTTGAATATTTTCTGGCACAAAAACATGCTTCACCCTTGAAATCAGCTATTTCTTCAAGGAGCCCCAGTTGCTTTTAACAGAGAATAGTGTTTAGAAATAAAAATCTAGGCACTAGGTATGCTCCTTTTTCCTCGGGTGGTGTTCCCAGTCCTCTCGGTGTTCGGACTTAGGATATGCATGTGTACAACACACGCACACACTTTGTTACATCATATATATGTGTGTGTATGTGTATATATAAAACTCATACTGACAGTTCAAATTCTAGTCCAGTGCTACAGAGATTATTCTCACTTTCCCTTTTACTTGTTCTTCTCCATCAGTGAGAAACCTGCCTCTTGCCTCCTCAGTGTATTCACCCAATTGCTCAGTCCCTAATCTCCTGACCTGCTGGGCTGGCTTCTGCCCTGTTCCACCGCCTCCCTCACACAGGCACCACTACTGACCACCTGAGGGCTGACCCTGCCCTTCGCTCCAGCTCTGTCCTCCTGTGGGCTGTCCCTCTCACCCTGCTCCAGTGCAGTCCCTACATGGGGCTGTGGTCAGAACTTGCTCAGGTTGGTTGACTTTTGGACTGAATGAATGGACAAAGAAAAGAGGGAGGGAGAGAAGGAAGGAAAAATGTCAAATCAGTATTTTAAACACTGAATTACATATACGTGAAGCCTGAGTGATTGTAATTCAAAGAGGGTGAGGAAGTAAATTGATCCTTTTGAGAAAATTCCGAAGGGGAGACTGGGTATTTGGATTTTTAAAGAGTCTATCTTAATAGTTTTAACTTTAAATCAGAAAACATTCTTTAGCCTAGGGTTGGTTCGGTTTTTTCCTCATTTTTATATAGACCGAAACTAGGAGGGAAATGGTGGTGGTGGGAAATTTTTTCTGAAATACTTAGACAGCATTTGGAAGAGTAAGAGTAGTTGGCCGAGGCCACAGTGGAGGTAAATATAAAGAAAGTGCATGAAGAGGAATTAACCATGCAGCTGAAAGCCAGAGGAGCAGAAGAGTGCAGGCTTTCTGGGGGACTTTTGGAGGTGCTGGTTAATGTATGTTCATAATAACCAGTAGGTGGTGCTGTAAGCCCATAATAGCTTATTTTTTTTTTGCCTGCATTGGATTAAAGTCTGAACTTTACAGAAGTGAGGAAGTAGGTATGAATGTTGAATTTGTAAGTATATCTTATTTATTTCTACCATTTTAGATTAATAAACTAGTAAACTCTTTCAGTTTGGGGAACTTGTGTTCAGTTTTTTTTTTTTACCCTTTTCTCTATTTTAGTTCAAATACATATGCTTTACATCGCTCCCCCACCCACCTCCCCTTTTTAAAACAATTTTAGTTTGCAAAACCATAGTTCACACTGTTGCAAATGAGGGTCTTACCTCTGTCCACATTTAATCTTGGCGACAGTCATTAGTGGTGTATGACATAACATAAGAGAGCATCTATGTACAAACATATACAATTTTATTGATATCTCTACAGACTACAAGAATTGTAAGTATAGTCACAATTGCTGAGTGCAACAGAAAAATAGTAATTTGTCATTTTCTGAAAAGATGCAAAAATTCTTAAGATGAAAGAAAGATACATCAATGATATCATCTGTTTCTTATTTCCTAGAATAAAACATCACATAATTAAGTACTAAAAATTATAGGTTATTAGAGATTTTGATCCTGTGCACACTTGTCCATAACTACCACCTAGTTTATTTTCTGGCTTTGCAGTTGAGAAGGATGGGCCAATACCAGAGGGGAGCAGTGTGAGAGGAGAGAACTCTTCTGTTTTCTCATTGACTAGTATTGCGTTGGATAGGCGGACTCTCCCGTTTTTGAAGGTGAAATCACTCTTTCAGGGCACTGGAGGCCACACAGTCAGCTGCAGGCATTCTTCTCCCTTTAAACACGTGTCCAGTAACTAAGAAAATAAATCCAAACTCCTTTGCCCTGAGAGCAAAGACAAAAATCAAAAAGGGAGAGTTGCTCTCCTTTCTTGCTAAGATCAAATCCAATAAAATATAGCTATGGCAGAACCAGGTACCTGGTACCTATGTCTCCTCCAAATGAAGAATGAGTAATAAATTTGGACCTGATTTGGTAAATGATTGTTTTGAGAATTTCTACTATCCAACTATTGAGAATTAGTTTTCCACTTCACGTTGCATGGTATTAAATTTCTTATGATATCTTTGGTGTCTGGTGATGTCACATGTATAAGGCAATCGAAACCTAGATGTTTGAATTGGAATAATTAGTGGCCAGTCATATAGGAGAAAATCACAAAGACAGAGATGTTAAGAATTAATGGGGCACTGCCTGGTCAGAAATTTTTACAGAACATTTGTTTTGGGTTGCGACACAGAATAAATATCAATCTGGCCAATATCTCCAATATCTTGTTTTCCTTGACCCCTCAGAAGTGGGGCTTAGACGCCAGTCAGGGTAGACAAATATATCTTCCTTAGTAGTAGTTATCAACCTTGGCTGGACATTGGAACTATCTTGGAGGCTTTCAAAAACACTGATGTTTGGTTCCCACTCTGAAAGATTTTGGTGTAACTGGGAATTTTAGAAGCGCCTTAGGTGATGCTTATGCACAGCCAAAGTTGAGAATCACTTCTCTACATAAATGTATAAATAGACCAACTGTGCCTCGGTTCCTCATCAAAGCTTCTTATGCTTCACTCTGGCTCCCATGTCCCTTTTTACCCCAGCCCGCTTGTACCAAATTGCACTTCCTCTTCTTTCCTAAGTCAGACCTTTCCTATTTTGAATTTTGTCCTTTCAGGGCTATGTTGTCTGCACATATACACAATAAACTTCTACAGCCATGCTCCCTGGAACGGTGGAATCCAAATACATGACTTACTGGCAAGTATTTCTGGCCCCTGGAGCAGTGTGTCTGTGAAACAGTAACGTCACAAGTGGGGTTGGGGCTACAGAGGACATAGGTGAAGAAGCTGCAAAGGCTACCACTTTTTTCCTGATGCAAAGGGCAGGCCTCGCAGAAACATCTGACTCTTGGCATTGCCCTCTCAGAACAAAAGTGGTCAAGTTACAATGCCTTCCCATGGAGACAGGCTATAATCACACAGATACTCCTGGGTTGTCCCAATGACCCTAAACCAATGAGAGGGCTTTTAGCTTACTCTTCTAAATATGCTTCATTTTTCCCTTCTGCCAAACATTTTAAAACCAAGTATCTCAAAGAGCTAATCTTAATCTTCTTCAACCAACCTTGGGCATAATCTTTATTTTCCTTTTCCTTCCTCAAAGCCATGGTGATCCCTTAATGCAGATAACAGACACATGGTTCACATTTTAAAAAAGGACTCCAACAGTAAACTTTTTCCTTTACAATCCCTTAAGATCTTTGAGTACTAGAGACCTGGATTCTGATTTATTAACTGGAGAATCATTCAAATGCTATATGAAAGATTTGAAACATTATCTTTATGACTGAATTATCAGAAAACATCTCACTCAGTTCTGTCACCATCCTTCCAAAGTTAGTCAGATAATGGCCATGATGATGACGGGCACTAAGTCTGGGTCTCAATGAAGTGTAGAAAGCAGAGCTGGCAGTACTGCTTTTGCAGTGGATTAAAATAAATGATAAATCAATCATCCATCCTTCCAAACTCCAAGGTTAATGGATGATTTCTTGGTAGGGATTATTGCTCGCATATTAGAACCAGGAAAAAAAATACCTCTAGCTCCATGATGAATTATAATGCTAAAGGCCCATTTTCTCCTGGGACACTAAGAAGGGGTTATCTCTTCAGGGAATCATAATGAGATGGTCAACTTGTAGAGAGACTGTGGTTTGCAAGCCTTATCTTCTGATGTCACCTTAAGCAGACAAAATGTAATTTTGATGACAACTAAGGCTCAGAGTCATTTTCTCTATCATTGTTCAAGTTACTAGGAGTATTTTTCTTATGTTCCAAGATAGAGGCAAGACATTTAAATAGTAGAGAAGAGAGATGTAAAGTATTACATGGATCAACAGTACTCGTTTTCCAAAGATGATGATGATGGTAAGATGGTGGTGTGTGTGTGTGTGTGTGTGTGTGCGCGCACGCGCATGCTAAGGTCAGTGCAACAGAACAGAAATGTTCAAAGAGAAAAATCACGTCCATATTAGATTCTTGTTATTGCTATCTCTGAATTAGAAAAATAATTTTGATACAGTAAAACCTCATTAATTTGTATTCCACTAATCAGGAGTTTGTGGGATGAAGTTACCCTTACATTAAGAAAGGGTTTATAAAAACAATATTGAAAGACGAAAAGAACCTATTCTTTTCAAGCATTTCAGAAGCACCTTACTTCCAATTGACGTGCCAATTATAAACTTTTGATCTATTCATTAAAGCCAGTTTTAAGCACTTCTGTGAAATGCTATTTTGTCCTTTCTGGTATTTTTTCTGTATGCTTTAAAATATTCTGTAATTGTTATCTTTCAGTGATTCATGTAAGCTTTCCCCAAAATAGCATTTTATTGCATATGAACCACACATGTAATTTTGGGTATAATAATTTGTTACTGTGTACTAACGATGTTTAATTTTATATAATTTGTTACTGTGTACTAACGATGTTTAATTTTATACAAGACATATTACATATTCACACTTAATCTGTCTCCAAATGATGTAGAACAGTGGCTCTCAACTGGGGGTAATTTTGTCAATAGCTGGAGACATTTTTGATTGTCATTTTGGGGCGGATGGGAGTGGGGGTCGCTACTGGCATCTAGTGGAGAGAGGCCAGGGGTGCTGCTAGACATCTGCAGTGCAAAGGACAGTGCCACATAACAAAGAATTTCCTGTTAACAGTGCCATTGTTGAGAAACCCTGATATAGAACAAGTTAAGTCACATCCTATTGGGGCTTTAGAGATAGTCATTGAATTTAATGCCACTGTGGGCTTTATTTCATTGCTTCTAAAATAAACCAATATGTTACTCTTAGTTTTTTTTTAAGTATAGAAATGATAAAGTATTTGTTCAGAAAATCAGAAAACTGGGTCCTTGAAACTGATGGTACAAATAGTGCAGTGCAATTTGCCTACCAGTGTTTTCCAAATCCTGGTCTCAAGTTTCTTCAGTATTTTTACTATATAATTTTATGTATCATGTTTGTATTTCAAAGTCAGGTTCTGTTACCCTAAGGCTGTTCACAGGAGTCTGGAGAGATTCCTAGAGAGGCTTTTTTGAGAAATCAGGAGAATTCAAGGACTCTGAGAAGTGCTATCCTGGTATACATTTTCTGACTCTTTCCCCCATCTCTTTTCAAAGATTACTCTTCTCAAAGATTAATTTGTTCTTCTCAAAATTACTGAGAACATTTGAAAGAAGTGCCACTTTAAACAAATTCACTAAAAATTTAAAAACTAAAAAAACAAGCAGAAATACTATTTTTGGCTACTCAAATAGCCTGGACTTCAGGAAAATACTGAATTCTTAAGAAACACAATGTGAGTCTGATAAGACCTTGATTAATCAAAATTCAATGAGCCGAACCCATTAATTTTCTTTAAAAAGATTCTTTTTGAAAGAACAACATACATATTATAGGATGGGTCCCAGAATCTGCATATGTTCATTTCCTAAGACTTTTGACTTCCAGAATCATATTAAATGATGGTAGCAGACATCTTTATTTTGTTTGCCTCTACCAGCTCTCTGTTGAGTTATAATAGATAATCTTTTATCATGTTAAGGATATTCTTTATTCCTTTTTTTTTTTTTAGATGTTGGGGGTAGGAGTTTATTAATTAATTAATTTATTTTTGCTGTGTTAGGTCTTCGTTTCTGTGCGAGGGCTTTCTCTAGTTGTGGCAAGCAGGGGCCACTCCTCATCGCGGTACGCGGGCCTCTCACTATTGCGGCCTCTCTTGTTGCGGAGCACAGGCTCCAGACGCGCAGGCTCAGCAGTTGTGGCTCACAGGCCTAGTTGCTCCATGGCATGTGGGATCTTCCCAGACCAGGGCTCGAACCCGTGTCCCCTGCATTAGCAGGCAGATTCTCAACCACTGCGCCACCAGGGAAGCCTCTTCATTCCATTTTTAAAAGAGCTTTTAATAAGGAATAGGTATTTGGTATCTGTTGACATAATCCTGTGGCTTATGTTATTTAGCCTGTTGAGTGACAAAATTTCTGTTGTCCATAATGGTGACTAAAGCCAAGATAGCAAAAACACCACCACTTTATAACAATTTTCAATAGTAAGTATTGAACCAAAAAGTAATTTCTAATGAAAGTCCTTGTTAATCAGAAATGTCAGAATCCCTTTCCTAAAACATTAACTGAGGTTTTACTGAATCAGACTAAAGAGAATGACCAGTTTGGTCTGTGAGTGTCAGGCTGCAAGAGCACCTTTGAATTGAAGACCCCACTGGGATTGAACAGTAATATACTGTGTAATTGGCAGACAAGGATACAAATGGATCATTAAAAATATATCACTTTAGAACCTGAAACCAGAGTGAGTGAAATCAGTTCTCAAAGCTAACTACATTGTTCCTGTAAGTCTAGTTTCCCCAAACCTATTGTCAACTCCCCTGCAGAGTATAAGCCAGGCTGAAAAAATGCTTCGAGGTGACCCAACCCTGCACGGTTTGTGACTAAAAATAGCAACTTGAAAAAAAAAAAAAATAGCAACTTGTTCTGAAGGTGATAGAAATGGATATAATTGTGTTAGGAATAATTTACTGTACTGGCAATATTTGATTATGACCAAGAACTGTGAATAATGTAAAATATTATGGAGAGAGAAGAATGTTAATCAGACTCTTGCCATAAGAATTCAATAATGTCCTAGTATAATGAAAGTTATAGATGAAAAGAAAAGTCTGGTTTTGTTTGTTTTTTCAGTTGGGTATTGCAAATGTACTTGAAATGCACTGATATCTTCTAACACAGATTTTTTTAAATTGTCAGGTGTGGTCCAATTTATAAAAATAGTTTACCATAAATCTTTTTTTCTTCTGTCACAACATGCTTTTTTTTTTCTTTTCCTCTTAAGATGTTAATTTATCATGCAAAAATTTTTTTCATTAAGTGCATTAATGGTTTTTGTTTGTACAGGATTTTTTCAAATCAGGACTCCCCGTAGTTCCTAAATGTAAATCCTTAGCAAACGACATGCCAAGATGATAGCTCCATTCCACGTGGGAAGAGGCAAATTCAGCCATATCTTGGGGTTTTAACCAGGGTTCCAGCCTTTGGGTTGTACAGTGTCTCTGATAAGTCTCCCTTATGATAACTTCAGATGGACTGTAATGGAACATTTTGTGGAAGAAACTGTCTTCTAGCAGTTGAATAGTGATGCCGGGAATAAATTTGGTTTCCCTGAATAATGGTTTCTCAAAGCAGTCATAGCTTCTTTAGAAGATTAGAATTGGTACCATTTCTTATCCTTATATTTCAGCATTAACTGCAAAGAAAAAATAGTCACCATAAGATTGTTAAAAAATTATTTAAAAGTGCTAATCAAAGCAAGCTCATATTGAGCTAATCATGCATATCAAAATCTCAAAACTTACAAGACTTCCTTTATTTTTTGAAATAAAGTGCATATAGAAAGACTTTTTAAAAAACCAATCAAGCTCTAAAGATTTGCCTGATAGGAAATGATTTTTAATGATTGAGACAAAAAGGGGTGTGTGGATCCCAGCCTCTACTGCCCCCTCACACCTTGTTGGGGGAGATCATGTAACCAACCTAAGTACCCTTTTAGCAGCTGATGCACAATATAGACCCAGTGTACCAGAACCAGTGGATAATCTTCTTTTAAGTCATCCTCTAAGGTAAAGAAGTATCAATATAGTATTAAAAAAACATTTTTTTCTCCCCAATATGAGGGGAGTTATAATACTTATAATGAGATCCCAGTTACCTTGGCTCTCACACAGGATTACTTTCAGTGACATCTCTGTTTAGGCCTTCTTTTGCAGGACCTAAATGTTTAAAGTTATTACTGTATGAAGATGCCTTTATTTACTAGGCAGTTTACCTCATGTGCATGTTTGGAAAATGCTTCTGCACTGGTCATCATGCCTGCAGTTTTTTCTTCCAGCTCTCCTAGCCTCTGTCCTCTCTCATCAAGTGCGATCCGTGCACGAGTCAGCTCTCCCATCACCCCTCCGGCAGCACCTTTCATCCCTTCTATACCACCTGGTCCAGGAATGTGCTGTGCGAGGCTGCGTGATGCTTTTCCTGCTGAAGCTTCCCCAACTGGGAGTTCAAGCCATAGCAATTTAAAACATTCTGTCAGTAATTCAAGTAATTATAGTCAAGTTTATCACCAAAGTACTTACATTGAATTCTACTGTCATAATTCTCATGAAGAGACATATTTGTTCCTATCATAGATCTGTATTTGCAGATGTTAGCATTTACCAAAGAAAAATGCCCACGAAAGAGACTGAGAGAGATATTGGTACCATATGCCTTATTGTGTGTGTGTGTGGGGGGTGTTCCATACAATACGGCATAATTGCATTTCTTTTTTTTTTTTTTTTTTTGCGGTACACGGGCTTCCCACTGCCGTGGCCTCTCCCCTTGCGGAGCACAGGCTCCGGACGCACAGGCCCAGCGGCCATGGCTCACGGGCCCAGCCACTCCGTGGCATGTGGGATCCCCCCGGACCGGGGCACGAACCTGTGTCTCCTGCACCGGCAGGCGGACTCTCAACCACTGCGCCACCAGGGAAGCCCAATTGCATTTCTTGACATTGCTGAATTGGGATGCTCACAATTTTATTGTGACCTCATATTTAACCCATATTAGTGTCTGCTCCAATCTCAGGCCTGATCATTTATTTAAATTTCTGCCCAAGTTGGCATTCCAACCTTCTGTATTCATCTTGCTGTCAGTCTTTGTAGGCCTCAGTTGTCGTTTTTTCAAAAATCTCTGTGTGTGTGTATGTAAATACTAGAGAATGGGGTGTATGCATGATGGGCATTAATAAACATTTGTAGGAACTTTATTACTTTATAAAAGACTAAAAATTTCCCCATCATTTACAAAGCGCATTTTCACTTAATTTTAATGAAGTAACTTTTAAATATTGAAAAACAGCTATCTTAGTAAAAATTTAGTGAGAATTCCCAAGGATATAACATTAGGAATGGAATCCAGATCAATTTTTAAAAAATAAGAGGCTTATTGAGATAAAATTCACATATCATAAAATTCACCACCACCCCTTTTTTTTTTTAATTTTTGGCCATGCTGCACAGCTTGCGGGATCTTGGTTTCCAGAACAGCAATCGAACTCCTGGCCCCGGCAGTGAAAGCTCCAAATCCTAACCACTGGACTGCCAGGGGATTCCCAAAACTCACCCTTTTTAAGTGTACAATTCAGTGGTATTTAGCATATTCACAGATTTGTGCAACTATCACCACTGTCTAATTTTAGAACATTTTCATCACCCCAAAAAGAAAACTCTGTACCTATTAGCAGTCCCTTTCTAGTCCCTCCTTGCCTCAGTCCCTGGCAACTATTAATTTACTTTCTGTCTCTATGGATTTGTCTATTCAGAACATTTTGTATAAAAGGAATCATACAATATGTGGCCATTTTTGTCTTCCTTCTTTAATTTAGCATGATGTTTTCAAGGTTCATCCATGTTGTAGTATGTATCAAATGTCATTCCCTTTTATGGCTGAATACTATTCCATTGTATGGAGGTACCTAGATCTTTTGCATAGTTAAAAATTCAAGAAAAAAGGAGTTTGATCTGTAAGACCAAATGGTGGGTGAGATATTCTGGAAAATGTATTCTTAATTTATCTCTGAAAATGTTCCCTAGTATCTTTCTACTGCATTTTGATTATTGTTCATCAGAGTTTCGCAGGTAGATTTTTTTAAAGTAATTTATTCTGTACCATTGGTAAACCTTGAATTCTGAATAAATAATCTGTTTCCTAGAAGTAAAGGCAGGCAGATTCAAAAACATTTTTTCAGATTTTAGTAATCAAATGTCTTCACCCTGCCTTGCAGGTATGATCTACCTGCAAATGACACATTTATTAGCTTACTCATTTTTTGTATGAATTGCATGTACTATGAATTGCATGTACTATTAGAATTGCATCTAATATAAAGTGACCAATTTTATTCATGTTTGGTAAACAAATAGTTTTCATGGTATAGAAGCAAAACGCTAGTCTAGAAATAGGTCTTCTGTTACTCACAGAGCTCTTCTCGGTCAAATGTTTGTCCACTTCCACCAAACAGTCCTTTGAGAAAGCCTCTGTTTTGAGCTTCTGGTGTCTCTATGGGAGTAAACAAATCTCCTAGCATGTCCTATATCAGATCAAAAGAAAACAGCATTAGACTAAGAGTAAAGTAACAGATCAAAAGATAACATGGTGGCAGGTTAGAGCATGTCATGAAAAGGCAGTCTGTTTTCCATATATTTTCCTGGTGATTTTTGCTTTGCTCCCAGTTCTCTCTGGCCTTTCTTTCTCCATCTTCCTTCCTTTCCCTTCCCTTCTCCAAGAACTGACATCCTAAAATTTTCACTTTTCTGCCCTCTTCGTTTCTTCCTTCTACAATTAGAAAGCATGGGAAGCTAATATTCACCCTAGGATTAATTTACACTTGATCAGTGACTGCCAATCTAGACTTCTGATTCTTTTTCAATTACCATAGCGTTTTTCCTGTCCTAGTTCCCTTTCTGGAACCAAGCATGGACTGCCCTATGAAATGGGAAGCCTTTGGTGGTGTGTAGAGAAAGGCTGGATTTATTTTTATATCATGTACAAAATAATGAAGTAGCTCAAGATAATTTAAATGAGTCAAAGTAGGTAGCTACTGCATGGTGAGGTAAAATTGTTCTTAATATTTGATGTAATTTAGAATGACTGGGGAGATATCTTGTTAGAAACACAGATGCACTGGCTTTATTCCACATGCGCTAAATCAAAATTTGCATAGATGTGTTCTGGTTATCTGTATTTTTAACTTGCTCTAACTTTTCCTAACTTTTAACTTGCCCTAAAAAGTTTTAACTTGCTTTGGTCTTTCTAAAGCAGACCAAAATTTGAGAACCATTGGTTTGGAGGAAGGAACTTCCACCCAAAGTCAGACCGTTGACCTAATATCAGTTTGTCTGTGAACTTGCAGCATGACCGTCATCATCATCCCCTTTCACCTCTACTCCCCAGACCTGTGCTCTTCCTCCGAATCCCTTCTCTTTGGAAATGGCTGCACCATCTACTTAGTTCCCCAACCCAGAAATACAGGAATAAGTATTAATTCCTTCCTTTCCTTCACTCCTACATCTAATAACCTTCCAATCTGACTGGTTACACTTTATAGCCATTGAATCTGCTAACTTTTCTCTCTCCTCACTGTTGGCTGCCTTATTTCAAACCACTATTATTTTTGGCCTTAATTATTTTAAAAAGCCTCCAAATTTTTCTCCCTACTTTTAGTCTTAATTCCACAAAACTAATTGCCATACTGCAACCAGAATATTAGCTTTAATAAACAAATTTGTTAAACCTTTTCAATGACTTGCTATTGCCTTGGGGATAAATGCCAGATTCCTTAAGGAGCTTACAAGGTGTTCCAAGCTCTGTTCTTGACTAACTCTCCAGCATCAACCCTTCACTCTCTCCACTTCCCAACTCAGCACTTTGTTGGAAGTTGCCTGAACCCTGGGGCTGTCGCATGCCTCTGCTCTGTCAAGAATATTATTACCTTTTCCATCTCCAGCCATCCATTCCTATGGATAACTCCTATTCATCCTTCACAACCTTTTTCTAACTACCCCTTCCCTTTTGTTCCATCAACCCAGGTGCCCCTCTCACATGTCTCCCCAGCACCGCCACAGCCATATAACAGCATTTTCCAGAGTATTGTGGTTGTCTGTTTACTTATCTCTCCCTCCACCCTAACAGGTAGGGACTTGTATCTTGTTTATGATTGTGTTCCTAGAGCCCAGCCAAGTACCAGGCATATAAAAAACTCTAAGTATTTGTTGAATAACATTTATTATTATTTATTTTTAAAGCTTATTATGTTCCAGGCACTGTGCTCAGTGCTTTATATGAATTCTTTCTTAATTCTCACAGCAGTGCTTCAAGGTAGTAGATTAAGTAAAATGGCCAAAGTTATATAAGTGAGCAAAATGCAACTTAAATAGTTCAGAGCTTATACTCTGAACCTCTATATTGTAATGAATGGGTTTTAGTTTTCTTATTTCTAAAATAAGGAGGAGAAACCAATTAAATCCCTAAGATGCCTTTTAACATTTTGTGACCACATTTACTTATCCAAGGTTAGATAGGCTTTTATATTTGTTTCTAGGTTCTGCTTACCGCTATGATCAAAGACAAATGCCCAATTCTAACCTACAGGATATGTATTTATTTTGTATGGCTCTTAATCACAATTAAGATTTCTTTAAAAAAATTTCATTAACTCCCTGAATTGTATGCAGAATTTTTGTGTGTACATACATATTCCCCACCCTGGAGGAAGATTTTCATAATCTTTCAGAGGATTCTCCATAGGCAAAAAAACCAATAAAACACACAAAACAACCATTGATATGTATGATCACATTCTTCGCACATCCCGTTTTTTCTTTTTTTTCTGTGTATATCTGGAACCACACTAGAACTTGGTAGCATCACAATGATGAACATATATTCAAAACATGTTCTAGGGCAGGCATATTTATTGTCTGGCTCAATAATATTTTAGCTTTTAGACATCTTTCTAACTTTTTCTCTTTTTACAACTGTGTCCGATGTTTATTCATAAATATGCCTGACCTACCTGTAGATTATCACACATCTCTTGGCTGTATGTTAACCGCTGAATTTCAGTAGGAGAGACAAGGTATAATGCCTGTCCTTCATTGGTAAAACAAAACGTCCGTGCTATCCTCATGTCTGTCAGTGGCAAATAATTAACATCCAACATTGGGCGAAGACTAGGTAGGCTGAATGGAAAAAAACAAATCCACATTTCATTTTCAAGTTGTTAGAAGCTTTTAATTTCTTCGTATAAAATGTGCAGATCCTTACATAAAACAATACTTTTTATACCACTACTTTACGGTTGTTTCTTTATCCTCTTGAATTTTCAATGGTAGTAAACTAGACTTTCACATAAAATCATATTCACATAAAATTAATGGGCACAGTTCTTCTATCTTAATCCACACAGATACTTAGCAAATGTCCTTGAAGGATGGATTAAACGCAGTGGCCAGCAATTTCAAAATGCTTTTTGGAGCATTTCACAGGTTCCTACAGTACAGTTATAATCTTTGATTATGGCAGAAACACCACAGCTAGAAAGTGGCTGCCTGCATACTTGGTCTATTGTCTCTTTTTAAGGCAGAACTCCTGGGTCTGAGGAGGTTATACACTGATGAAGTGGGTCTTGTTCACTGTGCCTGGGAATGGAGTGGCTTTGCTCCCCATTCCTTTACTTCCTCTATACACAGAAAATGAAAATCACCTATGACTTAGGGCACCTGCACTGAAGAGATGATTAATAAACAAACATGGCTGGGGGCTGTAACAGGATTAGTTACAAATAATAGATCAAAATTTGCACATCCAAGCTAATACCACATCTCAAGTGTCTTACTGATTGGCTCTCTGCTTATCCTAATGTTGTAGTCAAATGATTCTGCTTACATATTTATAAAAATGTACTTTTGGATACTGTCACTGGAGCCAGATTTACAAACTACTAAAGAAAACCAATCTCAATGCTTTTAAAGCACATCTCTAATGCCAAAAAGAGAAAAATAAACTTGTAGTTAAATCTCAAGCTTTGAAATCATTCTACTAATTGTAGTGTGCACAATGATTTTAAATTAACCCAGATCATAAAACCAGCACCTTGAAAAAAAAGTACTTATTTCTCTTATCAAAGTAGTTTGTAATTACAACTTAAGCCCTAGAATCTTACCATATAAAATGGGACCTGAAATCTGTGCTACAGGAATAAGTTTTTCATGAGCTCCTAGCGCTGTGCTGTCCAATATGGTAGCCACTAGCCACATGTGGCTATTGAGCAGTTGATATATGGCTTGTCTGATTCGAGATATTCTGTAAGTGTAAATTATATACTGAATTTCAAAGATTTAGTATGAAAAAAGTATATTAAAAATACATGTGATGGCGTTTGAAGTAACAAAGATCCTTAGGATATGAGTCCAAAACAAACCCAGTTAAACAGACTTCCATTCATTCAGAATAATGGGCTGTGGTGGGGAAGAGGTTCCTATGGACTTTCCTGGTAAGTTGTGTTGTCTATGTAGCATAATAAAAGTAAGCCAACAAAATACAACAGGTGTAATCACTTTTGGTAGGAAAAGGAAAGAGTTAAGTCAATTGCTAAGGTCTAGGAAACAAGTACTCTTAAAGATGAAAAAAAAAAGTTTTTTTCTGTGCAAGGACATTTTTATAAGGAAATAGTGTCAGGTAACTAAAGATGGTTCCCACTAAAAATGGCTCTCTCAGCCCAATTTGAGAACTTTATACATAGATAAGCCTCTTGCATCTCTCTCTACTCTTTTCTAGGTCTGGGTACATTGGCACATGAGCAATCATACCTACCTAGCAACTATCTGAAAACTAGGACTTGAGGAGATTGGGCTCAGTGTAGTTAAGTTCTGCATTGGAAGTACGGAGTCCTAACCACTGGACTGCCAGGAAAGTCCCGTAGTTAAGTTCTGACAGGGTCTGGAAAGATCTGGGAATATGCTTAGCAAGGTCAGGAGCATGCCAATTTGTAGACTCCAGTTACTCAAGCCACATGTTTCCTAGCCGCACCTTACACATTACTAAAATCATGTCAAAATCACTTTTCAAATATTTTTGAGATCCTCATGAACACATAAAGAGTTTCCACTAGGACATAATATTAAAGTAGTCATTATCATGTAAAACAGCTTTTACAAAGGGCAGAGACAGATCATTTTATCTTTCCTATTGCTGTGACTCCTGTTGCTTTTTAAACTCTTGCTTTTCATTTCTCAAGAAATTCCCCTCCTCATAAATGTAGATGTAGCATGTATTCATTTAAGTAGAAATTAATTTTCAGATGTACCATTTAAGAAAAGAAGACATACTAAAATTTTGCAAAAACAGGGTAAGTAGTCACTATCAAGCTAAAAGCTCAATTGTGAAATAACATTTTTGAGTGACTAAACGTGAGCTCAGGGGAGTGTATACACACATTTTTTTTTTCCCTCCTAAACTAAGGCATGTCTAGGAGTTAAGTCGTTATTTTCAAACAGGACTGGAATGGCCTTCAGAAATCTTTAAAAAGAGCTTGAGAAAGAGAAACCAGATGAAGAGAAAGAGTAAGAAATATGTAAGAGAATGAGCAGGCCATAAATGATTTTATGTTTTCAAAACTTTCTCCTTCATTAACTACTTCTTGGCTTACAAATCTACTCATCTCTCCCCTATTAAGTAAAATATAACAATAAAAACACTCTCAAACACCCAGGTTTGCTCTCGAACTACTTTCCTGTCTCTCATCTCTCTTTTTACCAAAATTTCCCCAAAGAATACTGTCTCAGGGGTTGGCAAACTTTTTTTTAAAGAGCCAGATAGTAAATATTTTAGGCCTCCAGTGCAACTACTCGACTCTGCCCTACTGTGCACAAGCCCCTCTGGGCAGTATGTAAGCAAACGGGTGTGGTTGTGTTCCCTGAACCTTTGTTTATGGCCATTGAAAATTTGAATTTCATATACTTTTCACATATCATGAAATATTCTCTGATTTCTTTCAACAATTTGAAAATGTAAAAACCATTCTTAGCTTGCAAGCTTTACAGTATCAGATTGGGGGGAGGGCAGGGTAGATACGGCCTGGGGCTGTAGTCTGTCAGCCCCTGATCTATGCCACTGCCTCTTCTTGCCCCCCTGAAATTTAGTCTTACCTCCACCGTGCTCCTAAGATTTGCTTTCTCAAAGATCACTAATATCTAGGTGCCAGATCTAGGGTTTTTTCTTGTACCCAAACTCTTTGACCTTTCTGCTCTGACTACCTCTTGACCATCGTTTTGATACTCTGCTGTCGTTTTCATTTCATGAAGTTCTGCTACTCTGATCCTTTTCCTAGCTCTCTGATGACTTCTCAATCTCCTTTGCTGGAGTTTCTTTTTTCTCCACTACATAAATGTAGACATATGCACCCCTCCCCCCCAATTTTTGTCCTAAGACCAGTCTATTTCTCCGCTTTTTTTATAGTGTCCTCTTTGATGATTTCATTCACTGCTACAGCTTTCACTAATGCATTTATGTAAATGGTTTCCAGAGCTGTATCTTCCATCCCTATTTTTTTGAGTCCAGACCTTAAATTGCTGGCTAAACTTCTGCAGGCTGGCATATAAGCACCTCACATTCCAAACATTCATTCTCAATTCATTCCCAAACTTCTCATTATCAGTCTTTCTAAATTCTGACTTTCTTATCTGCTAATGACCTCACTATTATCCAAGTTCATGATAAAACTTTTTAACCTTTCCTCACTATTATCCAAGTTCATGATAAAACTTTTTAACCTTTAAGTTCTTTTCTAACCCTGAGATTTAAAGACCTCCATTACCTTTCACAACCAATTGGTTTTACATTCAGCAAATTTCCCTCAATTATCCCTCACATCTGTTTCCACCTAGCCTTCAATATAGTTACGACTTCAGTTCAAAAGCCCATCCAAGCTCTCCCTCCATGTATATTTCTTAATGCATAGCTACAGCAGGTTAAAATAAAATGACTTTTAGTATACTGTTCAGTGTTGATCTCACTTTCTCCTAGACTTGCAACCTCAGGCAAATTTGTTAACATATGTAAAATGGAGGATGCAAATAACACTTTATTTTCTTATGTCCTAAAGAAGTTATAAGGATAAAATTAAATTCTGTATGGAAAATTCTTGTGTGTACTATGAAACATAGTAAAGGTAACAGTTCATTTCTTTTCCTTGTAGTTTATTCATCTTCATATATCCTGTGCCTAGCATAGCATCTGGGAGATAACATGTGCTCAATAAATGTTGAATGAATGTGTGAATGACTGGAGAATCACTCTTTCCTTAGATTCCTTGATGTCAATTAACATATTTCATTCACAATGCAAAGCATTTTTAGCAAAAACAAAAAACAAACAAAAACAAATAAAAACTCAAAGTCTCCTCAAACTTTTGAGCAATAAAACATTCACAAACATAATGAAACAATGATCTCAGGTTGCTTCTTGATAACATCTTGGCACATTACACATATACTTTTCATAACTGTACCTTGTTTGCACTGTTATGATTACCAGATAATTTATAAAGAAGGCAAGTACCTCATTATCATGATATGCCCATTGGCACAAAAGCATGCCAAGCAGGCACTGTTACACATGACCACCACATCTGCTTGCAGTATAAAAGATGTCTCGGTGATGTTATGAACATAGAGGCAAGTCTGAGAAGGCAGTGAGAAGACTTTGGCTTGTTTTTCTGAGCAGATTATTGTATACTGATGATCTCCTATTTCTTGGGATGGAGAGGGGCAGTTCATGACCAGCTTTCTTCTCCAAGATTTCTCATTTTCATCTATGTTGTTTGGATCCCTCCAGACTTCATATGGTGGTTGCATTAATCTGCCAGTTCGGTCCATACATGAGAATGTTAGAACAGCTCCTTTCAATGAGAGGAATGTACCTATAAAAACAATTTCATATCACTGGCACATGAAATTCTAAAACAGCTGCTATTCATCTATGGGCGATAAATGTTTTATATTATGATAATTCATATCTATAGTGTCATAATTTTGCAGTATTATACATAAATCAGTAGATTTGTGAGTTTGTCAGTTGCAATAACTTGGAATCATAAAAGGTAGGGTCTAAAAGGAGTCTAAGACATCAACTTGTCAAATCCTCTCATTATATTAATGAGAAAACAGACCCAGAAAAATGATGAGACTTGGGCCAGGTCACATAGCAAGTCAGTGGCTGAGCCTGGACTAGAACTCAGGTTTCCTAATTCCTAATCCAGTTTCCTTTCATTATACTATATAGTATTCATTAAAATGCTTTTTTAAAAAGTAAATTTTAGAAAATTTATAATTTTAATTTATTGAATAACCAGCTGAAAAAATAATGCCAACTGATTCCACTTCTTTATTTTATAGACTCATTCACTAGAAAATGCTATTTTTCTTCTTCTGAAAATGAACACTTAGAATATTTCATGAAATTTAAATATCTAGAGTTCATGCTAGCAATTTTGATTGTATTAAAAAAAATCCAAACTAGCTTTGGTGTTTAGGCAGGCTTATGCATCTTTTATACAGAAAAATGGTTTACTCACCTAGAATCTCCAAGGTTGAATATCCATGCCAAACTATTACCTATGGGTGATTTTTACCAGTCCCAGAGACAAGATACTATGAAGCTTAGGAAGTAACTTGGGGTAGACTGACCTTTGGACATTTCCAGATTCACCCCTAAGCAGCGCCCTAGCAGCCTTTTCTTTCCTTTCTCCTTTGACATCATGTAGAGAGAGTAAGGAAGTTATCCCAGGCTGATATACCTCAGGAGTGTACGTGTACCAGAGACTTAGGAAGGGTGTTATAAAAATACATTCCATTTAGAAAGTACTTTATAAAGTATTTAAAATTAAAAATAACATGTTTAGATGATGTAACATGATTTTTAAAAAAAAGCTCAGTAAGTCCAAAATATAGCCTCTACTATTTCAGAAATACACATTACAAAGGAAGCTTAAATTTAAGGACTTCTATACTAAGATATTAACAATTCGGTCTACAGTAAATAATTCACCAGACAATTAATGAGGATTTTCCTCCTAAAAGAGGTCTTACTGGCTAGAAGTGTACCTTCTCCAGCTTTCCAAATTACCAGTCTTCCCCACTAAAATCTTAATTCATTCAATCAACAAATACTTATTGAGGGTTTACCATGTGTTCTAGGCTCTGTTTTAGGCACAGGGGAATAAAATAGTGAATAAAACAGATAAAAATCCGTACCTTCACAGAACTAACTTTCTATGATAGAGACAGACAATATATACGATAAGTATATATATGAGATTAGATAGCAATAAGTACTAAGGAAAAAATAAAGCAGAAAAGGGGATAGAAATTCTTGGAAAAGGGTGTGATTAAATTTTAAATAGAGTAGAAGATGTTAAGGACTAATGTTTGTTCATTTCCCCTCCCCAAATTCATATATTAAAGCCCTCCCCCCCTCCCCCAGTGTGAATGTATTGATATTTGGAGATGGGCCCTCTATGGGAATATTTAAGGTTAAAGGAGTTCATAAGGGTAGGGCCCTGATCTGATAGAATTGGTGTCCTTATAAGAAGAGACACCCAGAGACCTAGCTCTTTCTTTCTCTCTCTCCCTCTCTCTCTCTCTCTCTCCCCCCTCCCCTCCCCCACACATAGGAAAGGTCACATGAGTACGCAGTGAGAAGGCAGCTGTCTGCAACTCAGGGAGAGAGCTCTCACCAGATACCAACACTGCAGGTATGTTGATTTGAGACTTCCAGTCTCCAGAAGTGTGAGAAAATAAAATTCTGTTGTTGAAGTCACCCAGTTTGTGGTATTTTGTTAAGGCAGCCTGAGCAGATTTATACAGAAGAGGAGGCTTCTTTGCATTGTACTGTGGAATTAAGGCTCAGGAAACCAGCACAAAATATTCTGGCAACTGTGATTATCCTTTATCTCTGATCCAAGAGTCTCACATCTTCTATCAGCATCCATGAAACTGGCAACTTAAATTTATTAGCTTGCAAGTAAAGTAAAATCTCAAACTATTCACAGATCTTGACCTTCTGGAGCAGTTACGGGCAGACTTATAGGAGATGAGATCAGAGATAATACGGAGCTAAGTCATGTAGGTTCTTGTAGGACACAGTAAAGACTTAGACTTTTACTTGGTATGAGATGGGAAGATTTTGAGAATAGAGTAATATAATCTAATTTCCATTTAACAGGATCACTCTTCGTGCTGGGTATATCCTAAAGGGAGTCAAGGTTGGAAGAAAGGAGAGCAGTTAAAAGGTTAGTACAATAATTCAGGTGAGAAATGGATAGAGGCTTGCTCAAACCAGGTGGTAATAGTATAAAGGGTGAGAAATGGTCAGAATCTGAGTATATTATAAAGGTCAAGCCAACAGAATATGCCAATAAGTTGGGGTTAGAGTGTGAAAGAGATACAGTGGTCAAGATTGATTCTAATGCTTTTGACCTGAGAAACTGGAAGGATGGAATTGCCATTAACAGATATGGGAAAGACTGTGGGAGAAAGGAAAGGAATATTAGGAACTCAGTTTGGGACATAAGTTTGAGATACTTATTAGACATCCAAGTGTATGTCATATACCTATAACTGGATACCTATGTCAGGAATTTGGGGATAGGCCAGACTATAAGTATAAATATATGACCCATTAGATTACAAAAGGCATTTAAGGTAATGAGGCTGGCTGATTTCATGTAGGGCTTGAATATAAATAGAAAACAGAAAAGGTTTAAGGAGTCTTTCTTTGAGCATGCTGGTGTTTTAAGTCCAGTGAAATGTAGAGGAGCGAGCAAAGGGGACTGAAAAAGAATGGCTATAAAGGTGGAAGAAAACTAGGTAAATAAAGTATCCTGGAATCTAAGCGAAAAGTGCAATGTTATAAGGTAGGGAAAATGGTAAGCTGCAATATGTTGCTGATGTGTCAGGTAAGATGTGACTTGAGAATTGACCATTGGATTTAGCAGTGAGGTCAGTGATGACCTATACAGAGCTTTTTGTTGATTGGTGTGGGGGAAAGTTTGATTAGAATGCACTCAAGAGAGAATGGGAGAATAAAACTGGAAATAGTGAATATAACATAACTATTTCAAGGAATTTTGCACTAAAGAAAAAGAAGTGAAATGGGGCATTGTAGGAGAATAGATTCAAGGAGGGTTTTTCTCTTTTAATGGGAGAAATAACAGCATGTTTGTATGCTGATCTAGTAAAATGATGAATATTTATTATGATTATATAAAGGAAACAGGAAAAATTGCTGGATTGACTTTCTTGTGTAGGTGAAAGGGAGTAGAATCTAGTGTACAACTGGAGACATTCACCAAGTCAGGAGCTTACAGTTTAGTCACAACAGGAGAAAAGGTAGAGACCACGGAGATACAGACAGGTTGGTAGACGTGGTGGCAGCTGCTGAAGTTCTTATCTGATCGTGTCAGTGTTCTCAGTGAAAGAGGACACGTGGTCGTTAGCTGAGATTGAAAACAGTGGAGCAGGTATGGGAGCTCTGAGGAGAGTGGAGAAAACATGTAACTATTGTTCAGGAGGGTGGACAGAGGACTACCCAGCAGCACAGGAACCCACTTGAGGTTAATGATGATTTATTTCAAAATGAGACTTTTTAGTCTGGTTATATATTCTCCAGCCATATCCAGCTACACAGACACAGAAATAAAGTAGGTAGAATTAAATTTAACCAGGATTGTGATTAACCATATTACGTATGTATGATGTTATGATTTATGATAAATATCTATTTGGTCTTTATTCCTGTTTCTGGCACAGTGCTCTAAAATCCTTGGAATTTCCTGACAAGAGCAACACAGGTGTCTTTCATTTTGTTAATTAGGTGATTGGGGGCCTCACCTAAGGATAGGGGCTTCTTGCCAGGGGAACCAACCAGGTGATTAGAGGGTTAGCACTTTCAGCCCCATCCCCCTACTTTTGGGGCGAAGAAAGAAGCAGGAGATTGAGTTCAATCACCAACGGGCAATGGTTTAATTAATCACACCTGTGTAAGGAAACCTCCATTAAAAACCCAAAAGGCGGGGGTTTGGAGAGCTTCCGGGTTGAGCGGGCAGAGCTGTGGGAGAGAGCTCTTGGAGAAGGCATGGAAGCTCCACGTCCCATCCTACGTTCCTTGCCCTAGGCATCTCTTCCATCGGATGTTCAGCTATATCCTTTTATAGGAAACTGCTAAGCAGTAAGTAAACAGTTTTTTTGATTTCTGTGAGCTGCTGTAGCAAATTAATTGAACCCGAGGAGGAGGTTGTGGAAACCTCAGGTCAGAAGAACAGGTGACTTGGGATTGGCATCTGAAAGAGGGGGAGGGGACAGTCTCATTGGACTGAGAACTTACCCTGTGTGATCTGACACTATTTCCATGTAGTGTCCGAATTGCGTTAAATTGTGGAACACCCAGCTGGTGTCTCAGAGACTTGCTTGTTTGTGGAGAAAACCTCCACTCATCTGGTGTCAGAAGTGTTGTGAGTGTGGTAGTCGTGTGAAAGTAAAGGAAACGCACAGGAGAAACATGGAAGGAGGAAGGACTGGCTTTTTC
Source organism: Delphinapterus leucas (assembly GCF_059928025.1). NCBI lineage: Eukaryota > Metazoa > Chordata > Mammalia > Artiodactyla > Monodontidae > Delphinapterus > Delphinapterus leucas. The sequence goes on along the minus strand of NC_143132.1, from coordinate 67,238,183 downwards.
TCTATACAGGAGGAAAGAACATTGTTTTCTCCATCCCAGCATGCAAAACTGCATTTGTACTATTATCACCTGCGGCTTATTTAAAAGCAAATTCTCAGACTCCATCCCAGACCTACTGAATTAGAAACTCTGAGAATGGTTGTAACAAACCCTCCAAGTGATTCTGATACAGACTAAAGTGATGGCTACTGGGATGGATAATCTTTAGGTGTTTTCTCACTCTAAAATTCAGTGATTTAGTGGTTTAGTTCAAATTTCCGTATCATTGATGAGAATTTGTTGTCAAGACAATCAAGATAAATTAATGTGAAATTAAATTTAAAAAGGTAAGTGGGCTTTTCTTTGTTGAGAGATTTTTGATTACTGATTAAATCTCCTTATTAGTTACAGGTCTGTTGAGACTTTCTATTTCTTCATGATTCAGTCTTGGTCGGTTATATGTTTCTAGGAGTTTATCCATTTCTTCTAGGTTATCCTACTATATTAAGAACTACATATCTAGATCATTGGATTTTCCCAAAGAAGTACATTCTTTTAATCTCTCCATAAAAGAAGGGAGTCTGGCAAGAGTTTGAATTCATGACAGCAGCATGTGACAAAAGGGTATGTGAAATATCATTTTTTTGATAGTACCTGTAGAGAATTTTATTTTGCTTTTTTAATTCAATGAATTTTTAAAATATCTAAAAATCTTAATAGCTTCCCACGTGTCTAGCTATTAAGGGCTTAGACAGATTCCATGCTTTATTCAGCAGTTTCAAGTGACAGTATATCTACTTTGGGGAAAATAGAATTGCTACAAACACATTTAATACAACTAGTAATAAGAACTGTAAACAACTAATAGAGCTGCTACCTATAAGTGGAGTGTGTATATTTGTTTTCCTGTATTAAGCTGTGATTATACTTCAGTCAAATACAATCATTATGCTTGAACTATATTCTTACTGTATTAGTTTTTAAGATATAATGCATGAATTTCACAAATATGTTTGAAATATACACATCTTATATGGAAAGTCCCTAACTAAATACTTGCATAGAGTGAAATTTCTCATCAAGGTTTAGACTTAAGATGAAAAACTACATCCTTCTCATTTGATCTCCAGACAAAACCTATTAACTAGTTTCATATTATATCTGTGAGATAGCACATTCACTCATCTGTACATTTGCATAAGTTAATTGTTCTTCATCAGAGAGCTAGATTTTAAAGGAATTAAATGCTAGCAAGTAAGTCTGACATAGGGAGTGGGCTGGGAAAAGTCTAGAGTAGAGGGTAAGTCTAGGAGATATTTCTTGTCAGCAGGCAAAGGACAACACAAGAATACTGTAAGAAAAAGAATAAAGGCAAGAAGATCATCTCTGATATACTTTTGCATATGAAAACAAATATATCTAAGCTTAGATGATATGTAAACAAATATATCTAAGCTTAGATAATATGTAATAAAAAACTGAATTAGTAAGTTAAAATCATATCCTTAGTATACAAAAAGGAAAATCTAGAGAAAATGAGGTAAGTCCATCTACACAAATCTTTATCTCTTACATTTAAAATTTTTCTTTATCAGCCCTTCTTTAAGTGAGGCACGTGTTCATGGGTTTTAAGTTTGTGAAACTAAAATATTTTAACCACAATCAAGTTAAACTCCTTTCTCTTTCCACTGTAATTTTCTTCCAGTTAAGTGACATTGTAGTGAATAGGCATTTCAGGAATCTGGACAAGGGGAAATTAAGATGGGGGTACATCTAGAATTTAGTAGACTTACGTACGTGATTCACAATCACTACCATGTCTAGGTTATTGAAAGCCTTTTAGGTATAGGAATGGCTGCTAGGAAAACTCCCACCACCCTGATGCAACTCAGCATTAATCTGACATGGAAGTGCAGGGCTGAAGATCATATTACAAATTATATATTATGTCAATATTAGAAATATATAGATAATGTAGAAGAAACAAGATTTGAAATTTGAAATGTCTGGATCCAAGAGCTAGTCTGTAGAAAATTCTTCCAAATCTTACAGCTCCCAAGAAACTTGATACACGTTTTCCAAAATTTTGGCAACAAACATAAAAGTTCATATGATATCCACCAATGGTAGATGATTGACAGGTAGCAAAGAGAAAAGGGAAGTGAGGAAATAAGACTGGTTGGACCAGAGAGCTGGTGCTGGGAAGTAGCAGGAAATCAGATTAGAAAGGTAGAACAAAGCTGAGCTTATAGAGATCACTGATTTCCAAGATTTTCAAGAAATTGCTTCTATGGGTAAGTGAAAGGTGTCAGAGAATATGGGTATAGCAATTAGGTGATGAAGACAATATTGTAATAAGACCAGTACAGAGGCAGTAAGTAAAGGGATCAGAAAAGAAACGGAAGTGATGGAAGTCATCTAGGTAGTATCATGGCACTATTAACAGAAATGGGGAGAAGAGCAAGAAGAAATAGTTCGGGGGTAAAGAGAATGAATTTATTATGGAAAGTCTTTAGTTTAATCATGAGTTTAAATCTCTAGTTTGATCATGAAGCATGAAAATAATTTTTTTTTACAAAGCAGCGATAGGCACTTCACGTGGCAGGATTGGTAATTACAGAATAATTTGTAGCTGGTAGCACAAAGCATTACATGGAAATGAAATACAATTTAAAGTGAGTCTCAAAAAATTAGAGGGGTAGAAAACTTTTGGAGGTTATAAATAAGTTTATGGCATAGATTTTGGTCATGGTTTCATGGATGTATACTTGTCTCCAAACTCATCAAGGTGTTTACGTTAAATATGTACAGCTTTTTATATGTCAATCATACTTCAGTAAAGTGGCTTTAAAATTAGAATCTCAGCAAATTTCTCAAAGAATTACTGTTGGAGAGTAAAATTTCTAGGGGCAGAAGTGTGGAGGGGGAGATGCGACAGAGAAGGGGGAATGTTTGCTGGTGGCATAATTTTCATTTATCTTCATCTGTATTTGGATTTTTTTACAATTAGAAAATTTAAGCACCAGCGTTTGAGATAAAAAAGCATACCACATCACAATTTTTTTTTTTTTGTACAAACAAAAACCCCACAGATCTAGGAAGTCTTTTCCAGCTCCTTAACATGGTTGTAAGGCCCTCTAATCTTCCCCTGCCTGCTTTTCCAGCCTCAACTAGCACCATTCTATCTCTAGGCTTTGGCTGTGCCATGCTCTTTTTACCTCTAGGTTTTTACTCATGCTGCTTTAAATTACTCTTAAACATCAGTACTGTGCACAGCTCCCTTCCAAACCGGTCCCATTTCAGATGGCTGCTGTGTTAGAGAGGTCTTCCCCAAACCCCCGCCTCCTATGCTGCACAGTATTCTTTACTTTCCTGATTCTAATTTTGTTTACTTTTGTTCTTCCCTACATATAATCTGGGAATAAAGATCATTCTGTGTCCTGATCACCATTGTATCCCCAGTGACTAATTAATTAGTATGAGCTTGGGAAATGTATGTTGAATGAATGGATGAATAAATTTCAAAATAGATTGTATTCAACTTTGAGGAAATTGCTAGACTCAGGTAAATTTTGCTAGGCCAACTGATAAAAGGTAATTTAACAATGTTTTGATGGTAAGAATGCCTTCAGAGCCTGAGAACATGTTGCCCACTTTAGCACTGGCAACAGAAGAGGGAAATGCCTCCGATTCCAAACCTTTAAAAATGGTTCCCATAATCTAGAGCAGTACCGATAGGGCAGGGACTAGTGGAACAGTGGAGGCTAGTGGAGAGTAGATACTGGAAAGAAGGTGAAGAAGGAGTCAGGAAGTGAGATGTGAGGAAGAGGAGACAAGTTTTCTACTTTAAATTTGAACTGGCTTTCTGTCATCTCTATAGTTTTTCTTTTTCTTTCTTTTTTAAGTTCTATCAGACTATTCCACTTGCAACCCTTTCTTGTTGTATGTATTGATTGATTGATTGCTGTGTCGGGTCTTAGTTGTGGCACCCGGGATCTTGTTGCAGTGCACGGGCGTGCTGGCTTCTCTCTCTAGTTGTGGTGCACAGGCTCCAGAGCACATGGGCTCTATAGTTGTGGCACTCGGGCTCTCTAGCTGTGGCGCATGGGCTCAGTAGTTGCGGCACGCGGGCTTAGTTCCCCGCAGCACGTGGGATCTTAGTTCTCCGACCAGGGATCGAACCAGTGTCCCCTGCATTGCAAGACGGATTCTTAACCACTGGACCACCAGGGAAGTTCCTCTATATTTTCTTATGAAACTCCACCTTCCTTTTTTCTTTTTATTGTCATAAATTATGGCTTCCAATTAGGCTATTTCTCTTTCAGTGGTTAATTATAAAACAGATCTGAACCTAGACTCATAGTTTCCTCCCTTATAGGTACTGCTTAATAGACTTAATTTTTTTAGAGCAATCTTAGGTTTACAGAAAATTGAGCAGATAGTACAGAGAGTTCCCATATGCCCCCTTTGTCCTTTCCTGTTATTAACATCTTGTATTAGTGTGGTACATTCGTTACAACTGATGAAGTGATACTGATATATTAACTAACATCTTCTAAGAATGGAATACTGACATAGAAACTTGAAGATAGCTTCTCATTATCTCTCTTTAAATGGATAAGGAAAGAGTACGCAAATATTTATGAACCAGATGCCAGAATATTAAGTTAAATATATACTTATTTTGTATTTTGCCATCATTTTCAGTCTAAGTCTATTTGCTAAGAATGTTGAAGAACTTTCTTATAGTACTGAGAGATCCATTAAATTATTTCCAGACACTTGTTTATTTCTATGCTTGTGGCATAGAAAACCACATTCGTTAGAAAATCTCTTATTAGAAAACTGTCTTTCACTCACAGTTGTAAACTTGTGTATACAGGAGTTTGATTTTTACCTTTAAATTTGAAGAATACATGGCATATATTAGGTATCCAATCTGTATACAAATTTATTGAGTTAAATAATGGATTGAATTAATACTTAAAAATTCATTTTGACCTTACTGATCTGGCTCTCTCTCAACCAGTATAAGATAATTATACATATTTCCTTAAAATTAGAACTATAATAAAAGATATTTTCTTATTGTGAAATATGTTTACAATTAAAATCTAGTGATCCTAACAGATTAACTTTTAAAATACGGTGCATGTTATGGGCTGCATTTTGTCCTCCCCCACGCCAAATTCATATGTTGAAGGCCTAAACTCCATTGCCTCAGAATGTGACTATATTTGAGACAGAGGCTTTAAAGAGGTGATTAAGTTAAAATGAGGCTGATAGGGTGGGCCCTCATCCAAACTGTCCAATGCCTTTCTAAGAAGAGATTAGGAAACATGGGGAGACACCAGGGGTACAAGCACACAGAGGGACAGCCACGTGAGAATATGGTGAGAGTGTGGCCAACTGCAAGCCAAGTAGAGAAGCCTCAGAAGAAACCAGCCCTGCCAACACCTTAATCTTGGGCCTCCAGAAGTGTGAGAAAATAAATTTCTGTTTTTTAAGCCATACACACACAAAATACAGTATGTTTATCTGAATTTGCCTCACTAGTAGAGAGCTGACTGTTCTACCTACAGTAAGTTACAATCCATCTATATGAATTTAGCATACCAGTTAACAAAGAAAACAGAACTCTATCTAACCTACCATGCCATATATGTGTTCTTTTAAAATAAAATCCCTTATCCTATATATTAATAAAATTATTTTTACTTAAGAAATGTTTTTCAGATAACTTTTACTCTCTTTTCTATATATGAAAAAACTATTGATCAGAATAAATTTTAAAATACTCAAAGGAATCTCTTCAAAAGGAAAAAGACAAGTCAAGTAGGAAGAGAATACAACATATACTTTAGCAACAATACTCATAACGTAGGTCAAATTCTCTAGGTACTAGGATAAAAAGGGAAGAAATTGTGTGGCATGGCTTCAAAACAAGATGGGCACAGATTATCAATGAATTCAGAAAGCCACCTCAAGTCAGACTGCTTCCAACTTAATCAACTGAGTTCTTTAAGGATGATGTAAAACACTCATAGGCTCTGATCTGGCATGTAACTTTGGAGAAATGCTTCAATTCATTAAAAATTTTAAACTTTCGCTTTAAGGCTTTCCTAAATGCTTTTCAGAAACTTATTTCCCAAGGCATTGTTTAGGTTGGGAGTTCCACAATTTATTACCATAGAAATGGTTGACTATTTCACCCTGCAAGTAAGCTGCAATACTTGGGATAGTATATGATTTATAAAATTCTTAATAGTTCCTATTATACAGAATACTTAAATCTTTGCTCCAGATCAATACAAATTAAATGTTTTAAAATACCATATATTTAAATTTGAAAAAGTAGCAATGAAGGAATAAATAAAAACTCTTACCACTTGGCAATACCATGACTGGCTCTGTAAATCTTTGTTCATCTGCTGAAGGTAGGTTTAGGGAGATGATTAACACCATTCCCAGACTAGTTCCAACAAACAAACAAGGGGAGATAGTACAGTCATTTTTCCGAACAAAGGACTCCATGAAGTATAGTGCTGTAATCGCTTCTTTAGAATCTTTGTCAATACTGGAGATGCTAGAGCTTCTCGAGCGATTATAGGAATTTTCTCGACTTTCTATGGAAATTTAAAAACCAAAAATTTAGTTTTAGTGTGTTTCCAGAACAAGTAAAGTCAAACTTAGTAAGTGAAAACCAAATTATGGGGGAGAAGTAGAATTTGATTCGTTGTTAACTGATCTGTAAGGCAGTTTATCCAGTTCACCAGCTTATTTTGAAGATGAAGAGACAAGTCCAGAAGTGTAAATCATAAACTTAGGAAGAGCTGGAACTAGACCTTGAGTCTCCAGAGTTCCAGTCCACTGTGTTTTTCTCTCTACCTCACCTCACAAGTTAGTTGAAATTCTCTAATCTAGAAAAAAAAGATGTTTAGTCTAAATAGTTAAGGTTACAAGAACTTCTGGTGCAGTTTTAATTATGCTTCCCTCCTATCTCTCAATTGTTGGAAGTACTTCTAATGATTTCTTGACAATTCCCACTTACTGACAACATTGTGGCTACTTACCTGAAGGGTCACAAATGTTCTGTAGTAAATACATTCCTCTGATTTTGTTATATTTGGAGTAATTAAAATTGTAAAAATTGAACTATTTATATTTACACCAAGACTAAAGAGCAAATGTTATCTCCCTGAACTAGTTACAAGCTGCCTACTTTGAATCCAAATACAGTCTTGGCTTTGCCTAGGGCCAAATACAGAGTCGTAGACAATGCCACCCCACCAATAATCTTTCTGAGAGGGCTTCAGCCCACTTAAAGGAAACAAGGTGGTTTCAGGTTCTCCTGCTCATCAACTCTTACACGTGTGTAACACTCCAACAAGCAGAAACTCACCACCTCAGGTAAATATTAGGAAGGTTGTATTGTTCATATATCACTCCAGAGTACAAGTTCCTCATATTCCTCTTTTTACTGCCTTCCCTCTCCTTTCCTTTTTGATAGGTATAAGTGTGACTCATTTTTATAAAAAGAGATAATATATATAAATAAAATAATACACAATAAAACCAAATATAAGTTCCCCAGACTATCCCTTTTTCTACAAACCAAAATATAATATTCCTAATTTCCCCCTTCTATCCCTTAGCAAGTTTATACAAGTAATTGTTTGTAATAGAATTTAGATCTGAGAGGGAGCTTGGATATAATCTATATATTTTACAGATTTGGAGACAGAGACATAGAGTTAAGTAATTTTCCCAGAATCAACAAGTTAGAGGCAGAAAAGTCTAAAACTCAAAATTCCCAATTCAATCCAGTGATTAAAAGTACTATTTCCTTTATAACCTTTACATTTTGCTTCCATTATAACATTCCTAGCTAATGTTTCTAGGTTGCTATTCATAGGCACCTGTGAGAGAAGATCATCTGGACCAAATTTAGTATGGCATAGTGTTAAAGGAAAAAACTAAAAATTCTCTTTTTTTACTTGGCCAAGCTGCATGGCATGTGGGATCTTAGTTCCCCAACCAGGGATCGAACCCACGCTCCCTCCAGTGGAAGTGCAGAGCCTTAACCACTGGACCACCAAGGAAGTCCCTAAAAATTTTATTTTAAAAATTTGAAGAATAATATAGATCATTACTACCAAGTTTTTTGAGGGGTGGTAATGGTGAATTACTTTATAGCATAGAATTACCATAGCATATTCCTAAGATTATTTTTTCCTATTTCTAGTCCCAAAGCTTTTTATCAGCAAGACAATAGCAGCAGTTACAGGACTCCCGTGCGTGTGTGTGTGTGTGTGTGTGTGTGTGTGTGTGTCTTAATTTTAGGCCTTCTGGCTCTTGTACTTTACTCCCTGCCCCTAACAGTAATTCCATAAGTAAGCAAATAATCCTCCCTTTTTCAAACATATGAAGATGAGATTGCAAACTTTAGAATTTAATGTCTTCCCTTTTTCTTGGTCACATTCACTTAACAGTTGAGGAAACTAAGGTTATAAGACATTAAATAACTATCTAGAGATAGAGACACTAAGAGGCTTACCATTGAGATGGAAAGAAACTGGGAGTGCAGATTAAGACATAGGTCTCACTTTGTACAGAGGAGGTGAAAGCCTACTCATAAACAGCCATTCTGGTTTTAGAGATGAAAGAGGTGTAGTGAGGAATGGATTTGGAGTCATGGCCACGGCTCAACCAGGTTCTCAGCTGCTCACTGTCTAGTTGACCATAGTTTTTCAGATTTTTCACACCTGACCACCATCCCTTATCCTCCAGCTCCTGTTACTGTGGTATGTCAAATTTTAATTGTATCCACAAAAATTTGTATGTTTAACCTACCTTCTGTTGTAACTGGCAAAGAAATCTCCATGCAAGCAGCTGACTGTGCTTTTCGAAATGGTGGTCTTCCAGGACCCCAGCGATTTACTTTTGAAACATCAGCACTGGAAAGACGTTTTCCAGAACTGCAACTCTGAGAAGTTGGACTTGTGCAGTGTCCATTTACATGATCTGTACCAAGAGGAAGAAGGCAGCATAAATATCATAATTAAATCTTAATATAAAGGAATCTAAGTGTGTAGATTAATAAATGAAGAGAATTCCTTTTTTCAAAACATATAAAGATGGCCAAGTCCATGCTATTTTAGTATTTAGTCACAATTTCAATTTTTGCCAAAGTATTTAGCCAAATTTTTCATGATATTTATTAAATATAAGATTCGTTTTTAAAATTTGACTAGTTAACATAGTTTAAAATTTATTCTATGTCCTCATTATGTATTCTGCCATTTAATAGCAATACAAAATAGGTTATAGTATTAGACTTTCTTTTGCATAATTTTTTTTTTTTTTTTTGCGGTACGCGGGCCTCTCACTGTTGTGGCCTCTCCCGTTGCGGACCACAGGCTCCGGACGCGCAGGCTCAGCAGCCATGGCTCACGGGCCCAGCTGCTCCATGGCATGTGGGATCTTCCCGGACCGGGGCACGAACCCGTGTCCCCTGCATCGGCAGGCAGACCCTCAACCACTGCGCCACCAGGGAAGCCCTGTTTTACTATTTTTTAAAAATGAGTTAACATTTATTGAATACTTAAATGCTAGGTATTTTATACACATTATTCATTTAATCTTCACAACAACTATGCAAGGTAGGTGCTTTATTATCCTGATTTTTGCAGATGAGGAAAATGAAGGTCAGAAAATAGGGTTCAGAAAATCATCTAATATTACATAAGTAGTATTCATGGAGGCAGGATTCTAATCCAGATTTTTCTCACTTAGTGTCTGTATGCTTAAAAACTAGGCCACAGGGTCAGCTAAAATATTTGGTAAGGAGTAGCAATTTTGATGGCATATTTAGTAGGGTTTAGGAGTAGCCTGTATAATGTACATTGAGATCCAAGCCCTTTGGGACCAGTCATCTTCCATATTAACATAGATCTCTGAAATCAGATTTCCTGAATGGACAGGCACAAATATCACACGATGAGTTAGCTAGGGGGAAGCAGAAGTCAAGAGCTGTAGCCCTCCTTTGCTAACAAATCTAGTCTTATAAATAGGAAGAACACTGAGGGCAATAGCTGCCAGTAACAAAGACTTAGAGTGACTACTTTGGAGGTACAAATTGCCCCCCTCTGGGCATACCAGTTAGGAAAAGTTGCCCCTTCCACAGGTGTGAAGCCTTGTTCTAGGGCTTATCCAGAGTAATGTGGGATGGATTACAGTCCTCTTCATGCTCTCTTATCTAGGTACAAAAGTATATAGCAGAGCACTGAGAACAGTAAAATTTGTTCACTTAGCCAGGACTCTGGACTTGCTAAGCCAAGGTCCCTGCCTATCTATTACCATCATTTGGTGGCTGTTTCATGTGAATATTGTTTCATTTGAGCTCATAATAGGGCAGTATCAATTATTAGATTACTCAATATGCTGGTCTTTTTTTCCCCCTACCCACTGTATGGCCACATTTTCCCCAGCTCCTCATGATTGACTCATGAGGTCTGGATGAAATTACTATACATGGGTAGCCCAGAGTTTTTGGCCATATTCTTCTGTTTTCAATAGGGCTGATTAACTTAAAGGATTTTTTTTTGTTGCTAAAAATTTTTAAATATATGGAAGTTAATTTGCTTTAATTTTTTTAAAACCACAGTAAATATTCAAGATAGATATGAATAGATACAAAACACTTATAAAGAAATTTGGTTATAGCCCGGACATTCTGGAAATTTATGATAAAGAAATAATGCTAAATACAAAAGAGAAACAAAAACCTCTATTGATAAAATTATTCAGTATAGTTTAAGTTATAGATAAAAATTGGAAACCAGCTCTCCTTTACAATTTAGCATAAACTTTTAGGTACATTGTGGTATATATTACATAATAGAGTATTATAATCTTTAAAAATGTTTCTGAAATGCTTGCTGAAACTTATAAAATATCTATGATGTGTTTCGCTTAGCTCTTGTTGCATAAAAACCACTCCAAATGTTAATAATGTAAAATAACAATCATTTTATTATGCTTACAGATTCTGTGGGCAAGGACTTAGACTAAGGCAAGGTGGGGATATTATATCCATGATGTCTGTGGCATTAGTCAGGAATGCTTGAATGGCTGAGGGCTTGGAATCTTTTTGAGGCTTCTTTTTTTTTTTTTTAAGAAGATGTTGGGGTTAAGAGTTTATTAATTATTTATTTTTGCTGTGTTGGGTCTTCGTTTCTGTGCGAGGGCTTTCTCTAGTTGTGGCAAGCGGGGGCCACTCTTCATCGCGGTGCGCAGGCCTCTCACTATCGTGGCCTCTTGTTGCAGAGCACAGGCTCCAGATGCGCAGGCTCAGTAGTTGTGGCTCACAGGCCCAGTTGCTCCGCGGCATGTGGGATCCTCCCAGACCAGGGCTCGAACCCGTGTCCCCTGCATTAGCAGGCAGATTCTCAACCACTGCGCCACCAGGGAAGCCCCTTTTGGAGGCTTCTTTACTCACATGGCTTGGGCTAGAATGATGCAAATGTTGAGCTCAGTTGGGACTGTCAATGGTGGCTTCTTTAGAAGGCTTGGGCTTCCTCATAGCATGGTGGCCTTTTTTACATAGTGGCTCAGGGCTTCAAAATGTCTGGCAAGTGATTTTGAAAATGGGATGGAAGCAATATTTATGCTGCTTTGGTGTTATTGCAATGGAGATTTTACTTTGTTTTGTTTTTGGAAGCAACATTCCAGTGTCCAGTCACAAGCTTTCTGTATGTCAAGAGGCAGTTGTAGTAGAATGCTGATCTTATAACAATGTGCTCTTCAGTTCAACAATTGATTGGCAGTAGTCTTCTGATTCTGTTTCTAACAGTAGCAAAGTTGTCTGCTTCCCTGGTATGTCTGTTTGGTGGCCTTATTCTGAAAGTCATACCTGTAGGCCAAGCTTAAAGTTTACGTCTCCATCTTTCAGTGACTTGATAAGCACCTAGTTTCTTGTATTAAGTCACTTTCTGCATAATATAAATGGAATGGTTTGTTTCCTACAACTGCTTCCTGATTACAATGATGTTTTATCTCAGCTGTAGTGCTCTATGCCATTTAGAGAAAATTCAACATTCTAAAAAATTCAACCTTAAAACAATAAGCAGATTAGAGCAAATGGGAAATTGTTATTCTTTATTTTACAGAAAGATTCTCAAATCTAAAAAAATTACAAGTTTCTTTAAATTAGCTGATTCTCTTGTATCTTTAAATCAGTATTTGATTTAGTGTATATATTATATAGAGTAAGGTACAATAGTGATTTACTGAAAAATGGCTTATTGACTCCAGTTGAAATTGTTTTTAACGTAGTCCTTGCCAAAGCTTTATAGTAGTATGTAAATGAAGATTTAATTTAATACTTGGTACACTAGTCTTGTTAAACTTTTTAATATACCATACGATTCCTAGAAAATGAAAATTAGTATTATGCCTATGCCACAGAGGGTGATTCTATGGTGAAATAAATGTTCAATATAATACTAAATCAAAATAAGTATTGGATTTTAAAATTCATGAAAACAAATGAAATAAAAAGGCTTTGCTTTGAACTATATAAAATGTAGTCAGTATCAAACAGTTAGTTAAAATATATGAAAACCCACATAACTTTACCCTTGCTTACTTTTATAGTTCAGAGGTAACTCTTCTTTCCCTCTCTCATTTTGTTTTTTGATTTGAATTTTATTTGTTTTTTATACAGTAGGTTCTTATTAGTTATCTGTTTTATACATATTAGTGTATATATGTCAATCCCAATCTCCCAGTTCATCACACCACCACCCCAATACCTCTGCCCATTTTAAAAATCAGATTGTTTGATTTTTGTTACTGAGTTGTATGACCTCTTTATATAGTTTGAATATTATCCCTTATAAGATATATGATTTGCAAATATTTTCTCCCATTCTGTAGGGTGACTTTTCATTTATTGATGGTTTCATTTGTTGTGCAGAAGCTTTTTTAGTTTGATGTAGTTTAATTTTGCTTTCAGTGTCAAATCCAAAAAAAATAATGCTAAGACTGATGTCAAAGAGCATATTGCCTATGTTTTCTTCTAGAAGTTTTAAGGTTTCAGGTCTTACATTCAAGTCTTTAATCCATTTTGAGTTGCTTTTCTGTATGGTGTAAAACAGAGGTTAAGTTTCATTCTTTTGGCATGTGGCTGTCCAGTTTTCCCAGCACCAGAATATTTTGAAAGAGAATACTTTCCCTATTGTATACTCTTGGCTTCTTTGTTGTAAATCAATTGACCATATATGCATGAATTTATTTCTGGGATCTCTCTTCTGTTCCATTGATCTGTGTCTGTTTTTGTGCCAATACCATATTGTTTTGATTGCTATAACTTTGTAACAGTTTGAAACCAGAAAATGTGATGCCTCTAGCTTTGTTCTTCTTTCTCAAGATTGCTTTGACTCTTTGGGGTCCTTCGTGGTTCCAATACAAATTTTAGGATTGTTCTATTTCTGTGAAAAATACCACTGGAATTTTCATAGGGGGTTGCATTAAATCTGTATGGACGTTTAAAAAATATTAATTCTTCCAATCCATGAGCACAGAATATCTTTCCATTTATTTGTGTTTTATTCAGTTTCTTTCATTAACATCTTATTTTCAGTGTCTAGATCTTTCAACTCCCTGGTAAAATCTATTCCTGGATATTTTATTCTTTTCTTAATTTCTCTGATAATTTGTTGTTGGTGTATAGAAAGGTAATTGACTTTTTTGTTTGTTTGTTGCGGTATGCGGGCCTCTCACTGTTGTGGCCTCTCCCATTGCGGAGCACAGGCTCCAGACGCGCAGGCTCAGCAGCCATGACTCACGGGCCCAGCCGCTCTGCAGCATGTGGGATCTTCCCGGACCAGGGCACGAACCCGTGTCCCCTGCATCGGCAGGCGGACTCTCAACTACTGCACCACCAGGGAAGCTGGGCAATTGACTTTAAAAAATTTTTTTTTGCGGTACGCAGGCCTCTCACTGTTGTGGCCTCTCCCGTTGCGGAGCACAGGCTCCAGACGCGCAGGCTCAGCGGCCATGGCTCATGGGCCTAGCCGCTCCGCAGCATGTGGGATCTTCCTGGACCGGGGCACGAACCTGTGTCCCCTGCATCGGCAGGTGGACTCTCAACCACTATGCCACCAGGGAAGCCTGCAATTGACTTTTATATATTGATTTTCTATCTTGGAATTTTGCTGAATTTGTTGATTAGTTCTAACAGTTTTTGGTGGAGTCTTTGTGGTTTCCTATAAAGATTATGTCATCTGCAAATAGAGAAAGTTTTACTTCTTCTATTCTGATTTGGATGCCCTTTACATTTCTTGCCTTATTGCTCTGGCTAGAACTTCCAGTATTATGTTAAATGAAAGTGGCAAGAATGGGCGTCCTTGTCTTATTCCTGATCTTGGAGGAAAAGCTTTCAGCTTTTCACTTCTAAGTACGGTGTTAGTTGTGGCCTTGTCAATTTATGGTCTTCAGTATGTGTTGAGGCACATTCCCTCTATGCTCTCTTGGTTGTGAATTTTTATTAAAAACAGATACTGAATTTTGTCAAACGTTTTTCCTGCATCTATCAAGATGATCATATAATTTTTATTCATTTTGTTAATATGATATATCACATTAATTTGCATATGTTGAAACATCCTTTCATCCCTGGAATAAATTCTACTTGATCATAAGATCCTCTTAATGTACTGCTGAATTTGGTTTGATAATATTTTGTTGAGGATTTTGTATCTATGTTCATCAGTGATATTAGCCTGTTATTTTCTTCTCTTGTAGTGTCCTTTTCTGGTTTTGGTATCAGGGTAATATTGGCCTTGTAAAATGAGTTTGGAAGTGTTCCCTCCTCTTTATTTTTTGGAAGAATTTGAGAAGGAGTGTTATTAATTCTTTTAATGTTTGGTAGAATTGACCAGTGAAGAGGTGTTTGATTACTAATTTAATCTCTTTACTAGTAACTGGTTTGTTTAGCTTTTGTATTTCTTCATGACTTGGTCCCAGGAGGTTGTATCTAAGAATTGATCTATTTCTTCTAGGTTCTCCAATTTGTTGGCATACAATTTTTCATAGTAGAATGTTACGATTCTTTGTATTTTTGTGGTACCAGTTGTAACGTCTCCTCTTTCATTTCTGACTATTTATTTTAGTCCTCTCTTCTTTGAATCTGGCTAAAGGTTTATATATTTTGTATTTTCAAAAACCAGCTCTTTGATCTTTTCTACTGTCTTTTTAGTCTCTATTTCATTTATTTCTGTTCTGATCTTTATTTCCTTCCTTCTACTAATTTTGGGCTTCATTTGTCCTTCTTTTTTCCAGTTCCTGAGGTATATTGGGTTGTTTGAGATTTTGTTTCTTAATGTAGGCATTTATCACTATGAACTTCCCTCTTAGAACTGCTTTTGCTGCATACCATAAGTTTTGTTATATTGTATTTCCATTTTCTTTCGTGTCAAGAGATTTTTAATTTTTCTTTTGATTTCTTATTTGACACATTAGTTGATTTTCTGTCTGGATGAACTGTCATTTGATGAAATTGGGATATTCCCCTACTATTTCTACTGTTGTCTATTTCTGCTTCTATAACTCTTAATATTTATTTATTTATTTTTAAGTTGGGCTGGCCAAAGAGTTCATTCAGGTTTTTCCATAAGCTGTTATGGGAAAACCCAAATGAACTATTTGGCCAACCCAATAAATCCATTCAGCCACTCTTTGTCTTTTCATTGAATAATTTAGTCCATTTGTATTTAGAGGAACTACTGATAGGTAAGAACTTACTGCCATTTTGTTAATTGTTTTCTGGCTGCTTATAAGTGCTGTTTCTTTCTTTTCTTGTTCTCTTCCTTTGTGATTGGATGCTTTCCTGTAGTGGTATGATTAGATTTCCTTTCTCTTTTATGTATATAATATAAGTTTTTGCTTTGTGGTTATCATGAGGCTTATATAAACCATTATTTTAATTCCTTAAAACTTGATGTTTTTTTTGACACATAACATTGTACCTCTGTGTCCATGGGTTCCACATCCATGGATTCAACCAACCACGGAACCCTCAGGTATGGAGGGCCAACCATTCTATGACATTTTATAGAAAGGACTTGAGCATCTGCAGATTCTGGTATCAGCATGGAGTCCTAGAACCAATCCCCCAATGATACCAAGGAACAACTGTATTAGTTTTAGGTATACAAACATATTTATAACAGTCTATTTTAAGTTCATAACAATTTAAGTTCAAATGCATTCTGAAGCTGTACATTTTTACCCTCCCTCCCAAATTTTGTATTTTTGGCATCACAATTTACATCTTTTTATCTTGTGTATCCTTTAAGAAATTATTTTAGCTATAGTTATTTTTACTACTTTTGTCTTTTAGCCTTCATACTAGATTTATAACTGATTTACCCACCTCCATTACAACATTAGGTTATTCTTAATTCTACTATATATTTACTTAGTGAGATTTATACTTTCATATGTTTTCCTGTTACTAATTAACACCCTTTTGTTTCAAATTAAAGAAATCCCTTTAATAATTTTTTCAAGGCCAGTCTAGTGGTGATGAACTCTTTCTGCTTTTGCTTGTTTGGAAAACTCTTTATCTCTACTTCAATTCTGAAGAACAACTTTTCTGGGTAGAGGTTACTTATTTGGCAGTTTTTTTTCTTCTTTTAGCACTTTGAATATATCATGCCACTCCATTATGGCCTACAAATTTTCTGCTAATCTGCTAATAGTCTTATGGGAAATTCCATTGTAGATAACAAGTTGTTTTTCTCTTGTTACTTTTAAGATTCTGTCCTTGTCTTTAACTTTGGACAATTATGTGTCTTGATATAGGTCTCTTTGGATTTATCTTATTTTGAACTTTCTGGGCTTCCTGGATCTAGGTGTCTGTTTCCTTCCCCAGATTATGGAAGTTTTCAGCCAGTATTTCTTCAAATAAGTTTCTTCCTTTTCTCTTTCTTCTCCATCTGGGATCCCTATAATGCAAATGCTGGTCCACTGGATGTTGTCCTATAAGTCCCCTAAGTAATCTTCACTTTCTTTTTTTTCTGATTGTATGTAATCCACTCTCCTGTCTTACAGTTCACCGATCCTTTTTCTGCTCCATCCAGTCTACTGTTGAATGCCTCTATTTTTCTGTGCAGTTATTGTATTCTTCAGGTTTATGATTTCTTTTTGGTACTTTCATATATTTTCTATCTCTTTGTTTAAATTCATTGTTCAATGCATTGTTCTTATTTTGAACACTTTATCAGGTAAGTCACTTATCTCTGTTTCACTAAGTTCTGTTTCTGGAGTTTACCTTTTTCTTTTGTTTGGATTATGTTCCTGCTTGTTTTCCTTGTCTTGGTTTCTACACAATAGACAAAGCTGTGGCCTCCCCCAGGCTTGATGGAGTGGCATTTTATAGGAGGTGAACCTTAGCATTCAGCCTGGCATGAGCTCTTGGTAGTCTCTAAATCCTTTGTGATTGTCCAAGCTCAGTTTTGTTCTTAGTGGCTCCCAGTATTTGAGAGTATGCCAAGACCTGTTTCCGCATGGGTATTTTCTCATTTATCCAATGTTTAGAAGTTAATCAGCTACTTCTGGACATCTTTCAGAGGAAATTGCTCCATTTAGAGCTTTAGATTTGGTGTATCAGTGGGAGGAGGTGAGTTCGAAAGTCTGCTATGTTGTCATCTTGGACCATAACTTGAAATAACAAAAAAATTGTAACATTAAAACACCAGTATATCCTGATTGATGATGAAGAAGCAAACTGACACCTTACCCTGCACCATATAAGTAAGTGTTCACTTCAAGTCCCATGTTAAGAGTGGGAAGAATGTGTGTGTGTGGGTGAACCCACAGTGTATGCTGAGAAACAAATAAGAAAGAAGTTAGTCTATCTAAATAGTCTCCAAAGAGATGAAATCTTGAGTTGCTAAATTGCTCATTGCTTAACAAAATGTTGTAATTCCTGAAATTTGCAAAACTAATGTCTAAAGATATAATAATCATGTGGGTAAAATCATCCCCCCTCTCCCAGTATGAACAAATTTACCTCAACTTTGAAAAAGCTTATGAGTTTTTTGTTTCTTTGAAAACACCTGCTGTAATTTACATTCAGTGAGCCAGTTCTTCAAATTCTGAACTTCCTTGTAAAACACTTGCAAACCAATAATCCCTTCTTAATGTTTTTGTGTCTGAATATTCCTTTCACAATGAACTGTACATACAGTATATATTTTCTAAGTCATGTGAAAACTTATAATGAATAATTTGAATCTATTCCTTTTGAGGGGGAAATATCCTAATACGTTGAGTTTAAATTGTTTGGTTAAAAAGATTAAGACTGAGTTTTATTATTGTATATACTATGCAATGTTATGCTCTAACAGTGTTCTCTGGATACTGCAGTATCCACCTCCAATTTACTTTTCTTTAAAATAACTTTTAATTTTAAAATTTTAGCTTAATTCCCTCAGAGTCCCACCTCCCATTTAGACAGAGTGTTAACATTTTCTTTGAGTATCCTTCCAGAATTAATCTAATCATTTTTCAAAAGAAGTGGAAGCACATTTCACAATATTATGTACCTTAATATTTTTTCCATTTCACACTGTGCCTTGGAGACCATTCTACATAGATATACATAATTGTTCTTAGTATAGTATAATAGTTTACATAGGGAAAAAGTATCCATTTTTAGGGCTATATAACAATTAATTTGACTATTTTCTTATTAATAAACATTAGGCTTTCAGCCTTTACTATATCAAAACAAACTTTAATGACCATAGTAATACTTCTTTGTACACATGCATGATTATATCTGTAGAATGAATTCTCAGAATTGAAATTGCTTGGCAAAAGAATATGCATTTTAAGTTTTGATTGCAAATGGTTTCCAAAAATGGTTAACCAATTTACATTCACACCAACAGTATATGAGAACTCCAGTCTTCCAACATCTTCACTAACATTTTGCTTTATACAATTCTTTGATATTTGTTGATCTAATAGGAAAAATACTGTTTTAATATTCATTTCTTTAATAATGAGTGTTGGACACCTTTTTATTCTAAAGACACTTATATTTCTTTGTGAACTACCAGTACTTAACCTTTGTAAATTTGTCCAGTGTTTTCTTCCATTTCTTGTTTATGTATGAGCACTTTGCACATTATAGAAACTAGTCTTATCTGTCAAGTTATTGCAGACTGTCATTTGTATTTTTTCTATATTTTTATATAATCAAATTTATCAACTTTTTTGTTTTGTTTTTACATGGGTATTGAATTTTATGCCATCTTTAGCAAAGCCTAAATATTTCTCATGTTTTCTTCTAGCACTTTTCATGGTTTTTCTCTATACATTTATATTTTTATCATCTAGAATTTATTTTGGCTTAAGGAGATTACTTTTCTGATGCCCAGTTACTCATCCCCAAAACATTTATTAAATGACCTATCTTTATTTACTGAATGGCCTACCTGATTTTCAAGACTACTTATTTACAATGACAAAATTTATGTATGCATTTGGGTCTCCTTCTGGATTTTCTGCTTTGTTCTACTGATTGAACTTTCTATACATCAGTACCAAAATTGGTATAATTATTAGTAGATACATAATATATTTTAAACAGTAATTTAATACTGTATTTAACTATCTGGTGGGGCTAGACCAGATAGTTATGACTTGTTTTTCAGAATTTTCCTGGCTATCTTACATATCGACATTTTCAGATGAATTTTAAAATCACCTTTTACTCCTCTGAAAAATCAGTAGATTTTTCTACTGTTATTTTCAGTAGAATTATTTATTTCTAAAGTATAAAATGTACACCAATTTCAAGTCTTCTTATCCAAAAGGAAGAAAGCAATGTATGTCTTATCATTAATTCAAGTCCTTTAAATGTTCTTTAATAGAGGTTAAAATCATTTTCACATAGATCCTATGGATTCAAGTTTATTACTACATATTATCTTTTTGATAGCATTATAAATGTGGTTTTCCCCATTTTAAAGTTGACGTTTGTTTATTTACTACTGGAGTATGAATCTGTAATCAACCACATCACTGAATACTCACTCTATTTTTATTAGTTTTCAGTTGATTCTCTTGAGATTTCAGGTATAAAATTTTATCCCCTGTAATACTTTTTATTGCATTCTTTTGAATACATATACATAATATATCTTTCCTTTATATAATTTCATTGGCTAGAACTTAAAATGTAAGCTAACAGTCTACAGATGGTAAACTCTTAATTTTTGGATGTCTGAACAAGTCATTGCTCCCCCTCATTCTTGGATGATAGATTCTTATTTGACAATTACATTCCTCAGCACAGGTTGAGATATAATTGACATACTGCACATATTTAAAATTGACAACCACTAATCTGTTCTTAATCTCACAGTAAAAATAACAAATATATCCATCACCTCTGGTCAGTTTCCTCATTTCTATTTGTAATCCCTCTATCCTGCCTCTCCCCATTGGCACTCTACTCTCAACAACCACTGATGTACTTTCTGTTACTATACATTAATTTACATTTCATAGAACTTTATATTAGAGCATCATACAACTTATACTTGATTTTGTCTGGCTTCTTTTACTCACTATGATTAGTTTGAGATTCCACCATGTTGTTGTATGTATTAAGAGCTCATTTCTTTTTATTGCTGAGGAGTATTTGACTGTATGGATATGCCACAATTTGCTTAACTATTTACCTGCTGATGAATATTTGGGGTGTTTCCAGTCATCAATTATCTTTTAAAGAGATTTACAAACTAAGTAAGTAATTGTTTTTACTTACTCATGCATTTACCATTTCCAGTGCTCTTCATTTCTGTGTAGATCTAGATTTCCCTCTGGTATTATTTTCCTTTCTTTCCAGAAGGACTTTCTATAATATTTCTTGTAGTGCTGATTTTCTAGTGCTGGATTCTTTTAGCTTTTGGGTCTGTAATATATTTTACCTTCACTTTTCAATGATATTTTGTCAAGTACAGAAATGTAGATTGACAATTTCTTTCAGTACTTTAAATATGTTCTTCCACTGTCTTCTAGCTTGTATAATTTGAGGAGAAGTCTGCTGTTACTTGTTCCTCTATATGTTTATATATATATATATATATATATTTGGCTGGCTGGTTTTTTATGACTTGATTATGATGTGCTTTGGTGTAATTTTCTTCATGTTTCTTATGCTTGAAGTTCATTGAAATTGTTGATCTGTGGATTTACATGTTCATCAAATTAGAAAGATTTTTGGCATTACTTTTTCAAACATTTTTTCTGCCCCATCATTTCTTTCCTCTCCTAGGAATCCTATTGCATATTTATTAGGCAACCTGAAGTTGAACAATAGATTGCTCATTCTCTGTTCACTGATTTTGGTCTTTTTCTTCCTTTGTGTCATTTTGGATGGTAAATCTTTGATTTCAACAATGTTTTCTTTTTCAGTGTCAATTCTGATGTTAATCCCGTCCAGTGTATATTTCATCTCATATGTATTTTTCACTTCTAGAAGTTTAATTCAGGTCTTTTTTATATTTTCCATGTCTCTTCTTAACATGCTGGTGCTTTCCTCTATCTCCTTGAATATATGAGGTACAGATCTTCGAGTTATGAGGAGGTTAAGTCCCAATAAAGCCATCATAAATTGAATATATCCTATGTCGAAAATGCATTTAATACACCTAACCTACCAAACATCATAGCTTAGCCTAGCCTACCTTAAATATGCTCAGAACACTTATATTAGCCTACAGTTGGGCAAAATAATTTAACACGAAGCCTATTTTATAATAAAGTGTTGAATATCTCATGTAATTTATTGAATACTATGCTGACAGTAAAAACCAAAATGTTTGTATGGGCACTGAATGATTAGAAGTGTATCAGTTGTTAACCCTCATGATCATGTGGTTGACTGGGAGCTGTGGCTCACTGTTGCTGCCCAGCATCACAAGAGAGTATTGTACTGCACATTTCTATCCTGGGAAGAGATCAAAATTCAAAATTTGAAGTATGGTTTCTACTGAATGTGTATTGCATTTGCATCATCATAAAGTTGAAAAATTGTAAGTTGAACCATTGTAAGTCAAAGATCATCTGTATATTTACAATAGCTGATTTAATGTCCTTGTCCACTAATTTTATCCTATGTGTCACTTCTGGGTCAGTTTCTACTGACTGATATTTTGTCTTTATCAATTGTATTTTCCATTTATCATGGATTGTATTTTCCTGGTATCATTGCCTGGATGCCTGTGTTATTAAGTGCTATTTGTTTTCTATTCTTTAGATATTGATTTTTGTTCCAGGGCACAGTGTTTTTTAGAAATGGTAGTTTTTTGCTTTTTATTTTGAAATAAATATATAACCACACCAAGTTCCCAAAAAGTATACAGGATACCAGTATAGCTTGTGGATAAGTGAAATGAATGGCAGTAGTAATACAAGTAACAGGAGGGAGAAATTAGGAATATTTTGTTATTATAAGATACTTTCACTATCCATGAAGCAGTACACTATTATTTAAAAGTGGACTTGTATCTGTTGTAAATGTATATTGCAAACTTTAGGGCAACTGCTAAAAAAAAAAGTAAAAAAGAGAAGTATAATTGATAAGCTAAGAAAGGAGAGGAAAAGGAATCATATAAAATGCCCAATTCAAACCACAAAAAGAAGAAACAAGTGGAAGAAGAAAATAGAAACAAAGAAGAAGGGAAATGAATAGAAAGTAACAACTGTGGTAGACATTATTCCAACTATATAACCACTTTAAATGTCAATTGTCTAAATACATCAATTAAAAGACAGACTATCAAAGTGATTCAAAAAATGGGACCCAGGGCTTCCATGGTGGTACAGTGGTTGAGAGCCCGCCTCCCGATGCAGGGGACATGGGTTTGTGCCCCGGTCCAGGAGAATCCCACATGCTGCGGAGCGGCTGGGCCCATGAGCCATGGCCGCTGAGCCTGCGCATCTGGAGCCTGTGCTCCACAGTGGGAGAGGCCACAACAGTGAGAGGCCCGCGTACCGCCAAATAAAAAAAAAAAAAATGGGACCCAACTTTATGTTGTCTACAAGAAATTTAAGGATACATATATAGATTAAAAGTAAACGGATAGAGAAAGATATACCACCCTAACATTAATCAATAGCTTAATAGCTGTATATATATATGTGTATATATATATATATATATATATATATATATTTGCTTTAGGATGGTGAGGAACATTGTTAGACCAGTGACCCCATAAGCATTGGCCCAATGCCCCCCATAAGCATTGGCCCGATGCCATACTTCATTTGTTGTGAAATGAGTTCCTTGATAAAAAGTAATGCTATGCAGAATATCATAATAAGGCATTCTGTAAGCCCATGGATAATAGTTCTAGTAGAAGCATTCCATTCAGGGAAGGCAGATCCATATCCAGTGTAAGTGTCTATTCTAGTAAGAACAACATGCTGTTCCTTCCATGATGAAAGTTCAGTGTCATCAACCTGCCACCAGGTAACTGATCACCTGAGACATGGTGCCATATTGGAGACAGTGTTGATTTTTGCTGTTGTCATAATGGGCACTCAACAGTGGTTGTAGTCAAGATGACCTTGGTGAGTGGAAGTCCATGTTGCTGAGCCCATGCATAACCTGCATCCCTGCCACCATGGTTACTCTGTTCATGAGCCCATTTGGCGATGACAGGGTGGCTGGGAAAGAAGCTGACTGTTATCCACAGAATGGGTCGTTCTATCTACTTGAGTGTTAAAATTCTCCCCAGCTGAGGTCACCCTTTGGTAAGCATTCACATGGGACAAAAACCTTCCTATATACTAGCAACAGAATTTGAAATTAAAAGCAATTAACATTTACACTAGTATCCTGAAAAATAAAATACTTAGGTATAAATCTAACAAAGCATGTTATATAAATCTAACAAAATATGTGCATGATCTATATGAGGAAAACTACAAAATTACAAAAATTCCTTACTGATAAA
Source organism: Delphinapterus leucas (assembly GCF_059928025.1). NCBI lineage: Eukaryota > Metazoa > Chordata > Mammalia > Artiodactyla > Monodontidae > Delphinapterus > Delphinapterus leucas. The sequence continues at coordinate 67,214,157 of NC_143132.1, read as the reverse complement.
AGAAACTGAAGAACAAATAAATGGAGAAAGATTCCATGTTCATGGATAGGAGGGCTCAATACTGTCAAGCCATCACTTCTTCCCAACTTGATCTATAGATTCAACACAATCCCAATAAAAATTCCAGCAAGTTACTTTGTGGATGTTGACAAACTGATTCTAAAGTTTATATGGAGAGGAGAAAGACCCAGAATACCCAATAGGATACTAAAGGAGAAGAACAAAGTCTCAGGACTGATGCTACTTGACTTTAAGACTTATTATAAACCTAAAGTAGTGAAGACAGATGATATTGGTAAAAAGATAAATATATCATTGGAATGAAATAGCCTAGAAATAGATTCAACAAATATAGTTAACTGATCCTTGACAAAGGAGCAAAAGCAATACAATGGAGAAAAGATAGTCTTCTCAACAAATGGTACTGGAACAACTAGACATATACATACACAAAAAACAAATCCAGACAGACTTTACACCCTTCACAAAAGTTAACTCAAAATTGATCATAGTCCTAAATGTTAAATAAAAATTGTAAAACTACTAGAAGAGAACATAGGAGAAAATGTAGATGACTTTGGTGTTACATCTAAAAAGACATTATCAAACACAAAGGCACAATCCATGAAAGAAAGATTGGTAAGTTTGACTTCACTAAAATTGAAAACTTCTACTTTGTAAAAGACATTATCAAGAAAATGAGAAGGCAAGCCGCAGACTAGAAGAAAATGGTTGCAAAATATATATCTGATAAAGGACCGTTAACCAAAATACACAAAGAACTCTTAAAATTCAACAAAAAGAAAACAAACAACCTGACTAAAAAGTGGGCAAAAGATCTAAACAGATACCACACCAGAAGATAGATGGCAAATGACCACATAAAAATATTTAAAATTTCAAATCAAAACAAGAATGAGAAACCACTACACAGCTATTAGAATGGCAAGAATCTAAGACACTGTCAACACCAAATGCTAGAATGGATGTGTAACAACAGGAACTCTCATTGATGGTGGGAATGCAAAATTGATTGTGGAAAGACAGTTCGCTAGTTTCTTAAAAAGCTAAACATAATTTTACCATATGATCAGCAATCATACTCCTTGGTATTTACCCAAAGAGGTTAAACTTATGTCCATACAAAAGCCTGAATGGATAAATAAACTGTGGTACATCCAGACAATGGAATATTATTCAGTGCTGAAAAGAAATGAGCTATCAAGCCATGAAAAAAACATAAAGGAAACTTAGTTACATATTACTAAAGGAAGGAAGTCAATCTGAACAGACTGCATACTGTGTGATTCCAACTGTACAATAGTCTCAAAAAGGCAAAATTATGGAGACAGTAAAAAGATCTGTGGTTGCTAGCAGTTAAGGGGGAAGGAGGGATGAGCAGGGTGATGCAAGATTTTCAGAGCAGTAAAACTATTCTGTATTACACTGTAATGTATTATAATGATGGATACATGTCATTATACATATGTTAAAACATCAAGTATAAGCCCTATTGCAAACTATGGATTTGGGGAGATGATGATGTACTCATATAGGTTCATCAGTTATAACAAACGTACCATTCTGGTGGAGGATGTTAAGAGTGGGGAAGGCTCTCGGGGGGGGGGGGAGGGAAGGGGAATACGCAATATGTAAAATTGCTTTAAAACATTAATTATATTAAATATATGAAAAGGGAACCCTCATACACTGTTAGTGGGAATGTAAATTGGTGCAGCCACTGTGGAAAATGGCATGAAGGTTTCTCAAAAAACTAAAAATAGAACTACCATATGAACGAGCAATTCCACTCCTAGGTAGATATCCAAAAAAAACCCAAAACACTAATTTGAAAAGATACATGCACCCCAATGTACATAGCAGCATTATTTACAATTGCTAAGATATGGAAACAACTTAAGTGTCCATCGAAAGATGAATAGATAAGGAAGATGTTATATATATGTATATATAAAACACACCCATGCACACACACAGTGGAATACTACACAGCCATAAAAAAATTTTGCCATTTGCTGCAACATGGTTGGTCTTGGAGGGCATTATGCTAAATGAAGTCAGTCAGACAAAGACAAATACTGTATGATATCACCTATATGTGCAATCTAAAAAATACAACGAACTAGTGAATATAACAAAAAGGAAGCAGACTCAGATACAGAGAACAATCTAGTGGTTACCAGTGGGGAGGTGGGAGGGGCAACATAGGGGTGGGGGAGTGGGTGTTATAAACTATTGGGTGTATGATAGGCTACAAGGATGTATTGTACAACACAGAGGATATAACCAATATTTTGTAATAACTAAATGGGGTATAACCTTTAAAAATTGTATAAAAAGTTAAAATATATATATTATTTTTAAAAGTGTACAGGGAGTTTCCATGTACTCTTCACCCATTTCCCCATCACTAATATCTTGCATAACTATAGTTTAAAATCAAAACCAAGATGACATTTGTACAATTCACAGAGCTTACTCAGATTTGTCAGTTTTAGATGTACTTATTTGTATGTATGTGTAGTTCCATATAATTTTGTCACATGTGTCAATTTGGGGAACTACCACTATAATCAAGATTCAAAACTGTTCCATCATCAACAGGATCTCCCGTGTTACTTCTTTATAGCCACACTAGTCCTTCCCTCACCCATTCCTAACTTTTGGCAAACACTAAACAGTTTTCCAGCTCTATAATTTTATTTCAAGACTGCTATATAAATGGATTCATATAGTACTTAACCTTTTAAGATCAGCTTTATTTCACTAAGTGCAATTATCTTGAGATCCATACAAGTTGTGAATATCAACAGTTCTCTTTTATTGCTGAATAGCATTTAGTGGTATAAGGTGCCACATTTTGTTTAACCATTCACCAGCTGAAGGACATGTGGATTGTTTCTAGCTTTTGGCTATTACAATTAAAGCTGCTATGAAATCTATATATAAATTTTTGAGTGAAGATCACTTTTCATTGTGTAGAACAGGGGTCCCCAACCCCCAGGTACCAGTCCATGGCCTGTTAGGAACCAGGCCACACAGTAGTAGGTGAGCGGCAGGCGAGCCAGTGAAGCTTCATCTGCCACTCCCCATTGCTCCCCATCCCTCGCATTACTGCTTGAACTATCCCCTCCCCTCATCTGTGGAAAAATTTTTTCCCACGGTTTCCACAAAACCGGTCCCTGGTGCCAAAAAGGCTGGGGACTGCTGCTCTAGAGTACGTACCCAGGAATGGGATTGTTAGATAATACAGTAATTGTGTTTTAACTTTATAAGAAAATGCCAATCTGTTTTCTACAATGCTTATACCATTTTGCATTCCCACCAGCAGAGTATGAGAGTTTCAGTTGATCTGTGTTATCCTCATCATCACTTCGTTTTGCCAGTATGCTTAATTTTAGCTATTCTAATGCGTATTTAGTGGCATTCCATTCTTGTTTAAATTTGCATTCCTCTAGTGGCCAATGATGTTGAATATCTTTTCAAGTGCTTATTTGCCATCTATCTTCTTTGGCAAAGAGTCTTTTCAAGTAGTTTGCCCATTTTTTTTAAAGGAAATATTTCATTTTGGAATAATTCTACATTTAGAGGAAAGTAGCAAATAGAATACATAAATTTCTCATTCTCCTTTCCCAGTGTCACCTTGGTGCACTACTATTGGCTGAACTCTAGACTTCATTCATATTTCACCAGTTTTTAAAATTTTTTTCCTACAGTTTTTATTGAGGTGAAATTCATATAAAACCATTTAAAAATGTACAGTTCAGTGGCATTTAGTACACTCACAGTGTTGTGCAACAACTACCACTATATAGCTCCAAAACATTTTCATCACCACAAAAAACAGCACTGACCCATTAAGCAGTCATTGCCCACTCTACTCTTCCCTAGCCACTGATGACCATCAATCTGCTCTCTGTTTCTAGGGATTTACTTATTCCGCATATTTCATATAAATGGAATCATACAATATGTGGCCTTTTGTCTGGCTTCTTTCACTTCATGTAATGTTTTTGAGGTTCATCTATGTAGCATGTATCAGTAATGCCTTTTTAAGATAAAATATTTTAAGATTGTAAAATACACATAAAATTTACCATCTTAACCAATTTTAAGTGTACAACTCAGTGGTATTAAGCACATTTGTACTGTGTACCAGCCATCTCCAGAACTCTTTTCACCTTGTAAAAATGAAACACATTACCCATTAAAAAATAACTCCCCATTTCCCTCTCCCCCAGCTCCTGGCAACCACAATTCTACTTTCTTTATCTATACATATGACTACTCTGGGTACCTCATATAATTGGAATCATACAATTTTTCTCTTTTTGTGACTGGCTTAGTTTACTTAGCATAGTATCCTCAAGGTTCATTCATGTTGTAGCGTATGTCAGAATTTCCTTCCTTTCTAAGGCTGAACAAATTCCACTGTATGTTTTACACATATTTTGTTTATCCATTCATCCACTGATAGACTGTGGATTAGGTTGCTTCCATATTTTAGCTATTGTCAATAATGTGTGTTTTCCATGGCAGCTGTACAATTTCACATTCCCACCAACAGTACACAAGGCTTCTAACTTCTCCACATCCTCGTCAACACATTATTTTCTGGTTTTATTTTTTAATGGTAGCCACCACCTATTGGGTATGAGGTGATATTTCATTGTGGTTTTGATTTGCATTTCCCCGATGATTAGTGAGTTGAAGATCTTTTCATGTGCTTATTGGCCATCTGTATATCTTCTTTGGAGAAATATCTATATAACTCTTTTTCCCATTTTTAAATTGAGTTGTTTGTTATGGAACTTTAGGAGTTCTCTGAATATTCTGGATAGTAGAACCTTATCAGACATACGATTTGTAAATATTTTCCCTGTAGGTGGTCTTTTCACTTTCTTGATAATGTCCTTTGTGCAAAAATTTTTAATTTTGAAGTCCAATTTACCAATTTTTCTTTTGTTGCTTGTGTTTTTGGTGTCATATTTGAGAATCCATCGCCAAATTCAGTGTCATGAACATTTTCCCTTATGTTTTCTTCTAAGAGTTTTTTAGCTTTATCTCTTAAAGTTAAGTCAATGATCCATTTTTTTTTTTTTTGGAAGTGGTATGAGGTAGTGGTCCATCTCCAATATTTTGCATGTGGATTTCCAGTTGTCTCAGTATCGTTTGTTGAAGAGACTATTCCCTGCCCCCCACCCCAAACCTCACTGAATTGTCCTGGTAACTTGTTGAAAAATCAATTGGTCATAGATGTACGGTTTTATTTCTGGACTCTCAGTTCTATCATTGATCTATATGTCTACCTTTATGCCAATATCACAGTTTTGATATGTGTACCTATGCAGGAAGCTTTGAAATTGGGAAGTGTGAGTCTTCCAACTTTCTCCTTTTTTCAGTATTGTTTTGTCTATTTTTTTTTTTTTTTTTTTTTTTTTTTTGCGGTACGCGGGCCTCTCACCGCTGTGGCCTCTCCCGTTGCAGAGCGCAGGCTCCGGACGCGCAGGCCCAGCGGCCATGGCCCACGGGCCCAACCGCTCCGCGGCACGCGGGATCCTCCCGGACCGGGGCACGAACCCGCGTCCCCCGCATCGGCAGGCGGACTCCCAACCACCGCGCCACCAGGGGGGGCTTTGTCATTTCCACATGAATTTTAGGATAAGCTTTTCCATTATTTAAAATGGCTATTGGTATTTTGGCCGTGACTGCATTAAATCTGTTAGATTGTTTTGGGTATTACTTAAACAATATTAAGCATTTCAATTCATGAACAAGGGATGTATTTTCACTTACATAGGTCTTCTTTAATTTCTTTTAGCAATGTTTTGTAGTTTTCAGTGTACACGTTTTATATCTCCTTGGTTAAATTTATTTCTAGGTATTTTATTATTTGGGAGACTTACAAATGGAATTTTTTAAAATTTCTTTTTCAAAATTTTCATTGCTGATGTATAGAAATGCAGCTGATTTCTGTGTGTTTATCTTATACGCTGCAACTTTGCTAAATTATTAGTTCTTTTGTGGATCCTTTGGGATTTTCTGTATAGAGGATCATGCCATCTGCCCACAGGGATAGTTTTACTTCTTTACTAATTTGGATGCTCTTTACTTATTTATTTATTTTGCTTAATATCTCTGGCTAGAACTTCCAGTACAAAATAGAAGTGGTAAACAAAGGCATCCTTGTCTTGTTCTTGATCTTAATGAAGAAAGTTTTCAGTCTTTCACCCTTGAGTAGAATGACTGTGGGCTTATCATGAATGACTTTTATCAGTTTAAGGAATTTCCCTTCTATTTCTAGTTTTCTGAAATTTTTTGTTTGTTTTGTGTGGTTTTTTTTTTTGAATCATGAAAGGGTATTCAATTTTGTCAAATCCTTTTTCTGCACCAATTGAGATGATCATGTGTGGGATTTTTCCTTCATTCTGTTAGTGTGGTGTTTTTACCTTTTTAATTTTCTTCTGTTGAACCACTCTTGTATTTCTGAGATAAATCTCACTTGATTATGGTATATAATCCTTTTAATATGCTGTTGGATTTTGTTTGCTAATACTTTGAGAATATTTGCATGTATATTCATAAGGGATATTGGTCTTTAATTTTATTTTCTTGGGTGTTCTTTGTCTAGGTTTGAAATCAGAGTAATGCTGGTTCATAGAATGCATTAGGAAAGGTTCCCTCTTCTATTTTTTGCAAGAGTTTGATAAGGATACGTGTTAATTCTTCTTTACATATTTGGTAGAATTCACCAGTGAAGCCATCTCATCCTGGACTTTTCTTTGTCAGGAGGTTTCTGAGTACTGATTCAATGTCCTTACTTGACATTGAATAGCTAAGCTCAGATTTTCTTTCTTCTTAAGTCAGTTTTGGTAATTCATGTATTTCTAGGAATTTGTCTATTTCATCTAGATTATCTAATGTTGGCATACAGTTGTTCATAGTATTCTCTTATAATCCTCTAACTTCTGTAAGGTTGATAGTAATGTACCCACTTTTATTCCTGATTATAACTGTTTGTATATTCTCTTTTTTTTTCTTAGTCTAGGTGAGGGTTTGTCAATTTGTTGATCTTTTCAGAGTCAACTTATGGCTTGATTATTGATTTTCCATTATCTATTTTATTTTCTTTCATCTTTATTTTTTTTTCTTACTCTGCTAGCTTTGGGTTTAATTGGCTGATCTTTTCTAGTTTGTTAAGGTGTAGAGTTGGATTATTGTTCTGAGAGCCTTCTTCTTTTTTTTTTTTAACATCTTTATTGGAGTAAAATTGCTTTACAATGGTGTGTTAGTTTCTGCTTTATAACAAAGTGAATCAGTTATACATATAGATATATCCCCATATCTCCTCCCTCTTGCGTATCCCTCCCACCCTCCCTATCCCACCCCTCTAGGTGGTCACAAAGCACTGAGCTGATCTCCCTGTGCTATACAGCTTCTTCCCCCTAGCTATCTATTTTACATTTAGTAGCATAAGTCCATGCCACTCTCTCACTTCATCCCAGCTTACCCTTCCCCCTCCCCAAGTCCTCAAGTCCATTCTCTACGTCTGCATCTTTATTCCTGTCCTGCCCCTGGGTTCTTCATAACCATTTTTTTTTTTTAGATTCCATATATATGTATTAGCATATGGTATTTGTTTTTCTCTTTCTGACTTACTTCGCTCTGTATGACAGACTCTAGGTCTATCCACCTCACTACAAATAACTCAATTTTGTTTCTTTTTATGGCTGAGTAATATTCCATTGTATATATGTGCCATATCTTCTTTATCCATTCATCTGTCGATGGACACTGAGGTTGCTTCCATGTCCTGGCTATTGTAAATAGGAGCCTTCTTCTTTTTAATGTAGGCATTTATACCTATAATTTTCCTCTGAGATGTGTCTACGGTGTAACCTATAGATTTAGTTGTTTGTTTTCATTCGTCTCAAAGTATCTCCAATTTCCCTTTTAATTTCCTCTTTGATCCATTAGTTGTTTAAGAGTGTTCTATTTAATTTCCAAGTTTTATGAATTTTCCAGCTTTATTTCTTTTCTTTTCCTTTTTTTTTAAAATTAATTAATTAATTTATTTATTTTTGGCTGTGTTGGGTCTTCGTTTCTGTGCAAGGGCTTTCTCTAGTTGTGGCAAGCGGGAGCCACTCTTCATCACGGTGCGTGGGCCTCACTGTCGTGGCCTCTCGTTGCGGAGCACAGGCTCCAGACGTGCAGGCTCAGTAGTTGTGGCTCACAGGCCTAGTTGCTCCGTGGCATGTGGGATCTTCCCAGACCAGGGCTCAAACTCGTGTCCCCTGCATTGGCAGGCAGATTCTCAACCACTGCGCCACCAGGGAAGCCTTCCAGCTTTATTTCTGACCTCTAGTTTCTTTCCATTGTGGTTAAAGAGAAAACTTTGTATGATTTTAATCTTTTGAAATTTACTGAGTCTTGTTTTGTGGCCTAAAATATGTCCTGTCCTGGACAGTGTTCCATGAGCCCTTGAGAAGAATATGTCTTCTATTATTATTGTGTAGAGTACTTTATATATGTCTATTAGGACTAATTGGTTTACAGTGTTATTCACATCCTCTTTTTTGATCACCTGTGTAAATTTTCTATCCTCATTGAAAGCAGCCTATTGAATTCTCCAACTATTATTGTAGAATTGTCTAATTCTCCCTTCAATTCTGTTAATGTTTGATTCATATATTTGGGACTCTGCTATTTGGTGCATATTTATTTACAATTGTTTTATCTTCTCACTGAATTGATGCTTTTATCAATATATAATTTCCTTCTTTGTTAGCTTTTGACTTAAAGTCTACTTTGTCTGTTAGTATTAATATTGCCACCCAAGCTTTGTTTACTATTTGCATGGAATATCATTTTCTATCATTTTAATTTTAATATATTTGTTTTTTTAATCTAAAATGAGTCTCTTGTATAGTTGGATCTTACATACTTTTTAGTCTGCCAATTTGACTTTTAAATGGTGAGTTTAATCCATTTAAAGTAATTACTTTAAAAAAATAATTACTAATAAAGAAGCACTTCTGCCATTTTTATATTTGTTTTCAAAAAATATCTTTCTGAATTGCTCCAATACTGCCTTCTTTTTTGATTCATTTTTTTTTCTAATGTATCTTTTTTATCCCTCCACATTTCCTTTTCTGTGTATTTTTTAGTTATTTTCAAATGGTTATCCTGGTGATTATAATTAACATCATAAATTTATAACAATCTATTTTGAATTGATACCAACTTAGCTTCAATAGCATACAAAACTCAGCTCTTATAGAGCTCCCTCACCTCCCCTTATGTTGTTGTTGCCTTAGTATCTTTATACGTTGCATGCCCATTAAAAAAGATTTATAACAGTTTTATACATTTGTCTCTTAAGTCATGTAGGAAACAAAAGAGGGGTTAAGAAAAATATAATAATACTGGCTTTTATATCTGCCTATTTAGTTACCTTTACCAGTGTTCTTTATTTCTTTAAATGGCTTCAAGTTACTGTCTAGTGTCTTTTCACTTCAGCCGGCAGACTCCCGTTAGTATTTCTTGTGTGTGTGTGTGGGGGGGGGGTCTACTAGTGATAAAGTCTCTTTGCTTTTGTTTATCTGGGAATGTCTTAATTTCTCTTTCATTTTTGAAGGAAAATTTTGCCAGTTATAGAATTCTTTGTCGACATTTTTCTTTTCTTTCAGCGCTTTAAATATGTCATTTTACTGCATTTTGGCTTTTATGGTTTCTGATGTGCAACTGGCTTTTAATCTTATTGAGGAGCCCTTATACATGATGAGTCGCTTCTCTCTTGCTGCTTTTAAGTTTCTCTCTTTGTGTAAAGTTTGATTGTAATGTGTCCCAGTGTGGGTCTCTTTGAGTTTTTCACATTTGGAGCTCATTGACTTTCTTGGCTGTAGAGATTCACATCTTTCCTCAAGTTTGGGATGTTTTCAGCCATTTCCTCAAATATTCTTTCTTCCCTTTTTTCTCCTTCTCTTCTTGTGGTACTCCCATAATATACTGGCATACTCAATGGTGTCTCACAAGTCACTTAACCTTTGTTCATTTTCTTTCATATTTTTTTGCTCCTCTGAGTTGATAATTTCAATTGGCCACTTTCTTCTGCCAGCTCAAATCTGCTGTTAAACCTTTCTGGTGAATTTTTCACTTTTGCCTTTGTAAATTTTAGCTCCAGAATTTCTACTTAGTTCCTTTTTATAATTTCTATTTCTTTATTAATAGTCTCTATTTGTTCATCCATTGTTATCCAATTCTTAATTGGCTTTTTCATTTGTGCTTGTTTTAGCTTCATAATCTTTTAAAAAATTGTTTCATTGCTCCCTTTGAGTATCCTAAAAGTCTTTAAAATAAGTCTTTGTTATTCTTTTAATAAAATTAATTTCATATAGAATGAACTGTTGTAGTACTTAACTTTTGTCTTTTTTAGCATGAGACTTTTTTTATGTAGTCTGGAATTTTTTCTCCAGCTCCCCCTTCTTTGTTCTCTACTCTGGATAAGTAGTTTTATAGTTGCTTTCCACTAGTTTCTAGATCTTTAGTCTATAATTTTCAGAGTTCTTGATCCATGATATTGCAGGAGCTATGAAAAAAGAGCTAGTGGGAAATCCTGTCGGTCCAGTGGTCATGACTTGGTGCTTTCACTGCTGTGGGCCTGGGTTCGATCCTTGGTCAGGGAACTGAGATCCTGTAAAATGCATGGCACGGCCAAAAAAAAAAAAAAAAAAGAAAAAAGAGCTAGCTACTCACCTAGTAAGTCAGAAACCAGGCCCAAGAATTGTTTGAGGGTTTTAAAATCATGCAGGTGGTAGGGGTTGTTGTTGTTGTTTTCTCTATTTTTTTGTTTTAATTTCTTAGGTCATTAATTTGATTTAAAAATGTGGTTTGTAAGATTCTACTTTTACGTATTAAGGTTTTCTTTGTGGTTTTAACATTGGTTTAACTTTTATAAGTTTTTCAGTGGGCACTTGAAATTATAACACATTTTCAAGGTATAAAGCTCAGGATATATTAAATAAATCTTCCAAGTAAATTATGTTTCTTTGTTCCCATATGGTTTTTCTTACTTTTTGCCTCCTTGAGTTGTCATTAAATTATGTTAGAATCTCTTATGGTTATCACATTTCTGTTTAATGTTTCTTGTACATCAAGAACTGTAAGAAATGTAATTATTATCCTACATTATTTGGTTTATTAAAATTTGTAAACAGTTTCATTGTAGATGGTACATTTCAGCACTATAAATATCAGCACTTTTCTAATTTAATGTATTTTGCCTTGAACTCAGCTGATATTAACATCATAACTCCTGTTTTATTTTTGCTAGTAGTTGTTTTATATGTCCTACTACTAGCCTTTGAATCACTTTGCTTTAGATGTCTCTCTTGTGAATTTTGTTTTGCTATACATGCTGAAAGCCTTTTTATTGTAAGTAAAGTAATTCACTTTTTATATCTATTGACAGAGACATTTCATTATAGTTCTGTCATTTAAAAAAACACATTTAGTATTTTTACTTAATTTTCTGGGAGACAATTTACATACTAACCCCCTTCTTAAGTTAATGTGACAATTTTCCATAATGAACTGCTTAAAGAGAAGCTTTGGTCTAGAATGGAATGAAACAGCCAAAAACCAAACGTACAAAAAAATAGATTAAAAACTTTAAAAGACTGTTTAAAAATCCAACATTTTCACCAGTTATATTCAAACAACACTCAAATGATAACGGCATATGCATTTTTAGTGTTTCCTTGTGGTTGGCTTTCCTCACCATCTTGCAAGTTACAAACAGAGCTGCAGTCAGTTGTAGTCTGTCATGCTAGATCATAGAGGTTCACTCAGCTTCATATTAGCTGAAGGCCCTGGGTGGAGGACTCTAAGGTCTTGAAATCGCAAATCATCATGGCTCCATTGATTCCTATAGGGCAAAATTTCTGATCATCTTGCTTGTCTACCTTGCAAATAGGTACTTGAGCGATGCTATTCTGGTGTAGCATCTCTGAGGCTGTATTATGGTCCTTGATTGTGACTCTTGTCTATGTTGTGGAAATGTTCCATGGCTAACATGTGCTGGATGCTGTGTTTTGGAATGTCTAGTTTGGAGACTAAGGTCAAGCAGCCATGGTCATCTTAGTTAAAAAGCACTGGGCAGCATTCTTGGCCAGCAGCTACAACAACAATGTTCTCTGAGACAAATAATACACTCAGGAGTGACAGGAACTCTGTTTTCAGATTGCAACCCGAACACTATTTGAGACATCAGGACTGCACGTGGTGCTTACTCAGGCTCCCAGTGGTAGAGAAGTTGAACCAGGGACCCAGCCTCCAGTGCCACCAAACTGTGACATCAGTTAACCAAAATGCATCTTGCTACTCCATGGCATACTGGTTGGCTTTTCATCCACTTTTTAATTGTATGTAGAAGCACTCTGCATTTGAAGTCACATGATCCTGCTGTCAGCAAAACACGGAGATACCGGTCCAAACTAAGGACAGTGAATGAACTGGCTTTTTAATGTGCTTGCTTACCCACTCGTCATTTTTATATCCAAGTGACAGACAGAAATGAATTGTTTTTCACTCTCCACAGCAAATTTGTTCTTTAGAGGGGACCACTTCACAAAGGTGGCTGCATGATTAATTCTCAAGGTTACCAGGGTTAGCGCCCAAACCCTATCTTTCCAACTCCTGCAAAGGACAGTGTGATCATGCTCGAGAGCCCTATCCCTACCTGTGATGTCTCCACTGTGCTCCTGGAGTGCATGAGGTTTCACCCACTGGCTCCCATTCCTCTTATAGGTGGGAACTTTGTGGGTATTGTGGCTAAGGGCAATCTGAGTATGGCACGGCAACTGGCTCCAGTAAAAATTGTTGCAGGGACAATATTTTTGGTGTTTTTAAAGGTTAGAAAGCTGGGGTCAGGGAAGTCCTGACAGGCTCAGAGTGTAGAATTTGAAGACTCTGGTCAGTCAACAGGAACAGGCTGTGTTCCATTCTGCAAGTTTTATGTAGATTATTTCATCTTCCTCTTCCTTCTTCTCCTCCTCTTCCCCCCTTCTTCCTCTTCCTTCTTCTTTTTCCTTCTCTAGTTTCTGTAGCTTCTTTCACTATATGGCCTGTATTTTCTTATTTATATGTATTATCCTTTGCCTGATTTATTTGGGGTATTAATTATTTTTAGTGGTTATCTTGAAGATATAATTTTAATTCTTCTTGAATTGCTATATATGCATAATGTCAATTTATTTCCCCTTGTGAAAGGTGAAATTAAGTATAATTCCTCTTCCTCTGCTTATCTTTGCTCTCAGTTCATCACCGATTAACCACCACACTTAGCTATAGAAATATTAACTCTTGTTAGCAACTTTAACCTCTCTTTTCCCTCTCGAAAAAAGAAAAGTTAAAGTATTTCTATATCATTATGGATTTTATGTTTACATTTTATTTTATAATAATATTTGCCACTGTCATTTAACTTTAGTTTTACAATTAAATAAATTAAATTATCACTACTTGTCCTTTGACCATGGCCTCTCCACGCATCTTTTCATTGGCTGGAGGCCATCCTGTAGTAGATATTTTTAAGGGTTCACGGGGGCCTGTGTTTCAGTTACAGTATTCTATAATGCATATATAACACTATTCATAACGTTGTGCCAGCCCCTGGATTATGTGCATTCAGGGTTTGAATTATCAATTCATTTTTAGGTCATTAATTCAAAATCTTTATTAAGAAAGAGAAATGTCTGTATTTTTTGTTAAAAATTGAGAAACAAGATAGTTTTTCACTGAATGTTAAAATGTTAGGGAATAAAGCAATTTACCATGATTCTGGTAACTACTTCATAAAAGGCTAACAACTTGAGGGTTCTAATTGCATAACTGTCCAACGTATGAGGTTTTTACTGTTATTACTATTATTTTACTTTTACTGTTATACTGCCACTCCAGATAAGGATTTTTGTAACAAAGAAGTTATTACATTAGTACCCAAAGCTCTCCAACACGTTGTCATCTTTCCTTTGTCTTCAGTGAACAGCTCATATACACAGTCACTAATACCTTTACACAGATGACTGTTATCTATTACTTTGGGCTTGAGATTTCCCCTCTACACTCTAGCCCTACATTTCTTTTTTTTCTTTATTTTTTTAATTGAAGTATAGTTGACTTACAATTTGTGTTAGTTTTAGGTGTACAGCAAAATGATGTATACATATATTTTTTTCAGATTATTTTTCATTATAGGTTATTGTAAGATTTTCAATATTGTTCGCTGTGCTATATGGTAAACAGTCCTACATTTCTAATTGCTCACTGAGTGGTTAACATGAATGTCCCTGAGCAACTCAAACTCATTTTCCTTTCCTCTCAAACCAGGTATTCTCCATGAGAATGGTATTCTCCATTTTCTGCACTCTAGTCATCCTTGACTCCCCCTATTTCCTATGCCTTACCAGCCCTGTTCCCTCACTGTTCCCAATCCCAGTTGTAAAGTCTCCCATGGTAACACCTCTTCATTTTCACTGTTGTTATCCTACTTTGGTCCTTATTTGGTGTACTACAATAGCTTCTTACACATTTTCCTCCTTCACTAAAGGATTATACACCACTGGAGAATATTCTTCCTAAAACCATGTTACAAGCAACCCAGGATATATTTTACACCAAGGTTTTACATTGGAAGAATTTACATACATAAAGACATTTATCCTCTTTCAGAATCCTTATAATTTTTTTTCTGGAGATTTGTGGGAAACAAGTTTTAAAAATGAAATTACATTGACAACATACTTAGAAATAGGGATTTAATGAAATTTTATTGTGAATACTTTTAATTGCAAAAAATCCTTTAGTAAAGTGATAAGCACTTGACTATTTTATCTTTTATATATGTGAGTTTTCATAATCATCTTTGTCTAAAGTATGTGTAAAAATAGAATGAAGCAACTGGGAAGGAGATAATTGGCGACTGACAGTTTTAGGAATTGTTTATTAATATGTTTATTAATAACAATCATGCCTAACTGACCTCCAGATTAGAATTAAAACTAAGAGCTTTCTTTGCTACTTCCAATAAATATGGAAGTGGGCTGAGAATCTTCTTTCTATTTTTTTTTATTATTCCTTTTCAACATTCTAGGAAAGAAATTATGATATGTGGAAATTACGTGAATAAATATCAGAATGCATATTTTTCTAGAGAAAAGCATTCTCATTCTTTAGTCTTCATTTGACATTTGTCATAGTACATGCTATACAAAATGATAGGTAATTATAAGATTATAAGTTTTGCAATGATATATACCTGATTTAAATTCAGTTTTGCTATAGTTGTATGACCTTAGACAAATTTGAATTTTTCATAGCCTTAATTTATTTGTAAAGTGGGAACAATAGTACTAATCTATCTCAGATAATTTGTACAAATTATGTAGCATAATGTCTGACATGTAGTAGGAGGTCAATAAATGGAACTAGAATGTTGATTCTTCCTCTGACATCAATTACATTGGCAAAATACTAATTAACTTCATAACAATTTTGTTAATATTAAACTAATAATAATACTGAATATGTTAGTGCTTTGCATTTAAAAATACAATAACATAATTGTCCAATTTAATCAAATTCGTCTAAGATGATATGTAATCAGATTTTGAATGTAACAAACTATTTGACTAAAAGTTATTTAATTTAGATACAATGAGATGAGGTATATGAATATGCTCCATAAACTTTGGGTATTATGTTCTGTGATCTAGGTTAAAATCTTAATTCTACAATTTATTAACAATATAACCTCAGTTTCTACTCTGAAAAAAAAGACTGGGAACAATGATAACTATCTTAAAGAGTTGCTAAGAAAGTCAAATAAAATAATGTATGTGAAACAGCTTTGTACACTAAAAAATAATGCAAAGACTAATTATTGTATTTTTCTTATTTCAACCATGACATTAGTAGGATTTAATGCTATGACTTTAAGTCAGAATAAAGGAGATGAAAATAAAAGTAATTCAATTAAATTTCAGAAAAAAAACTATCTTGGCACAAGCAGATAAAAGTTCTGAAAGAAAAATTTATGAAAGCCTATTTATTTCAGAGCTAGAATTATGAATAAGCTCTTAACCACCACAAAAAATAAACTAAAAGTGAATAAAATCTTCTATAACTTTCTTAAATGGAGAGAACTCTATTCTTTTATGTATCGGACTTTGTTGTTGTTGTTGTTAAATAGCATTAATTCTAAATGATATTAATATACGAAATGGGAAAAATAGTTCCAGAAAAAGTGATGTTCATTTACATGGTTACAGTCACAAGGGTCCATATGCATGACTAGTTAATGTTTAAAACCATTCTCATGATAAAAAAAAAAACCCGAAAACATTATATACCTTGGTGTGTAATGATTTATGAAACATAATTTTGTAAAATGATTAACAAACAAAATGTTGAATGCTGCCAACAGAACTGTATGGTGATTTTTAAGAAAGGCTTTTTGGAAAGCCATTAAACACTGCCATCTAGGAAACTTGTTATTCATGGACTGGTTGGTTAAAATGTTCAGCCAAATGAATGTAACAAAACTTAAAATTGTTGGCTTTTGCCTACCGTACCAAGATCAGCCTTAAGATCTGTTGGCAGACTTAACTTTCTTGATCCTTTAACTGAAACAACAGAAAAAGGAAAAAGGCAGTTGTTAATTATATAAAATTAAAGAGGAGGGTGAGGGAACAGTATGTTTTACAGTATAAGTATTGAAATCCTAATGAACGTTACATTTAGTGAGCATTATGGAAGCAGAAATATTGTTCAGTGTTAGTTTGTTGTCATTCAGGAATAAATAATATGCAAACAGAAACATGAGAAAAGCAATTGTTATTACAGTAAATAATTAAGTGCATCTTTGCATAGTTTTTTTCACATGTAGCATAAGAAGTGATTTCTTATTTTGGAAAGAACCAAAAATCAATTCCAGATAAATCTGATAGATAAAAAAGTACTGCAACAAATGTATAAGTTCAGATCATAAATAACAATGGTAAGGGGGAAAACTGATGAACTCTGTAAGCATTTTTTGAAATAGAAAGAAAATTCTATTATAGATGTGTATGATATAGTGAAGGAAACTTTACCATACCTATGGCAGATGAAATGACTTATATATTGAATACTACAATGTTAAATTCAGTAGATAAAAAAATCTTAAATAAAAAATATTTGAAAATAAATTTAATTATATTATTATAAATCAAGCTGTCATAAAATGTTTGAATAAACCAAGAAAACTCCTACAATTTATTGAAAATTTGCCTCATTATCTGTTTATAAAAATTTTACATTGGGCATCTCATAAAATATTTAACTAGAATGTTATAATAGAAAGAAATTGCATTAGGGGAAATCATGTTAGAAATATTTTCTGTCAGTTAATACTTTATTAAGACTCAAATTGATACTATCAATTAATTTATACCTTCTAATGAGTGATTTTCTTTACAATTAGGAAAGATATTTTAAAATAAAGATGCAGTATGATATAGTAGAAAGAATACTCAATTTAAAATCAGAAAACATGAGTCACAAATTTCTGAATTGTTACCACCTAATTACAAAACTTTGAAAAAGTTTTATAAAAATCCTTTCATCAATTTTCAGCTTAATCTTCCCATCTGTCAAATAACATGTTTGATACTATCTCTAATATTTCAGCTGGAATTACTGGAATATATTTTATAAAACCTAAATATAATAGAAACCTAAATATACTTTTTGTGTGTCATGAAATATTACTCATCTTTTGATTTTTTTCCAACCATTTAAAAAACCCATTCTTAATTCACAAGTCATACCAAAATAGGTTGCAAGCTGGATTTGGCCTGTGGGCTGTAGCTTGCTGACTACAATATGCCATGCTAAACTACTTATTAAAGGAAATCTAAGCATTATCATTCTAATAAACATAATAGCAACAGGCAGTTGTCTCTATAAAAAAGATATTAAATAATTCTATTAAGGAGAAATCAAATCAAATTTGAGCAATGTGGGTTTAGAATCAGCAGCACAACAAAAAGATTGTATTTATATAAAAATGTCAAACTAAATAAATATATGTAATAATTATGCCAGAACAGGTTGCAAATAAAGTATATTTTGTAAATTGATTCACAATTCAGATAGACTGAGGAAGTGGGATGTTACTATTTAAAATCTTTCACTTAATTTTTAAAATAGGAACTAATTCTTTATAATGTAAGGATTTGTTTCAGAATTTATCTTTTTAATTGTTTCTATTTTGTTTTTAAATAGGGTATTTCAATATATCTATATAGTATAAATTCAAAAATGGATTATAATGATGCTTTCAGAAAGAAGTCAAACAGTTCCTTTCTATTAGTCTAGTATCTAATTTACTCTGGCTCTCAAATCTCCACTTTTTGGGATACCCCTTCCACTTCACCACCAACCTTCTTGGCTTCCTGTAGACTGCTTCCTACCTAAAAATTGGGGGCCCGTAACAAACCCCAACCTCAATTGTATAAATGGGGGAGGAAAAGGGAGCAATTAGATGGTGGGATTGATTGACAAACTTCTTTAATAACAATGTTAATAACAGGTGTCTGTTATTTATGCACAGAAAAATCTTCACTTGTCCAGCTACTAGTAAACTCATACTCATCCTTTAAGACAGCTGAAAAATCACCACCTCCTCGAAGGCAGCCTCAGCCTTAAGGCTTCATTTGGTGCCATTATCTTAACTTTCATAGCACCTTGTACACATCTTTTATAACACATTTTATTATACTTGATTTTTTTTACTCTGTCTACTATCGACTAAAATCCTGAAACTTTGCGTTCTCTAGGGATGGGGATTATATTCCCAATACCTAATTAATTACTGGCATAGAATAGATGTACAATAAGTGTTTGCTGAATGAAAGTTTAAAAAAAACAGTAAAGTCGGAAGGTAGGGGAGAAGGGTTATTCTGAAGAGGGCTAAACAGACAGAAAGCACGTTTCAAGTGGTACAAGAATATGTTACACATTAACATTTGAGGAATTTGGGTTGGAAGATGAGTAAGGCAAGAGGGAATAAGAGGCAAGTAGTCCTGGAAATAAACTGAATGAAAACAGTACATATTAACCTGTGCAATGTGCCCTTGGGAATGCAGCTCTCTGAATTTCTTCATTTTTACTGTTACCTAGCAAAAGCATACATACCACTATCATTTCATATTGTTAGCCAAAGAGGAGAAAATAGGAAATAGAAACTTCACATTACTCACTGTCTTAGCACACTGCACTAAGAGAGGTGGAGAATCCTGGCTCAAAGGAATCTTTAAGGTCACATAGTCCAATATCCTACTCAATGCAAGTATTCTCTTACAACATCCTTGACATCATACCTGTTTGTGATAGATACCTTCAAAGTATAAAAAAATCCAATTTTGGGTTGCTATAATTGCTACAAAATTTCCTTCCATTTGAGCTCAAACTACTTTCCTTTACCATTTACTAGTTTGTTCCAGTTCTAACCTCTGGCACAATTAAAAAAAAAAAAGTAACTCATTTTTGCTCTCATATGCCAGTTCTTAAAGCATTACGGGCCATCTCTAGGTACTCTCATTTGGTCAGCAGGAATCTGTATTTTAATAAGTGTTGCAGGCAATACTAATAAAAGAGGTTGGCAGATAGATCACATTTTGAGAATCATGTTTTACTGTTTTATAAACTTTAACCAACCTATGGGACTTTCACTCAAGACCCTTCCACAAAAAAGTACATCCTGCGATGCATCTCAGATTTTTCATTAAAGAGACGCCATGTTGTCCTTAGTTGTTAAGTTTGATATAGATATTATGTTGCTGAGCATTTTAAGGTGATTATGATTATATATATATATATATATATATATATATATAAAGTTAACAGGTACATTTTTAGTTCCTTTTGAGCAATTTTTTTTTTCATATCTGTCTTTGATCTTCCATTTTCTAATGAGGAAGAAAAGTTGATAGTTACAAGGATAGTAATGCTCCTATTAGAAGAGAATAGATATGTTTTTTCCCTTCTGTAAAGCTCCACAAAGACTTCTGCTTTTCTCCAAGGTAAGTTTCCTAGGGTCTGGCGAAATGAAGCCCAGTGATCAAAACCATAGCTGAAGTCAAACCATAACTCAAACATTTGCCAGCTGAGTGACCCTGGTCTGGCAGTTACTTAAATCTCAGGATGACTGTTTCTCTTCCTTTGTAGAATGGGTTTGATAATTAGTCCCTACTTCAAAGGGATCTTGTCAGTATTAAAGAAATATGTGTAAAGTACTTAACATGGTGTGGTAAATAATATTAGGTATTATATTCATTATTAAACTTAGTTGGCAAGAAAGCTTGTCATTCTGTGGTATTCTGTATCAAAAATGACTTACCCAGACAACATGTCCTTTTTGCAAACTAGTGTCTAGTATTAAATACAGCACGTTTGATAATGCCTCCAGTTGCATATGGTACCATTATTTCTTTCCTCTGCACAATCCCTCAATACCTTGAAAAGCTGCCTGTCTTGGCTCACAGACAGTAATACAGAAAACAGTACCATACTGTAATCCAGCTGCGGGGCAGGGAATATTGCTGCAGCAAGTATTAGAACAGTTTGATTTCTTATTATCCTAGTCCTGTTAGATTCTGGGAAAATTGTCAGGAAATTCTTGCTACTTTTAACATGTTGTGGCTTACATTTTTGAAAATAAAAACAAAATTAAAAACAAAGGGAAGAAAATGAATAACTGTACATTTAAAAAGGTGAATTTTATTCTAATGTAAATTACATGCCACTAAATCTGAGTTTTAAAAAATTTGAAGCATCCCCACAGATAGTGTTATTCACTTACCTAACCACATCTATCACCTTATGAATCACCTAGAAATTGTTAGGTAGGATGTCATAAGAGACCAAAAATGATGCAAATGAGTAAAAGGATTAGCTGATGGCAAAATACATATTAATATTTATAAATTCAGGCCTAAAGATTTGGTGACGGCCAAGCGCTACAATAGGACCAGATTATAAACCTTTGCAAAACTATTCATCTCTACTCCTAGATTATCTGCCTCCCAAATTCAGGTTCATTTACAGTAATGAGACATGGTACTGTGATGGTTTACCACAGCTTATGCCAGAATGGGGTCATATGCTCAGCCCTAAATATAAACAGAAGTTCAGGTATTACAACAGGGTTTTGCCTAGGAGGCTTCAGTATATCTTGACTGTATCATTGCCTGTATATTCATATGCCTTTTTCCTAAGTCCTGATTCAATTTAAAGTAAATAATTAGTGCAGCCTGGCTTATCAGAGGAATGTCGTATTGGCTTCAAATAATTTTTTATTCAGATCCTTGGTTCCACATTTGAATCAAAATTTTAGGAACAGAGATGAACCCTCAATCAGTCTGAATATGGCTACTACTTTAATGGGAAATATCATAAAAAGCTAGGTTAGAAGTTTCTAACTCAAATCTTTGATAAGCTGTTTGTTGATTAGAAACAACTGGATTGACTTTTTGATTTCCCATGAAGGATTTCTACTTTAAGGCTAAGCTACAACTATTAATTGGAAATTTAGAATGGTCAAGGAGAACAAGTTTAGTCTCTTTAGGCCATGGGAGTTCATCATTGCTTTTATAATATAACCACTATTGTATATTATTGAGAATCTCTGTTCTGGGCTCTAGCACACAGTTAGGATTAAGAAACTTGGCTAAAGTTATAATGGTAGAAAGAGGTAGGGTAAGGTCAAATTTCTAAGACTCCAAAGCTATGCCCTTTGAACTAAGCGACACAATCTTCCTGACATAGAAGATACCTGTGTATCGTAGACATCTATAAAATAAATAAACCTAACACTAAATTAAAATAAAAAGTTGTTTAGATTAAAATGTTTGTAAAGTTTATCTACCTGATTCATTACTATATTCCAACCAGTCAGTTAATTAATTTCATTTGTCTCTTATCTTCCCTATGCTAGAAACGAAGATAGGACAAAAACGCCTGGTGTGTGTGTGTGTGTATGTATGTGTATATATATACACATATATAAATATACATATATATGCATATATACATATACATATATATGTGCAAGTGTAGTTAAAAAACACACACATAAAAATATTTTGGAGTTACCGTGCCATGGTGGAGTCCTGAAAGACCTACACACCTCTAATTTTGTTGCCATTTCCCACCCATTTTTTTATAAGTGGTTATGATATAGCCAGGCAAAGAGGTATATTTATTAGAATTTGCCCCAGCATACAAAAATTTAATGTCATGACTCTAGCTTTCTTGCCACCTGAAAATATGTATTACATTTCTATCTAAATGATGTTAGTGAATCAGTGACTTTTTGTTAGTGTCATATGAGCAAATGTTAGTGTCATATGATAAGCTCCATATGAGCAAATGTTAACTGATTATGAAACTTTATTTCTGTTCTTGTCTATCTTGAATTATAAACTCCTAGAGAGAACTAGGTTCTTCAACACACCTTTTTGAAAGCATACAAAAGGAGGTCAAGTAATTTGTGGAGTGAGAGGAACTTGAGATCTAAAGATTAGGTTGGTTCCAGCTAAGCCATGTACTAGCAGGATAAACTTGGGCAAGTTATAGAATTATTTTTCTTAGCCATAATTCTCCACTCATATAAAATGAGAACTATACCAACCTTACAGGATTACTATAGAACTAAATATGATAATACTCATGAAAAATACCTTGAGTACTTTAAAGTACTATACCAATGTTGATTACTGTTTTTAGCAAACAAGGTTTAATAAATACAGATTGTGATAATTTGATTATATAAATTATAAAAACTAAAAATTACTTTCAAAACCACTTTTTCCTGGAACTTAAATGGTAAACAGTGTTTCTGATGTTTCATGAAAAATATATCTAAGTTCTTTTTAATTTTTTTGTTAAAACATTGTCTCCTTATAATTTAGCAACTTCTCTCTGCTTGGATGTCATAATTGCTTGGTTTTTTTTTTTTTCCAGCTTTTTTTTTTTTTTGCAGTACGTGGGCCTCTCACTTTTGTGTCCTCTCCCGTTGCCGATCACAGGCTCTGGACATGCAGGCTCAGCAGCCATGGCTCATGGGCTTAGCTGCTCCGCGGCATGTGGGATCTTCCTGGACTGGGGCATGAACCTGTGTCCCCTGCATTGGCAGGCGGACTCTCAATCACTGCGCCACCAGGGAAGCCCTTTCCAGCTCTTTTAAAAAAATTTTATTTTATATTGGGGTATAGTTGATTAACAATGATGCATCAGCCTCAGTGTACAGCAAAGTGACTCAGCCATACATGTACGTGTATTTATTCTTTTTCAAATTCCTTTCCCATCTAGGCCACCACAGAATATCGAACAGAGCTCCCTTCACTACATAGCAGGTCCCCGATGGCCATCTGTTCAACACATAGTAGTGTGTATATGTCAATCTCAAACTCCCAATCCATCCCCTCCCATTCCTCCCCCCCGGCAACCACAAGTCCATCCTCCAACTCTGTGAGTCTGTTTCTGTTTTGTAAATAAATTTATTTATATCATTTTTTTAGATTCCACATAAAAGTGGTATCATATGATAATTGTCTTTCTCTGTCTGACTTACTTCACTTAGTGTGATAAGCTCCAGGTCCATCCATGTTGCTGCAAAGGGCGTTGTTTCATTCTTTTTAATGGCTGAGTAACATTCCATTGTATAAATGTATCACAGCTTCTTTATCCATTTATCTGTCAATGGACATTTAGGTTGCTTCCATGCCTTGGCTATTGTAAACAGTGCTGCAATGAACATTGGAGTGCATGTATCCTTTCAAACCATGGTTTTCTCCAGGTATATGCCCAGGAGTGGGATTGCTGGGTCATATGGTAGCTCTATTTTTAGTTTGTAAAGGAACCTCCATACTGTCCTCCATAGTGGCTATACCAATTTACATTCCCACCAACAGTGTAGGAGGGTTCCCTTTTCTCCACACCCTCTCCAGCATTTATTGTTTGTAGCCTTTTTAATGATGGCTGCTCTGACTGGTGTGCAGTAATATCTCATTGTAATTTGATTTGCATTTCTCTAATAATTAGCAGTGTTGAGCATCTTTTCATGTGCCTCTTGGCCATCTGAATGTCTTCTTTGGAGAAATGTCTATTTAGGCCTTATGGCCATTTTTTTATTGGGGTGTTCGTTTTTTTGATATTGAGCTGCATGAGCTGTTTTTAGATTTTGGAGATTAATCCCTTGTCAGTTGCTTCGTTTGCAAATATTTTCTCCCATTCTGAGGGTTGTGTTTTCGTCTTGTTTATGGTTTCCTTTGCTGTGCAAAAGCTTTTGACTTTAATTAGTTCCCATTTGTTTATTTTTGTTTTTATTTCCATTATGCTAGGAGATGGATTGAAAATATATTGCTGTGATTTATGTCAAAGAGTGTTCTTCAGTTGTTTTCCTCTAAGAGTTTTATAGTATCAGGCCTTATATATAGGTCTTTAATCCATTTTGAGTTTATTTTTGTGTATGGTGTTAAAGAATGTTCTAATTTCATTCTTGTATATGTAGCTGTCCAGTTTTCCTAGAACAATTTATTGAAGAGACTGTATTTTATCCATTGTATAGTCTTGCCTCCTTTGTCATAGATTAATTGACCATAGGTGCTGGGTTTATTTCTAGGCTTTCTATCTGTTTCACTGATCTATATTTCTGTTTTTGTGCCAGTTCCATACTGTTTTGATGGCTGTAGCTTTGTAGTATAGTCTGAAGTCAGGGAGCCTGATTCTTCCAGCTCCATTTTTCTTTCTCAAGATTGCTTTGGCTATTCGTGGTCTTTTGTGTCTCCATACAAATGATGAAATTTTTAATTCTAGTTCTGTGAAAAATGCCATTGGTAATTTGATAGGGATTGCATTGAAGCTGTAGTATGGTCATTTTGACAATATTGATTCTTCCAATCCAAGAACATGGTATATCTTTTCATCCTGTTTGTGTCATCTTTGATTTCTTTCATTAGCATCTTATAGTTGTCAGAGTACAAGTCTTTTGCTTCCTTAGGTAGGTTTATTCCTAGTTATTTTATTCTTTTTGATGCAATAGTAAATGGGATTGTTTCCTTAATTTCTCTTTCTGATCTTTCATTGTTAGTGTATAGAAATGCAACAGATTTCTGTATATAAATTTTGTATCCTGCAACTACCAAATTCATTGATGAGATCTAGTAGTTTTCTGGTAGCATCTTTAGGACTTTCTATGTATACTATCATGTCATCTGCAAACAGTGACAGTTTTACTTCTTTTCCAATTTGTATTCCTTTTATTTCTTTTTCTTCTCTGACTGCCATGGCTAGGACTTCCAAAACTATGTTTAATAAAAGTGGCAACAGTGGACATCCTTGTCTTGTTCCTGTTCTTAGAGGAAATGCTTTCAGCTTTTCACCATTGAGTATGATGTTATCTGTAGGTTTGTCATATATGGCCTTTATTATGTTGAGGTATGTTCCCTGTGTGCCCACTTTCTGGAGAGCTTTCACCATAAATCAGTGTTGAATTTTGTCAAAAGCTTTTTCTGCATCTATTGAGATGATTATATGGCTTATATTCTTCAATCTGTTGATGTGGTGTATCACATTGATTTGCAGATATTGAAGAATCTTTGCATCCCTGGGATAAATCCCACTTGATCATGGTGTATGATCTTTTTATTGTATTGTTGGATTCAGTTTGCCAGTACTTTGTTGAGAATTTTTGCATCTATGTTCATCAGCGATATTGACCTGTAGTTTTCTTTTTTGTGTGATATCTTTGTCT